>NC_137820.1:51566443-52226443 GCF_963921795.1 Nannobrachium achirus
TCAAATATATCACCAGCTGGTATTTTTGTTTTATCATAAATATAAATGTAAGATTACTGTAAAAGGCAATATATTTATTTTATTATACTTTGTTGTTCAGTTGAGCAACATGCTCATCTCTCTGTCATTACCATGGCCATCCTAATAATCATCTGAAGTTAAATGAATTGGAAAAGACACCAGCCCCCATGAACCACACATGCGACTAGCTCAAAACAGCCTGTGTCTGTGCGTGCGTGCGTGCATACATACTGCAATGTTTTCCTTGACCGGCTGCAAGTTGACTTTATAAGAGTCTTTGTCCCTCCAGTGAGCGCTTGCGCGCACACGCACGCGCACACACACACACACACACACACACACACACACACACACACACACACTCACACACACACACGCCTGCGTACACGCGCCCATGCTCACTCTCACCTCACAGCAGGAGGTAGAAGCATGTCTTTTAGCTAATATGCTTTCAGTATTTTCCCACTGTCTCTCCATTTCTATCACTTCATTCTGTCTGACTGACTCTCTAGCTTTGTGTGTGTGTGTGGGTGTGTGTGTGTGTGTGTGTGTGTGTGTGTGTGTGTGTGTGTGTGTGTGTGTGTGTGTGTGTGTGTGTGTGTGTGTGCGTGTGTGCGTGTGTGCGCTTGTGCGTGCATGTCCACCTCTAGAGCTGTCTTCCGTTTGCCTTTGCTGTCATATTTGTTTCTCTCAGACAATTGTGATAATAATACATTTAAATGTTTGCACAGCCAAGGCCTAAATACGGCTGTTTGGCTCACGATCAAGTAGCTCACCGGAGCAAGAGACATTAAATAATAGTCCAGTCTGCTTTGTTGTGATTCTGTTAATAATACCTCATTGCCAGCCACAATATACAGCAGTAACCAGAAAGAGATGCATGTGATTAATCCCCCTAATTTAAAGTACAGAGCACAAAGTAATTATGTTGACAATTTTAGCGCCACATTTCTGTTCTTGCTAACTGTCTCAGGTGGAATTCATGTGTGCTCTCTTGCATCATCATAACATCATGTGGCTAGCGAGCTTGCTAACGCACTAAATACATTTTGAAACAGGTGATAACCAGTTCCTCCATAGCGTGCCAACTTGGATGGCGCAGCGGGCACACATATCGACATGCAAGGCCAACTACTTGGCATGCAACCATAACTGCGGTGTCAAGCAGCACCTACAGTATGTGTGCGGCTGTTCGTCGACACTATAGCCTGGCTCCAGCCCCTGAATCGCGCTAGCTTCAGCTGAACAGAGCTCTCGCATTCAGGGTCTGGTGACACCGTAGAAGGCAGGGTTTTTTTGTTTGAAAATCTAACCGGCTCAATCGGGATTGGGATAATCCAGTATGAAACCCACTTTGGCCACAACCTCCATCTCAGAAAACGGCTGCGTTGAGAGGGCTTTCAGACTGAATATGGCGTGAAACGAACTGCAGCTACACAGCAGCACTCTGGAAAAAGGTCTGTAACATGCCTACAAGCCTCAAGGCCTTACTGTTAGCGCAACTGCCTTGTTGATGTGCATAAGATTGGCTTCTAAATAGTCTACACATGGCTGGCCATTCACCCTAAAAGACATGTCACACCCAATCAGACACCCAACACTTGCCCAACACTGGTCATTTCTGTGAGACCAGTATTGACACTTCATAACTGATTGGATTGAATGATAGTAGTTATCTTCCACTAACTACAGATGGACTAGTCTCACTTTGCCAGACCTTAGATCAGGGGTCGGCAACCTTTTTGACATGAAATGTCAAAAAGGTTTCCGAATGGAAACGAATTAAGCCGAAAACAGCGGCCATTGTTTTCTCTTCGGCGCTGTATCTTTTTACCTTCTTAAACTTCGGTGGCATGGAATTTACCTTTAAGATATTTTTTGGATAGTATTTAGTTGTTTGAACGTCATTTGTGTGGTCAATTCACCATGACAGAGCCTATTTAAAATATCGCCACGGCGTTCGAGCCAGAACCGGCGGCCGCCAGTCATGTAGCCGACGGGACAGCCGGCTACAACAGCCAGATAGACGGATGCATGCTTATCCTGGGACGAGACACACCGGTGATATGAATTCTCTGTCAATGCCGTGGCGTACACACGCAATGTTTAGTACTTGAATACTTTCTACTTTGGTACTGATACTTTAGTACTTTTACTCAAGTAAAGTTGCATGGAAATGCACAGCGCGCACACTACATATGTACACTGAGCATATAGCAGGAGCCATAACTTTACTTTTTCTTTGTTATGCTAAAGAAAACGACAAGTGCAATCTGATTATATAATGACTGTTGTCATTTCTAGTTTGTCTCTCCACTCCTCTTTCTTTCTTTCTTTCTTTTGTCTCTCCACTCCTCTTTCTTTCTTTCTTTCTTTCTTTCTTTCTTTGTGACTTGCTGTCTCTTTCTCTGTCTTTCTCTGATGATTACTATAATTAAGCAACCTGATTGATGAGCTTTGGTGAATGAAGGGTGGAGTTCATTGCCCCTTCTTTCCGTCTTTCCCAGGTGGACTTGTGTGTCTTTCTGAAAGATAGACAGAGAGAGAGAGAGAGAGAGAGAGAGAGAGAGAGAGAGAGAGAGAGAGAGAGAGAGAGAAGAAAATAAAGAAGTGAGAGTTGCTTATAGTGTGTGTGAGGTTGGTATTGGGTTAGGGTTAGGGTTAGACAGACAGACAGACAGACAGACAGACAGACAGACAGACAGACAGATAGGTGTGTGACATGGCACCCTGACCTGACTCCTGCTAATCGAAAACTAATTCTACCTCTCTCCATCACCCTCCTCTTCCATCCACCTCTCCCCACTTCCCATCATCACGGACATCATTAAACACACACACACGCACACGCGCACGCGCACACGCACACGCACACGCACACACACACAGGCAGGAACGCACAACTTTCTCCTTGGCTTCTTCCTTCTCTGTTGGTCTCCCTCATCACTCCATCTTTCATCTCCCTCTGTTTCATTCCAGCTTACTGTACATAAGTACCTGTCCCTGTCTCCTGTCGTAACTATTTTGGGCATGTCAAAATATATAAATATATATATATGTATTTATTTATTTATTTTTTAATAGCAAAAACCAAAAACAGAGGCTATTTTCACTATTCCCCTTACAATCTTAAAATGAAGTATAGGGCTCAAGTCGATACATATACAACTCTCCATCACGGTCTCTCCCAAGGTGTTGTATCTTTTATATCTGTGGTCCATCGTCTGTGTCTTTCTCCTCTCTCTCTCTCTCTCTCTCTCTCTCCCCTTCCAACACATCCCCCCCACCCCCCTCCACCCCTGTCGTCTCCAGTCTTCCTCCCTCCGTCTGTGGAGTGGACTCTCCATTAGTGAAGGTGTCCCCCTCGGGTCGATACTTAGCGGGGCATCGATCGGCAACGCCCACTTCTCTGCAAGCATCCAATCAGAGACCTTATGACATCCAGCTGACCTCTCTGACCCTGCCTATTGCCACAGAGACGGGACGGTGTCTCTGTGCAAGTATGGGGATGTGAGACTGAAAGAGATCATATGAGATAGAGAGAGTGTGTGTATGTGTGTTTTTGTGACATTGAAACAAAGACGATGTAGTATTTTCTTGTCGATAAAGCTCTTCATTTGCCCAGGGTGAAGCGAAAGGTTTCGCTTAGTTGACGCAAGAGGGACATACATTTATTTACAGATTGTCTTTTGGAGAGACAATCTGTTGATCTGTTGGAGGCATAGGAGGGATAAACACTGTAATAATCAGATCTCTGTAGTGAACAAACAACGCAAACAAAACCGTGAAGACATCACAGGGGCATGATAGTCTCAATTTACTTTAAAAAAAATCATACCTAGTGTGAAGTGAGTGGTGCCTTTTATGAGTTAATTTCGTTACGTCAGGAACACTCACGTCAAAGTAGATTTAACCATTTATTGCATAAATGGAATACAGTTAATCTTGGCGTTAAAGGGCTTTGTGGTCGGAGCAACTTGCTATACAAAATCGGGGAATGCTAAGCAAAACCCCCCATAGGGATACAATAGCGGAACAATAGCAATACACTGACACATACACTTGAATCAACAGACCTAATCATAAGTATCTGAGCTTATGCCAGACTGATCAAAGGGTGGAGGCTGGGGTGGAGGAGGCAGCTAGCAGCGCGTATCTGAGGCTTTGGATAACCAATTACTGAACGTGAGCTTTGATTGGAGTATGACAGTGACGTAATGACCAGCAGATCTTGAATGAGGAATAGGAAAAGATCTGACCGACAGCTGATTACAGGTGGGCGGGGTAGACTCTTGTGTCCTGCATAAACGCTAAAGCTTCACTTAACATCCTGTGAAGCTTGGCCAATGAACCAAGAGAGGGACGGAAATACATACATCCAGTACAAACCAATGCACAACCTACCGTGCCAATAGAACTGAGCCCAATTGGAAGAGTTGTTGTTGCCAAGTCTTGTCTTGTCAACTTTGTCGGAGAAAGAAATTGTCTGCGGTTGTTGGAAAAGTAGTGGCGCAGCAGCGGGATTCAATCCCAGGAGCTGTGGGTTGGGAGTCTAATAATTACAGAGGCATGCCACCTAGTTGGGTGCCGAAGCTGAGTTTTCGGGATGTACCGGTATGTGAATGTGACGCCTCGTCCAAAGGGGCTTCGCAAGAAGTAGTAGGGAGAAAGTCCCACCCGCAGGGCAAGGCAAAACAAGTGCTCTCTAACATGCCGTCTCCTATGAACAAAATAATAGCACCCCAGTGTCCTCCTTGTCTTCCTCAATGGTAAGATGCTAGGATCAATCAGAGACCAGCTGCCGGTTTGCTGATTGGTTTAGTAGTTAGCGAGATAGCGAGACACACTCATACCTGGGGCGAACGCAAGCTCTCCAGCCCCGGCAGTGTTGCCATGTACGATAATTATCGTTTTTGTATGATAATTTGGCACTAGAGTGTGAATTTACTGAATTCCCTGGCTGCTGATCCGGGATCCGGTTTGGCTTCTCAAAGTAAGTCAGGAAATGCAGTGAATCTGACCCTATAGATCTGTACTCGGAGGCATTAAAAACACCGGTCGCGTCTTTCCAGTCCAGTTTCAGGCTTTTATTTGTGTAAGGTCCAGGACGTTTCGTATTTTTTTTTGTAAAATTACAAATGTACACGTGTGATTTATCTTTTTTGGCTGTGTACAATAGTTTTCTTCCAAATACGATAATTTGAAGACTCCGGTACGATAATTCAACATTTCCCCTCTGGCAACACTGAGCCCCGGCCCGGAAGCCTGGTGGAGATAATATGAACGACGAATTAGAGGATGGCAGTTGAGGGGAGGCGGCTGAAACAGAGAGGAGAGTGGGAGAGATTGTTTTGCTCTCCATTTGTCATTGTGTTCTTTTTCTTCCCTCTGTCTGTCAGCAAATGGTCTTTGGTCCTAACAGCCTTTGTCAAAACATTCAGCGAATGCATGTTTGTGGTGTGTGTGTGTGTGTGTGTGTGTGTGTGTGTGTGTGTGTGTGTGTGTGTGTGTGTGTGTGTGTGTGTGTGGGAGGGAGGGAGGGAGGGAGGGAGGGGGGGTTCTAGAGTCTAATTACTGCTCCAACAAACAACCCTCCGTCTCCTCAGCCCTGTAATTACACTTGGCTCAATGCCAGCTGCTTGTCACCTGCCTCTTCTCTCCTATCTCTCCTCTCCTCTCCTTTCCTCTTCTGACCTTAGACTCCTTAGGACATAGACTCACTTGCTCTCCTCTCCTCTCTTGGGCAAGACTCTCGTCCACAATCAAAAAGGTCCATATGAGGGCTGATAGCCTATTATCTACATTCTACACAAATGGTTCTCAAAGTGGGGTCCAGGGAACCCCAGGGTCACGATGGGACAGGTTTTGAGCTTAAATCTTGACAAATCTTCTCTTTATGGGGGTCTCTGGGACAAACTCTTTTCAAATGGAGGTCGGCAGCCAAATGCATTTCAATTTGGGGGTCCTTCACTTGAAAAAGTTTGAGAACCACTGATCTAAACAATACTATGGTGAAAACTGACAAGACAAACGGACAGACCCTAAAACACACTGAGCCTAACAGCGAGCATTCTCAGCCTTGGGGGTAGTCTGCTTGGTGTGTGCATACCTATGTCTGATTTAAAAAACGTAATTGGCGCTTGGCCATCACCGTACCTCAATTTTCAGCCTACAGTTGAAGTAGGAGAAGCGGTGTGATGTGAAAGTACAAGACGCTGCACATTTTCAAAACACGCTGTGGACTTGTTTTAGTCGTCAGGGCATAGTACATTTGGAGGGGAGGACACCACTATGTAATAGTCCAGAACAAGACTTGTGGTGAGAAATAGAGGAGGCTCTCACTGTGTGTTTTAATCACGCCTGGTGATAATGTATACAACACAAATGAGACAACCCATCAGCACACTGCACTGGCGCACAGTGGGCACTATTGGACACACACATACAAAGCCAGTCAGTCAGAGGCGCAATTTCAGAAAGACATAGGGGGTGGCAAAAAATAAGTTTCCAACTGCCCCATTTCTAAAATAGCAAAAATTGTTGATCTACAAGCTCTCAACGTGTCGCCAAGCGACGCGTTGAGAGCTTGTAGATGAAGATTGCCATCCCCTGATGCCACAAATGATGCCCCTGCATGCGTAGTCAGTCTGAATCTATACCACATTCAAACCCGTGCTCCCTACTAACTCTGTGTCAAGTAGTTGTTCAATTGTCTAAAAAACATAATATAAAAATCAATAATGGTTCTGGCTCAGCAACCATCTATTCCACCTTCACATGTGTCTCCACTTCCCATAAACACAAAATGTTTACAAATGTTCCCTAAATAGTGGCCTGTGGTGTGGTGTAGAGCTGTGCTTTGCTGTAGGCATGGTTAGGCATCTGCCTGGGGCCCCACATTGTCAGGGCCTTGTTCTGCTGTAGGCAAGATTGGTTGTTACTAAGAAATTAATGGATTGCAGCCATAGTTGCTGTTATATAGTCTTAGACGCATACCTGTTGCTCTGCCGACAGCCATGTGCTTACAGTGTATGTAGTGAGTTTAAATCTGTCTCACAACTGTATTCTTTCCCTTCCCTCTCCAATGGCATGTACCACCACATCGGTATGGCTGTAACATCGGTAGGCATCAAACCATCTGGACACAAGGGACATGTGGGCACTTGGAGAGGTTGGCACTAGGGACATGTGGGCACTTGGAGAGGTGGGCAACTGAGCATTATAGGGACGTGTGGGCACCTGGACAACTAGGGATTTGTGGGAACCTGGATGCGCACTAGGGACATGTGGGCACTTGGAGGGGTGGGCACCTGGACAACTGGCCACCAAAACCATCTGGGAAGTAGGGACATGTAAGCACCTGGACGACTCAGAATACTGTGAGCACTAGTGTCGTCCTTCTAACGTCAGGATCTGATATTGCTCTGGCCAACACAGTTTACACACTCAAAGGACCACAGATGACAGATACTGTACATACATGCCTTCTGTACATTAAAACATCCACACACTCAACTCGGTACACAAACTAACTATTGATCCCCCCATAAACAACATGCTAACAAAACTACACTTCTATATCCAATCATCTTCTACCAAGGGTTCACAGCATATAAGCCCTATGGCCCCTCAGTGCCGGATCAGACCAGTATACAGTAATTATAGCAGCTTATCTTTCCAACTGTAATTACATACAGGGAGCCAAGAAAAGGTGACACACACAAATATATACAGTATACGGTACATATGTACTGTACTCACACACGTCACTGCAACATCATGTGACTTTCTGAGACCAGTCAAAGTGCCTATACTGCCACAATTATTACATAAACGCCTAATCGCAATTAATTGAGCTAATCGCAATAATTTTTTGGCAGAATTGTCATAAGTAAGTAAGCCTTGGAGAGCCATAGGCCATATCTCCTGTTTCTGTAGCGTGAGGCAGCTTGATGTACAAGTACACACCCTGGACATGACGCTAGTATGTTGCAGAATTATTGTCAATCGTCATAATTGTTCCCATGTTGAAAGATTTTCATGCATTATCATACAAGCTTACAAAGTGTCGCAATGCGAAACGTTGTGAGCTTTCATATCGATTTGTCGATCTGGCTATTTCCGCTATTTTAAAAATATATTTAAATTGTTAAATATGTAATTTCTTTATTATATGTATAGAAATGATTTGTCATATCTGCCCTGTGCAAGTTTTTGTTTACAAAGTAGGGATGAGACGATATGAACATTTCGCGCGCGCTCACACACACACAAATACCATAACACAGATCGAATGTAAAGCCTGTGTTAAGCAGTGCAGACCTCCAGTATGCAGTAATTATAGCCAGATAACAGTTCTATCTATATCAGAACATTAATTACATACAGAGCCAGTCAGTCCACACACACACACACACACACACACACACACACACACACACACACACACACACACACACACACACACACACAGGTCTATCTATTCTACAGCAATAATTACATACAGTGAGTTTGAGAAATTGGACAAGCTGACATCTCAACACTCCTCTTATGACATCACTGTGTGTGTGTGTGTGTGTGTGTGTGTGTGTGTGTGTGTGTGTGTGTGTGTGTGTGTGTGTGTGTGCGTGCGTGCGTGCGTGTGTTGAAACATCTTCTTTGACAGTCAGAGGCGTCACACACCCTACCTGGGCTGCTATCAGACATACATGTGAAAGTAAAATATACCTCTAGCAACGGAACACATGTAGTCTCTCAGACAGGTAATTTACCAAAGACATCTGTCTCTGACACACTCAGATAGAAAAGCTGTAATTATAACAGACCTGTCACAAAGTACTCATGTCAAGAGTTTAACCATACAGAGCAAAGTTCATAAAGGTTTTTTTTTTTTTGGCTTGTGGGGGAAATTGTTATTTTCCCCACAAGCTATTTGTGCAAGTTATTTGTGCGGTTATAAAATACATCCGTTTTAAAAATTGTGTATTTGACTTAACCGTGTAAAGTCAAGTAAGTTACGATCATGTTTATTTTCACAATAAGCCAACCAGTCTGTCTGACTTGGAACCCTCTCAAGGGAAGAAAAACAGAGGCCAGCCCAAATAGATAACATGGACCCTATCCCAATAGACCTGCACTCCAAGCTCCAATCCACAGAAGGTTTAACATACGGAAAGCTGACCTGTTATCATTCCAACAGGAGATTTATCATTCCATATCGTCGTTGTCAGGTGGAAACCTTGTATCTCCAAGTTTCAAATGTGTACCTTCTTTCGCAAAGTAAATCCCTGCTTCATCATACAAGACCGTCGCACTCGCACAAAAGTAGTGAAAACAGCAGATCTACAAGCACACAACGCCTCGCGGTGCGAGGCGGTTGTGTGCTTGTAGATCGGCTGTTTTCACTAGTTCAAATCATTTTAAAAATGATAAATGCAAAACCAACGGTTTTGGACATACAAGGTTTTCACCCGACAACGACGATATAGAACATACCACCAGATCTCAATAACTACACCAACTTCATAGACTTGGTGAAAATGTCAGCCAGACGGACTCAGAGGATGCCAGACACAGCATATTCCGGGGCTATCGGATACACCCAGCGACCTGCTGAGAGCCTATATGAGGAATAGAATAAAGATCCCTTTCTCCTCAACCACCATGGAACTTGGAGTGACCCTGATCAGCGAAGTTGGGGAAGAACGAAGGAAGGTCTGAAATGAGATGACACCAACAAGACAAACAACAGCAAACTCTGCTGTATCACAGCTGGTGGCCAATGGCCGTAACCGAAACCACTGCTGACCAACAGGAGAATGCCCTCTCACCAAGGCCTTCGATATAGAGGAACTCAGAACTGCAATGGGAAAGCTGAAAGAAGGGAAAGCAGCAGGGATTGATGACATACTAGCAGAAATGATACTGTACAGCGCCAGGGACCTATTATAGATCAACATTGATTATTCTCTAGTAAATACTGGTCCATATCTATCTGTCAGTAACATTCGGGTTTATTCCAGAGAAGGTCTTAGAGCGAGGTTCCAGATGTATTCTTCTTGTGTGTGTGTGTGTGTGTGTGTGTGTGTGTGTGTGTGTGTGTGTGTGTGTGTGTGTGTGTGTGTGTGTGTGTGTGTGTGTGTGTGTGTGTAACCCATGTATGTTCAGTGGCATTTAAATGTGGCACAGCAGGCCTGAGTGAATCAGCCTCTCTCTCTCTCTCTCTCTCTCTCTCTCTCTCTCTCTCTCTCTCTCTCTCTCTCTCGTGCACACGCACACTTCAAATCTAAAGTAGGAAACTGAGAGATGGAAAACAAACAGATCATTATAATGGGCAGATGGACATAGTTTTGTCAAATAGTTTTTCATTGCAGAATATAAAGCTTAGACTGCCCTCTACTGGTGCTCTGAAAACACTACAGCCCACCAATCTTTACAAAACAATTCCATTGATGAACCCTAGCTAATGAAAAATGACTTAAAGGCACATTGACACGGATCACACTTACACAAATAACACTATTTATCATGTGTGTATTGTGCATATTACAACCAGTTCAATTTTGTTCAAATCATTTTGGTGTAGTCAAAGAGTCTGTAGCTTCCTGAAAAGCTACTGTTTTGTTTTGTTTTGTTTTCTTTCATTTCTTTCATTGTTAGGTGGATGGTAGCAAATCTAGCCACTATAGTCACAGAAAGGGAGGCCTCTATCTACTGTAATGCTATGTAATATTAGTTAGTTTGTTAAACATCAGAAATAACCTTTTCCCTCTGAGAACTGAGAACCATATTCTCAGCTATTATGATAACTGATTGCTGATCATGTATTTGTCTTTCAGGTACGTCTGTGTTGGTGCATGCTGAGTGCTGACACAAGAAGACGTGACGAAGCTACTGCTGCATAAGGAGACCACAACTCAACTGGGACTGTTAAGGTAGCGTGAAGCGCTGTATCTTATAGACAATCTTTGTGAAACCCATGGTGAGGTATACAGAGAGGAATGGAGAGACAATACACCAGAACTGCCTGTAGAGCACGGGTCTTCAACATTTTCAGGCCAAAGATGAAGCAGGGACCCCCACAACCTTTTCATAGATTCCATATAGTTTCATCGTTTGACAGCACAATCATCAGTGTATTTTGGATTCGTGTCAATTTGTGTTTTCAGATATTTAACCACTTGAACTGTCAATAGTTAATATACTTGACCTTTCACTCTGTACTTAGTCTGCTCTTTTTCCCCTCTACAACAAACCTCTTTGCCAAAAATAGCTGATCTACAAGCTCACAACGCCTTGCAGCGCGAGGCGTTGTGAGCTTGTAGATCTGCTATTTTGGGCTGAAGTTCTCAGAATATGGACGCTAGGGTTCAAGTGGTTAATATAAAAAAGGAGAAAAAAAAGTTTCTATCACTCAAAGATTTGGAGGACCCCCTGTAGTAACTCTGAGGACCCCCTAGGGGTCCCAGACCCCCTGTTGAAGACGACTGCTCTAGCTTCCTGCCGTCGCATTGCCATTTCCTGCTCTCTGAGAGCAGCCTCTCCCATCCTGACCTTTTCCACCACCTCCACACACGTGCTGCAGCATCTTCTAACCTGGCTTTCTCCATCGCCTGCATGGTCATCGAAAACTGCTGTTCCTTCTGCGCCAGCTGCTCTCTCTGCAACTCTTTCTCGTGTTCGAGCTTCTCTTGCTCCATCAATTTCATTGCCTCAATGAATTCAACATCATGAGGTCTTTTCTGTAGATAAATAAAGACAAAAGTGATTGGTGTTGTGTAATTGAAATGTTTACTAATGTTTACACGACAGGAAGCCAGTGTAGGTCTATAATATGTAAAACATCTGTATTCATGCAGTAGTATGGCATAAATACAAGTAAAGTAGAGTATATGACCTCTGTGAAGTTGGCACCCAATATGATGAAAACATGAATAAAAATGGTGTCACTTTAGTGCTGGATTTGTGCTGAATTGTGCCGTAAATTTTATAATTTGTGCTGGTATCATTTTTTTGACATTCTACACACCACCTCTGTACTGCACTGCCCTCTGTAGAAAAACCACAGTACTGCTGCTAAATCTGCTAATTCATAACCATATCAATATTTATATATAAATATATATAAAAACACAATTGATGATTTCAAAGGCACGAATTAGAGCACATCCAGCACGAAAGAATGAGACAATCTTTTTCTTATTGGGAGCTGGCAAATTACGGGGGTGCAAGGCTCAGCAAACTTATTATAGCTTAAAATATTTCAGAAATGATATCAGCACAAATTATAAAATCTACGGCACAATTCAGCACAAATCAAGCACTAAAGAATTACACCATTTTTATCCATGTTTTCTTTTCATCATATATATGGGGTGTCACCGTGTCAACTTCACGAAATAGGTCAGAATATCCCACCGAGCATTTTTAGGTCTATTAGACGTCTATTAGACGTCTATATGTCACCTAGACGACGCGTCTAGAAATGGTTTAAAAATGGTCTAGAAATGGAAATTTATTAGACGACTATATTTAGACTAGACGTCTAATAGACGTCTAATAGACGTCTAAGTTTATACCTGGGTCTAAATTTAGACGTCTAATAGACGTCTATATTTAGTCTGTGTTGGTGCATGCTGAGTGCTGACACAAGAAGACGTGACGAAGCTACTGCTGCATAAGGAGACCACAACTCAACTGGGACTGTTAAGGTAGCGTGAAGCGCTGTATCTTATAGACAATCTTTGTGAAACCCATGGTGAGGTATACAGAGAGGAATGGAGAGACAATACACCAGAACTGCCTGTAGAGCACGGGTCTTCAACATTTTCAGGCCAAAGATGAAGCAGGGACCCCCACAACCTTTTCATAGATTCCATATAGTTTCATCGTTTGACAGCACAATCATCAGTGTATTTTGGATTCGTGTCAATTTGTGTTTTCAGATATTTAACCACTTGAACTGTCAATAGTTAATATACTTGACCTTTCACTCTGTACTTAGTCTGCTCTTTTTCCCCTCTACAACAAACCTCTTTGCCAAAAATAGCTGATCTACAAGCTCACAACGCCTTGCAGCGCGAGGCGTTGTGAGCTTGTAGATCTGCTATTTTGGGCTGAAGTTCTCAGAATATGGACGCTAGGGTTCAAGTGGTTAATATAAAAAAGGAGAAAAAAAAGTTTCTATCACTCAAAGATTTGGAGGACCCCCTGTAGTAACTCTGAGGACCCCCTAGGGGTCCCAGACCCCCTGTTGAAGACGACTGCTCTAGCTTCCTGCCGTCGCATTGCCATTTCCTGCTCTCTGAGAGCAGCCTCTCCCATCCTGACCTTTTCCACCACCTCCACACACGTGCTGCAGCATCTTCTAACCTGGCTTTCTCCATCGCCTGCATGGTCATCGAAAACTGCTGTTCCTTCTGCGCCAGCTGCTCTCTCTGCAACTCTTTCTCGTGTTCGAGCTTCTCTTGCTCCATCAATTTCATTGCCTCAATGAATTCAACATCATGAGGTCTTTTCTGTAGATAAATAAAGACAAAAGTGATTGGTGTTGTGTAATTGAAATGTTTACTAATGTTTACACGACAGGAAGCCAGTGTAGGTCTATAATATGTAAAACATCTGTATTCATGCAGTAGTATGGCATAAATACAAGTAAAGTAGAGTATATGACCTCTGTGAAGTTGGCACCCAATATGATGAAAACATGAATAAAAATGGTGTCACTTTAGTGCTGGATTTGTGCTGAATTGTGCCGTAAATTTTATAATTTGTGCTGGTATCATTTTTTTGACATTCTACACACCACCTCTGTACTGCACTGCCCTCTGTAGAAAAACCACAGTACTGCTGCTAAATCTGCTAATTCATAACCATATCAATATTTATATATAAATATATATAAAAACACAATTGATGATTTCAAAGGCACGAATTAGAGCACATCCAGCACGAAAGAATGAGACAATCTTTTTCTTATTGGGAGCTGGCAAATTACGGGGGTGCAAGGCTCAGCAAACTTATTATAGCTTAAAATATTTCAGAAATGATATCAGCACAAATTATAAAATCTACGGCACAATTCAGCACAAATCAAGCACTAAAGAATTACACCATTTTTATCCATGTTTTCTTTTCATCATATATATGGGGTGTCACCGTGTCAACTTCACGAAATAGGTCAGAATATCCCACCGAGCATTTTTAGGTCTATTAGACGTCTATTAGACGTCTATATGTCACCTAGACGACGCGTCTAGAAATGGTTTAAAAATGGTCTAGAAATGGAAATTTATTAGACGACTATATTTAGACTAGACGTCTAATAGACGTCTAATAGACGTCTAAGTTTATACCTGGGTCTAAATTTAGACGTCTAATAGACGTCTATATTTAGATCTTAACGGCCAGCAAAAGTAGTGAAAAACTGACCTTAACGGCCGTCAAAAGTAGTGAAAAACTGATTGTCTCACTACCTCGGGTGCTTTAGTTCTGTTCTGATGCTCTGCTCCATGGGTATTTGACCATATTAGATTGTGACATTATCATTGACATTGTGAGTGGGATTCGAACTTACTACCTCTGGTGCTTTAGTCCTGTACTCATCCTCTGCGCCACTGGAACCTGTTGGTTAAAATGGGTGTTTCGTCCTATTTGAATATGACATCATTGACAACATGAGTAGGATTTGAGAGGCCTTCGCTGCTCGACTCGAATCCGACTCCAGGGCCTCGGCCTCGGACCGCAGAGTCCGGGGATCCCCGCTCGGGGACCACCTCCAGGGACCCCCGGTCGGGGACCACCTCCAGGGACCCCTGGCGATATGACCGTGGACCTGGGGATATGGCTTTGGAGAACCAGGCGGGCCGCCGCTCCGCTCCTGTCCGACTTTGGGGCCTCGGCCTGGGGCCGCAGAGTGGCTGGGGGTCCCCGGACCCCCCGGACCCCCGGGGACCCCCAGGGACCCCCTGGCGGCACCGCCAAAGAGCTAAAAAATGGCAAAACTCGGGCTAGGAGCGGCCGGGAGAGCCGGGGCCGGTACCCACACGTCCGCCTCGGCGCCCCTTAGCCGGCCGCGTGTAGAGCGCCGCCTATTGGCAGAACCCCGCCACTGCAGCACGCATAAAATGGCATAACTCGGGCTAGGAGCAGCCGGGAGAGCCGGGGGTGGTACCCACGCGTTGGCCTCTGCGCCCCAGAGCATGCCGCTCATAGAGCGCCACCTAGTCGACCCCCGCCACTGCAGCCAGCTAAAAAGGCCGTAACTCAGCCCCCGTGTGACCGGGAGGAACGGGGCTGGCACCCAGGGGGTCCCCGGGGGCAGGGCCACCGCCGGGGCCCCCGGGGACCCCCGGAGTTCCGGGGACCCCCTGGAAAAAAATATGGAAAAATAGCCAAAAGTAGCCGATCTACAAGCCAATGCTCCACTCCACGCGACGTGGCCCGGCCGGGTAGGGGTCTGCTTCTCAGGGGGGGTTCTCTAGGGGTCCCTGGCAGCCCACGGAGCACCGGTGCCCCGCCACGCCGTTCACGGGCCCCAGGAGAAAATGTAAAAAATTCTAAACGTGGGAAAATGAGCCTAAGTGTAGCGGTTGAACACGCTCCGAGCTCCAGGCTTTCTCCGACCGCAGCTCCACTGCCGTGCGGATTCGAACCAGGCGCCCACACGTCCGGCTCGTCGCCCCGGACCCGGCCGGGGGCTCCACGCACTCTGGCCGGCTGCCGGCGCACAACTAGGCCGCCGCACTTCCAGGGGGGCCTTCCAGTGGTCCCTAGCCGACAACCGAGCGCCGGGGCCCGGCCAGGCATTCCAGGGACCCCCCGGGGGAACCAGGCTGGTCCCGAGTACCCACTTGAGCTGTATTGATGAATAGCTATTAAAATGATTTTATTTAATCAATATATATTGAATAGGCACACGCGGAGCACTTTATAGACAAGAGCTGTTTCCGGCTTCATTTATTTTTCTTAAAACAGCGAATAAAAAGGTTATTTAAAATAATTCTAACGTGGTATAATTATAGATGTGGATTAAACGTCTAAATGAGGTCTAAAAATATACTGTAAACAGTAAATGGATCAATATTGATCCATAACGGGCCGTTGAAAATAGTGAAAATCAAGGTTGTCGGCGGGGTTCGAACTGGCGATCTCTGGCTTATAAGTCCCAAGCACAGTCATGCTGAGGAATGTTGAGCTCAGCTCATGTTGAGGAAACTAAATGTATTGATAGGCGCAGCATAAGCCTATCGATTACAATTATTTTGTTTAATCAATGAGACTCACACCACCTGTGTTAATTTTAGGGTAGTACGCATTGCTGAGGAAACTAATTGTATTGATAGGCGCATAAGCCTATATCATTCTATCATTTTTTTTTTTTTTTTTTTTTTATTATTATTATTATTATTCCCAAAGATCTTTCTTCATATTCACATACAAAAAAGAAAGTAGAGTTCAAAATTAAAATATAAGTAAAGTTAAAAAAGTTAAAGTACCTTTTGTTTAATGAATGCATAGCCGGACCACCTGCTATACCTCTGCGGACCACTAGTGGTCCACGTACCACCGGTTGAAAACAAATGACTTATATAATGGTCTAAACATAGACGTTGAAAAGCGGTATAATAGATGTGTACATCTAGACGGATACCTTATATTGACGAATGACTGTTAAAATAATTTTAAAGCAATATTTGGAGATCATTCTGCAACGTGCAGTTATTTTTTTAATTATATATTTATTGAAATATGGATTACGTTTAATCGTCTAAATTTGGTCTAGATATAGACGTTGATACGCGGTATTGATTTAGACGTCTAAATCACGACTAAGTCTAAACTATACTTTAAATTGACCAGCGCATGTTATTATTATTATAGTCCAATACTAGGAGATCAGTTATGCAGCTTACTGTAGTTTTTTTGATAAATAGTTATTGAATTGTGGGGAAAAAAGGCAAAGTCTAATTTCGGTCTAAATATAGACATAAACTAGACGGTTGAAATTGCGTCTAGAAAAAAACTAGACGTCTAATATCCGTCTATTGCTCAGTGGGATGCCCAGTAGTTGAAATCTTACCACGTCCACGCCCAGTAAACGCTACGTCTCTCCATGGGGTGACTTGTAGGTGAAGATGTTGTGTACACTACAGTACTTGAGTAAATGTACTTAGTTACTTTAAAATACTGCCTGGTAACCTGGTTCCACCCAGGTTCCACCTCGTGGAAAGGTGGCTCTATACTGGATAACACAGCTGAGTCTACCCCTGATAATTAAACTAGCAGGTGTGTCTTATTAGCTCTCATTAACCAAATCAGAGGCCCTCTGCGCATGCCTCCTGGCAAGACAGGTTTGGCATTTCCTTCCTGCGACCAACGACAGTGGGTCTACTGTGTCTGTGTTGGTCAAGGAGTAGTGGACCAATAATTTGCCCAAACATTTGCCCTGCTCTCAATAACAATGTTAAGTGGATTCAGATCCCAGCTGCTAACACCGTGCCTCAAACATGGACTGTCCAAATGGACTGCAGAGGAACTGTTAAGGCTTTTTGAAAGAGACATGGCCTCCAAAGGGTTTCTTGTCAGAGGAGGGACAGATCTACCATGGGCGCAGGTTGATGGAGCTAAAGCTGATGCCGGAAATAAAGTTCCACAGAACAGGTATGTGATGTTTGTTTTGAAACCTTTCAAGTTTCTTTCAGGAGAGAGAATTAACAATGAAGGGAATATTAATTTAGCATAGGCGGTAGCCTCATCCATGGGGGAGGGGGGTGGGGGGGGGGGGGGGGTTAGTCACATTGCTACACAATGGAAATATTAGCTGTCAGTTATACCAGAGAGTTGCATGTTAAAGGAACTGAGTGTAGCATACAGTAGGCTACATGCCATGTAGCAGTACAACAAATTGTCAACAAACAACATTATAAAATCTACTGTCACTATTGTTATGATCCTGGGCTAGGGGCGCCAGAGACCACAACAAAACAGTCAAACAAAGTTTAAATAATATTTATTAAAGAATCAAGTCAAAATAACCAAACTATAGCTAAACAGATGAGGTGTGTAATCAGTAACGTCAGTAGTGTAAGGTGTGTAAGCATGAGTGGATTGTGTAGTGTCATGTGTTAGCCACAGTGTTGAGAGGTGTGCAGGGGAGAAAGCAAGAGGGGATCTCCCAGGCTTTCTACAAACAGTAAAGTCACCTGCCCGCTCCTTGTCCTTTGTGAATGAGGGGGGGAGGGTGTCGTCCAATTCATCCTCTATGGAAGTCGCATGGTTTCATGCCTCTTCCAAGCCTCTTCCAAGACTCTTGTGAGGGGACCGTCACACCATATGGCAATAAAGGGCAAATGCATCATAGTTTAGTTTAGTTTAGTTTATTTGCACATTTTTAAAAGAACATATGGATCAACAAAATAGAAAAAAGACAAAACAATACATCATAAAGAAATAAAGACAAAATAAAAATAATGTGCCGGAAAGGCCCAAAAAAAACCATGAAGGGCTTGTCGAGTGGCCTTCCTAAAAGCTATCATTCAAGCTTAGAATCATCTTTACAAGAAAATGAAAAATAGTTATTACTAATTATACAATTATGAAATACTGTAAGTATTCATTTTTTCAGTATGTATATCTTAACCTTCCGTGAAGGCAGAAATTATCCATAACATAGTTAATATAAGAAATGGATGATTATAAATATATACTACACTGAATATAATCCCACACACAACATACCAGTAATCCAGTATCACATGCAGACAAACCATATCCATGACTAACCCACTAATGGCTAGCTATCTATGTTTTCTAACAAAAACATCATTAGTTGTTTCTTGAAAGAGCTGAGGGTTGTACTGTCTCTTATTTGATGTGGCAAACAATTCCAAAAATGAGGTCCTCTATATTTTATGGAAAATTGAGCGGTTGTTGTCCTAAAAAAATTAGAATGCAAATCATCAGCTGACCTGGTAAAGTAATTATGAATTTCATTGTTAAACTTAAATACATTTTGAAAACTGTCTGGAAATAGTTTATGAATTGACTGAAATACAAAAATGCATATTTGAAAGTTGTTTAAAGCAAAAATGGGGAGAATTCTGAGAGACTGAAACAATGGAGTTGAACTAGTGAATCTGTTAGAAAAAGTAATCATTTTTATAAAACGTTTTTGAAGCAGAAAAATACAATTGAGATTGGTTTTAAAATTGCTTGCCCAAACCATATTACAGTATGACATATAAGGATATATCATTGTATAGTATAAGTTAATGAGTATCTTTCTTGCCACCAGGTGGCGTATTCTTCTGATGACTCCAATATTCTTTCCAATCTTATTAGATACAAGTGCTATATGATCTTTCCAAGTAAGGTTTTCATCTATAAGTACTCCAAGAAACTTTGTTACAGTGACCCTTTCTAATATATTATTGTCAATCTGGATATTATTAAGGTTAAGACCACTCTTAACTGGGTGATTAAGAGGTCTGAACAACATATATGAACTTTTCTTTGCATTCAGAGATAATTTGTTTGCTTTGAACCAGGTGTCTACTTTACACAACTCCTGGTTCATTTCCACTATTAATTTTTGTTCGTCATTACCAGAAAAGAAAATATTAGAATCGTCAGCGAATAAAATGAAATAAAGTTTTGGAGAGACTAAATATAAATCATTTATATAAATAAGAAAAAGTAAAGGGCCAAGTATTGATCCCTGGGGCACTCCACAAGAAATCAATTTGTATTCAGAGGAGGTGTTATTCCATGAAACATATTGCCTTCTTGATGATAAGTAGCTCTGAAACCATGACAAGGCAGTTCCATTTAAGCCATAAAGTGACAGTTTATGCAATAAAATATCATGATTGACGGTATCGAAAGCCTTCGATAAGTCTACAAACACGCCTAGTGTAGTTTCTTTATTATTACGAGCTAAGAGGATATTATCGACTAATTGGGTGAGAGCCATTGAAGTGGAATGTTTTTCTCTGAAACCATACTGATGGGCATAAAGCATATTGTTATCATTAAAATATTTTACCAAACGATTATAAACTAGTCTTTCCAAAACTTTAGAGAAACATGGAAGGATGGATATAGGCCTGTAATTAGAAAATAAAGCAGAGTCCTCTGCTTTATAAAGAGGGATAACTTTAGCTAATTTAAATTGATCTGGAAATACACCTGTTACAAGAGAGCGATTCAAAATATGAAGGAGTGGTTTGGAGATGTATGGAAGGCATTTCTTCAAAAGTTGAGATTTAAGTTCATCATACCCAGCTGCACGTGATTTAAGTTTATTTATAATATCATTAAGCTCTTTCTCCGTGATCTGATCGAGCACAAAGGAATGAGAGGGACACTTTAACCCAGAGATTAACAATGGAGTATCTGGTATTTTTTCACCAAGCGAGGGACCAATATTTACAAAAAAATCATTAAATGCATTTGCTATTACAGATGGATTGGAGGTCATTGTGTCTACCATTTTAAATTCAGTTTGCAAATTAGACCGGTTATTTTTTTTATTTATAAGCTCATTAATAATCTTCCATGTAGATTTCATGTCATTTTGAGATTCAGAAAATTTGTTATCATAAAACCTTCGTTTTGCTGACCTCAATAAATGATTTAATTTATTTCTGTAAGTTGTATATTGATTCAAATTTAACGGTGAAGGATTAGTGAGGTAATCACAATGTAATTTATGTTTCTTTTTAATTGACCGTTTAAGGGCGGCTGTTAACCAGCCATTGTTCTGTTTCCTAACTTTATTTGTTTTCCTTTGCAGTGGAAAGGCCTCATCAAAAAGTCTGAAATACATACCATGGAAGAGATCATATGCAGCTTGGGTTTCATTTTCATTCATAACCGCATCCCAGTTTACTGTGGATAGGTCATTATTAAACTTCGCAATCCTGTTGTTATTAAAGCTTCGTGCAAAATAAACATTGTTATGATTAGGGCTTATTATAACTGATTGTGGTGCCAAATAAAACACCGGATAGTGGTCGGATAGGTCGCAACGCAAAACACCAGGTACACCTGAAATGCTGTCATGATTTGTGAATATATTATCAATCAATGTTTGACTTGTGGGAGTAACTCTGGTTGCCTTGGTTATAAGAGGACGGAAGGATGATGCGTTAATTAGATCAATGAATTGGGATGATTGACTACTAAACAAATTGATATTGGTATCTCCCAAAATATAACATGTTTTATTCTCATTCATAATCTTACCAAGTGCAGTATAAAAGCAATCAATGAAGCAGTTCGTATT
Organism: Nannobrachium achirus; assembly: GCF_963921795.1. Taxonomy (NCBI): domain Eukaryota; kingdom Metazoa; phylum Chordata; class Actinopteri; order Myctophiformes; family Myctophidae; genus Nannobrachium; species Nannobrachium achirus. The sequence goes on from NC_137820.1 coordinate 51,587,751, forward strand.
TGAACTCGGAGGTCTGTAAATACAACCCACGATAACCTTCTTTTTAAAGAAAGGCTCAATAAGTTCTATAAAAACAGCCTCTGCTTCATCTCCAATTAAAGCTACCAGATCGTTGCGTGGGGAGAATGCGATGCCCTCCTTAACAAAGAGGGACACTCCACCTCCACCTCGCTCAGATCTAAAGCTCGGGTAGTGATTATAGTTATTAATAAAAACTTTTTTTACTTTATCTTTGTCCAACCATGTTTCAGTTAATCCAATAACGGTAAAGTTTATGGGGAGTATGTCAAGATAATCTATAAGATCGTCAAAATGTTTGTCATTATTAAGACTGCAAATATTGTGATGGAACAAAGAAAAGCAGTTTTCATTGCTTATATTTTTATCCACACAAATAGACTTTAAGGAGTCAGCTGAATAATAATCACAGGATGAAATGCCTTGATTAAAAACTGTGGAGTTGGTATCAGGGTCAACATTAGCTAAAGGAAAAAAATACTTTTCATCCCGAGAAAGATTTGTACCTGTTAACCTGAGTCGGCTCGAAGTGACCAGGTCCACCATGAGAAAAATTAAAAATTAAAATAAAATCAAATTAAAATAACCAAAAAGTATAAGGAAAATAAAAACAAACTATTTATTTATAGGCTAGATTAGGCCTACGTCTCCTTCTCCAGTCTCTACAGGAGCAGTGCGCGAACGCACGACCAGCTTGTCATATCTGAGGTGCGCAATGTTGCCTTTAGTGCGCGCCTCTCTAAGCTGGGGTAGAAGATCCTTTCTTCTCTGTCGAACTTGGTCTGAGTAGTCCTCATTAATGTAGAGATTTGTACCCTTTAGGTTTTTGCATCTTTTAAGTATTTCTTCTTTATCTTTGAACCGGAGGAGTTTAATCACCACGGTTCTGGGCCGCCCGTCGGCTTCGAACCTCCCGGTTCTATGACAGCGCTCAAGTTCAATGAGTTTAGGATCCAGCTGCAGATGTTGAGCTAGAATTTTTTTTACTTTGCTCTCTGAATCTTGCCAAGATTCAGTTTTAATGTCAGGGATGCCGTCAATCAGGAGATTGTTGCGCTTAAGTTGATTTTGCATGTAATCTTCTTTAGCGGATAAATCAGCAAGGGAGGACTGGATTTTTAGCAGGTCATTATTAACCTTGTCCTTTTCATAAGACACATTTGCCTTATTTGTTGCCAATTTCAGATCCGCTATTTCTGCTTGTGAAAACTCCAGGCTCTGTGCGATCTTACCAAGCTCACTGCTAAAGCAGTCCATTCGCTTGTTGGTGGAATCCATGATCATCTGTACGAATGATCTGTAGGTCTTCTCCTGCTGTTCCAGTAGATCTTTGAAATAAGCCTTTTGTTGATCAAGCAGTTCTTGAAGAACTGAGTGGCAAATAAACTCATCATCCGAACCAGCGCCGCCGCCGGCAGTCTGGATTGGAGCTTTCCGTGGCATGGTGAATTCAAACTGTAGCAATCATCCTATAAACATGAACACTGAATTAAAACGATACTCTACAATGAAACTATCTGACAGTTGCAAATTAAGCAAACAGTGTAACATTCCCATGAAAGTGTCACAGTTTGCTTTTGTGTGCACCCCAGACACACAGTATATTTGATATTCATTTAGTCAGATACGCCCCCTCCTATACTGTATAAAGTAACCCATTGTAACTTGAAGTTCCATTTTGCCCATTAAATTGAATGGTTCTGGTCAGGCCCAGCGTTAAGAAGGGGGGATCTCGCCCCGTCAACCGGACCAACTAGCCTCCTCAGACTGCTAGTTTAAAAAGAAAAAAAAAACTTCTGGTACTTTTTTTTTTGTTTTAATTTCGGTGTCAAGCCTTCCTCATCCTCAGCCTCATGGTCATGAGAACATTATCACTTGGTAACACAACGCATGTTATTTTAATCATTTTGTGGTTTCTTTATTCCCCCCCTCATTCTCCTTCGCAGATGTCTTTTCTTCCCAACTACCAGTGAAGAAACCTATTTGTGACCAGTGTGGGAAAACGTTCAGCCAGAGAAGTGCTCACACAGCACAGAGGCTTCATACAGGAGAGAAGAACTACCAGTGTGACCAGTGTGGGACAAAGTTCAGCCTAAAAGGTCATCTCAAACAGCACCAGAGGATTCATACAGGAGAGAAATCCTACCACTGTGACAGGGGTGTCAATTGGGTATGGCAGGGGTATGCAGCTGCCATACTCTGGGTCCAGGGGGGAAATAAAAGTTATAAATAAATATAAATCCACGAATGTCTCTTTGTCGATCTGTGCTGGTTATTATGTTGTTAAATAGTAAAAATAACTACAAATGCAAAATGTAACAAAATGCCACTTTAACAAGGCATTATAATTATATTCTCCACACTCGTATTCTCCCCATTTTGACAGAATGGTATATTCCCAGGTTCCGCAGGTCAGCTGCACAGGTGCTATGCATTATTGTTAATTGTGGCACGTTTACTAACATGCCAAGTTTAGCTGCACTTGAACCAAGAGGGCGATAGCAAGAGGGTGCAAAAGACCTGTACTTCCCGTTTCTGTGTGACGTAGGTAGATACCTTTTTAGGAGGCGGAAGCATGTTTGGAGTCTATTCATTTACAATGGGAGAGCTAACGTGAACACAGAGCAAAATAATAGTTCAGAAGCTATGGTCACTGAACTAAATATTGGACCCGATCATCACAAGCCTCATAATATTAACAAAATTGACATACTAAAGTGGCTTTTTTCAGCAACACAACAACTGAGAAAATCAACTTTATTATTGCTCTTTAGCTGTCCCAGCAACACACTCTCGCGGGATCTATAGCACCAGTAAACAGGACGTGTGCGAGATTTGCCGTCAAGCCGGCGCCCACTTAGGAGTCTATTTGTAGGATTTGTGTACCATGTCGCACTCTAGTGGATCCAATGAGGATGAGCTATCTTCATTAATTAAATATCTTTGACTTGAACAACCGTTCCAGGCTGCCATATCCAGCCCAATAAACCGTAGAAACATGTAAAAAACTGTCAAAACTAGTTTTTTTCAGACATTGTGAAAATAGTCGATCTACATGCTCACAACGCCTCGCAGCGCGAGGCGTTGCGAACATGTAGATCTGCTATTTTCACAATAGAATCGTGTTATACAAAATGTAATGCCTCTTTTCCATGAGGACTCCCATCTTTGCCATACCCTAGCTTTTGCTGAACTGACGCCACTGCACTGTGACCAGTGTGATAAATGGTTCAGCGCTGACCCAGACCTCAGATCTCACGAGAGGATTCATTCAGACAACTACTACTACTGTGACCCGTGTAAGAAATGGTTCAGACATCACAGTGCTTTAAAGAGACACATTCAAGCTATCTATACTATAATTTTGCGAATGTCTGTCTGTCTGTCTGTCTGTCTGTCTGAAACAGCGTTTCTCATCAGTGGCTGGAGCAATTGATCTGAAATCGCATCACAATTAGCATATGAACACACCTAACATAACTGTGAAGCCCGTTTGTCACTTTCACAAATCGTATGCTGTATATTAGCATTTTTATGGTGTATCTACTATCTATTCTGCATCTAGCTTGAGGCTAATCTATTCTGCATCTAGCATGAGGCAACATGTTTAACCAGCTGTGTGTGTGTGTGTGTGTGTGTGTGTGTGTGTGTGTGTGTGTGTGTGTGTGTGCAGGCAGGCGGGTGTGTGCGCAGGCGGGTGGGCGGGCGGGCTGGGGGGGGGGGGGTAGCCATTAAACGAAACGGGTATTTCTTACATTGATGCTCCTACATATTATCATGCAAGCACCAGTTAAAGTTACTTTCCATCCCTCATATACTGTATGCACAGTGCACATCCCATAACCCACACACTGCACATCATTTTGGAGCTCATATCTTTGAACGGGTAAGGGCTAGTTCACACTAAAGGAGAGAAAACCTACCACCTGTGACCATGTCACTGTCAGCAATTATTCAGCCATTGTGTCGCCATTTCAATCACTTTCAACCTTTTTGTCAAAATATGGGCCAAAACATAAGTAATCGGTGGAGGATTGGCATTGGATGTGAAAATCTGACATCACCCAGAACTTGTCGGTTTCCCCGAAAATAGCTGATCTATAAACTCACCAAAGCTCATTTTAGCTTTGTGTTTCTTTTTCTTTTTCCACAACCACCAACTTAAGATGTGTTAAATATGTCAGTTATTTCTTTGTATATTCCAAGTTATTTGTCTTATGACAATCAGAAATATTTTTCTTTGGTATGATCCAGTGTTCAATGTGAAAAACGAATTGAAATTGTTAAAGGACGGGCTGTCGGCTGTGGACACTGGACAGTTCAGAAACCTGCCTACCAGTGACATCATCGATGAGGAATCCAAGCTAACAGAAACTGCAGGCTTTCTATTCCTGGAAAGTTGGCAGGTTATAATGGAAGCCATTTTTCACGTTAAAGACATTTAAAAAAAATCTTGTTTGAGGGGAAAAAATTGCCCAAGGGCACGGTCACACTACACTTTTACCTACAGCATGAGGGTGGATTCTGCCAATGCATTTCAAAGAGAATGCAGCCAGCGTTCTTTTGCAGAAATCCACAAATGGCAGCAAACCGCTCCATTCAGAATCCGAGTAAAAGTGTGTGTGACCGTGCTGTGCCCCAACGATAAAGTCACTGGTAGGTGGGTTTCCACAAATTATTTTTTAACTATAATTATCCTCAGCATTAAGGGACAATTGGACTGGTTGAATGCCTTGGTGAAGCCTTTAATCACAATTAGTCAAGTGAAATGTCATGATTGTGACAGTCTTTAATTAAAAAACAAGAAGGAACTTGACTGTGTGGATTTCATGTCAATCAAGTGAATTGAAAGTGCATACTGTACATGTGCAAGAAGCAGTGGTGTGAAGTAACTGAGAACATTTCAAGTACTATACTTAAGTACAATTGAGGTATTTCTTTTACTTTACAGGAGTATTTCCAATTTTCTGTATTTTCTACCCGGCTACATCTCAGAGACAAATATTATACTTTTACTCCACTATTGTTTAAAAGCTTTAGTTACCAGTTACTTTGTAGATTTTGATTATTGCAAAACATATTACCATTTCAGCCCTATATACTGTACATTTCTGCCATTTGAAAATAGCTTATCTACAAGCTCCCAATGTGTAGCGATGCGAGGCATAGTGAGCTTGTAGATCGGCTTTCAAAAGGGTTTTATACATTAAAAAAATGTGTGAAATGGGGCATTCTGCATAATAACTTTTTACACTTTGATACCATTTTTGTACGGCATCAGCTAATGGGGATCCTTTTCAAATAAACAAATAAACACGCACACACTTGACTTACTGTAGATGTCTGTCATTGTCAACAACCTTCCATTATTCTGATTTTGTGGTGACATTAAATATTAGAGCCTATTAACCGTAACCCCAAGAGGATAAACCATATGATGAAAATCGTGTATTCCACGAGGATAACTGTGAGTGACTTACTGTACACAAGTTATTTTTGACTATTGAGTTGGGAACACAACACAGCAGCTCAAACTCAGACCAATACAATGGCAAATGTGGCACTGTATACTATTCAGCTGTTACAACACAACTCACAAGATATCGTATTTTGTTTTGCCACCTATAGTTTTACACTGCTTTACATGTGACACATCTGGTTCCCATTTTGAGGATTTCTCCAGTGGAACATTTTGAAAAGTGCACTCTGGTGGCAAGTTTAGAACAATCTGTATAGTCAAAGTCAATAAGTCATGCCTCCAAGAGGGAGTTAACTGTTGGTGGGGAAAACATTTTGAGTATAGGAGAACTTTATGCTCACCTGCCCAGATGTTAGGGTATTATATTGGTCCTTCCTCTCGCCATGTTTTTGCATTGCCTTTGTCTTTGTTTTCACCCTGTCAATAAGCACCATTATTTTATTCATTAGCCACTGCATTTATGAACTCTCATGACCGGTCCTTCACACCTCATTGTAAGATGTTTTTGTAATTAATTTATTGTCTCCGCCAGGCCGAAAGGCATGGCCGAGCCCGAGATTATGAAATCGCCCCTATTTTTTTAATATTACTCCTTCAGATTTTATCCACAAATCAATACACAGTATCTCTACAGGCATGTGATCAAGATTTATCTCTCAGATATTTCATATTAACATTGGCTTCCAAAGTTGGCAGGATTGGTCAGTTTTGAAAAAAAATGCCTCAAATCATGAACGCAGCTTGCACTTTCCGTAAAACTTTGCACCCACATTCCCACTAGGTCAAGAAACAAATGCCATCCTTTTCACATTGGCCTGTTGTAGCGCCACCAGCAGGTAGACTTTTGCAAAATACATTTTTGGAACAAAATCATGCATGCAGCGTCTCGATTGCTGTGAAAGGCCGAAGAAGACACCCTTTTCACATTGACCTATTATAGCACCACCAGGAGTTCACAATAACCTTCCTGACCTGTGCTCAGAAGAGCACTGCTTCTAGTTACATTTCAGTTGGTTTGGCATGCAACTCCCTTCTTTCTTGTGACCTGCAAACCAGTCGTGTATATGGTGCCTCACTAACCTGCTGTTTTTGATTGGTTTTCTTTAAACAGTCCACTTCAACAATCATGTGAAACTGTGATTTTATACAGGTGCTATTTGAGGTGATTTTATAAACTAGAGGTTTAGGCTGCTACAAAGCCCTCACACCTACAGTACGTCGAGTCATGGTGTCGGGGGCTTTGTCAGAGAACCTGTTGTAACCGTCTACCTGTGACGCTTTTATGCCCATATATGGAGAGCCCTGATGTCATATATGGATATTCAGTACATGTACATTGGAATGGCCAATATATGGGCAACTGGATATCCGCACTAGTCGACAGTGAGCATCGCACTCCCTCGAGTCATATATGGGCATGCCCCATTTTGTGCCCATATATGGAGCTGACTGATTTGTTTGCACCTGATGCCATGACGACACATTCAGCAAATACACTCCGTAATTGGGACTGGGAGTAGCTGCATTGTGTCAGTGGTGACATACTGTAAAGCCCTTTGCACACAGGACAGTTGCGTTTTTTTCGTTTGCGGCATGAATAAAACGCATTGGATTTGGTGTGCAAGGCTGTGCGGAATTGGCGCAGCGGATCCAAAAAGTTGTCATAAAAGGAGTGATTAGTTTTTTACCGCACGCGACAAGACGCACAAATCGAACTGGGTTCGATCGAGAAAAAACGCACGGCGGCAGCCACTCGTCGCACGGCTAATTCGGAGCCGGTGTGCATGAGGTCATAGAGAATCATTGTTTTCTTTTAAAAAAATTATATTGTCCGTTTTATCTGTGCGGTTAAACGCGCCTGTGTGCAAAGGGCTTAAGTGTGATGTCAGGCCTGTCTGCCCGCCGACCCGTCCCTCCCTTAAGCCAAATGTAATATACTCTATTTTTGAGCGGTGCTAACCACTCCTATACATCTGGCTTTCTCTGTTTGTATGTACATATATGTACCATACATGGCTCATTGGCTACAGCAAACGGAAACAAGTGGTGGCAACAAAACGTATGGTTCAGAGCATGGGGTGACAGATGGCAAAAAATGAATTTTCTGTATGTCTAGATGAATGTCCAAAAACAATTGTTTCTACTTTTGTGCAACAGCAAACAACTAGGTATGTAGAAGGAATTACAAAAGGAATGTCAACACCGTGTTTTAAGGGTGAAAAAATATAGTGCTGTACAAAACAAAAGGGAATCAAAAACGTGGGTTCACAAACCTCAATTCAAACCACAGGCACAATGTCACATTCAGGATATGCCTGTGCAAATCGCTGTTGTTAGGCAACGGTTTGTGTTGTGTGTGATGTTAGCTCGGTCAGCCTGTATATAGTGTTGTCAAGTGTTGTCCTGGTGGTGCTATTGCTGGCAAACGTTGATTGAGTGCCATCCACGGAGTTGCAGACATAGAGACAGACACAGACAGAGAGAGAGGAGACTTCTTTGCATAGCTGGACTGCTCTTCTGCCATCATGGCTCCATCTTTAGACAGGCAGGGATACTGGGGGCCACCGACTTCAACACTGGATTGGTGTGAAGAGAATTATGTTGTGTCTTTCTACATTGCAGAATTCTGGAACACCATCAGTAACCTGATCATGATCCTTCTTCCAATCTATGGTGCCATCCAGGCATACCGAGATGGCCTTGAGTTCCGCTACGTCAGCTCTTTTCTGGGACTGGCAGCTGTTGGCGTTGGTTCCTGGTGTTTTCACATGACTCTGCTCTATGAGATGCAGTTGCTGGACGAGTTGCCAATGATTTACTACATGTGTGTTATTGTCTACTGTCTATTTGAATCCTTCAGGCAGAAGAACACCGTCAGTTTATCCTCTATTGCATTATCGTTCATCTTCAGTGTTTGTGTCACTTTGGTCTATTTGCAATGGAAGGAGCCTCTCTTTCATCAGTTCATGATTGGCATTCTGATAACATGCCTAGTGGTGCGATCTATCTACATAGTAACATGGGTGTACCCATGGCTTAAGTCCATGTGTTATACCTCATTAGGTTGCTTCCTGTTTGGATACCTACTGTGGAATATTGACAGCATCTTCTGTGGCTCATTAAGAGCCAGCAGACATGCACTACCACCTATTGTTGGTTCAGTGACACAGTTCCATGCCTGGTGGCATGTCTTCACAACCCTTGGGGCTTACCTCCACATGCTTCTTAGCATCCAGATCAGGTCAACCTACCTTGGACACAGACCAAAGGTAAAGTTTATCTGTGGAGTGTGGCCTACGTTGCACATGTAATCCCAGAAAACAACCTGAAGGCATCAGGACCATTATTCAGAGATGATGACAGCAGTAGAAAGTCTGCTGAGAACTCAATCCCAACAACCCGACCAGAGGCCAAATATACCCGGACTAAGGCATCACACCATCCCCCATCGGCTGGACGTGCTCAACGTGGCCGGCGAGGACTGCGTCAAGGTGGCCACCGTCCTCAACAACGCCTTCTACCTTGAGCCTGCATACTGTACCTGAGAAAGGCTTCATAGAAATAACGTTGACTCCCACTTTCTCAAGCCATGCATATAGCATTAACACAAGAAAACGTTAAGTCAAACCAGGCTTGAATGATATCTGATGAACGTTCATAGAGAAGCCCAGAACAGTCACTCGTTGAAAAAACGATATAATGTAACAAAAAGAAGCCAAAACAACAGAGGTGGTCTTTTCAGAAGCAGAAAAGATCTGCTCATGAAGGTTGTTGGTACGAGTGACATTCATTTAAATCAGTTTGGACCATTCAGAGATGACTGCCATAGAGTATATCAGTGCTGGGAACTCAACACACAACCCAGAAGTGCCACATATAATACTATTAGATTATGCATAGAAACACACAGACCCCAAATGACCTTTTCTAACTTTAACTTCTATTTATCTTTTTTTTTTCAAGACCCGGGAAGACACATTTTACGGGAAGACACATTTTACAGAAGGTAATAAAAATAAACAACAAGTAGAGCGTGCAAGTACTGCGATTGGTGCTGGATATGTGGGTATGGTGACGCCTCGGTGACCACATCTAGATTGAGGGTTATTTATATTAGGTCGCACATGTTGTTGGTGATGTCACCAAGAATGCTGCTCCTCCGCCCAACTTAACTCGCCCCCACCCACCCCCAGCTACTTTCACCCACCTCCAGCCACTTTCACCCACCTCCACTCACATACACACACACATTCCTCCACCTCCACCCACTTTCATCCACCTCCACCCACTATCATCCAACTTTCAGCCTCCAGCCATTTATATCAGTTTGATGGTGACGTCACCAAGAATATTTATTTTTGGCTGACACACACAAAGTGAAACGTAGGAGCACCGCTCAAAAAAAGACAAAACAAATCACGTAATTTAAAATTACATGAAAACAATAGAAAAGTACATAAAAAGCAGTACCTAACTAGAAAGATGAAATTCTGGGAATGCAAGGTGGTTGCTGTGACGCGAGCCACAAGGAATCCGCTTGGAAATTAATTTAGTCTTACCATACTGTCGTCTAATGAAGGTGAAGGGAAGCTCATCACCCCTGTCATAGTGAGGTATTCTTGGGAGGAGGATTTTTTCACCGCTGTTTGTGCCTACTGCAATCTCACAGTAAATTACTTTGCCCATCATTTAAATGCATTATCGCCATTCTTGAGAGTGCGGTCGGGACCTGCTTGCAGGTTTCTAAGCAGCATGACTGGTGCGCCTACTTTCAACTTACCGTATCAGTGATACGGTAAGTCCTATGTGATACAGTATCACAGGACTTCCGGGCACATTTTTGGATTTTTTAAAAACTGTACATCCTGCAAGTACATAAACGGCAAGGGAAGCAGCTACTGTAAGAACAAAGACAAAACCGAGCAATGTGTGTGAAACGTGCAGAACCAGGAGTGTGCTGTGATACCCTATCCATGCTGACTCCAAACTCCATGGGTCTCTGCGCGAATTAGTGGCAGGGATGGGGATATGTTTTATCTCTGCTTCTAGTCATATTGAACAAATATAGCCTACATTCATTTACTGATGTATGTTTGATATTTGTCATAATTCTTTGTCAGAGTACACGTACCTCGCCTAGCGCAGCTAGACAATCCACCCTTGTTAAAACAAGGAGGGGATATATACTGCAGTTAGTTAGCTGCATTAGTATTTAATCTGGCCAAGCCAGGCTACGTTGTACCCACACCGTCTGTCTATGTTCCTTTTATGCCCAATGCCCATAGATCTCTGTATCTGTCTGTCTACCTGTGTTCCTTTTATGCCCATATATGGAGATCACTGATGGCATCAGTAGGACTATATACCCAATATGGGCATATTGGTTGGATCGGCAATCACTGACTGGACAGAGAGAGGGATGAACTGTGGAAGCTCTACTTCAGCTTAATTGTCCAAATATGGAGTTCCACATTGCACAGAATCAGCATGGCCTGAAGTTATCTCAACAGTACACAGTCACCAGTAGCAACATCAAGGGAAGGTTGTCAGATATTCACCGTCGCCTTGGGGTGGATTGGCAGCCGACAAAATTGTCTGCACCCAGAAGCACACAACCTGATACAGCCTCACTCCTTGCCACCCAGACCCCTGCTTCACTCCTACAACAGATTTCTTTTCAATGCGAGCAAGAAAGTGAGTCAAACCTGGCAACTGAACTCATTGCTGGGCCAGTGAAAAACAAGAAGAATTTGATCGAGGTGATCTCCAGCAAAGAAACAGCACACCCTCAATCAGAGTTAGAGTACCAGTCAAAAGACATCAATACCATCTTGTTTTTCTGGAGAGCGATGAAAAATACAGGACATACCTGTGTAAGGTCAACATTAGGTCTGACGTCAGACCAAAGCTTGGTCAGCCTATATGAAGTGTATAAGGTGCATGCTAAAAATCCCTTTTACATGTGTATTTTGTCATTGCATAGCGAGCATTCAGGTCTTTGTAACCTAGCTGTCCTATATACTCTTGAACATTCATTATTGAAGTTTGTCTTTGCCTTGGTAGACAGCTTTTATAGCTGCATGAGTTAGAATGTTGTCCATGGGGTGTTCAGAAGAGATGTTACAACAGTTTTGGTCCATGTTGGATGATCTTTCTGAAAATGACCAGAACGCTTACCAGCGATTCATTGAACACCACATGAAGAAAGGAGCAACTTCCCCACCTGAACCTTATTCATGCCTTCACACTGAAATAATAACGGAACCAAAGGAAATGCTTTACATCAATGTGTGTACATGGAGACGTGTACCTGCACCTCAGGAGGATCTCACTAAACCAATGCCTTTGGTTGGAGGAAAACTGCAAAGAATCGTAGAAGGAGACAAAGACTATACTGTGTTGGACGTGGCATTTAACCCCACGGTGCTGGGGTTGTTGAAGGCAAACAGAGCAATGGAGAAATTATACCTGCTGATTCTGAGCTTTGCACAGAATCAGCATGGCCTGAAGTTATCTCAACAGTACACAGTCACCAGTAGCAACATCAAGGGAAGGTTGTCAGATATTCACCGTCGCCTTGGGGTGGATTGGCAGCCGACAAAATTGTCTGCACCCAGAAGCACACAACCTGATACAGCCTCACTCCTTGCCACCCAGACCCCTGCTTCACTCCTACAACAGATTTCTTTTCAATGCGAGCAAGAAAGTGAGTCAAACCTGGCAACTGAACTCATTGCTGGGCCAGTGAAAAACAAGAAGAATTTGATCGAGGTGATCTCCAGCAAAGAAACAGCACACCCTCAATCAGAGTTAGAGTACCAGCTCAGAGTGAACACTGACTCTGAAGGCAGTCGTCGCTGGGTGGAGCTGATGGTTGACATGCCAAATGTTTTCTCCACGTCAGAATGCCAGCTCAGCGTCTCCAAGGATGACGTACTCTTAGAAGTGAATGATATGCAGTGCCTCCTTGTGGAGCTCCCAGAAATAGTAAATGAAGACACGGCCTCTGGCACCTTCAACAAAAAAAAGCGCAGGCTAACTTTGACAGTGGATATTCTGTGAAAACTTCAAATGATCTGTGGAAAATAACACTCCCATTTTGAAATGTTTTCCTCAGTGGAGCACTAAGGCGGTTATTAATCCTGCTGGGTGGGATAAAACTATGAGTAAAACCAGTTACTGCCCTTTGTTGCTCATGCAGGGTCCTCCAAAGGCCTATACTTGGTTAGTCCACTCCTCTTCCCGCTCTGCACCAAATCTCTGCCCAAAATAGCTTGTTTTGTGTACATATTGGTTTAGCCTATTATAACATCCCCAGAATAGGGTCATGTTAAACAGTAATGACCTTCCACTGATTCTACCGACCGTCTTCCCATGGGTGCACGTAATGTGATCCATATATGGGCATGCATATACTGTAGTACTTGGAGGCCAGTATTGATGATTTTACTATTTTTATTGGTCAATGTCTGTAGGGAACCCTGTCCGTTGAGAACGCATTATGGCCGGGTATAGTGCGGGTACTCTCACAACGGGTACAATAGGTATTAACCCTTTGTATCCATCGGTCCTTTTATGCTCATATATGGAGATCTCTGTATGTCTGTCTGTCTGTGTCCCTTAATGCCTTTAAATGGAGATCCCCTTGGAGATACCATCGACCCAACCATATATGAGGATTTGCGGATTTATCAATATTTTTGGGAGAATTGACTGGAATTCCATGCTCATTCATTTCAATGAAGGTGCAGTGCATATCCTTCCGGGTATTCATTATTAAGTCATTATCTATCCTATAGCCTGTATCTCTGCGCATTTATATAAAGGATTATAGAAGGTTGCTTATATATATAACTTATAATATTATATAATGGGATATACATATGCATTATGTATATATGTATACATATGGGCTTCATAGAAAGTGTTTTCCAAAAAGGTTTCAGTTGTTGATTTTTGTTACAAAATAAAATAAAATACGTTTATGCTTAAACCTTCTAGGCTTAAACTGCTCAAATATGGAGATGACTGACGTCACAGTACTACTGATGTCATAGTACTGACATCATAGTTGACTGCCATCATAGTATGATAGTAAACTATGATGTCAGTACGATGACATCACGTCAGTCGTCTCCATATTTGAGCAGTTTAAGCCGATTTGAGCCTTAACATCTTTTATTTTATTTTGTTCGTTTCCACTAACAAAAATCAACAACTCAAACAAAATCTTCTTCTTTCGTGTATCATCGTCCTTGATATTAAGTATAATAACACATTTCAAAAAGTTGCCCATGACTTTCGATGGATCATAACAACGCTATGCAAGGTTTCTGTCTAATCCAACCTAACCCAACTCACATAGAGGAGAATTCTGAACTCACCAAATCGTTATTTGCGTGATGTCAGACCAGAGCTTGGTATAAGGCTATATAAGGCATTGTAGGGTTAAGCATACCATTAGACCTTGATTTTGTTAGCCAGTGAATCAACTTAGATTCAGACATAAAACATAGAAGGCCGTCCTCATCTGCTCTGTTAAAAGCCGACAACCTGATTATGACCCAAAGCCAAAGCCCTAAGGTCAAGGAGGATCCCATGGAGTGCCCACTCTGTATGGAACCCTTGGAAATTGATGATGTTAACTTCTTCCCCTGTACCTGTGGCTACCAGATCTGCCGCTTCTGCTGGCACCAAATCCGTACCGACGAGAACGGTGTCTGCCCCACCTGCAGAAAGCCATACACCGAGGACCCTGCAGTGTACAAGCCACTGTCAAAGGAGGAGCTGCAGAGGATAAAGAACGAGAAGAAACAGAAGCAGAATGAGAAGAAGCAGAAGATCACAGAGACCCGCAAACATCTGAGCAACGTGCGCGTCATCCAGAAAAACCTGGTGTTTGTATTGGGGCTATCGCAGAGGATGGCCGACACCAAGTTACTAAAGCGAAATTATTTCGGGAAGTATGGGAAAATCACCACTTTGAAAGTGATGACCAACAATACGTCATATGCCGGCTCACAGGGGGCTATTGCCAGTGCATATGTAACATACAGTCGGTCTGAAGACGCCCTTAGAGCTATACAGTGTGTCAACAATGATAAAGTAGATGGCAGAATACTTAAGGCTTCTTTAGGAACAACAAAATACTGCAGTTATTTTCTAAAGAGTATGCCATGTCCCAAACCAGATTGCACATATCTACACGAGCTTGGAGATGAAGATGCTACCTTTACAAAAGAGGAGATACAGGCAGGTAAGCATGAAGAATACAAGCAGAAGCTATTACAAGATCTCCTCAAAGTTAACCCCACGTTCCTACAGACCACCCCAGCCACAGGATGGGACAAACCAAAGGGCAAATCCAACTCTTTACAAAGTCCCAAAAGCACTAACAAAGTGGCGTGGTTAACGCCCACAGGCACGATATCCAATGATGGGCTGTCTTTAGAGCACAGAAAGAGTCCGCCATTAGATGGCAGCTCAGACTCTGAACATGTAAACCCAGAGAGGCCAGACTCTGATCTGGGCCTCACGTCGCCGATCTCCTCTTTCTCATCAAAAAACTGTGAGCCCACCAGCCCAAATGGCAAACTGACAGACATCATTGGTTTAGGCAATGGTGAAATCTCACAACTGCTCCTGGGCTGTGACTCTCCATCTCCCCCTCCAGACCTCACCAAATCCAGCTTGCCGGTGCCGATCAGTGTAGCAGGCCTTACAGCTCAATCCCCTTTTATGGGGCCAGTTGCAGAGTCCCAATCCCTGTTTTCAGACAGCTTCAGGCACCCCAGTGTCCTGGCAGGCTGCCACTGGTCCCCACAGAACCACTCAGACTGGCCTACAACTCCTGAACCCCAGAGGCCCTTCAACACAAGCTCCGTCCCAGTATCACCCTCTACATGTCTTGCTGCACACTCCCACTTTGATGGGCTCGGTGTCGAGTCCAAATTCCTGTTCTCAGGCTTCAGGAACCCCATTCCCAGTGGCCTGACTGGCTTCTCCAGCTACCCACAGAACAATTGGCCCCCAACTCCAGAACCACAGAGGCCCTTCACATCAGACTGCATCCCAGTATCATCCTCTACAGACTGGGAGGCAGCATTCGGCTTTGGTTCATCCAAGCATCAGCAACAGGAGGAGGAGCTGGCCAAACTAAGCCAACTAACCCAGAAGTTCTCTGTGCAAGACAGCTTCCCCTCTATGTCGCCAGGACCCTTACCCCCCAGCCATCTCCACAGCCACCCTCTGCCTCCAAACTACCTCCCTCCACTCCTCCCTAACCGCAGCTCCTATGGCTTCCCAGGGTACCCTTCATCCTACCCTTCCTTTGCCAACTCCTCCGCAACACATCAGCCCTGGATGGGTGTGGCCGGTCCAGCCTCAGCACACAGTAGCCTTGCACAATCGAACCACACAGCTGACCCCACAGTAACAGGCCCTTCACACAGCAGCTTCTTTGACTTTAGTATGCTTCCAGGGCATCACAGTACTGGGTTAGTCAGCCAGGTTGTGAAACCTCCTCCAGGCTTCCCCTTCAGACCCCCATGCCAGAGCCAGACTGACCTGCTACAGAGTGCTGCTATGGACCGCAACTAGGGACACTGAAACCCTCACACTCATACATTATGCAGACACGCACACAACCCAACATTTACCTACACACTGAAGAGAAACATTCAATCAAATTAGCAGAGATTATTGACTTTTTTATTTCTTCCTCCTTCTGAACTCCTCTCTTTTTTTACTTTTTTTGACTGAAGCTCACTATCCCAGCTGTTCCATTTTCAGCATTACTTATATTACATGACAGGAACTAGGCGTATTTCATCAGCCCAAACTGGACCCTTTTCCTTATGTTTGCTTTCAGCTTTCAGGGACTTCCAGGGTTTTCACATCACCATTTTACTGTTTCAGATCTTTACAGAATTGGATAACTTAAGTCCAGACCTAATATAATCTAATCAACTATTTCAGTATTGGCTCTTTGCATAATAACCGTATGGCGCTTTGCATAATAACTGTAGTTTGCAGAAGGTTCTTTTTCTGTTCATTTTCCCATAGCTTTGTTTGGTTCGCTCGGCAGCAGATCTGAACCGGAAACACATGAGGTTGTCAGTTATGCACAGAGCCTATTGAAAACAGCTTTGTAGAATTGGGTAGAATGCAGAGCGATTCTGGGTTGTTTTGACACTGTATAGTGTCAAGAATTCAGTTATCAAAACAAGATTCTGACCATTTTTGTACATCATAGACACCATAGAGATGTCTGCCATGTACCGGTATAAAGAATGACTGCAATAATTGTATCCATGAGGATTTTCAGATCTTGTGGGATACAATTCTCATTGCCCTGGATCTACCATGATATGAAAATGTTTGTACATTTTGTTCAATGTTTATGATAAAGATCTACCAGGACATGCAAATGTTTGTCCATCTCATTCGTGAACATTGGAGCTTTATTTTGTGAGAATTAAGCCTCTATCATAGCCCAAGGTGAAGAGCTATCACCTCACCACAGTGTAGTTTTCTAAACTAAAGCTGATCATATCGTCTCTGTCAGGTGGAAACCTCATTATGTCCATTAAACACATTTTTAAGTGATAGCTAGAAAACTACACTGTGGTGAGGTGATAGCTCTTCACCTTGGACTATGATAGAGGCTTCAGGCCCAGGCACCAAACAATCTCACAAAAAGCTAAAGTTAGAAACTACAACCTTTCTCCTCCTGGAAAGTTAGCATAATGAAATGGCCTTTGTTTTTGCATTATTGCATTCATTAAAAAAAATAAGTTTAAAATCGTATTTGTAACTAGAAATAATGTTCCTACGAAAGTGTGGGCTCGCATGGAACATCATGTATGGGCACAAAGATCTACCCAACAGGCACTCCAACATATATGGGCATGAAAATCAAAGAGCACATTACTTCTGAGACTCCTACATTTTATACTCTTTATATACTTTAGTATCTAAAGATTTGGGAGAACATACATCAAGGACGATGATACACGAAAGAAGAAGACTTGTTGGAGGTGATGTCAACAAAAATGCTGCTCCCTCATTGGCTAAAAGGCCTTGCCTTTGTACTGTCGGTTAGTCTTTTGAGGAGAATAACCTTAGTATCTAAAGATTTGGGAGAACATACTGTACTACAAAAGATCTCATGTGGGTGTTGTTGTTATTTATATCAGGTCGCACTTTTTGATGGTGATGTCACCAAGAACGTTGCTCTTACAAAGGCAGGGCCTTTGTACCATCGTTCAGTTTTTTTAGGAGAATAACCTTGGTCTACTCTATATCCAACTCTTTCCACCAGAATTTACTGTAGAATGATGTGTGGGACACAACCGGATAACAGCAGACATACAAGCTCACGTCGCGTCGCAGATGCAACTGCTGTGAGCTTGTAGATCACACTCGGCTGCAACTCCGGAAATGCTGCACACCTTCTGCGCAATGCACGATGGGACGTTGGAAACTTGTGGATTAAGTTTTGGTATAACATACTGGTCTCGCCTTTCAGCAAGTCCACGTGTTGTTGTTATTTATATCATGTTGAACTTATTGGTGGTGATATCACCAAGATCGCTGCTCCTCATTGGCTTTCAGCGAGCCCACAATGATCAAACCTGCTTACTGAAGATGTCACTGTGGTAGGCAGGTTTCTGAACAGTCCTCTTTTGAGACAGATTAGCGAGTAGACAGAAACGGTGCCATTAGTGAGAACCAACTATTTGAAGACCAGACCAGTGCCTGTTGGGCATCAGCCTACTCTGGAACAATGCAACTTGGGAATGCTTCCCAAACCGGTATGCAATACCAGGTGGGGTATGTCTGTCTGTGTTCCTTTGCCCATATGTACATACTATATGGAGATCCGTGTCCGATCTGTCTGCCTGTGTCCCTTTTTTCATGTCAGAACAACTGTTCTTTATTGAGGTGCAGTGCACGCACATCCGTGGTCCAGGTGCAAGACAAGAAAACGTATCATAAAAGAGAATTATCTGCACACTGGTGATGCTGAAAAGGCTCTGCTGTATTTGTATTGCATCGTCAACGTTTCGATTTGAATTGATCGAAACATTGAAGACTCATTTAAAATACAGCAGAGCCTTTTCAGCATCACTAGTGTGCAGACTCTGTTCTCTTTTATCAGTGGAGGATTCACCATGGCCACACACCAGGATCTCTTACAGTAGGCGTGTGTTTTAGAGCTCCAGCTCAATCTTGACATCCATCTTAGCCTTGTAGGGCCCCAGCAGGGGACGCACTTCCTCAGACAGGAATCTGGACACCTGCTGGGGGGCACGGCCCACAAATGTTTTGGGTTCCAGAAGAGCATCCAGCTGTCCCAGGATGGGGTTGAAGTAGGGGTCCGCTTGGACCCTGGCCAGCAGGTCATTATCCCCTCCTTCCTGTTTAACAACCGCTGCTGCCTGCTGAGACAGCACCCTGATCTTCTCGTGACAATCCTGTCGGTTTCCCCCAGCCTTCACCATGGCCATGATGATGTTCTCAGTGGCCAAGAAGGGCAGCTCATGGCGGATGTGTCTCTGGATGACCTTGGGATAGACCACCAGGCCCTCTGTGATGTTCTGCAGAGTGCTGAGGATGATGTCAGCTGTCAGGAAAGACTCGGGCAGGGAAATCCTCCTGTTGGCACTGTCATCCAGCGTTCTCTCCAGCCACTGGACTGAGGCCGTCTGCAATGGGTCAGCCAACAGCGTCACCAGGTGGCGGGCCAAACTACAGCAGCGCTCTGCACGCATAGGGTTCCTCTTGTAGGGCATGGCACTGGATCCAATCTGCTCCTTCTCAAAGGGCTCCTCCATCTCTTTCATGTTGGCCAGCAAGCGGATGTCAGTACAGATCTTATGGACAGTAGCTCCTAAGCTGGCCAGAGTGGACAGAGAATCAATGTCCACCTTGCGACTGTACGTCTGTCCTGTCACCAGGTACGATTTTTTGAAGCCAGCCATCTTTGTCACCATTCTGTCAAGTTCTTCTACCTTGTCATGGTCCTCCTGGAAGAGGTGCAAGAAGCTGGCCTGTGTGCCAGTGGTCCCCTTGACCCCCCGAAAACGCAGATCATCACGGGCTCTTTGAAGGTTCCTTATGTCCATGGCCAGGTCCTGTAGCCAAAGGCAGGCTCGCTTCCCCACCGTGGTCAGCTGAGCTGGCTGGTAGTGCGTGAATCCAAGGGTCGGGAGAGCTGCATATTTCTCTGCAAAGTTTGCCAGTCTGTCAATAACTCTAGCAAGCTTAGGTAACAGAATGTCAAATCCGTCACGCAGCATAATCAGATCAGTGTTGTCTCCAACGTAGCAGGAGGTGGCTCCCAGATGGATGATGGGAGCTGCAGTGGGGCAGCAGTGAGCGAAGGTGTGCACGTGGGCCATGACGTCATGCCTCAGCTTCCGTTCCTCCTCGGCTGCCATGGCAAAGTCAATGTCTTCTGCGTGGCTCTCCATCTCCGCAATCTGAGCATCGCTGATGGGCAGACCCAGAGCCTTCTCCGCTCTGGCCAGATAGATCCACAGCTTTCTCCATGTTGTGAATTTCTTCCTGTCACTAAAGTTGTAGGCCATTTCCTTACTGGCATATCTGGACACCAGCGGGGAGCGATACTTCATAAAATCTTCGGGTCCCTCCATAGTGTGGTGGTCAGGAGAACAGAAAGTTTACACTGCTTTGACTTCTACAGGTCGATCACAACCACTAGCCTGTCTAGTATATCTGCCTGTATCCCTTTCATGCCCATATATAGAGATTCCTCATGTCATCAGTAGCCTATATATATATATACAGTATACAGTATATATATATCCATATATGGGCATGGCCACACTTCCTCGAAATATGGGGTCGTATTATAATCGAGGACTAGACATTTTCCATTGTCATTACACATCCGTGCGACTATTACGGTAAATGCATTGAACCGGCGGGCGTGCGTTGTTCTCGCGAACGCCCGTCATTCAATGACGAGCGCACGTGTGATCTTTAGCGTGGTGAAGTTTAATCCAAAACTTCACCATTGACTTCATTAAAGTCAATGGAGAAAATGAATTTACATTTTTTGAGGAAGCAGAACACATTTTATAGAGTAACTTTTAGCCAATGAGGAAGCAGCATAAAGGTGACAGAGAATGCTGCTTCCTCATTCGCTAAAAGTTACAGTTGGAACTTGGAAAAGTAGGAACAGAACAATAGTGTCTTGCCTTATAGGCAACAACACTAATAAAATATAGGTAACAGCATCAGTAACAGCATTATGTGTTACTGCAGGTAATGTTGGGGAGAAGATTCCTCCAGACTTTCTAGAATGAAACGTTTGGCCTTTATGCTTGCCAACAAGGGTTTCTCCACGACTAAGAACTAAGTCATGTTTTGCTAGGGGGTCAAATACATATATGACATAACTAAATGCATTGCAGTTTGCATTAATACATTTTTATATTCTGTTTCTCACTGTTAAATACCATAAATTATAGACCAATCATTTCTGTCAGTGGGCAAACTTACAAAATCGATCAGATTGAATAATTATTTCCGTCACTGCAATGCATGCATGCATACATACTGTACGTACATACCGGTACATACATACACACACACACACAATACATGCATACATATGAGAGTATTAAAAGCCAATGCCAAATTCAGGGCATGCCTGAAAAAATATGCAACATTAGGCAATGGTTTGTGTTGTGTGTGATGTCATATCAGAGCTGGGTCTACCTAAAGGTTGCTGTTGGGTTAGAAATGACTTTAGAGAGAGGTAGAAAGAGATCGGACAAGAGAGATAGGGGTAACGTGCACGACCTGAGGACTGAATGGCCACAGAAAGAAGCAATCATGTAAACCAGGATTCACTCCAGGATGGTCAGGATACGTGTCAGTGCAGACGAGATCCCAAAGCACAAGATGCTAGCACACAAACGGACACCAGATTACAGGGTTACATCCCCAGGTTGTCCAAGGTTAACATGTTCACCTTGTTGAGCCTGTGGATGGAGTCGTTTCCCAAAGATGAGTCGGTGGACAGAGGCGACAACGAGGCTGTCCATCGGACAGGTGTGGTGGTGGTGAAGGACAGTAAAGTGGTGGGGCTCCACTGCTCAGGTCCAGAGCTCCATGCGGGTCAGGTTCTCATCGTCAGCCACGGGGACAGACTGTCTGAATGTCAGCTTTACTTCTCCAGGAGACCCTGTGCCACCTGCCTCAAACTGATTATTAATGCAGGAGTCAGCCAGATCACTTTTTGGCCCGGAGACCCCGAGGTCAGCCTCCTGAGCTCCATCTCTACAGACCGTAATGCCGGTGACTGCATTACGCAGGAGGCCGCACTGGACGCTGTGGCAACGGAGAGGCTGAAGTCTATCAGCCGCCCCAACATTTGCTTTCTGCTGGAGCCGCTGGCCCCCGGCCTGACGCAGTTCATCGATGAGACCTCCAGGGGGAGTGACTTCATGGAGCGGGTGAGTCGGGACGAGCCGGGAGTGGAGGCAGGGGAACTCTTCTTCAGGCAGCGGAGGAAACATTTGGAGGGCTTCTCCAGAGACTTCCTGGTCGGTACGGAGCAGCAGCACCGCAACGTTCTGACCCACATGGGACTGGAGAACTTCTGCTTGGAGCCCTGGTTCACCAGCCTGAGGCAGAACATGAGGGAGCTACTGGGAGTGCTGGCGTCGGTGGCCGCCGGTGTCCCGCTGCTTCACCATGGCTTTTACAGCGAGCAGTCCTCCACCGTGGAGCCACCCCAGTCCTCACCGGCTGCATCATGCACGTCCCCTCACCCAGGAGTCTCCCAAGAAGTGGCCCGCCACTGCATCATTCAAGCCAGACTGCTATCCTACCAGACAGAGGACCCCAAGGCGGGCGTTGGTGCGGTCATCTGGGCCAGGACACAGTCGGCTGGCTGTGGCGGTACGGGGAAGCTGTACCTGCTGGGCTGCGGGTACAACGCTTACCCAGTGGGCTCGCCGTACGCCGAGTACCGTCAGCTGGACATCAAGCAGCAGCAGGATCGACAGAAACACAAGTACAGATACAGTATCCATGCAGAACAAAACGCTCTCACCTTTAGGACTGGGGAGATCAAAGCATGGGAGCCCACCATGATGTTTGTTACCAAGTGTCCGTGTGATGAGTGTGTTCCTCTGATCAGGGGGGCGGGCATCACTCACATCTACACCACCGACCAGGACAGTGGCAAGGACAAGGGAGACATCTCCTACCTGAGGTTCAGCGGCCTCAGGGGAGTAAGAAAGTTCATATGGCAGAAGAGTTCATCTTCATCCTACCTCGCAAACAATGGACTTGTTTGGAAAGACGGCATGCTGGCTGAAGAGAACGTGTGCAACAAGAAACGCTGCCATGACGGAACCCAAGACACGCCCCCCATCTGCAACTAAACAAGAAAACAATCGTCTTACAAAGTCAGTAAAATCAAAATCTACGTATGTCCTCCTCCTTCCCTCATGCAGGCTGAAATGACTTCGGTGTACAAATAGGTTAAAAGTAAGTGTAACTAGAAATACTGTTCCTATGAAACAGTGTGGGCTCGCATGGAACGCCATGTATGGGCACAAAGATCTACCCTTTGTCTGCTTCTCATTGGCTAATGGCCCTGCCTTTGTACTGTCGGTCGTTTTTTGAGGAGAATAACCTTGGTCTATAGAGTTTTGGTATAACATACTGGTCTCTTGTTGTTATTTATATCAGGTCGCACTTGTTGTTGATGATGTCACCTAGAACGCTGCTCCTCATTGGCTAAGGGCCCTGCCTTTGTATTGTCTGTCTTTTTTTTAGGAGAATAAACTTGACCTATAAAGATTTGGTATAACACACTGGTCTCGCCTTTCAGCTAGCCCACAATTAACTTGTGGTTGAGCTCAAAGCCGGAGAAATGGAAGCTATATTGTGTTATTACTGAGGCCATACTAGTCCCAGTGGTGTACCTATGAAGGAGCTAGGATGTAAACATTAGTTTGAACCTCTCTTTCAGTAAAACCCATGGAAACTCCTGGATAGTTTGTTTTGGAGAGAACAGGTCGGGATGCAACAGGCTTTCATTCAAAGCTACAAGAAACAATACCTCTGGGAAGGACAGCTGTGAAAAATATAAATGAGTAATGAATGAATGAATGGATTTCATTCATTACAGAGACCAGACTTGAATAAACAAAGTGCATGTTAGGGGGTGGGGGACATGAGCTCCTACTGCAGATTTGCATGTATTTTTGTATTTTTTTCATTCAGAATGAATAACGTTTTATTTTATTTTCAGTTCAGTAGACAATTATTTTTTTTACCCTGCCTGGCTTTCCTCCCCCTGAACACATCAAGTTAGATTAGAAATACTGTTCTTATGAAACAGTGTGGGCTCGCATGGAACACCATTATATGAGAATGTTCATAATGTTAGTCACAAGTGGGCCACTATAGCCCTCATATCTGCCATAGTATAGAGAGCATTTGGTATTGATTGATTTTCTTTGTTAACCCTTTCAAAGAGGCTTTGTGTGGTGATGCTGTTCCGAGAGTAACACCCATTCTAAGGTCTTTTGAGGCACACCAGTCCCTGTACATGTGGACAAACCGTCACTGCTCTATGGGCTTCTATGTATTGTTGCTGGCTCAGGGGATTTGACACAATGGAGCTTCTGCCTGGTAGGTTAGTATAAAAACGAAGGCATGAGGCAGGTGGGAGCAGTTCACCATCAGCAGCAGTCACCTACTGTACAGCAGCTAACAACAGCCAAAATGTCCGCCACCGACATGAACATGATGAGCAGAGTAAGTCTGACTGCATACAATATTTGAGCAGTGCTAACCGCTCCTACATCTGGCTTTGTCTGTATGTATGTGTATGTATGTACATTATGTATGTATGCATGTCCCACACGCGGGACACTTAATGAAATCAACTCATAAATACCACCCTCACTTCACACTGTGGGTGTGATTTTATAAATTAGTTTATATGGACTATTTAGCATGTCATTGTAGGAGAAAATCGTCACGCAACATTTGAAAGAATTAAATAAGAGAAAATAGGAACTACAAGGTCACAATGGGTTGCAATGTGACACGTGAGCTTGCAGATCTGCTATTTTTCCAAATATAAAATAGGGAATAGGTTAATATTCTGCGGTTTCACAAACACAATATTGCTGGGCCTCCAAAACAGCGTTTGACAAATGAAGGCAAAGCTCTGTTGCCTCAAAATATTTTCCTCTTTTGCTTTCAGATCGTCTTCTACGAGGAGAAGAACTTCCAGGGTCGTTCCTATGAGTGCATGAGCGACTGCGCTGACATGTCCTCCTACCTGAGCAGGTGCCACTCCTGCAGGGTGGAGAGGGGCTGCTTCATGGTGTACGACCGCACCAACTACATGGGCAACCAGTACTTCATGAGGAGGGGAGAGTACGCCGACTACATGAGCATGATGGGCATGAGCGATCACATCAGGTCCTGCCGCATGATCCCCATGGTAAGATCGGCACAGGAAGCTCTTCTTTAAGTAATTCTGTCCATTTATTATATTCAAATGCAGCAGCGATAATACATTAAACATCCTACTTTCTGGCACGTGCACACATAGACATCAAAGGGGGGCTTGAGCTCCTGCCCTTTTATCCGTCTGTAAAAAGTCCCCTCTCCACACCATGTGTGCAGTTTTTACTATGGTGAAAGAAATGAAAATGCCCTCCTTTCCATGCCATAGCTGAAGGCAGCATTCAAGAGAATATTGCCTTGTCCAAACTCTCCTGAGCTTGAATGCAGCATCTTATGTTGAAAGAATTGCCCTCTCTGTGTAGAAATCTGTTACGGCACATCTCCAGTATTGACTTGATTATGCCATAGTTCAGTGTGGTATCAAGCACTGAAAATAGCCAACCTCCAAGCTCACCTGTCACAGCGCAACGCGTTGTGAGCTTGGAGGTCTGCTATTTTCGATATTTTCACCAAAAAGCCCTTTTAGAAATTTCAGCCCCTGCCTCTCTAACATTCTCTGCACGTCCCTGCCAACTTTGAAATCACAGTACAGGGGCAACTACAGGATGAGGATCTACGAGAGGGAGAACTTCGGAGGCCAGATGTACGAGATGATGGATGACTGTGAGAACATCATGGACCGTTACCGCATGAACAACTGCATGTCCTGCAACGTGATGGACGGCCACTGGCTGATGTATGAGCAGCCCAACTACAGGGGCAGGATGATGTACATGAGGCCCGGAGAGTACAGGAACTTCATGAACATGGGCATGAGCAGTGGCATGAGGTTCATGAGCATGAGGCGCATCATGGATTCCTGCTATTAAATGATTCCCTGATGGATGTACTTGTCTAGGAAAGTCAATAAAGTATATTTATATAAGTAAATTGCAAGGTTTTTTATGTATGCACAGAAACATGCACAGGTCATTTACATTCACCTCCAACATCAATGAGGTACAGAAACACCTCCTTATAGTCAGAAGAACTAATGGTCTTGTTCAGGTAATACCATTCAAAATTGCCAGTGATTTTCAAAAGTGGATGAACTTTAATCTGACGATAAGATATATACTGTATAAAGATCTCAGTGGACTGCTCAATTCTGAAAGCTGTCTGACAGCAGCAGCATTTGAAATCCTGTGAAGAATGGGATGCCATTCCAAATGGGCCAGTATAAGATGGGTGGCAGTTATGTTTTGGGCGCATCCAGTTCAAATCAGCAATGTTTTGTGGTTTATGCGTTTATCGTTCAAATTGTTTTGTATATCATTTTTGAGACCATATGGTTTAACATGTTGCTATATATTCATAATCTTACCTATAAACACTTAAGGCAGACCTTACTCTCCATGGTGAATGCATTGAGGCCTTTAGTGATATGGACTCACAGGACTTTAATCTGACTGACACAGTAATGTAATCCCAACAGTGTGAATAGCCTCAGAGTGAAGCTGTAGTCCTGGGTTTCCAGGCATTGAGGCATACCTAGCTGCTCTGGTCCATAGCGTTGATAAGGAGAACTCTTTCTTAACGCTATAAGGCAGGGGTGTCCAAACTTTTTTCAAAATATATTAAAACACCCAAGGGCCGACATAATGTACTTTCGGTCAGACCATTACAAAGTCACATACAAACAGTACGGTATGCATCGCATTTAAACGATTTCATTTAACTATCATCATCGATATTTAATATCAATTATCTTTTGTCAGGTGTCCGCTCTGAATAAAACACAAATAACTCTTGACCTTATTTCACATTACCAAATGTAACCAGGTAAGGTAAAAAATAAATGAAATAGACTTTCTTTGAACCCTTCAGAATGAGACAACAGGAAACAATCCTGGCAAATTATACTCTCACGGCTATACTCTCACCGTCAAACATGAAAATATTTGTTTGACGGTGCTGGTGGGCCTTTATCTTACAATTTAGGAATGAAGTCGCGGGCCACACTTTGGACACCCCTGCTAAGGCATTCTTTGAGACACTTACGTATACGGGCCACCATTTTCTATTTGGTGAAAACAACACAGATTTCACCATTGGATTGGATCGAACATACATGTTGTTACATTGAATGTTTCGTTTTTTCCGTCATCGCGCAACATATGGTGAAAGTATTGTAGTGCAGGCAATTGCAACAACCGCCCATCTTGTGCGAAATGACGCGGACCGCCAAATATTCAAACTTTCTGCGATTCTGCCAATAATCATATCATTTGAGACACACATACACGTTTTTGAAACCATGGTCTCAATGAATCACGTGACGTTAATCCCCTTCCCCTACTCGCTCATGCTAGGACATGACGTATGTGTATCCAGAAGAATACCCATGTACAGTACAGTACTGTTCCGGTTAAGTTTCCCATAGCTTTGTTTGATTGGCTCGACAGCAGATTTTAACTGGAAACACCTAAGAAGTTGTATTAAACATGACACCTTCCGGAAACACATACTGTAGGCTATGTGTTTCCTTTTTGCCAATCAAACAAAGCTACTGCATGGGAAACTGAACCGGAACAGGGAATTCGTACGTCACCTTTCTGGAAACCTGGTACTCAGTTAGCCTATTAGTCTAGGAAATTAAGTCTATTTTTTGGAAGAATCGTTCAGTTTGTGATACAAGCACCAAATTTTGCACAAAGTTTCCTCTGGACATACTTTTCCCAAAAAGCACGTTAGCCACTCATTTTTTATTTTTAAGGGTTGGGGTCCCATTGACTTTCTATACAGTAAAACAAAACAAATACATAAATCTGCTTCAAGTAGCATATGAGGGGTCAAACTAGGGGTTTTTCATGATCCTGAATCCAATGCAAGCATTTGTTTTGCACAAAAAACATTCCTTAAGTCTGACTGCATACAATATTTGAGCAGTGCTAACCGCTCCTACATCTGGCTTTGTCTGTATGTATGTGTATGTATGTACATTATGTATGTATGCATGTCCCACACGCGGGACACTTAATGAAATCAACTCATAAATACCACCCTCACTTCACACTGTGGGTGTGATTTTATAAATTAGTTTATATGGACTATTTAGCATGTCATTGTAGGAGAAAATCGTCACGCAACATTTGAAAGAATTAAATAAGAGAAAATAGGAACTACAAGGTCACAATGGGTTGCAATGTGACACGTGAGCTTGCAGATCTGCTATTTTTCCAAATATAAAATAGGGAATAGGTTAATATTCTGCGGTTTCACAAACACAATATTGCTGGGCCTCCAAAACAGCGTTTGACAAATGAAGGCAAAGCTCTGTTGCCTCAAAATATTTTCCTCTTTTGCTTTCAGATCGTCTTCTACGAGGAGAAGAACTTCCAGGGTCGTTCCTATGAGTGCATGAGCGACTGCGCTGACATGTCCTCCTACCTGAGCAGGTGCCACTCCTGCAGGGTGGAGAGGGGCTGCTTCATGGTGTACGACCGCACCAACTACATGGGCAACCAGTACTTCATGAGGAGGGGAGAGTACGCCGACTACATGAGCATGATGGGCATGAGCGATCACATCAGGTCCTGCCGCATGATCCCCATGGTAAGATCGGCACAGGAAGCTCTTCTTTAAGTAATTCTGTCCATTTATTATATTCAAATGCAGCAGCGATAATACATTAAACATCCTACTTTCTGGCACGTGCACACATAGACATCAAAGGGGGGCTTGAGCTCCTGCCCTTTTATCCGTCTGTAAAAAGTCCCCTCTCCACACCATGTGTGCAGTTTTTACTATGGTGAAAGAAATGAAAATGCCCTCCTTTCCATGCCATAGCTGAAGGCAGCATTCAAGAGAATATTGCCTTGTCCAAACTCTCCTGAGCTTGAATGCAGCATCTTATGTTGAAAGAATTGCCCTCTCTGTGTAGAAATCTGTTACGGCACATCTCCAGTATTGACTTGATTATGCCATAGTTCAGTGTGGTATCAAGCACTGAAAATAGCCAACCTCCAAGCTCACCTGTCACAGCGCAACGCGTTGTGAGCTTGGAGGTCTGCTATTTTCGATATTTTCACCAAAAAGCCCTTTTAGAAATTTCAGCCCCTGCCTCTCTAACATTCTCTGCACGTCCCTGCCAACTTTGAAATCACAGTACAGGGGCAACTACAGGATGAGGATCTACGAGAGGGAGAACTTCGGAGGCCAGATGTACGAGATGATGGATGACTGTGAGAACATCATGGACCGTTACCGCATGAACAACTGCATGTCCTGCAACGTGATGGACGGCCACTGGCTGATGTATGAGCAGCCCAACTACAGGGGCAGGATGATGTACATGAGGCCCGGAGAGTACAGGAACTTCATGAACATGGGCATGAGCAGTGGCATGAGGTTCATGAGCATGAGGCGCATCATGGATTCCTGCTATTAAATGATTCCCTGATGGATGTACTTGTCTAGGAAAGTCAATAAAGTATATTTATATAAGTAAATTGCAAGGTTTTTTATGTATGCACAGAAACATGCACAGGTCATTTACATTCACCTCCAACATCAATGAGGTACAGAAACACCTCCTTATAGTCAGAAGAACTAATGGTCTTGTTCAGGTAATACCATTCAAAATTGCCAGTGATTTTCAAAAGTGGATGAACTTTAATCTGACGATAAGATATATACTGTATAAAGATCTCAGTGGACTGCTCAATTCTGAAAGCTGTCTGACAGCAGCAGCATTTGAAATCCTGTGAAGAATGGGATGCCATTCCAAATGGGCCAGTATAAGATGGGTGGCAGTTATGTTTTGGGCGCATCCAGTTCAAATCAGCAATGTTTTGTGGTTTATGCGTTTATCGTTCAAATTGTTTTGTATATCATTTTTGAGACCATATGGTTTAACATGTTGCTATATATTCATAATCTTACCTATAAACACTTAAGGCAGACCTTACTCTCCATGGTGAATGCATTGAGGCCTTTAGTGATATGGACTCACAGGACTTTAATCTGACTGACACAGTAATGTAATCCCAACAGTGTGAATAGCCTCAGAGTGAAGCTGTAGTCCTGGGTTTCCAGGCATTGAGGCATACCTAGCTGCTCTGGTCCATAGCGTTGATAAGGAGAACTCTTTCTTAACGCTATAAGGCAGGGGTGTCCAAACTTTTTTCAAAATATATTAAAACACCCAAGGGCCGACATAATGTACTTTCGGTCAGACCATTACAAAGTCACATACAAACAGTACGGTATGCATCGCATTTAAACGATTTCATTTAACTATCATCATCGATATTTAATATCAATTATCTTTTGTCAGGTGTCCGCTCTGAATAAAACACAAATAACTCTTGACCTTATTTCACATTACCAAATGTAACCAGGTAAGGTAAAAAATAAATGAAATAGACTTTCTTTGAACCCTTCAGAATGAGACAACAGGAAACAATCCTGGCAAATTATACTCTCACGGCTATACTCTCACCGTCAAACATGAAAATATTTGTTTGACGGTGCTGGTGGGCCTTTATCTTACAATTTAGGAATGAAGTCGCGGGCCACACTTTGGACACCCCTGCTAAGGCATTCTTTGAGACACTTACGTATACGGGCCACCATTTTCTATTTGGTGAAAACAACACAGATTTCACCATTGGATTGGATCGAACATACATGTTGTTACATTGAATGTTTCGTTTTTTCCGTCATCGCGCAACATATGGTGAAAGTATTGTAGTGCAGGCAATTGCAACAACCGCCCATCTTGTGCGAAATGACGCGGACCGCCAAATATTCAAACTTTCTGCGATTCTGCCAATAATCATATCATTTGAGACACACATACACGTTTTTGAAACCATGGTCTCAATGAATCACGTGACGTTAATCCCCTTCCCCTACTCGCTCATGCTAGGACATGACGTATGTGTATCCAGAAGAATACCCATGTACAGTACAGTACTGTTCCGGTTAAGTTTCCCATAGCTTTGTTTGATTGGCTCGACAGCAGATTTTAACTGGAAACACCTAAGAAGTTGTATTAAACATGACACCTTCCGGAAACACATACTGTAGGCTATGTGTTTCCTTTTTGCCAATCAAACAAAGCTACTGCATGGGAAACTGAACCGGAACAGGGAATTCGTACGTCACCTTTCTGGAAACCTGGTACTCAGTTAGCCTATTAGTCTAGGAAATTAAGTCTATTTTTTGGAAGAATCGTTCAGTTTGTGATACAAGCACCAAATTTTGCACAAAGTTTCCTCTGGACATACTTTTCCCAAAAAGCACGTTAGCCACTCATTTTTTATTTTTAAGGGTTGGGGTCCCATTGACTTTCTATACAGTAAAACAAAACAAATACATAAATCTGCTTCAAGTAGCATATGAGGGGTCAAACTAGGGGTTTTTCATGATCCTGAATCCAATGCAAGCATTTGTTTTGCACAAAAAACATTCCTTAAGTCTGACTGCATACAATATTTGAGCAGTGCTAACCGCTCCTACATCTGGCTTTGTCTGTATGTATGTGTATGTATGTACATTATGTATGTATGCATGTCCCACACGCGGGACACTTAATGAAATCAACTCATAAATACCACCCTCACTTCACACTGTGGGTGTGATTTTATAAATTAGTTTATATGGACTATTTAGCATGTCATTGTAGGAGAAAATCGTCACGCAACATTTGAAAGAATTAAATAAGAGAAAATAGGAACTACAAGGTCACAATGGGTTGCAATGTGACACGTGAGCTTGCAGATCTGCTATTTTTCCAAATATAAAATAGGGAATAGGTTAATATTCTGCGGTTTCACAAACACAATATTGCTGGGCCTCCAAAACAGCGTTTGACAAATGAAGGCAAAGCTCTGTTGCCTCAAAATATTTTCCTCTTTTGCTTTCAGATCGTCTTCTACGAGGAGAAGAACTTCCAGGGTCGTTCCTATGAGTGCATGAGCGACTGCGCTGACATGTCCTCCTACCTGAGCAGGTGCCACTCCTGCAGGGTGGAGAGGGGCTGCTTCATGGTGTACGACCGCACCAACTACATGGGCAACCAGTACTTCATGAGGAGGGGAGAGTACGCCGACTACATGAGCATGATGGGCATGAGCGATCACATCAGGTCCTGCCGCATGATCCCCATGGTAAGATCGGCACAGGAAGCTCTTCTTTAAGTAATTCTGTCCATTTATTATATTCAAATGCAGCAGCGATAATACATTAAACATCCTACTTTCTGGCACGTGCACACATAGACATCAAAGGGGGGCTTGAGCTCCTGCCCTTTTATCCGTCTGTAAAAAGTCCCCTCTCCACACCATGTGTGCAGTTTTTACTATGGTGAAAGAAATGAAAATGCCCTCCTTTCCATGCCATAGCTGAAGGCAGCATTCAAGAGAATATTGCCTTGTCCAAACTCTCCTGAGCTTGAATGCAGCATCTTATGTTGAAAGAATTGCCCTCTCTGTGTAGAAATCTGTTACGGCACATCTCCAGTATTGACTTGATTATGCCATAGTTCAGTGTGGTATCAAGCACTGAAAATAGCCAACCTCCAAGCTCACCTGTCACAGCGCAACGCGTTGTGAGCTTGGAGGTCTGCTATTTTCGATATTTTCACCAAAAAGCCCTTTTAGAAATTTCAGCCCCTGCCTCTCTAACATTCTCTGCACGTCCCTGCCAACTTTGAAATCACAGTACAGGGGCAACTACAGGATGAGGATCTACGAGAGGGAGAACTTCGGAGGCCAGATGTACGAGATGATGGATGACTGTGAGAACATCATGGACCGTTACCGCATGAACAACTGCATGTCCTGCAACGTGATGGACGGCCACTGGCTGATGTATGAGCAGCCCAACTACAGGGGCAGGATGATGTACATGAGGCCCGGAGAGTACAGGAACTTCATGAACATGGGCATGAGCAGTGGCATGAGGTTCATGAGCATGAGGCGCATCATGGATTCCTGCTATTAAATGATTCCCTGATGGATGTACTTGTCTAGGAAAGTCAATAAAGTATATTTATATAAGTAAATTGCAAGGTTTTTTATGTATGCACAGAAACATGCATAGGTCATTTACATTCACCTCCAACATCAATGTGGTACAGAAACACCTCCTTATAGTCAGAAGAACTAATGGTCTTGTTCAGGTAATACCATTCAAAATTGCCAGTGATTTTCAAAAGTGGATGAACTTTAATCTGACGATAAGATATATACTGTATAAAGATCTCAGTGGACTGCTCAATTCTGAAAGCTGTCTGACAGCAGCAGCATTTGAAATCCTGTGAAGAATGGGATGCCATTCCAAATGGGCCAGTATAAGATGGGTGGCAGTTATGTTTTGGGCGCATCCAGTTCAAATCAGCAATGTTTTGTGGTTTATGCGTTTATCGTTCAAATTGTTTTGTATATCATTTTTGAGACCATATGGTTTAACATGTTGCTATATATTCATAATCTTACCTATAAACACTTAAGGCAGACCTTACTCTGGTGAATGCATTGAGGCCTTTAGTGATATGGACTCACAGGACTTTAATCTGACTGACACAGTAATGTAATCCCAACAGTGTGAATAGCCTCAGAGTGAAGCTGTAGTCCTGGGTTTCCAGGCATTGAGGCATACCTAGCTGCTCTGGTCCATAGCGTTGATAAGGAGAACTCTTTCTTAACGCTATAAGGCAGGGGTGTCCAAACTTTTTTCAAAATATATTAAAACACCCAAGGGCCGACATAATGTACTTTCGGTCAGACCATTACAAAGTCACATACAAACAGAACGGTATGCATCGCATTTAAACGATTTCATTTAACTATCATCATCGATATTTAATATCAATTATCTTTTGTCAGGTGTCCGCTCTGAATAAAACACAAATAACTCTTGACCTTATTTCACATTACCAAATGTAACCAGGTAAGGTAAAAAATAAATGAAATAGACTTTCTTTGAACCCTTCAGAATGAGACAACAGGAAACAATCCTGGCAAATTATACTCTCACCGCTATACTCTCACCGTCAAACATGAAAATATTTGTTTGACGGTGCTGGTGGGCCTTTATCTTACAATTTAGGAATGAAGTCGCGGGCCACACTTTGGACACCCCTGCTAAGGCATTCTTTGAGACACTTACGTATACGGGCCACCATTTTCTATTTGGTGAAAACAACACAGATTTCACCATTGGATTGGATCGAACATACATGTTGTTACATTGAATGTTTCGTTTTTTCCGTCATCGCGCAACATATGGTGAAAGTATTGTAGTGCAGGCAATTGCAACAACCGCCCATCTTGTGCGAAATGACGCGGACCGCCAAATATTCAAACTTTCTGCGATTCTGCCAATAATCATATCATTTGAGACACACATACACGTTTTTGAAACCATGGTCTCAATGAATCACGTGACGTTAATCCCCTTCCCCTACTCGCTCATGCTAGGACATGACGTATGTGTATCCAGAAGAATACCCATGTACAGTACAGTACTGTTCCGGTTAAGTTTCCCATAGCTTTGTTTGATTGGCTCGACAGCAGATTTTAACTGGAAACACCTAAGAAGTTGTATTAAACATGACACCTTCCGGAAACACATACTGTAGGCTATGTGTTTCCTTTTTGCCAATCAAACAAAGCTACTGCATGGGAAACTGAACCGGAACAGGGAATTCGTACGTCACCTTTCTGGAAACCTGGTACTCAGTTAGCCTATTAGTCTAGGAAATTAAGTCTATTTTTTGGAAGAATCGTTCAGTTTGTGATACAAGCACCAAATTTTGCACAAAGTTTCCTCTGGACATACTTTTCCCAAAAAGCACGTTAGCCACTCATTTTTTATTTTTAAGGGTTGGGGTCCCATTGACTTTCTATACAGTAAAACAAAACAAATACATAAATCTGCTTCAAGTAGCATATGAGGGGTCAAACTAGGGGTTTTTCATGATCCTGAATCCAATGCAAGCATTTGTTTTGCACAAAAAACATTCCTTGGGCAAAAAATAGCCCCCACAGTGGCCCACACTACTGTGAAAAGTGATGACTCATCACTAAACCATAGTTTCGTTGGGCCTTTCTTAGCCCAAGGAATGTTTTTTGTGCAAAACAAATGCTTGCATTGGATTCAGGATCATGAAAAACCCCTAGTTTGACCCCTCACATGCTACTTAAAACAGATTAATTTTGTTGTATTATTTTACTGTATAGAAAGTCAATGGGACCCCAACCCTTTTTTAAATAAATTGAGTGGCTAACATGCTTTTTGGGAAAAGTAGGTTCATAGGGAACTTTGTGCAAAATTTGGTGCTTGTATCACAAAGTGAACGATTGTTGTACTAATTTCCCGGGCTATATGCACAGAGCCCATTTGAGGGTTTCAAATTGCTGAGGGCAACTATAATGTAGGCTATGTTTAAAGAGTTTGCTCATTTTACCCAACTAAATGAGGAGCTTGTTTGGAAAAGACTGGTTTACAGTTCATCCACTGTAAACCAGTTGCTCGCAGAGATGGGCGAAAATACATTGAAAAGTATTTTGATACAAAATACAAATACTGGGTCAAAAAATGTATCAAAATACGAAATATAAATACAGGCCAGAGAAATGTATTTAAGATTCAAATACGTATTTTGTATTTTGAAAATACATAAATACTTTTTATAAAAATTGATGCAATGATTAGTACTTTTATAGATTGACTGCCAAGTATTAAATTAACTAGCGAGGCGAGCGGGCACGGTCCTGTGAATTCCCCGCGAGTGTGCTTGTTTGTGCATGCATGTGGGCGGTGAGAGATGGATTGTGTTCATCTTTGTGAAATACCGCGTGCGGTAACCGCTGACCCAATCGGCAGCCATAGCGGTGACCGCGTATCGTGTGGAAGGCACTTAAATTGACCATACTATGGTGTTAGTCTTGAGCAGGCTGCCTAAATGTTTACCACTGTGTGCCAGTGTGTGAGAGCTCAGGCCAGAAGTGCCTTCCACACGATAAGCGGTCAACGCTACGGCTGCCGCTTGGGTTACCGCACCGCGGTGAGACACAAACACACTTGCTCAGTGAGTAAACGCCACAAGGTATTTCACAAAGATGAACACAATCCAACTCTCACTGCCCATGTACGCATGCACAAACGAGCATGCTCGCAGGGATTTTCACGGGACTGCGCCCGCTCGCTCAACGCCTCAAAACTTCGCTGTGCGGCAGAAATAGCCGCCCGCCTCTCATTGAAAATGAATTACTAGGAGGCGGTGACCGCGTATCGTCTGGAACCCACTTTACCGTTATCTTCTAAAGGAACTATGGCATGAGACTGAATGCACAGTTGCCTCTGCGCCAGTACTTCATAGAGTGCAAAACCCGCTCTGCCAGCCTTATAATTACTAAAACTGCACTCTGTTGAGGTGCCAACTTGCTCCTTGTGCACAAGTAGGCCATGTATGGCCTGCTTGCACGCCAGCAGAGCGCGCCATGAGGTGCGCTCACCACTGGCATCACCACTGGCGATGCCAGTGATATCATCACTGACATCACCAGGAATGCTGGTCCCTCATTGGCTGTTAATGATGACATTGCCAGAAATGCTGGTCCCTTATTGTGCTACATGCTTAAACACACACAGCTACCTACCTACCTACCAACCTACATACATACGCAGATGAACGCAGTACTTGCGCGCAAGTAATTCGAAATTGTAATCATAATGCACAATACATTTGAAGCAAACCAAAGTCAAGTGCTATGGCTGTATCACACACACACACACACACACACACACACACACACACACACACACACACACACACACACACACACACACACACACACACACACACACACACACAAACCAACAGCAAATTAGATTGAAAGAAAATGTATCTTTCCCCCTACAGTTTAAACCTTTGTGAATGTTTAAAATGTGTCCATTTGAGAATAAAATTACATAAAAAGTATTTTGTATTTCAAATACAGAAAATACTAGACCTGAAAGTATTTTGATACAAATTACATCCATTTTTTTCCGTCCCAGCCAAATACAAATTACAAAATACAAAAAAGTATTTCAAATACGTATTTCAAATACATGTATTTCAAATACTGCCCATCTCTGGTTGCTCGTTTATAGTTCATCGCTAATTCTGTTGTAGGTTACAACTATTTGTCTACAGCTGCTGATGTATTGGTATATTTGTTTTACGTATATAAGTCCTTAGCTAAGCTTACCAAGCCAGGAGCCCAACCCGGATCCATATAACAACCCCACATATTTTTACTTACTGTACATGTTAAGAGAGAACCAGGAGTGTCACAGTCAAATATCAATGTGGCAATGCCTAATTTAATGTCAAATGTATTGTGTCAATCAAGCTTAACTTCCTGTAGATAATTTGTCTGATTAGCTGCCCAGTTTATTAAGCCAGCTCATCTGTTATTAAGTGTGCCTGCCATGCAATGTCAAAACACTTATTGTAATCCGCCATACTTAAGTAAGTCAGTAAGTAATGTTCTTGCAAATTTCTGGACATAATAACTGCCGCACAGTTTACGCCACCCACGCAATATATACATATATATCAAAACGTGCGGCTCGGCCGGGAATAGGTTGCTATTACTTTTCTTTCCGATCCGCATTACCATGGCGACGTAATTCGCAAAAAACGACATCCTAAAATGCCATAGACCAGGGGTCTTCAACGTTTTCAGGCCAAGGACCCCTTAGTTGAGAGAGAGATGAAGCAGGGACCCCCACAACCTTATCGTAGATTTCATATAATTTAATTGTTTGACAGCACAATCAACAGTTTATTTTGGATTCATGTCAATTTGTGTTTTCAGATATTTAACCACTTGAACCATCAATACTTAATAAACTTGACCTTTCACTATAAACTTGACCTTTCACTCTGTACTTAGTCTGCTCTTTTTCCCCTCTACACCAAAGCTCTTTGCCGAAAATAGCCGATCTACAAGCTCACAACGCCTCGCAGCATGAGGCGTTGTGTGCTTGTAGATCTGCTATTTTTGGCTAAAGTTCTCAGAATATGGACACTAGGGTTCAAGTGGTTCATATAAAAAACAAGACGAACCTCGGTTCGAAGTGAAGCGGTGGACAGATAAAACCTCCAATAGCACAACCAAGTCATTTGATGAGACGATCAAATTGTACATGTTCCTCTCCATGCTGACTATAGCAAAGTTAATAATTATTTAGTATAAACCATGCTATTACCTATAGGGTTGAATTGTCATGTGAAGCTTCACCAATCCAATGCAATAGGTGAGACCTATGCAATAAGTGAGACCTATTGCATATTTGAAAAAGCCTATTCATTCTGGACTGATATTTTACACGTACGGGACAGGAAAAACCTGTTCATTCTGGCCTGGAGTGACCATATATGGACATAAGGTAACGGACATTGTGTTTTTGAAAAAACCTGTTCATTCTGGACTGAAATGACCATATATGGGCGTGGTACACAGAGAAATTGGAGGTAACGGACATTCTGTTTTTGAAAAAACCTGTTCATTCTGGACTGAAATGACCATATATGGGCGTGATACACACAAAGCCATTCATTGGAAGCGGTTTCCACCGCTTCAAAAAGGAAGAAAAAAAAACTTTCTATCACTCAAAGATTTGGAGGACCCCCTGTAGTAACTCTGAGGACCCCCTAGGGGTCCCGGACCCCCTGTTGAAGACCCCTGCCTTAGACTTTGAATGGGAGAAATTTCGGCACGTAATAACTGCTGCACGATTTACGCCACCCCCGCAATATATACATCAAAATGTGCGGCTCGGCCGGGAATGTGCTATCACTTTTCTTTCCGATCCGAGTTACCATGGCAACGTAATTCGTAAAAAACTACGCACAAAAACACCATTGACTTTTAATGGGAGACAGGAAAGAAAAAACAGAAACTTTGGCGCCACATAACTCTGCCATACTTTTACCTAGCAACGTCATTTAAACTTTACAATGCACACACAACTTTGGTCTTTTTCCGGCCAATAGGGATGAGCTGTAATTGATTAAGCCCCGCCCCATCTGTATTCCTATAGATGCCTTAATGGTCCACGTCACACTGATAAAAACCAGTATGCGCACGCGAGTCGGCACAAAATGAACCCCACCACTCATAGGATGCAATGGATGGCACTTGCGTTTAAAAATGCATTCCATCAAACTTTCAGATGCCGTTTTTCTCCCAGTGTGGAGGAAGAATGCTTAGGATTTTTACTGTGATTTCTCACTCTTGAATCTTGAAATATATAATCCTTAGTTTCTGTTGATTGTAAACAATAATAGCGATTCAAACCCCACCTCCATTCAGCGTCATCAGAACAGAGGGAGTGCTCCTCATGATCACCAGAGTGTCTACTGCTCGCCCAGCTGCAGTCCATTAAGCCTAATTTATGCTTCGTCCTGCGACGGTGTCGCGCGCAGACCTCCAAGCTCAGAACGGTAGCATTGGTGACGCGATGTGAGTTTGTATATCAGCTACTCTTGACGCGGAATACCGTTGCGCAATGAAGTATACATTACAGGTATATGTCTCGATAAGGGCGCACCCATGGGCGCACCTCACTAGCACACAAGAGGAGGTTGAATAACCAGTGCTCCCCAAAGCGGATCTGTTGGGAATTGATTACATGATACAGTCACCTGTGCAGTCAGTCTCAATGTTTGTAAACAAATAATTGGTCTGCATGGTACCGTCTTGAAACTTGGTGTCTGGACTTAAACGGCCAATAAGGACTTATTACTTAAGCCCTGCCCCCTTTTAAGCCCCGCCCCTATCTTCCTATTGGCTGAGCTTTAAACAGCTATATCTCCAGTTTGCAGCATGGTACCGTCTCGAAACTCGCTGTGTGTACTTACATGGCCAATAGGAATTATCTGTAATTGCTGCCTTCCTATTGGCTGGGCTTTAAACAGCCATGTCTCCACTTCCCAACACGTTACTGGTCTCAAAGTCGGTGGGTGGGTGGCTAATGTTAAAGTTAATGATAAAAATTCTAATGTTAAAAATTCTAATGATGATGATGTTAGCAAATCATTAGCAAAAATGCTAATGCTAACACCAACTGCTATACAAGGTTGCACACACTTATAACCCTATAACTCACGTAGTCTATACGAATTCTGTCTGGCAACTCGTCTTTAAACGTTACACAGATTGATTCACTTAGCTCCTTCTGTCCATCTCTATGTAAGGTGGGCCAGTCTTACTGTTACGTTCAAAAACAGCTGTATTATAATAATGCAATACTATTAACCATTTACCATTAAAGGAATATATATATATTACTGTTGTATGATTATTCTTATATAAACCCAAATGGAAAAGGGGGACCTTTGTTGCCGGACAACGCCAGTTGGACTTTAACCAACAAACCATTAAAGGTTTAATACCACTAGGCTAGACACAGGTTCGTAATTATACCAGGTTGGGAGAGCAATAGGTGGGTTCAAACACCCAGAGAGACTGACACCAAACGTTTGTTCAGGGGGGTACAAAAGTACAAATTGTTTATTCGGCCTATACAAAACGGGATCTCTAAAATGCCCTTTGGACAAATACAAAAAGAAAAACCTAAATATCTAAAAGGCGCCGCTACACTAAAACATAATTTAAATCATTTATTAATGGTTAAAATGTTATTAAAAGGTCATCTTGGATCCACTAGTAAAGTGCAAGGTGTAGCTCGTAAGCACTCTACTAGTAATCGTCTGTTCGACGAATGGTAGCCAGGGGGTGGGCACCAGGGAGCCACACAGCTCAGCAGAGATAGGATTCCACAGTATACATCCTACGTCGTTCTGTAACACACAGAAAAAAGGGAGGCCGCCAGCTTATATGTTCAATGGTACAGCATGGATCGTCTTAAGGGTACGGTGTTTAACTTCATGTGTCGCCAAGGAAGGTTACTTACACACCCGGGAAGCAGGTGCTTCCCGGTGAGTGTTGCAGACGTGCGACACAAGCAGGACCGTCCCTCTCCGCCTCTCTCACCGGCAGGTCAAGCGATCATCTCTCCGTTCTCTCACAGCTCACAGCGGACCAGCGGTCGTCCCTCCGTTCTCTTACAGCGGGCCAGGCAGCCTCTCTCACCGGCAGCCAGTCTCTCCGTTCGCTGTAACTATAAGGTTCAACAATGTCTCTCAGTGTAGCCTAGCTACTTCACTCAAGCACATGAGCCTCGGCTCTTGTTCAATACGTCCTGCTGCTTCCCCTGCTCAGCACGACTGAGCCACCAGTGTCCCTTTTCACAGTCCTGCGGTCCGCCCAGCCGCCACCCAATTGGCAAGCTGGGACATCACCCCATAGTGCATAGGCTGCAACATATTCGCTCGTTATCTCATCCAGGCAATCCATTCAGAAAAAAAAGAGAAATGATTAGGGGGGAAGGAAATTATTACAACAGAATACTATAACGGAAATACAATGTTTTTAATAAAAGTTTAAATAAAAGAAACAAAAAGAAAACATCATTGTAGTTAAAGAAATAATACAAAAAAATGAACAATAACACACCTTCCCTTCATCCCTATCACATCTATACCGAGACATCCTCCTGGTGTCCTGCACACAGTCCTCATCCACAATTTGCCACATTTTAACATCCAGTGGTACTCCACTAATAACTCCCTTCTTCCGTGGCCTCTCTGTCATCTCGAAACACGCTACTTCGCTCCCGTTGTACCGCTTAACTCTCAACATTTCCTCCATCTGTCTTGCGTTCCTTCACTTCACTATCACCATCCCAGTTCTTGTCACTCTCACAGACCTTCTCCAACTCTATTCACTAAAAACTTGCTCACTGCATGCGGTTGACTAAATGCGCCGTTTGTTTTCGATACAGATCTCATTCCAACCAAGTATTTCTTTCCAGAACATTCTCACATGAACTTGCTGTCTCACTATTCCTTTTCCTTTTATTATCATTTTCCTCTGTTTGATCTTCGCGGTCTGACTCCTGCGTACGTGACGCCATCCTCTCCAAGCGGGTGAGCTGACCATGCTGTCTGCTGTTCTGCTCTTGGTGTTTGTTCGCTGTCGAGTAACATAAGCTTGTATGTTGTGTTGGTGGGAGTTTCTGCTACCCCGGTGGGACATAGTGTGCTGTACATATAACTACCTAAATTACGCTTTCAGAGTAAGTACTTTACTCTTGACTTGATGGTTTTAGTCCAGTTTAAATATCACGTTTGTGGAGAGCCACCCTGCTGTGTGTCTACACTCTCTCACATCCTAACCGGAAGTCCCATGTTTCATTATTGACATTTTCCTTCTTCATCGTGGTCACACTTTTCTGACAGCAGTCATAGCTGCCAGTTCCCACCTGATGTTGTGTGGGAGTTCAGTCTGCACCAGATCGTACTGAATAACTGCTAGATTGCAAAGCGTCTTGAGACTAGGACTCAAGACTAAGATGTGCAGGTCATCGGCGCTTTTGTGTACTCCAAAGAAGACGATTCGATCTCCCACTATGCAACAGACTGTGAGAATCATCTTAGGTGGTGCTTTCCCTTTGGACAGAACCTTCTTCCAGGAGAAGGTCTTTGGACTGAATGTCCACAGGTCATGCTCTTTACATTTTTCACAACTAAATGTGTACAGCTCTCCATTGTAGGCAAAGGCTGAAGGACAATAGCTTCGTGCTGGACAAATCTTTGTAGAAGGCGTGCTCAGCCAGCAGTTGGTCTCTGTGTCAAACACTTTGATTTCATTCTGGTCCCATTTGATATTCGGGTCCCCTTCTCCCCCAAGTACAAACATCTTTGTACCGATGATGATGGCAGAGTGCCATGTAGCAGGTGGTGCTGTGCCTCTGGTGTCAATGAAAGACCAGACCATTGTGGTGGTGTCCAACTTGTACATGTCCTTAACGGTGCCATTTCTCCATCCTCCATGGATAAACATGACCTTATTCAACACACAGGCTGTGTGGTAGCAACTCCACCTTGGAACAGTCCCGGACACCAAGGGTTTGAACCATGTGTGGTTGTTCACATCAAATGCATAAAGATCATGGTTCTCGGGAATACTTAAATAATAAAGCCCTCCCCAGAGGTAAACTGCATCTTCTATCAACACGGCTGTGTGGCCAAAACACCCCAGGGGAACTTCAAGTTCACATTCTCCTCTTCCAGGGGTCAACTTCCTCCAGCATGAAGACACTGTGTTGAAGACGTGAACATTCATTTGATCTCTGCCTCCTCCAAAGCAGTACAGCTCGTCCTGCAGCCCCACAGCTGCATAAAAGTCTAAAGACTTTATCCCTACTCTCATATGTGCTGTCCAGTGGAACATTCTAAGGTCACAGCTTTCTTGTCACTCCGCCCCAAAATTCAGTTCTGTTTCTCTGTCCCATAAATGCAATTCTAACGCCACATGCTACCACTTATATCGCTGAAAGTAGTAGTATAAATGTCACATGAAGCTCCGACCAATCTGCAGAGACAAATCAAGGTGGGCGACGTGGTTTGGAGTGGAGCTTCAGGGAATCTCTTGTGAGCTTGCGTGCTCCGAGACCTTCTAGAATAAAGAGGGGTCCGCTCACTATCCCGACGGGCCGCTGTTCCGACTAGCGTCGGCAGGTTAGTTACTCATCACGGTTACTGAGGTTAAGTTTAGGGTTAGGGTTAGGGTCGATTCACACTCTAATAAAGAGCCTAACTAATTTCGGTTCGGCACTAGGCGAACCCAAATATGGTTCGCCTCCCCTGGTTCGGGGGGGCGTCAACCGACTAAACTCGGCTCCTCGGTGTTGCCGAAATGTTGTGACCTCCCGACTTAATTTCGGTACTCAGTGATGTCTTCTCATTCATTCAGCCCGGCTTCACGTTCATATTCTCGGCTGTGAATCCAAGGAAACAGCGTCGTTTGGGAGGGAGACACGCCGACTTCCAAATGATTGTGGACGCCGTGTATTGAGTGTTTCATAGCGAATACAGACAGTGCAGCTGGGTCTCGCTCTGAGTGATGGCAGGCAGGCAGGCGCGCGCGTGCGAGACACACACACACACACACACACACACACACACACACACACACACACACACACACACACACACACACACACACACAC
This sequence comes from Nannobrachium achirus, assembly GCF_963921795.1. Classification (NCBI taxonomy): domain Eukaryota; kingdom Metazoa; phylum Chordata; class Actinopteri; order Myctophiformes; family Myctophidae; genus Nannobrachium; species Nannobrachium achirus. The sequence goes on from NC_137820.1 coordinate 51,631,840, forward strand.
ACACACTCACACACACACACACTCACACTCACACACACTCACTCTCTCACACACACACACACACACACACACACACACACACACACACACACACACACACACACACACGGCCAATGCGCACACACACTTATTGTGATGTCAATTGACTTGATTACTTGAGTAGAGACGAGTACTTTTACTTTAGATACTTTAACAATACTTTTCACTCTTTGGTATTTTGAGTACTTTTACTCTTTTGTATTTTGAGTACTTTTACTCAAATATGTTTTACTTCATAATGAGTACTGTTCAATTCTTAACGAGTACTTTTTTCTTTTGATACTTTAAGCTTTTCCTTTTTGTAGGCTTTTTATTTTATACCAATACTTTTGTACTTTTACTCAAGTAGGCATGCCAGCATTTTGAATGGGGGGTGGGGGGGCAGAAAGGGGCGGGGTCAAAAACGAGCACCCAGCTCAATATTGAAACTTCACCGCCACTGAAATTAGATATGAAGCATAGAACAAAGTAAGCAGAAATTAGATATAAAACATAAAAATAAACTAATAAGTATAATAAGAATAAAAAAATAAGGATTATTACCATAAGCAATTGGAATAACAGGAGTAATATACAAGGGACTTGGAAGATATTAAATAGTATAATTAAAAAAGGTAAAGTAAAAGCTGATTATCCAAACCAATTTAATAAAGATATGATATGATATAGTACTTTATTGTCAGTTCACACTGAAATTTGTCTTGCGACACAGCAGCCATGTATGCGACACATAACATATATACAAACATTTTAACACATACTGTAACAAAAACAAGACAGGTTTACATACATAAGGATAATATAGACAAGAGCAGTGTCCACCGCCAAGCCTACCTATGGCCAAACTCCTGATTAAGCCTTAAAGTCGACTGATGAACAAAGGACCTTTTTAGTCTGACCTTATTGTATTCTGGAACACCATATCTCCTTCCTGAAGGCAGCAACCTATATTCTCTATGCAACACATGGCTACTATTAGAGGTAATATTTCTTGCCAACCTTAGAATGCTGTTATCATACGTAGTCGTATATAGCCTCTGAAGTGGTTGTCCAACTATCTTTGAACAAATGTTCAGTTGTTGCAGCAGTTGTGACTTAAGGGCTGCAGACAAGCATCCATACCAGGTGGTACTACAGTACTGAAGAACACTCATAATGACAGACGTGAAAAACATAAGAAGAATCTGTCTACTAGCACCAATGATCTTAAACGGCGAAGGAAGTAGATTCTTTGCTTTGTTTTCTTACACACAGATTCAATCTGATCTTTCCATGACAAAAGATGGTCTATTACTACTCCGAAGTACGTATACGAACATACCTTGGTTGATCTGTTCACCATGAATAGTAATGGGAGATCTGTGTGTATCTGGTGGTGCACCAAAAACAATCTCTTCTGTCTTTTTTGTGTTAATGATGAGAGCGTTGTTATCACTCCATTCAACCACCTTATTTACTCTTAGTTGGTGCAGTCCAGGATCACTGGAACTATCTAAGAGTGAAATTAAAACTGTATCATCAGAGTACTTTAGAATGTGTTGGTCTGGTTCGTTAGTACGACATTCAGACAGACATTCCTCAGTACGACAGCTGTCAGTATAAAGGGTGAAAAGTATAGCTGAGCTTACACAATCTTGGGGGGGCCCAACATTAGTTGTTACTGCTGAGGAGAGGGTTCCGTTCACTTTCACCCTCTGTACCCTGTTGGTGAGAAAGGCAGCATACCAGTGTATTAAGTATGGATTCAGTTCCAACTGCACCATCTTTGACACTAGTATATCAGACTGTATTGTGTTGAAAGCTGAAGAAAAGTCTAAGAACAGCACCCTTGCATGATTCATGTTAGACTTATCTAGGTGTTTTGTAATTAAGTGGACTAGTGTGACAACCGCATCCTCTGTACCGCAACCTTTCTTGTATGCAAACTGGCAGGGGTCGAATTTTTCTTTGGTCATACTAACAAGATGGTGCAAGAGTATTCTTTCTAGTGATTTCATAATCACTGAAGTGAGAGCTATGGGTCTATAATCCTTATGTTCTTTTGGACATTGGATTTTAGGCAGTGGTTTTATGTATGATGTTTTCCAAGGCAGAGGAATTGTGTGTGTGTCTACAGAGGTTTGAAATAATGGTTGCCACACTGGAGCCAACTCAGATGCAACATTTTTGAGGAGAAAAGCACTGCACTCATCTGGCCCATTAGCTTTCCTCGTGTTAGTACACTGAAACACTTTCCTTACATCCTCTTCCGTGATAGTAATTCGGTCTGAGGGGGCAGGTGTTACAGCCTTCAGTATATCAGTGCACTTTGAGGAGTTGTCCAATGATTCATATCTAGCAAAAAATGTATTTAGATCATTGGCAAAGCCAAGTTCATTATCTGTCACAATAGGTTTCGTGGGGGATGACATTCCTGTCATGGATTTCATCGTATCCCACACCCTTTTGTGATTATTGGCATTAAATGCGTCCTCCAACCGCTGTCTATGTGCCAATTTTGCCTGCCTCATTTTGATTTTTATCTTTTTATCTGCCAATTTCATAGTACCAAAATCTTTGTTTTCTGTCAAGATTCCAGAAAATCTCCCACTTGGGTAATGTCGCCCCCTGGCGATCATTCAGAGAAAATAACTTCAGCTCCCGTACTAGCTCATTGGATAGGAAGGGCTGTCAATCAAATCCCGGAGGGATCCGCCCCACCGCTATAAAACCCCGGTGGGCGGAAGTCATGTCCCTTTTCACCTCTCTGCGATTCGCATTCAGTGAAACTCAGCCAATTTGTTATTTAATCTTTACTCGTTAGCCTAAAGCGGCGGCTTAAAAGTCGCCCACCGGTGAGTCTAGATTATTTATCGTACTTTAGCTCTCCCTTTTGTTGTTTTGCAGCTCAGTTCGACGGTTAGCCGTCTTCAGAACTTTGGAAACTTTCTGCGACACTCGGTTAGGCCTCTGCCCGACACGAGTGCTCTGTAGCGTTAGCCGTTAGCCTGATTAGCTCCTTTGTTTGTGTAGCTGAAGCTAACTTCTTTCAGCGCTATGGATCTCCTGAGTCTCCTGCCGAGGCAGTGTCCCGGCTGCCCGAGACAGATAGACGGCCAGGATCCTCACGACTACTGCGTGGACTGCCTGGGAGTGGCCCACGCCTTCGGAGCCGTCAGCCCTCCGGGGAGAGCCGGGGTCTTCTGCCAGGACTGCCTCGGCTTCAGCCCCTCCGTTTTGGCACACCGGTTCCACCTGGCCAGAGCTGCACTCGGAGGATGTGCACCACCCTCTATGCCGGTTCCCTCCCAAGCGCGCGACACCGAACGTGTCGGTGCCGCGTCGCGCAGCGAGGCGCCGCGCACCAAAGTGCCCGCCACCGAACGTCAAGGTGGCGGCCAGCGCTCTGAAGCGACCCCGCCTGCCCGGCCGGCCGCAGCTAGCTCCACTGTCACTGGAGCGAGCGGGCCTGGCACTGTTGCTGGAAAGAAGCACACCAAGAAGTCTTCTCCTATCCCTCCGGTAACTATATCACCTACGGGCGCGGGGCCCACTAAGAAACTTTGCAATGCCACGGTTGGGGACGTCCCCCTAGCTGTGAAAATTGGAAAGACGGTCCGGAGCTTCCGAGCCGAATCGGATCCCAACTACTCTCCTAGTGAGAGCTCGTGTGAGGAGTCCGACAGGGAGTTTGATGATGAGGAGGACATGGAGGATGGCTCCTACACCGATGACTCCCGTGATCCTGCTGTTGTGGATGGTAAGAACCAGAACGTCAACTGCGCTCTGCGGGGACCACCTCTACTCCCTCCCGACCCCCCGTCCCTCCTCCCGCCACGCAGGCGGATGGAGGGGCGGCGACGGACGATGACTCGGCTGCTTTGGAAATGCTGGACTACCTCACCGTTTATCAACGCGCCATTGCTAGAGTGGGCGAGGAGCTGCCACCTCCTCTCCCCTCTGAGGAAGCCGAGGAGGACGACGAGATGCCCGGGCAGGAGCCCTCTACTCCCGCCCCGTATGTCCTCACCAGACTGCCTCTGGTGAGGGGCTTTACTAAGGCACTCCACTCCTCCTGGAAACTACACAAAGACCCCAAGAAGCTGAACTACTCGCTCCTGGACACTGTCGGTGGAGAGGAAGCGGGTATGTCCACTTGTCCCAATATGGATAAGCTTCTTGCTCAATCTTTCATGGGCGCTGTAAAACCCCAGTTCAGAGATTTGGGCACGGGCAAAAATGGCCCCTTCGTCGGAGCCGTTGGAAAGAATCCCCCGGGTTTCAACGTCGCAGAGGACAGATTGCAGTCAGACAGAACTCGGCAAACCTACCGATCTGCTGTTCTGGCGGCAAAGGATATTAACCTCAACCAACTCCTGCTTGCCTCCACTAAGGACCTGGTCAAGGGTCTGCCTACTGGAGAACACACCGCGGAGCTTAATTCTCTTTTTGACATCATGCTGAAGGTCAACTGTCATGCTGTCAAATGGATGGGCAGAGCAATGGATTATTGCATGCAGTCAGAACGGGCTCGCTGGCTAGACTACGTCAAACTGGAAAGCGAGGACCCGAACTCCAAGCCCCAGGGTCCCAGGTCGGAGACCTACAAGACCCTCATGGACCTGGAGAGCAGCCCCACCACCCTCATGGGCGGGGGCCTGGAGCTACTACAAGGCAGAGTGGCGTTCTTTAAGACAGCCAAGGAGATTGTCGAGTCTACCACTGTCCCCCAGGAGGAACCACAGTCTGCCAGGAAGGAATCGCGCTCCCGTGGCAGGGATGTGCGCCGTTCCTCATTCAAGAAGCACTCATCTGCCTCCCGGGGTGCCTCCTCTGCTAGGGCTCCCGACAGACCCCGCAGCAAGGTGGTAGTTCCCGAGCGCTCCCAAACTCGCCGTCAGCCAAGTAAGGACGCTAGGCAGCCGTCCTCCTACCACAAAGCCCGTGGCAGGGGACAGCGCAAGTGACATTTTGAAGAGGGGGTTTCCTCCGGGGCGGGGGTCCGAGGCGTTACCCGGTCCCCCTCCCCCCAAATGTGGACGTTTGATTTCTGTACCCCACGTTGGGGAAATGAAAATGAAAATGTCTATGTTGCCACCCCCAGTGTGTCAAGTAAAGAGTGTGTTGAACAAACAAAGTCTGTTTCTGTCCGACTCTCTTGCATTAGCCCAGACGACCCCATTTTGCATGCCTCCTGTAAGTCTAACGAAGTCCCGTCAGGACTCTCTAGTCAATCACAGGGTTACTCAACAACCAGTAATTTTAGCGTGCAGCAAAGCTATGGGTTCTCCTCACCCACCAATGAACGGCAATTCTTGGCCGGGTTTGAGTCAGGGGTTAGGTTTGAAACGGCCTATTGTCCCTCGTCAAGGGACAGCTATAAAGGCCTTAGAACAGGGGTTAAACGTAAATATTCCCCCACTGTCCAGGGAGAATGTGTTAAGTGCGGCAGCTTCTGCTTATCAGACGGTCCGCTCTGTTCCTCCTGCTCTTTCCTTTCATGGTGCCTGGACGCCACGCTCTCCGCTTCTGGTGGTACCGGATACGGAAACGCTGGCTCCCCACTTCCGGTCCCACCGCCTAGCTGCTCCGCCGGCCAAGCGGTACAAGCGAAGGGTGTCTCCTCCCCCGCCTTTCGGCGCTATAAGACCGTGCTCCCCGCATCCGGCCGTACCGGATACGGAAACCCGAGCCCCCCGCATCCGGTCCCGCCGCAAAAAGGCTCTGCCGGCTCGGCGGGACAGGGGTATGGTTTCTCTTTCTCAAAACACACTAGCCCGCTGTGCGGACCGGTGGAAAACGTGCAATCCGAGTCAATGGGCGTTTCGAACGATAACACGTGGCTACAGATTGCAGTTTGCGAACAAACCCCCGTTGTCAAGCAGGGTTATTCACACCCGCGCGCGCGGGATGAAAGCAGACTTATTGAGTGAGGAGATCAGCTCCTTGTTAAGCAAGGGGGCTATAGTGGAGCTGGACAGGAACCAATCCCGCGTTGGGTTTTGGAGCCGTTATTTTCTGGTACACAAAAAGGGGGGGGGGGGGGGGCTTCGTCCCATCCTGGACTTAAAGGGTCTGAACAGACATCTGAAAAAGTTCAAATTCAGGATGCTGACAGTTCCCACGTTGTTGAGGTCTGTCAGACAGGGGGATTTCCACTGTTCAGTGGATCTGAAGGACGCTTATCAGCACATTCAGATTTATCCACCACACAGGAAATTCCTGCGGTTCGCTTTCGAGGGTCGCCTATACGAATACACAGTGCTCCCTTTCGGTCTGTCACTGAGCCCCAGGGTTTTTGTGAAAGTGACCGAGGCCGCCATCGCGCCTCTGAGACAACAGGGCGTCAGGCTAGCGAACTACATCGACGATTGGTTGATTTCGGCGGGCTCCGCCCACTTAGTGGCGAGTCCCACACAAGTGGTTTTGGATCACCTGAAGGCCTTGTGTTTCAATGTCAACCACGGCAAGAGCATGCTGACACCAATGCGTCGTCTTCCCTTTATCGGAGTCCTGTTGGACTCGTCCGACATGTCGGCCCGTCTCTCGCAAGAGAGGGTGGACAAGTTTCGGGAATGCCTGGACTCTTTTCGAGTGGGACGAGAACTCACTTACATGAGTTGCATGGTACTAGCGGGCATGATGGCTTCCGCTGTGTTTCTTTTACGCTTGGGCAGGTTTCATATGAGACCTTTTCAACGTTGGATGTTGTCCCTCAGGATTCCTCCCTCCTTGAAGTACAAGAAGGTGGTGGTTTCTCCTCACTGCGTGGACACCTTATCCCCCTGGCGGGCGAGGCGGTTCCTCACCAGCGGAGTCACGATGGGCGAGGTGATCTCCCACAAGGTGATCACCACAGACGCCAGCCTCAGCGGGTGGGGCGCCACTCACGAGGGTCACACGGCTCAAGGCCTGTGGTCCCCGGAGATGGAGGTTTATCACATCAACTATCTGGAGCTGATGGCGATCCTCCTGGCGCTCAAGCACTTCGAGCCCATGATTCTGGATTGTCACGTCCTGGTCAGGACAGACAACACGACGGCCATGTTTTATGTCAACAAACAAGGGGGCCTGTCTTCTCGACCTTTGGACCGGTTGGCTCGGGATCTGACTCTTTGGTGCGTGTCGCGCCTCAGGTCTATCAGGGTCTCTCACGTCCCGGGTCTCCTCAACAGCGGGGCAGATCTCCTGTCCAGGGGGGGTCCTCGCTACGAGGATTGGTCTCTTCACCCGAGAGTGGCGAGACAGATTTTTCGCAAGTTTGGTCAGCCGGTGGTAGACCTGTTTGCCTCAGAGGAGAACGCGAAATGTTCTCTTTTATTCGCGTTGAGGGGCACTCCTCCCATGGGGGTGGACGCGTTCGCTCACGAGTGGCCCCGGGGCCTTCTGTATGCGTTTCCCCCTTACGACCTGATTCGTCCCACTCTGGAGAGAGTCAGGAGGTTGGGTCTGGAGATGCTCCTGGTGGTTCCTTTCAAAGGGACTTGGAGATCGGTGATAGCTCCTCTCCTTTGCGAACCGGGCTGGCAGATCCCTCAGTGCAGGGATCTACTGAGCCAGGCCAGGGGCGAGATCTTCCACCAGGACCTACAGGTCCTAGACCTGTGGGTTTGGCACGTGAAAGGGAGAACCTGCTAGCGGCTGGTTTTTCTCCTGCGGTGGTGAACACCATTCAGAGTGCTAAGGCGCCCTCTACTTGGGTGTCTTATGATGGAAGATGGAATGCCTTTGAGGAGTGGTGTGATGTACAGGACCCGCCGGTGGTGGCTCATGTGGCATCGGCCCAAAGGATTGCAGATTTCCTGCAGGAGCGCCTGGACAGTGGTCTGGCGTTCTCTACCTTGAGGGGTTATCTGGCGGCTATTAATGCCTGTCATCTCGGGGTGGCAGGCAAGGCCCCCTCTAAGGTCCCAGAGATTATCAGGTTCATGCAAGGGGTTGACCGGCTGAGACCTGTATCTAGGGCTTTGTTCCCGGTTTGGGATCTGCAGGTGGTTTTGGAGGGCCTGTGTCGGGGTCCTTTTGAGCCTTTGGGGGGTTTGTCTTTGAAACTTTTGAGTTTCAAAACTGCTCTATTGCTAGCTTTGGCTACGGCTAAGAGAGTTAATGATTTGCAGGCGCTCTCTGTGTCTTCAGAGTGCATGCAGTTTTTGAACAATGACCTCAAGGTATTGCTTAAGCCTCATTTGAGGTTTGTTCCTAAGAACATGGTGGTTCCAAAGGAACCAGTGGTTCTGTTGGCTTTCAGTCCTCCCCCGTTTGTTTCGGAGGAGGATAGACGGCTGAATTGCCTGTGCCCTGTCAGGGCATTGAAGGTTTATTGTGACAGGACTGCAAGTTCCAGAGCTTCTTCTCAGCTCTTTGTGGAGATGGGCAATGTTCTTGTCCGAAAGCCGGTGTCCAGACCCACTCTGTCGAGGTGGATTGTCGACGCTATTAGGTTGGCCTATTCTAGTGCGGGCGTTGAGGTGCCGGTGGCACTTAAAGCCCATAGTACTAGGGGTGTGGCCACCTCTTGGGCACTTGCAAAGGGGGTTTCCATTCAGGAAATTTGTGTGGCGGCGAATTGGTCTTCGCCTTCTACCTTTGCTGCCTATTATCACCTGGATATCGAATCCTCCTCGCTGGCGCATTCGGTTCTGGGTGCGGCCGCTTCTTCTAGTTCTTAGAAGGGTGGCTCTCCCCTTCCCATGGGTGGGCATGTAGCCACCTGGGGTGCTTTGGGGGGGACCCTGTTTTTCCCTTATATTGAGTGTCTTACTTATAAGGCGGACTTGTCCGTCCATTTAGTTGAATGAGGCGGACTTCGGTCTGTCAGGGTCTCTCTCTATTCTCAACCCTTTACACCCAGGTCCGGTGGGCCTGGGACTCTCTTTGGGAGATGGGTCACGCCCGTTTGGGTCGTGATCTTCTCTCTTTGATGGGTATGTGAAGGTTTGGGTTTGGTTGTGGCTTATCGGGGAGTGTAAGAATCCCAAGTGGGAGATTTTCTGGAATCTTGACAGAAAACGGTCAGGTTCCGTACGGAACCCTTGTTTTCTTAGAGATGGAAGAAAATCTCCCACTTCTAGGCCCCTCTGTTTCACTGAATGTGGCAGAGAGGTTTTAGAGGACATGACTTCCGCCCACCGGGGTTTTATAGCGGTGGGGCGGATCCCTCCGGGATTTGATTGACAGCCCTTCCTATCCAATGAGCTAGTACGGGAGCTGAAGTTATTTTCTCTGAATGATCGCCAGGGGGCGACATTACCCAAGTGGGAGATTTTCTTCCATCTCTAAGAAAACAAGGGTTCCGTACGGAACCTGACCGTTTACAAAGGCTGTTTTTCTTTCATTTATAATTTCTTTAATGTCTTTGGTCACATATGTTTTGTTATTTGGGTAGATTTTTATCTCGCTTGTGGTGACAACCAACTGTACACAAAAATTAATATAGTCGTTTGTAACGGTGGCGATTTCATCTAATGAACCGTTCTTAAAAGTGTCCCAATCTGTACAGTCCAGGCATGCTTTGAGTTCTTCCTTGCTTTCATGAGTCCACGTCCTAACTACTTTCTTCTCTGGCTTTTCTCTCTTTAGCTTTGACTTATAGACTGGAGACATACACACAACATTGTGATCAGAGGTCGATATGGGTGGCCCAACCTTGGCTACATAAGCATTAGGAATGTTACATAGCACTTATCCAAAATATTATTTTTCCTCGTCGCGTCCTTGACGTATTGATCAAACCCCGGCAGCACAGTGTCCAAATAACACTGGTTAAGGTCTCCCAGCACGATTGCTGGTGCGTCTGGGTACTGCAGCTGGAGTTCATGCACACAGTCAGCAATGGTCTTCGCTGCTTGTGCAGCTCTTCCTGGCCCTTTTGGGGGCACATACACAGTGAACAGCAGAATGCAGCCGAATTCACGGGGCAGGTAGAAAGGTCTTAAAGTCATAGCCAGGATTTCAACGTTGGGATCGTCGCATATCCTAGTTTTTATTGTAATGGCTCGACACCAGAGATCATTGACGTACACACACACGCCACCGTATCCGCTCCCTCCACCTCTGTCTAGTCGGACCAGAGTGAAACCGGGGACTTCATACAGTGAGTCTGGTTTTGATGGCTTTAACCAGGTTTCAGTGAAACAAAACAGCGATGCCGCACGTAAGTCATGACTGTACCTTGCATAGGTCTGTATCGTGCCGATTTTGTTGTGAATGGCTCGTACGTTGGCCAGAACGATAAAGGGAAGCGGAGGGCGAGTCGACCTTCTTCTGAGGCGACTCTCTTTGCCCCCCTTCTTCCCTCTTTTCCTCCTCCGCTTTCGGATCAGCTCCGCAGGGATGTTATTCAACACCGGTAGGTGGACGTGGCTTGCGGTCGTTGTTTTTGGCTCTGGTCGTAGTGCCAGCAGCTCCTCTCGGCTGTAGCTGTAGCCGAGCCTAGGCGCCCCTCCACGCCAGCTGTTTGTGTCGCTGTTGCGTAGATTCCGAAGCTCCACAGTCAGGCATTGTTAAATAAATTAATTAAGTTAAATAAATATAGATCTATAAATCCATAATTAAAATAAGACAAAGAGACCAAAGGACTATATCTTAGATTGCTGTATTTGAGAGAGTGCAGACAAGGAGACAATATAGTGAGCTACCATAGCGGCAGCTTGATAATTCTCTCTCTCCCAAAATGGAAGTTTAACATGTATATAAAGAGTACAGTTATGACAGTATAAGATCGTGGGACTCATTCATTTGTTCCCAGATCATAACAAGGAAGACAGTGACACGTAGTGTTGGTAATTTTCCACTAGTGACATACAGTATATCATGATTTCGTAGCCAGGGCAACCAAAGTTACTATGACCTGTAATCTATTAGCCTGAGCTTTACAGTATCCGACCAAAATGTGGTCTCTTATACTGTAAGTTCAGTTCATAATATATCCTTATATGGTCATATGAGCCTCGTACACAAACCATACAATTATGTATCATAATTTATATCCTAACAATCTACCGTTTTATTTTTGTATGAGGTTCATATGACCTCCACATTAAACATTTTATCAGGGTAATAATACTAATAATATGAAGACTTTAATAATATTTAGAAATTCAAATTTTCAAAAAGGGAACCTTAAAGTTAAAGAAAAATGACACCAATAAAAATATTTCATCATTTTTTACAGATGAATGAAGACAGAATTAAAATTGAATAAACAAATAAAAATTAAGAATAAAGAAAGAAAACAAATAAAATATGAATTAAAAAGTCCATAAGTCCAAGGATCGGATGATGATGACGGTGGGGCATGGAGAGACGTGTGGAGGAGGACATGCAGAAGCTGTGGGTTCTTCTGGGTCTTCTTCTTTCAGGTGATTAATTCCTACGGAGCAGAGAGAACCTGGCCAGTTTACTGTTTCCAAAATAATTTAATTCTTCAGGTAGAGTTTGTACTACATGGCATAACTTCAACAGAAACTCACCGACCAGGCACGATTTTACTTGTGCCGATGCGGTGGATTGGCATGCACTGTCCTGGCCTCAGATGGTGGTTCGTCTGCACCCCGCCTCAGTCGTGGTTGTTTTCCGGTGACCCGATTCCTTCCCCACACTGCATTCCTCTCTCCGTCCAGTCTCAAGCCCATGAAAACAGAAATATTTCAAATTAAGTTTCAAATAAATCTTAAATCAATGAAAAACCAAATTAAATTAATTAAAAACAAATCAAAATTAAAATATATTAATCCTTAAACTCCCCCGTTTTTTTGACAACAATAGTTGTAAAAGTTACATAAATAATTTCAATTATTCAAATATTTAATTTGAAAATCAATAAGGGCTAAGGGGTAGTGAGTTACTAGACACTGTGTCTAGTACCAGTAAGACGCCTTAAGGGCGAGAAGCGACCTTGTGTCCTTCCCAGTAATGGGGTCTAAAGGTTGTTATGGTAACCAGGGAACAGGAAGTTCGAAAACAAGAGATTTATGGGTAATGAAGTTTTTCTAAAATGTATTCATAACAAGACAGGATAGAACATCAACAAAATACTTTACACAGAAAACAATTTAATGTGGACGAAAACTAGGAGAGAGGAGGTCTAAACAGAGACATGTTCCCAAAACAATTGTCACACACACACACACAGACCATCTGACCTTGAAGGCTGCAGATGTCTTCTAGCCACACAGGCACACATACGCTGCACTCAGACAGACACACACACACACAAGTGCACGCACGCACGCACACGCTCATATACCGGGTCAGAGACACAGAGTTGGGGGGGGGGGGGGGGGGGGGGTTGACAAGATGAGGGAGGGGGGGGGCGGCGCCGGCATGCACACCCTCACACTCTCTCAGAACACCATGCACACGCACTTCCCCAAAACTCGTGCACGCCCTCACACATACAGTAGCAAACTCATTCTCACAGAGAAGTCATCAAATAAATGACAATTTATACTCAGACACAGCCAGAAGCCTCTGGTAGGTTTTAAAACTTAACATTACAACATATTAAATTAATTTAGACATCAATAATTTGAGTTAGTTATTCTTAGTCTAAATCTTAACTTTAATTTCTCAGAGACATTTTAAAACGTCTTAAAAGTACTTAATATTACAGAAAACAGAACTGGTCAGTAACATAGTCAAAGATAAAATGTTGTTTCTCACTTTCCAATGGCCGGGCCAAGCCATGAAAGTGAGAGACCTAAATAAACACAGTATTATCGGTACAGTGAACTGACAGTAACAAACTGACAGATACTGACCCTTCATAGGGTCCAGACAAACAAGCTATAACCACAAACTGACTAAGGAGCACGGTTTTAATCAGGCTGGCTAGAAAGCTCACGCCCTAGGTTATAAGCCAAACAAATAATGACCATTCATAGGGTCCAAACAAACTGACAAAACAACAAGTTGAACAACAACTTGTGGAAGACGACGACAAAAACTGTACCGAAAAAAAAGTTAAAGTCTGAAAATATTTATCTCTGCTTCCTCATCACAACGAGAGAGCAAGACCAAACCAGAGAAATAGATAAAAATAGAATAGGGATTGTGCACACCTCCCTGAAACTTTGTAAGATGAAACAAAGAGTTTTACAACCATTCTGATCTAGTAGATAAGGATTAATTTACGACGCGTGTCAAACCAAAACATTATTAGGAGCTTTCGGACTCCTCCAGACGGGGAGAAAACATAATTCAAAATCATCTTAGTTATCATTACATTAACATCGTTAATTCAAAATTCGAAAGACACAACACGTTACGGGGTTAAGTAAATATGTACTTATCTTAATCAACTTAGGAATTTGCCAGGCGTGGAGATCCCAAAGCACCGCACACAGGGAGCATCGGTGGAGATATCCAACCCTTCGTCACACGGTTCGGTGCTGATGGATGTCCACGCGGGTCCACATTAATCCAAAACTCAGATAACACTGTTGTCTAAATAAAATCCTTTGTCTGAAAATACAGCAATTTAGAGATTTCCTGGCTGGTACTTTTTCATACGTGTTGCAACATTGTTCCACCGGGGGAGAGAGTGAACCATGGCTAAACAGCCTGAACACTCCGTCCCTCAGTCGGCCAATGTTGACAAACTGTATACGGCTACGAAGGACCATTATTGTTAAATAAATTATTAAAGTTAAATAAGTATGGATCTATAAATCCATAATTAAAATAAGACAAAGAGACCAAAGGACGTATATCTTAGATTGCTGTATTTGAGAGGAGTCAGACAGAGGAGACAAACAGTGAGCTACCATTGCGGCAGCTTTCTAAATCTCTCTCTCTTCCAAGATGGAAGAGAACATGTATATAAAGAGTACAGTTATGACAGTATAAGATCGTGGGACTCATTCATTTGTTCCCAGATCATAACAAGGAAGACAGTGACACGTAGTGTTGGTAATTTTCCACTAGTGACATACAGTATATCATGATTTCGTAGCCAGGGCAACCAAAGTTACTATGACCTGTAATCTATTAGCCTGAGCTTTACAGTATCCGACCAAAATGTGGTCTCTTATACTGTAAGTTCAGTTCATAATATATCCTTATATGGTCATATGAGCCTCGTACACAAACCATACAATTATGTATCATAATTTATATCCTAACAGGCATAATCCACAGAAGTTTATCCACAGGATCAGCAGAGCGATTTCAACGGCCCTCATCTTAACCATCCCTACATATAAAGACTCACAACATTAAACTTAGGCACACAGACAAAAAACAAACAAACAAGGCATACGCGACACGCTGTGTTGCGGTGCAGCCTAGCTCCTTTCGGAACCCCTCACTCCACTGCTACGCAGCTCCGAGATGGGGTTCCTACTGGTCGGCTGCCGAAATCTTGTTGTTGGATCCACGATCCGCCGTTAGCGATCACTTCTTACCTTTGATGAACACTCTATCCAAAAAGTAACGGGCCTCTGTGAAAGTATAATCGTTTTACTTTTTAAGCGTGGAACAACCTCGAAGCACTGTGGTGAAATGAAGACTTTATATCGCTCGAAAGACCAGCCGGCTCTGTGTTTTCCCGTGTTTTCCCCGTTGTAGTCTCGCGTGGCCAGACTGTTGCCTCCGCGATTTGGTCAAATGCTCACAGCCACGCGAGACTACAACGGGGAAAATACGGGAAAACGGAGGCAACAGTCTGGCCACGCGAGACTACAACGGGGAAAACACGGGAAAACACAGAGCCGGCTGGTCTTTCGAGCGATATAAAGTCTTCATTTCATCCCAGTGCTTCGAGGTTGTTCCACGCTTAAAGTGTAAAACGATTATACTTTCACAGAGGCCCGTTACTTTTTGGATAGAGTGTTCATCAAAGGTAAGAAGTGATCGCTAACGGCGGATCGTGGATCCAACAACAAGATTTCGGCAGCCGACCAGTAGGAACCCCATCTCGGAGCTGCGTAGCAGTGGAGTGAGGGGTTCCGAAAGGAGCTAGTGCAGCCCCTGTACCAGCGCACCGGAAGTGGCTAGAAGTAATTAAAAAAGGTAAAGTAAAAGCTGATTATCCAAACCAATTTAATAAAGATAATAAAATAATACATGAAACAAGGAAAATAGTAAATGAATTCAACAATCTTTATAAATGTGGGACCCACACTTGCAAGTGAAATTGTGGAGCCGAGAGACATTGACTAACCTGACTGCGCCAGATGGTGGCAGTAGTGCGTACCGATGGTAAGCAGAGCGGTATGCAGCCAGGCATACACGCTGCTGCCGTCATCTGGCGCAGTCAGGTTACAGAAATGTCAAAGTTCTGAAAGGTTATGTTAATTTATGCACTCAGTACTTTGTATGGAATACTTTTGAACAAATTCCTTCAACAGTGGAGCGTGGCATGAAGTTGGTCAGCCTGAGGTACTGCTGAAGTGTTATGGAAGCCCAGGTTTGCTTTGATAGAGGCCATACGCTCATCTGTGTGGTTGAGTCTGGTGTCTCTCATCTTCCTCTTGACAACACAACCAGGGACGGACTGGGACTAAAATTCAGCCCTGGCATCTTAGCCCAGACCAGCCCCCACAACTCTCTCTCAACTACACAACCCACAGGCAACTACACAATCCATACATTTTACAAGTTAGCGTACAGTTCTCACCAACAAGGGGAGTATGAACATAACATTGGCAAATAACAACTTAGCATTAGCAAGCTGGGATCTTTTGGCAATGTGTGCCCTGGCAGAAAAAAGGTTGAGAAAAGGTTGACACTAGTAACTAGTGTTGTTGCTGCTCTTATACCACCATTATTATTATTATTATGAGAAATGCACTCCTTAAAGTTGAAACAGAATAAGTTAAGAACCAATTAACCAGTCTGCTTAAAGTATGCATCTGTAGCAGCTAGTTGACAGTGCAGAGAGACATAATTGCCTTCCTTTGATCCATTAACAAGGGGCCGTTACTACTTATTGGCATCAGCTGCCAGCTGGACACAGAGTCTGACACAATCACCTCCCCTCTGCAGGGCTGTGTCTGTCTCATTTCTCCAAAAGCCCTTGAATATGATTGAAAAGGATTAAGGATTACTGTGATTATGGTAAGCTTACGTTTCATATCGCACTCACCTTACCTGTAACTTTCACTACTCCCCGAAAATATTTTTTGGGATTTTTTTTTCCTTTTTTCGGCCCCCCAGCCCTCTGGCCTAGCGGCCCACCGGGCATATGCCCGATATGCCAGATGCCCAGTCCGCCCCTGAACACAACACAGATTCTCTGTGGGTTTCAGGTCAGGCCAGTTGGCTGGTCAGTTAAGGCCAGTAATACCATGGTCACTACACCACTTACTAGTAGTTTTGGCTAGTGGGCAAGTGCCATGAGCTCAAATCAACCTGATCAGCCAAGTTCATTGGCAGGTAACGCCCTTCAGTGTCAGCCCGGTGGGCGACTGGGCGTGGCTCCCTCTGGGTGTCTCTGCCTCCTCTCCGCCTCTCTCCTGTACAACACAACTTTAATAAAGAGCGGTTGGAGACCGAAACGCCACACAATATACCTGTATATACATATATATACATATATGTGTGTGTGTGTGTGTGTGTGTGTGTGTGTGTGTGTGTGTGTGTGTGTGTGTGTGTGTGTGTGTGTGTGTGTACACACGGTATATGTATGCATGTGTATGTTTATATGTATACATGAATTATGTGTATATGTATGTATGTATGTATTTGTGTGTGCTGGATAGATTTACTAATGAAACAATGTACCGGTATATAACTAAATACCAAAAAACCTAAAAGGCCAGTTTCTAGCACTTTCTCTTTTGCAAATTCAAGTGACCTGTCTTCTATTTTCTCTCCAGTTTTTGTTTTTGTAAACTCAAGTGTTTTGTTGTTTAATATTTAAAAAAATTAAATTTGTTTTTGTTTGTATCATTTTGTCTCGTTCTGTTGTCTGTTTTTGTTTAGTGTGTGTGTGTGTGCGTGTGTGTGTGTGTGCGTGTGTGTGTGTGTGTGTGTGTGTGTGTGTGTGTGTGTGTGTGTGTGTGTGTGTGTTTTTGTTTAGTGTGTGTGTGTGTGTGTGTGTGTGTGTGTGTGTGTGTGTGTGTGTGTGTGTGTGTGTGTGTGTGTGTGTGTATTTATTTGTGTTGTTAGTATGTTTGTTTTGTTTGTATTATACTTTCTATAGTGTGAAGTTTATTTACTAGGGGTGTAACGATACATTTTAATAGTGATTCGATACATCTCACGATACATGGTTGATGATACGATACATGGACGATATTGGTTCATTCATGGAGATACGATACGATTCGATTCCATGATTTAAAATCGATATAGTAACTATTTAGCAAAGAAATTAAATCTGTGTGAAAGGTGTGGATACTATCTGGATAGTGCTTATTTTATTTTTTTTATTTTTTTTTCATTAATATTTTTATTGGAAGTTTAGGCACATTCACATTTGTAAATATAAAACAAGCTTATACAGCAGTATGGAGAGCCAATCTATTCTGAATATAAGATACCATTCTTCTGGCCTACTTCCATATGATTTTTTTAACTTTTTTTTAAACAACAAATACACATATTTATATAAAGAAACAAAATACAAAGAGTAAAATGTAAAAACAAAAACAAAGCGAAAGATAGTGCTTATTTTTATATCTATCTATAAATGCGAGAAGTCTCTGCGTGTCTGTGTGTGTTTCTGTCTGTAATCCGCGTATCTCGAGAACCGTTCGTCCTACCGGCTTCAGATTCGGCACGCGTGTTCCCCGCTGCGGCACGGAGTGCAGTGCCGGGCCTCGACCCGACCCGACGCACGGTTTTCCCTAACCGGCGCGAAACGTTCGGAATCTCCTTATGCGGGGCTGATTGTTGACATCAGGCTGTTCCGGAGGAAATCGGCGCAAGCGCTGACTCATTGTGACATCACATCATAAAAGGCTCTGAGATCACGTACGCAACATGAGTCAACAAAAAATGCCATTACGTATTCTGATGTTCCTATGGGCATAAAAGGACACAGGCAAACATATGGTCAAAACGGCTCTTATGACAACAGGTATAATGGGGTTTGCATTAAAGGGTGGGGCATTCATTCCCTATTTCAAATTCGCCACGCGCGTTCCCCGCCGCAGCAGGTAGTGCAGTGCCCGGCCTCGACCTGATCCGATACACGATTTTCTGGAACCAGCACGACAGGTTCGGATTCTGATTCTTTTCCGGAACCGGCACTGTGTCTGCATAGATCTCCATTTATGGGCATAAAATGGATGCAGACAGACAGATACGGATATCTCCATATATGAGCATAAATGGACACAGGCAAACAGATGGTCAAAGATCTCCATATATGGGCATAAAATGGACGCAAAAAGATAGATACAGATATCTCCATATATGGGCATAAATGGACACAGGCAAACAGATGGTCAAAACGGGTCCTATGACAACAGGTATAATGGGGTTTGCATTAAAGAGGAGGCACAGACAGATACAGAGATCTCCATAATGGGCATAAAGGGACACAGACAAACAGATACAGAGATCTCCATATATGGGCATGAAATGGATGCAGACAGACAGATACAGATATCTCCATATATGAGCATAAATGGACACAGGCAAACAGATGGTCAATACAGGTCCTACAGAGATCTCCATACTGTATATGGGCATAAAATGGACGCAGACAGACAGATAACTCCATATATGGGCATAAATGGACACAGGCAAACATATGGTCAAAACGGGTCCTACAGAGATCTCCATACTGTATATGGACATAAAATGGACGTAGACAGACAGATATCCCCATATATGGGCATAAATGGACACATGCAAACAGATGGTCCAAACAGATCCTATGACAACAGGTATAATGGGGTTTGCATTAAAGGGCGGGCATTCATCCCCTATTTACATTGTTCCCGAGTTGGCCAATGCGCCGACTAGACGCTCGAAGCTTCTAGTGGATATAAATAAGTAAACACAGTGATTATCTGGCAAACACATGGACATTGTATATTGACAAACCTGCACCTTGACATGAGAGATTACACACATTTATCGATAGACCAGTGTAACTATATGGAATGGAAAAGTAATTAAACCCCTCCTTTTCATTATTTCTTCTTAAAAATGCTAAATACAATGCACAAGTAGGTAGTATCGATACAATACGATACTTGCTCTTTGGACTGTATACTACAGTACTCTTTTTCTTTTCCTTATTTCTCTGTAACTTGTAACCTTAACTGCTGTGCTGCCTCTGGGCAACTGAATTTCCCCTGTGGGATAAACTATCTATCTATCTATCTATCTATCTATCTATCTATCTATCTACAATCAATTCTTTGCACTGCCGATTCGATACGATACAAAATAAAACGATACGATTAGATTTTAGCTGTTTTCATTTCGATATACTTCGATTTTTTAAGTTAAAAACGATATTTCGATACAGTTACTATATTGTTACACCCCTATTATTTACACATTTAAAGGGTAGGCAGACTAGGCACAATAAGCTTAGGCTTCAGCCTTACTCCTTTTGGTCGGATTTTTTTTCTTCTTTTTTTCAATAACTATACTGTATTGTTTTAATTTACCACAAGACCAAATAAACTACTACTACTTCTACTACTACTACTACTACTACTACTACTACTACTACTACATGAAGATAGCTAATGTGTCTTATGACCCATGAGCATAGATCGATAAAGTATATTGTAATTCTCAAGTAGTGTCACTCAAAGACACATTTATTTTATTTGTATTTACTTTACTGAGATTTAGTACATAAAAGTCATTTTATTTATAGTGAAACAGTAAAACAACAACAAAACACTGCTCACTCACTGCCAGTGGGGTGGGGGGGCTTCAGCTTGACAGAAAAAGCAACATTCTTACTGCATCTTCAAGATAATAGAAACACTTAAATGCAGCATTCGGCACGGTCACGATTCCATCGACGTTGTCATACTTTGCGTTGCAGTTGCAACTGTTGAGGATTTTGAGAAATGTATCTATTGTGCACCCTTCTGTACCTTTATACAGAGTAAGAACAAAAGTATCATCAGCCAGATTGATTTTTTTTTTTAAATTGAAGATGACCTGGATTTCTTTCAGATACTGACATTGACGCAGTAAGTCCAGTGTCAATTGAGGTAACATCGCCATGCCTTTGGTAGAACGATATGCTGCATCCATCAATGTCTCATCAATCTCATTTTCTTCAGTGAGCAACTTCAATATGTTCCTGGTGTCTTGGCAGAGCTTAAGTACATCTAGTGCACATAGTGTATCTGATGGGTTTAAGCCTTTTCCTTTCTTAACCAGAACCTCATCCATGGTCCTGCTTACATTCCTGATCTTCACACTGTTCTGCATTATCTCCTGGAACAATTTCAACAGAACGATACGTTTATGCTTTGGAAATCTTTCCAAATGATTCCATATGTTCGAAAGTGCTTTCTGCTCTTCTTCCTGTTGGGTCAGAGATGCTGCTCTCGAGACAATTACGAGTTTAGTCTTATCTTCTGAGGGTTTTATTTCATGAAGCTTGTATGCAACAACAATGCCTTTAGGGATTACAATAGGTACACACTTTTCAGAAGTACCTTTCATGGTGCGTATCTCTTTCTCGAATAGGCCTACTGTCCCCTCGACAGTCCCCGTTGTTTTTTCAAGGATGTTGTTATTGTCTCCAGAAGTTACAATTCTACATACAACTACAGCCAGACATTCCTTATTTGTCATTTTCTGCAGTTTCAAAGTCATAGAATCAGTGAACACTAGATCACTGAGCGTTTCCAGATAGTTGTCTATATTGGTGATAGACTGAACTTCGAATGGGCAAAACTGTCCCTCAAATCCTCTAGAGATTCCCCCCGCCACTGAGACTGTGAAGATTTCGCCACTGGCACCGACTTTCACAGTGACGGATGCAGTATCAGTACACTTTAGCCTCCCCGTCTTGGTTTCTGTTCTTTCTGCCTGTTCTACCCCTCTGACAAACACATTTCTCTCGAGATTGTAATCAATCTCCTTGTACGTCGTACCACATTCAGTGAATGGGTGAGGACGTTTTATAATTACGAGTCGACCAATATTCAACCCTTCAGTAGCCGAGGACGCAGCGATCAGATTGGTAGCAGTGAACCCCTCAAGATAGTGCACAATTTCTCTGGTGCACTTGGAAAAGTACATGGAGGGCGGTTCTCGTCTTGGAGCAGCTTGTCTTGGAGCAGTTACTTCTGGAGAAGAGACGATATATTGCCTGAGTTTTTCTTCAGAGCAAAGCCATTTCAGATTACGCAACACTGATACAGCGTCGTCAAGCTGTGAGTACTTGTTCATTTTAGACTTATTCATAGTCAGTGTTCGACCATCACGTTTCGGCTCACACTCGCAAGTCATGACCATGTTGAAAATAGTGTCCACATCATTGTCAGCTAGGTCAGGTGGCAGTTCAAGACTAAAAGTTGGAGTTTCAGTACTAAAGTTTAAACATGATACTGAGAAAGTGTCCAGAAGGCGACATGCTGATCCAGACGTCCATTGGCTCAGTGTGTTCAGTGTTTCCTGAGGTAACGTCACCATGAGGTCAATAGAACTACACGCTGCTTCCACGAGCAATGAAACGTCAATTTCGCTTATGCCGGGTATGAGCATTTTCAACATTTCCTCTGCTTCTTGGCAACGAGATGGTTGTTGCTCACCATTTACCTTAAGGTAATAATACTCCTTTAAAAGATGGGCCAGATCCTCGGCCTCCGGAATGTTCATGATTATCTTAAGGAACAATTTCAACAGACTAGTACGATAATCTTCTGGAAGTTCTTTAAAATTAGACCACATTTCCGAAAGTTCTTTTTTCTGCTCTTCCTGCTTCTCAATTTCAGGATTCTGCTTTATAGCCGCAGCTGAGCAAGAAGAGCCAAGCTGTAGGACTAGTTTCTTATCCACAAGTTTTATTGCTGTTAAGTTGTAGGCAATGACTGTGCCTACAGGGATTCCATACGTGGCCTCCTGTGTGCTACCAACAGCAACCGTGGTTTGAAAAGGCAGTACTGCAAATGTTACTTCCCCTTTTCGATCTTTGAATGCAAAGACCTCATCATTTTCTCCGGTGGTGATAATTCTCATGCTAATGACAGCGAGAGTATCCCCGTGTTTCATTTTGTCCTGCAGATGCTTATGTGCTTGTTCACTCAACGGAAGATTGGCCATTTGATCGTTTAGATCAGATATGGTTTCAGCATTCAAGGTGGCAAGCTTTCCTACAACTCTTGAAGACATTGTCCCTCCCACTGTGATACTGTACATTCCATTAGATAATGTGACATCCATGTGGCAGTGTTTATGTTGCTTGGACGGCAGTAACTTCACTGCCACATTACCTATTTTTGCCACTGGTACAACGTGACAAAAGGAATTATTGTCTTCTGTGATGTTACAGTCAGTGACCGGAGAGAGTTGGGAACGTCTTGACATCACCACGACTTGACCAAGAGCAAGGTTGTGAGTGGCACTGGATGCAGGCAATAGGGGTTTAGAGCAGGCAGTGTCTGGAACATTAGAGGCTTTAATATTGCCGACAATTGCTTTCGTGAACTTTTCGTACAATGGCATGCTTTTCTTCTTTCTTCCAGTCGGCTCAAAGATGCTGGTTTCAAGAGTTGGTCACAAGTTTAGACTAACTTCTGAGGGTTTTATTTCATGAAGCTTTTAATCAACAGGCTTATCACACTGTCACACTCATGACACGCGCATATACCATGACTCGGCCATAACCATATAAGGAGTAACCATATAAGGCCAAAACCATATTAGCAGTAACCATATAAGGCCATAACCATATAGGGGTTCCCTTTTTGATGACATTTGATGACATGAGATATTCGTAGGAGTCACCTCTAGTTCAAGGTCTTCTTGGTCTACGCCGCAACCAGGAGTTGTTGACAACCGTTGCTCTGGCAACGGTTGGCAGGTCCAGTGTCCGTTGTCCGTCAGCCCATATATGGAGATTAAGGTGATGATCCAGTCATCTCTGCCAGACCCATTGATAGAGAGAGTTACGACACTTACGCCGACACCCATTGTAAGCGTGGAAAGCATAGCGGAAAGCTAGCTTAAAATAATAAAAGTTTAATCAAGACAATAAACACATTTACATTCAATCATATTCCTCGAATCCTCACAATACATTTTAACAGCTAGTCACCATCATTATTACCATGAATTCCCCAGAATATACCTTCAAAATGAATGCAATTTGTACTGCAGCATCCATGAACTCAATAAAGTACAATTCAGTCTGTAATTGTACTGTAGCATCACACAATATCATCATTAATGGAAAAGGCACATTATGTTTTCATACTTTACCATACTATGCATTTTTGAAAAGTCATGAACATTTGTGCAAGTCTTTGAATTTATTTTGACCTGATTCTATAAATGTCTTCTAAACCTTTCTAAGTTATTTTTAAACGCATGTTTCTACGTCAGTGGTTCTCAGAAATTTTCATGTGAAGGACCCCTAGAATTATGTATGTAGCCGCAGACCCCCATCTCAAAATATTATGTATGAGGGACCCCCCAGAAGCAAATATTTGAAATATTAAAAAAGATATATTCAAAGATTTGCAAAATGTTCATGATTTTAAAAAAATAGCAGATCTACTAGCTCACAGTGCCTGAGCTTGTTTATCTGCTATTCAATAGCTAAAGTATTATTCCAGGTCTTAATTAGTTAAATCAGTGACAAAATATTTTCAGAAGGGGATCCATACATTATTTTGGGTTTGCTTGACATGAAATAGTTTGAGAAACATTGGAGCACTCCCTCTTCCATCTGATGTGCGCACGGTTTGAGTCATTTGCGAGATAATAGTAATAGTGAATATAGTGCAGCAGCGGTCCAGACATGTACAGTAATAACAGTTAAGACAGCAACATCAACTTTAACGTTTAAAGGAACAGCTCAATGCCATCCAGGTAAAGCAACAAAAAGCTTTCTGAATAACAACTCAGACGTGCACTTCAGTTGGAGCGTTTCGCTGTTTCTACATATCTGTTCGACACCCAACTCTAACCCTTACCCTAACCTCCGTGGGGTGAGAGTCGCTAACCCTCCCGACGCTCCTTTGTCGAAATGACGGTCGTTCGAAAGAGCGAGATTTCCCACACTTCAGTGTCAGGTGTTCCCTTGGATTCTTAAAATGTAATTTCATTTGTGAAATTCCAGGCCTAAGAATGTCTGGAATTGAAAGTTAGCATTCAATTTGATCTGAATGAGTGAGCATGTCGCAGACAGACAATAGTGCGCGGGCCGAGTACACTCGTCTTTGGTATATTTAGCTGGCGGTATGCCTTCTGTGCCTGTGATCTGATTTTTAAGAGTATAGTTTCAGGGAAAAACACAAGAACACAATGCTGCAAGCAGTTTCTCACATTTAGCCAGACTGAAAATGTGTCCTTTGCTTTTTTCTGTCAATAGATACACTACCAGTCAAAAGTTTGGACACATCTTCCAGACCTGCAAACCCTGGGATTTTTTATTTATTATTATTATTATTATTTTTTTAGTACACATGTAAGCGCCCACAGGACCCGCAGCGTCTGCGTCCCACGTTGCAGATTTTGCGGTTTTCCTGCACGAAATGCGCACAGCGTATATTTTGGGGGGTCCCCACACACGTTTTTGGGTGGGACCTTTACAGTTACATTAAAGAAATTTCACACCAGAAATGTAGCACATCAGAGTTAGTTAATAATGGACTAGCAAAACAGTCTACCACCAATGACTTTTGCATGACTGATTTGCATGAAGTTGAAAGTATTCAACTCATGTACTGTAGGTTTCTATTCCATTCAGACTATAGTTCTGGGGAAACTTTATTATTATTCTCTGTTTCTAAATAAAAGTAAATAAAAGTTTGACGCCCTACTCCTCCCACAGTTTTCGCGCCACACACTCGTGCCATACTGTATGTCAAATCGACCGGCTCCATCAGGTGTGCTTGAATTTATTTTTCTGTAGATAAAGGTTGTATAGTTGAATTGATATTAATTCATTAGTACATTCATTTCCCCCACTGACTTTAATAAAAATTAAACTTTTCCCAATTATGGAGATGACTGTCATCATGAGACCAGAGCAGTATAATCAGAGAGTGGTGTCACCGCGGGGTCAGAAACAGCGCTGGTCACGTGGTTCATTGTCACTTTACACCTCATAGACTTCAATGCATTTTGTAAACTTCCGGTTCGCCGTTTTCACTATACGCCAATAGATGTGTGCGTAGAAGACCTGGCCCCATGAAGTGAACGGGAGTGACGCAACTCTCCATTCTAGGGCTCTGCATGAGACCATATATGTCCATATATGGGCATTCCCCCCGAAAACGTTAATATTAAGTCCATATATGTATATGGATATATTTTAATAAAGGATAAAATAAATAAAATGTCCATATACAGTATTGGCATTCCCAGATGATGCCCTGTTAGGACCTGTTTGGGTTTATAGATGCCCTGTTGGGGTACCCCCTTATACTCATATATGGGGATCCCCAGGCATCTGGATGAACTTTGTTCACTATAAAAGCAGGCTCTGGTCCCACATAGCTCAAATCAGCTCAGTAATGCATTTCAATGCACAAGATTCAACACCTACTGGTAAACAAACATAGCCTCCAAAATAATCATTTGAACCACACGGCAACCACACTTGCAATTTCACAAATTGCTAATTTTCAAGTTGATATAACTGCACTCTATCAAACTAAGTTAACATAGTCAAATATAAAGCAGTCTAACAGTGTTGTGTGACTTTGAAAGAATATACAATATCTGATCATATTATTCAACCCATAAATCTGTTATGAAGAAACCCACAACCATTATATTCAGAGTCATTATTTACTGAAATGTTGTACATTTTAATTTATTTACATCTAGCTACAGTGTACAAAACAACTCAACAATGTACATTCAGTGAAAACACGAGGGATGTTGTACATATTAATAAAATGAATGGAAAACAAATACACTGCAAATATTGTACATATTTATATTATAAATACATTGAATAGAAAACAAATACACTGCAAGCACAGGGAAGTACTTCTTGTAGTATGTACATATAAACAATAAAATACAAAAATAAAAAATAAATGCTGGTAAACATGGATTAACACTGCCTGCCAGAGTGCTCAGTGCTTAATTGACTTAGTCCATGAGGATAGCTGTGGAGGCACTGGCTCTGGACCGTTTTTCCTCATAGGTTGCAGACTTTGCCTTTCTGAGCAGCGCATCGGTGAACACCTCCAAGTGACAGACAGACCCCTTCGCAGCCAAGCTCAACTTCCTTGTTAACAAGGCACTCAACATGTCAGTACTCAGGCTGGCCCTTTATTGTTTTTGTTTTTTGTAAAAAGATTCTTTCACAGTCAACATGACCATGCATGGCTCTTGAAAGGTTGGAGAAGATATCCTTAGCTCCCCTCTTCAGCAGGCCTATGGCCCTCCAGGCCTCATCAGTACGCTTGGTCAGGATGCCCTCTTCAAAGCTTGTTGTCTGATACACCCTGAACTCGTCTTCCACTTGATTCATAGTGACCTCTCCAGGTAGAATTGAAGGAAAACGGCTGAGAAAATACTTGAGCGAGTGGAATTTTACAGAGTTTCGGCCACAACAGCATGCATAAGGAGCTCATCCCCAAATGGAAATTTTGAAACCATGTAATCAGCTGCAGATGTGAAATACTTGCGCACATCTCTGAAAAATGGCTTCAGCTCTAGAGTATCCTCTTTGGATGAAGGTCTGGGTGTCATGGCCTATTGAGAGTTCTTCATCAGGCAGCTGATTCTCCCTGCAATGGCACAGTGTTGGTTTGACTCCCATGCAAGATCTCACTATTTCCATAGATAATGCATTGGTAACTTCAGTTCCTACTATACATCAAAACATGTGTCTCGGCCGGGAATGGGGTGCTATTACTTTTTTTCCCGATCTGTGTTACCATGGCGACGTAATTCGCAAAAAACGACGCCCAAAAACCCCATAGACTTTGAATGGTGGAAATTTCGGCACGTAATAACTGCCACACGATTTATGCCACCTCCGCAATATATACATCAAAATGTTGCGGTTTGGCCCGGGAATGGTGAGCTATTACTTTTCTTTCCGATCCGTGTTACCATGGCGACAAAAAAAAAACGCCCAAAAACCCCATTGACTTTGAATGGGGGACTCCCAGAAACTTTGGCGCCACATAACTATGCCATACTTTTGCCTAGCAACGTGATTTAAACTTTAAAATGCACACACAACTTTGGTCTTCTTCCGGCCAATAGGGATGAGCTGTAATTGATTAAGCCCCCCGCCCCTATCTTCCTATTGGCTGAGTTTAAATAGCTATATCTCCAGTTTGCTGCATGGTACCGACTCGAAACTCGCTGTGTGTACTTACATGGCCAATAGGAATTATCTGTAATTGCTTATGCCCCGCCCCCTCTGCCTTCCTATTGGCTGGGCTTTAAACAGCCATGTCTCCACTTCCCAACACGTTACTGGTCTCAAAGTCGGTGGGTGGGTGGCTAATGTTAAAGCTAATGATAAAAATGCTAATGTTAGTTATTAATGTTAATAATGATGTTAATGTTAATGCAAAAATGCTAATGGTAACACCAACTGCTATGCAAGGTTTGCACACACTTAGTGAGCTGCAGGCACACTTAAAATTTTGTAGAAATCTTCTTTACTGGTACTTTGTCTTGTATCGCTGCACATACTGTACCGTATGTCCAAGAATATAGATGATGATTGCTGGCACCCTGAAAAGAACTATATCAATTAATACAAACATGAAGGGTGCATGGATTTAATTGACCTGTTTTTGGACAATTTATGTTTGTTATTAAATGTGTTTCTGTAAAGAACAATCTATTATGATCCCAGTGTCATTCATCTCTCAGAACAATCAATCAATGGCATTAGCCTATACCAAATTAACACAGAATCACACCCAAAAGGATAAGGAATTTAATACCTTAAAAATGGGAAAGAATGCTCATTTAGTCTTCTCAGCAAAAGTAATAATAAGACTAGGTATTTAGGAACAACATATACCGTACAGTATGAACCCAGATATTATCAAGAACACCATGGGAATTCAACAGGAAATGAAATGCACACTGTATTTTTATTTTAGACGTTCAAAATCTGATTTCTTTATCTCTACTCATAGAAGCAATACATAAACACACAATTGTTTTAGAATGAAGAAACTTGGATACTGAAATAAGTATTTTTTAGGGGAGAAAACTACATGAGACATATTCATTTTGATCAAGGTGGCCAAAGTTAACACAATATAAACTTTGACAACAGTCCATGATCAACATCACTGTCTCTGATCACAACCTGTGGATGGTGATGGTGACAATCGGCAGATTAATTAGAAGAAAATCTGCTGTCATGTAGATATGATCAGGGAACATGGTAACAAGAAAGACAGAATATTTACACAAGATATCAGAGGCCACTTCATCCCAACTAAACTGCCCTTTCAAGTTACCTATATACAGGCCTATTTCTCAATTAAAATAATAACTATAAGAAATTACATTACAGGATTAATGCTTTCATTTCTTTTTTCAGCAAAGTGGTTGTCTAAGTAAAATGGCTTATTATTCCTTATTGTGAAGCAGTGAGCATGCTCTTATGTTGGTCTGCTGTTATACAGTATTGCATTACAGAATGTATTGACTTTATGCAGTCAACAGCAAACCGAAGATTATGTGATGTCATGCGATATTTGAACTGCGTACATCGTGTACTATCATTGAGATCGTGTACTACATAAGATAATCCTATATGGGCGACCCTACTATATTCTCAGGGTGACCCCTGTCAACCTCAAGCAATTAGGATAGTACATTCTGTGTCAAATAAACGATGTCCAGATTTTTTATCACTGCCCGTGCCAAAACAATATACCTGTCATACTGTCATGAAATAAAAGAATTGTGACCTTGAAAATGGGATATGGTCCATTCTCTCTTAGTGGTCTGCATCAGAAGAGAAGGTTTGAGGCCCGATCTTGTGACAGACCAGAGTCTGTTTTTATGAAACCCTGAAAGAACTCCAAAACACAAGATGAACAAACTGTGTAGACCAAAGGCTTTTTGTTCTGTTATTTATATTATCAGAAGCACCCATTTGGAGTTCTTTAGAGGGACCCAGTCCCTGGAAATGTGAACAAACCCCAAACACACTGCTACTGTACTGTACTATGGGCTTTTATGACACGTTGCTGGCTCAGGTTGTTTGGACAATGGTCTTTTGGGAGGTCAGGTTCTATAAAGAGGGAAGCCCTCCACCAGGTAGAGTGTCAGTGTACTGTACCATCACCAGAAGCAGCAACAGAAGCACCTGCCTTACAAGCAGAACTCAGACAAAATGACCTCCAGTGGCATGAACATGATGAGCAAGGTAAGTCAAAGTTCACCTATGGATTGGAAAAATAACAGGGGTCTTCAACGTTTTCAGGCCAAGGACCCCTTAGTTGAGAGAGATAGATGAAGCAGGGACCCCTACAACCTGTACATAGATTCCATATAGTTTGATTGTTTGACAGCACAATCATCAGTGTATTTTGGATTCATGTTAATGTGTGTTTTCAGATATTTAACCACTTGAACCGTCAATACTTAATAAACTTGACCTTTCACTCTGTACTTAGTCTGCTCTTTTTCCCCCCTACACCAAAGCTCTTTGCCAAAAATAGCTGATCTACGCCTCACAGCACGAGGCGTTGTGAGCTTGTAGATCTGTTATTTTTGGCTAAAGTTCTCAGAATATGGACACTAGAGTTCAAGTGGTTAATATAAAAAGGAGAAAAAAATGTTCTACCACTCAAAGATTTGGAGGACCCCCTGTAGTAACTCTGAGGACCCCCTATAGGGTCCCGGACCCCCTGTTGAAGACCTCTGCTTTATAATATGGATAAATAGCAACCAGTTCATAAAAGGCCAATTATTTAACTTAATTGTGTTTATTATGAATTTCAAGAGTGTGACATTGAAGGCCTGTCCATACTTTGACCGAAACCGAACTTTTCGGTCAAAAGGTCCGGTTCGACCACAAAATTAAGTCACTCAAGACTTCTGAAAAGCATTACACCGAATGAGAGTCGGAAATTATCACTGAACATTTCGGAGATACTATGGACAGTCCTTAAGAGTAATTTAGTTAATACTGTACATTAAATAAGTTGGACAGTTCTTGAGGCTAAATCATTTTAATCTTGATTTCAGATTGTCTTCTACGAGGAGAAGAACTTCCAGGGTCGTTCCTATGAGTGCATGAGCGACTGCGCTGACATGTCCTCCTACCTGAGCAGGTGCCACTCCTGCAGGGTGGAGAGGGGTTGCTTCATGGTGTACGACCGCACCAACTACATGGGCAACCAGTACTTCATGAGGAGGGGAGAGTACGCCGACTACATGAGCATGATGGGCATGAGCGATCACATCAGGTCCTGCCGCATGATCCCCATGGTAAGATCAACAGTAAAACACTGCATTTCTGTCTATTATCAAATGCAGCAGTGATAACTAGTAAGACGCCTCAGGGCCACATGCGACCTCGCCCTAAAGGGCCATCTGGCCAGTGATGTATATCGGACCAGTTACCCATATATGGAGACCCCTGGTACCCATATATGGAGATCCATGTATGGAGATATGCTGTGAGAGCCCACAGCCGCACAGATATGGGCTGTCTTGGCCATATATCGATTCTGTTAGTGTGGTATGTGGTCGATGAGGCCTCCATATATGGGCATTCTCATATGAAGTCCTGTTAGATATGGGCTTAATATTGATGACATCAGTGAACTCCATATATGGGCATAAAAGTGATTCTGTTAGTGTGACATCACAGTGAAGCCAGAGCGTGATGTCAGAGCGAACCATAGAACCACAGACTATAATCTGTGACCTACGGTTGCAATAAATTAAACATCCAAATTTGAAATCACAGTACAGGGGCAACTACAGGATGAGGATCTACGAGAGGGAGAACTTCGGAGGCCAGATGTACGAGATGATGGATGACTGTGAGAACATCATGGACCGTTACCGCATGAACAACTGCATGTCCTGCAACGTGATGGACGGCCACTGGCTGATGTATGAGCAGCCCAACTACAGGGGCAGGATGATGTACATGAGGCCTGGAGAGTACAGGAACTTCATGAACATGGGCATGAGCAGTGGCATGAGGTTCATGAGCATGAGGCGCATCATGGATTCCTGCTATTAAATGATTTATACACTGATGGAAATGTATTTAAATTAAATGAATAAAGTATAATTTTTTGTATATACCGTATGGGGACATTTGTTATTTCTTATATTTATTGGATGCTATTTTATGCTATTACAGACTTAAAAAAATACATATTTTGTTTCTCATATACACTATGGGTAACTGCATATCCTACTACCACATCATACAACACAACACAACGCAAATAAACACAGTAATCATCATAGACACCACAACCTTGCAGTCTATTAAAAATATTATCTTTTTAGCTTATTATCAATATCCAAAGGGAGCTATATCCTGTTAGATATCCCTAATCTTTTCACTTCTCTTTAGCTCATTTGATTTGTTGCGACTGAAGGCCCACATCAAGATTGTATGAGCATTCTTGAACAACAGTATTCCCTTCATAACTAGTTTCGCTTTATTTCATTATTTTAACTCACTGGGGTAATTAATAAACATAAACATCAGAAAGCAGGTCTTATAATAAATATGTGGTTTATTTTCTGCATTTCTGTGTATTTTACTAGTGTCAATTATAATTGTTCCATTTGAGAGTTCTGTTTCAGCCTTTCTTCTATAATAAACGTTGACTTGACATACTGGAAAAAAAACAATGACAACTCCACTTTTCTTTACATAAATCCAAAAGTATTTTATTTTACAAATGCAAAGTCAGATTTCCAGTCTTTCCAGTGTCTTTTCACAAAAATAAATACAAATATTTTACATTAATAAATCCAGTGTCTAGGACACAAAAAACATATTTGCCATTTATAAACCCTGAAATACAGAATGGAGAGAATGATGAAGACGGTTCATGGCCAAAAACAACAATTTAATTATAAAACAAAAATTACATCATTTACATGTGAAATGTTTTATTGTTCACCTAAAGCATGGGTGAATAATGAATAGGAAGGTGGATTAATACTTGTAGGTACGGGGGTGTTGATATTTGAAAGGTATCTCAGTGAATACTGTATTTCTTCCCCCTGGCAATAATACTGAATTGTCTGGAGTTTCCTTGTTACAAATGCTAAATTGATCGAAGTATATAACATGAAGGTTTTAGACCTTGTGGATGGCATTGTCCAATGATTGATAACAATCAAAAGGAACACAATAGTTACCTTTCTTTGGGTACAATCAAGTAAAAGCAAACATAAAAAAGGATTAAGCCACATGACATTTGTGTTACATAATACACGTACACAAATGACACGTTTTGACAGATTACTAAAGTCAGCATTTGAAGCTCTAAATTTCAGTGCATTTTCTCAGCTGCCTTTTGATTTACACGTACAGCAGTGACAACTCCTTTCATTTTATCAAAGTAGAAGCAAAAATGGAGATAAAACACAACTCTGGATCTTCTACAATTAGCCTCATAATCGTATATGGCTTTGTCTGTTTGAATGGGCAGTAGGCCTGCATACTGTACCTACTGCACTTTGATTGTTTCAGACCTCGGAACAAATGACTTTTCACTACACTTAACCACTTTCACCCTGGAGTTCCTGTTCGGGGGGAAGGTGATTAAAGAACACATTTTAATCGCGCTTAGTTTTGCACCACAGAACCTTTCTCACTGGGTGAGTTTCAGGCATACTGATCATACCGGTGCACCACTGGGTGAGTTTCAGGCATACTGATCATACCAGTGCACCAACCAACAGACAACAAACCTCAGTGCACGCAATGCAAGAAGCCAATCAGAGCGCTTATTTGCTTGGCCCATTGGATGGGAAATTTTCAATTAGAAAACTCACTTGTATACCAAAATGCGTTTTAATTTAAATAGAATTGCTTCTCAGGTCAAATATTTATATGCGTTTAAAAATGTGTGTGTGTGTGTGTGTGTGTGTGTGTGTGTGTGTGTGTGTGAGTGTGTGTGTGTGTGTGTGTGTGTGTGTGTGTGTGTGTGTGTGTGATTTTGTTTTTAGTTTTTTCTCAAAACAGCTCACAACTCATCTCAATGTATTGTGAGTTTGTGCTGTAGGTCAGTTAATTTAACTATTCTTCATATGATATGACAATGTATATGCGCTGTAGGGCTAAAGTGGTTAATAATTACAATATTATTGAACCACGTATACTAAGACACTGGATAAGTCATAATCATGGGAGTACAGTGTCAGCCATTGTAAAAACCCATCTCAAGCATTTATCCCACATTTACAGTATCCTGCATTAATAACACATTAAGAAGGTAATAATAAAAAATGATATTAAAACATTATCCTGGGGGGCGCCCGCTGGCCTAGCGGTCCAGGCGCATACCACATAGGCTCTGATGCATGACGTCGTGTTGCAGGTTCGAGTCCTGATCCCGACGACCTTTGCTGCATGTCATTCCCCGTCTCTCAGCCGGTTTCCTGTCTACCTACTGTACTTTCTATAAAGGCAGAAAGGCCAAAAAGATATATATCGTCGTTGTCGGGTGAAAACCTTGTATGTCCAAAACTGTTCATTTTGCATTTTGCATTTTAAAAATAAATTAAACTAGTGAAAACAGCCGATCTACAAGCACACAATGTGTGCTTGTAGATCTGCTGTTTTCACTATACTTTTGGGCCTTGTCTGATGAAGCAGGGCTTTGCTTTGCGAAAGAACGTACGTACACATTTGAAACTTGGAGATACAAGCTTTACACCCAACAACGACGGTATATATATAAAAAAAAAATAACATTATCCTGTCAACAGTTACCTTATCATTCTTTGTAAATTCTGCCAAAAAGAGAAAACCTGATTTATCCAAATAACTTTAACTAAGCATTATACAGCAAACATGTGGTAAAAAAACAGAACTTCTACATTGGCTGAATCTGTAAGTCCAAAAGTGACCTCACTAACAGCAAGCAGAAAAAAACAACTGTACAGTCCTTTAAAATGTAAAACAAACTATAATTCAAATGACTTTGCTGACAATCTCCACCGCTTACTCCATACTACTTACAGTATAAAAATGATTTCTCTCCTATACACACACACGTAACCAACATACAACATTATCTACAGGCTCCTTGCTAAGGCAATTGTGTGTGAAAAGACATGTATAGCACGTGTTTTAGCCTATCAACAGCTTGGGTACTTGGTCACATTCAGTCATGGCACATTGTTTCATTAGAAAATAAAAGTCTTTATGACAAAATAGAAGTTCTGTATTTTGTACATGACAGGCCATCCCCGATCCCCACACGAGGAACCTTGCACGTGAAATTCATTGACCACTTGAACCCTGCCAACCTTGATCTGGGGGCTAACGTTTAGTGAAAATGCTCAATGTTCATCATTCTAATAAACCACCAATGTTGAGCAAATACAGTACAGTGGGTGGTCCATTATGTTGCTGTGTCTAATCTCTGACAGGGATTTGCTGAACTTTTATTCACCCTGTTGTTTATAGTCACATCTGTTCCCTTTTTAAGTTATTTCACAAAAATACACAATATACAATCCATTGGTAGTTGGTGAGCCAGAGGCATTTCAGAGTCAACCCATGTTTGAGCCACAGAGGCCATGCAGGTACATTTCCACAGGCACAGTAGCGCTTCTCTGCTTGATTGAGACGTTGTTGTAGCCGTCCTTCCCGGTCAGATAGATGTTTCATTGCTGCCACTTTTGTTTAAAGAAAAATGTTTTTGTAAGTACAATACATTCCTGAATGAAAGGAATGGTATATCATATAATATCATATCTTCCCAAAGCACGTGATTTTGCTACACACCTTTTCACCATGTTATAGAAAGAACACAACTAATATTATAAATGATCGCAAGTAGCAAATATGTAAATATGCAAGAAAATTCCATACATTTATCAAAACAATATATGTAGCAAAATGTACATACATTATGTTGTTGGAAAAGATAAATATGTAAATATTAAAATGTGTGTAATATATTTGAACATACATGCATAGATAGGTATATAGCATGGGTCTTCAACAGGGGGTCTGGGACCCCTAAGGGTCACTGCAGGGGGTCCTCCAAATCTATGTGTGATAGCATTTTTTTTTTTATATCAACCACTTGAACCCTAGCGTCCATATTCAGAGAACATTAGCCAAAAATAGCAGATCTACAAGCTCACAACGCCATAGATCGCCTATTTTTGGCAAAGAGGTTTGGTGTAGAAGGGAATAGAGCAGGAAGTATTGACGGTTCAAGTGGTTATTTATCAGATAACACAAATTGACATGAATCCAAAATACATTGATGATTGTGCTGTCAAACAATGAAACTATATGGAATCTATGAACAGGTTGTGGGGGTCCCTGCTTCATCTCTCTCTCTACTAAGGGGGCCATGGCCTGAAAACGTTGAAGACCCCTGGTATATACAGTAGTATATCGATAGCCCACTTACTCTGAATCTGATTGGTTGGCTTCCTCCGTGCCATTGACCATTGTTGTGGTGAGCATGGCAGTTACCATGGTAGAGACTCCATTGTGCTGATGTCGCGGTGACAGAGGTGGACGAGGGGTCACTGGAGAGCGAGGTGGGAGTTTGATAAGAACCCCGTTCCCCCCGGTGGCTGGATGCAGGCCTCGATTGGTGGGAGAGGACGGGACAGGTGTCCGCGGAGAAATGGTCGGGGAGTTGTAGTCACTAAGTTTCTCCCGAAGGCGATTCTTCATGTTTTTGTCGGCCAGAGGAGGGGGGTAGGTGATCTTGTTTTTCAGAATCCCTGACAAAGTATAGTACGGTTGTCACTTCTTAGTCAATTAATCTACTGATCAGTCAGTTTGGTCAGTTTGGTCCATGCACATCTCTTGTAAACTCATGTAACCCTTTAATTCTACCAGTCTCTGTAGTGGCGTTTCCATAAAGCCACTTTTTGCGCATTAACGGCTTATTCGCAAAATGTTTTTATGGAAACACTTCAAAATGCGAATAAACTTTTATTATCCGCAAAAAAAATTATCCGCTTGGAGGAGGTGGATTTTGAGCCTTTATCGAATAAACTAAATGCGCATTTGTGAATGGAAACGGGTCAGACAATACAAGCGAATAGATTATGACGTTCTGGGTCCATATCGTCCTCCAATTTAACACTTTCCCCTGCCTCTTAACGTTCATTAGCCCACAAAACAAACCGGTTGTTTGTTACACACGGAGTGACACGGACCGTGTGTAAATTCCTCCCGTTTTCACCTCCCGGAGTCAAAGCCATCCGTGGCTAACCCTTCCTCATCACACGCCAAAAGTGGCCGATCTACAAGCCCAATGCCCACAGCAGCTCGCATCCGCGTCTCCGCGCCGCAGATCGGCCACCTTGCAGAGAACACTGAAACTTTCAGGATGAGCACTGCAGCAACGCGACCGCGGTTTTCCCGGTGAACCTGAGTGCAACGGTGGGGGCGCGGGAATGTGGGGAACACACACCACTGACTATTACCAATGATGGAGAGGTTATATAGCTTTATGTATTGAGAGGAACTCTTGCCAATTTCGTAAAGTTATTTGGGGCCATGATGATTGATAACCCCTTCTTCCCACTACACAGTGCTCAGGTTCGGTCTGAAAAAATCAGCCCGATCAACTCATGCGACATCGCTAATTCGAATGACACCCGCAAATTGAAACATGCTAAATTCGCTTTGTCTTAATGCGTATTTGTGATAATTCGCTTCCCTAATTCGAATACGTTTTATGGAAACATGGCTTATGTCAGTAGCCAGTAGCCATTGTGAAATGAACATTAGAATCACATCAAAATCAACCTGAAAAGGCTGGCGCCGCGTCTGTATGACTATATGCCGTAAACACAGTCAGAGTTACACAGAGAAAGACTGACATTTTATCCAAACCTTCTTTGTATGTTGGTTCAAAACAATTAAATAAAACAATTCAAATCACTATCGCAAAGCACAGAAATACTCACTCACCAAGTTAAATGCTAACATTCAGCAACTATTAGGAACCAGATTAGAGTGCTGACATTGTGGTTGAGTCATGTGTTTAATTTGATGAGGGATGTTCCCCCAACATCTGATGTTCAGCTCAACAATAAAAGGTCTCCATGTGAAACACTGCTGAAAGTATTCTTACTAATTATTTTCTTTTGTACACAGGTTTTTAAGATCTTTTTGATGACAGTTGAAAAAATATGAGACTAAATTCAAATCCCACGGGGTCTACACTATAGTTTACAAGATTAACAAGGTTAACTTCATAGTACTAAATTAATGAAGCACATTTAAAGGAGACGTTCAGACCAAAACAAGACCCCACCTGAATGTTTATGTTTTCATAAATGTTCCTACCTGGTAGGAACATTTATGAAAACATGCAATTTGAGGGGGGTATATGTTTTGGTCTGGATGTCCCTAAGAAACAATTAAAACAATGTTAAATAAGACTGTATACACAGCATGTGCTCTCTCACCTCTTCTTGGTTGGTTGCTGTCAGGTGAGCTGGTGGGGGCGCTGTCTTTCCCTCCGCCCTCGTTCTCGGACGGAGACTCGGCCTTCAGTTTGTTGTCTGGGTGGAGCTCCACCTTGACCTTGGTCTCCACGCGTAGCATCCCCACCTCGCCAGGCTCCTCGTCGTTCTCGCTGGCTGTCGGAGGCTCCACCGGCCAGTAAGGCTTCACAGGGTTGGCTACTGTGTCCACTACAGTACGGGTTGCAGAGTAAGACCACAAGAATTACAAATGTATTAGTGGTAGTGCAAACGAATGGATTACTTGTCTGTTTTATTGAGGGTTAATAATAATAATAACAATAATAACTCCTTTGTGGTTCTGTACATTTGCACATGTGCATTTATCCATCCTAGATGTCGAGATACCAGTGTGTAATTGTAAAACAATCTACTATAGGACAGTGGTTTTCAGGGTTCCTTGAGGGGGTTCCAAATGGACCCTTACAGGTCTGTGACTCTGACAGTGTATAAATGGAACCAAATGGACCCAGACTGCCTCTCTATCATCTGCTCTCTACCCAAAACCCTCTCATTTAGGTTATTTTCTTTATATTAATGTGTAATGTGTTTTCTGTATACACAATATGGTGTGCATTTAACACCACACTGCTACAACCAAATTGACGATTTGGGATGAATAAAGTCTTAAAGTCATGTTTGTGTGTTTGGCTGTCTTACCAAGAGGAGTGCTATGCAGGGGCTGTGTTTCATTGTTCCACTTGTGTTTCCGTCTCCTTCTCTCATCTTCGCTGTCTGATGAACCATAGGAGCTGCTGTGCTCATCCAGCGACAGCTCACTGTCAGAGTCCGACTCTGTGGCAATAAAAAGTCAAGAGACATTAACTACTGTATATAAACCCTAGCATCTCTATTCTGGGGTGAAGACATTTAGTGTAGAGGGGAAAAAGGAATGAGGCTAGTAATATACCCCTTTGGGACTCTAGTCAAATGGGTTTAAGTCAGGGATGTCAAACATACGGCCTGCGGGCCGAATCCGGCCCGCGAGATGATTCAATCCGGCCCCAGGCTTGTAGAGCATACATTTCTGAGCAAAGTAAGTCTCTAGCCCATTCCTGTCAAGAGTTATGATTGTTTTAAGAATGAACCTAACTAACCAGCTGGCAGTGATTGAGTTGATTGATTGGAATGTTAAGTGACCAGCTCTCTCTCTCTCTGAAGATGACAGCATTGCTAGGAATGGGGTGGGGGGTCTGGCTATGAATAATACCTTAACATACCTACAATATTCGAACTGTACTCAAAGATTACACATATTAGACATGGAAATTAATGTGTATAATAATAATAAAATGTAAAAGTTTTATTATTCAGATATTGCCTGAATATGCCATTATTGTTCTTTACTTTTATTCTTTTTATTATAAAATACAATAAGAAATAATTATTGTCCTGCATCAATAATATATTTTTTTAGCCATTTACAAATTATAGCAGAGACTATCAGGAATTGAATTATTCTATTATCAAATGGTTTATTCTTATTGGCACTTCTTAAAGGAGTAGTTCACCCCCAAAATGCCATGGAGCCAATGGAGACTCATTCCTAAAACAGAAATTTGATTACAATAAATGCATGCCTATTGATTCCGGACCCAAATGCATTTGTGTCCCCATCTGGAATCAATGGGGGGAAGTGTACTATTATCACATTTTTGTCTTAGTAATGCGACAAATACAATAAAAATATATTATTGAACTCAAGTCTCCATGGTGTGAGTAATCAAAGAAAAAAAAAGTCATTTTGGGGATGAACTACTCCTTTAAACAAATAGTATCTCTCGTACCTAACTGCAACTGTAATACCAATAATGAAAGTAGCTATTTTACTTAATAATGAACACAATTTGTAAAATGATATACTGCTATACTGCTAGCTATAGCAGTGGCTGAGACGACAGGAAGAAAAACAGAGCGAACATGTGCGCGAATGTGCATGCCATCCGATCCGCGACTGTTTCGGCCCTCATCAAGTCGCCTTTCATCCAATGCGGCCCTCACCCCAAAATGAGTTCGACACCCCTGGTTTAAGTGGTTAAACATTTCTCTGTATTGGCTCTTAAAGCCAATGAATGAATACACCATGGGAGAAATCTATGAGAGTTGAATTACTGCAACCATTTCTGTATTTTATCTCAACAAACTGTGTTTACCTAATTGTGTGAGTATGATTCTGTTTTAACCAAAACACAAGGGCTGTATAACATCCAGGAGATGTTATACTCACTCTGCTCCAGGAGTGAGCAGAGTGAGTGAGCAGATGCACTGAGCAGTGGTTACAATCTAGCAAAAATCTTGTTAATCCTCAATATTTCTACACTCAATCTTTCACTTGTGGATTGTGAGTGTCTTCTAAAGACTTATAAAGTAAAACTTTTTACTAAAAGTGGAAATAGAGGAAGAAATCTGGGTTGAGACAGATCTTCAGGTAAAATCTGTGTCAGGCCTAGGCCTAGGCCCTGGCCAACAGGCTAGTAGAAGCCATCCACTACCAGGAACCAGGAGGCTAGCAGCAGGCAGCCACCTCCAGGCACCATCAGGCTAGCAGCAGCCCGGATCCATCAGGCCAGCAGGAGCCTGGAACCACCAGGCCAGCAGTAGCCCGGAATCACCAGGGATACAGTGGGGCTCGCCTTTAGCCCGTGATCTGTCTACACCAGGATCCACCAGGCCAGCAGAAGCCCAGAACCACCAGGCCAGCAGAAGCCCAGAACCACCAGGGAGACAGTGGGGCTTGTCTTTAGCCTGTGATCTGTCCACACCACCAGGGAGACAGTGGGGCTCGCCTTTAGCCCGTGATCTGTCTATACAAACATCATCCTGTGTTTGGTGAGTGTTATCTGTGTTGGTGTGAGGTAGCATAAAGTACTGTGTCTTTGTGTTAACAAAGCTGCTGTTGTGGAAACATGGCCATGAAACTTCTTCAGAAGGATATGGAGGAGTTAAAGGAGTCACTGAATATGATGTCTGCTGAGATGGCAACTTTGACGAAGCAAA
Source organism: Nannobrachium achirus (assembly GCF_963921795.1). Lineage (NCBI taxonomy): Eukaryota > Metazoa > Chordata > Actinopteri > Myctophiformes > Myctophidae > Nannobrachium > Nannobrachium achirus. The sequence goes on from NC_137820.1 coordinate 51,672,622, forward strand.
ATTCTATTATAACGGATATGCTGTCAGAAATCAAGCAGTTGAAACTGAAGAATATGGAACAAGAGAAGAATATCATTCAATTGGAAAACAGAGTGTCTGATCTGGAACAGTACTCAAGAATGAATGATGTCATAATCTCCGGTCTTGTTATTCGACCAAAGACCTATCTCAGTGCTGTGAAAGGTACAGCATCTGAGGAAGGTACGGATGAGGAGACCACGGAGAAGCAGGTTACTGCTTTTCTTAAGAGTAAGGACATTGCTCTTGATAATGACAATATTGAGGCTTGCCATACCCTGCCAGTCCGGGAGGGGAAAGGCAAGCCTATAACACCTGCCATTATCATTCGTTTTGTTAACTCATTGAATGCCCTTTTCAAGATGGCTGCCAAGTACCAGGATGCCACATTCCTAAATTTGTAGTGCACGGATCAATTTTTAGTGCACGGATCGTGCACCATATATGCACCATATGTGTAGTACTTTTTAACAGCTTTCAAACAAAAATATCCGCTTGGAAATCCGTTCAGGCATTCATGAGATAGAAGCCTTCAAAGTCAGACAAAACAAACACTGCCACCTTCCTAAATTTCTAGTGCACGGATACATTTTTAGTGCACGGATCGTGCACGCCCATGCCTAGATCATGCACCATATGTGTAGTACTTTTTAACAGCTTTCAAACAAAAAAATCCGCTTGGAAATCCGTTCAGGCATTCATGAGATACAAGCCTTCAAAGTCAGACAAAACAGCCATTTTTGACATTTTGAAAGATGTGTTTGTTATGGGGCTAAACATGCAATTTCGCAATTGCGATCATGCCTAATACATTTGAGGCATTTTTAGAAAATTTTTTATAAAAAAAAATTTTGAAAAAAAAAAAAAAAAAAAAAAAAATGATTCTTTTTTCAAAATGGCTTCCAACTCGGGAAAAAAAAAGGTTGCTTTCTAAACCAATTTGTCACATCTTTAATAGATGTATACTTAGTGGGATGTTTCCAGATCTATGGAAAGTATCTAAAAAAAATTGAAAAAAAAAAAAAAAAAAAAAAAAAAAAAAAAAAATTCAAAATGGCTTCCAACTCGGGAAACTCGGGCTCTGGCAGCCTGGGACTACTGTAATAACTCGTGAAACTCGTGCCTTGGCAGTCAATGAGTTAATAGAAAACACAAAATCAATCTTCTTAAACAAGGAAAGAAACTGAAAGGCTCTAATGTGTACATTAATGAGCACCTCACTAAGAAAAATGCTGACATCTCCTGGCAGGCGAGGCAACTCAAGAAACAGGGCAAAATCAAATCCACTTGGAATGTTAACTGCAAGGTTTTCATCAAACAAGTTGGTGCACCAGAGAACTCTAGGGGTCTGTGTATTAAGAGCATGGACCAACTAGACAAGTTTAAATAAAGCTGTATGTTTGTATTTCTGAAGGTTAGGGTGTTTTAGTATGTATCTTTTGTAATTTTTTATTTTTTCCAATGAACAAAACTACATCTGTGTCATTAAGTTTGCCTAAGAAGGGATTGATTTTAGCTCATTTAAATATATGCAGTCTCAAGTATAAAGTTCATGAGATCGCAAATATCTGTTCCTCTAATAATATTCATGTTTTAGCACTGTCAGAGACACACCTGGATACAGTTTTTGATGATTCTGACCTAGCTGTTCAAGGTTACAGGCTCTATAGAAGGGACAGGGACAAATATGGTGGTGGTGTTGCTTTTTATGTGCAGGAACATATTCCAGTTTTGGTAAGAAATGACATTACATGTAGTGACATTGAAGTTATTTGGCTAGAGATTCACCTTCCATACTGCAAGCCCATTTTAATCGGGTGTTGTTATAGGCCTCCCAGTTCTAATGTTAAATATTTGGAAAAAATATGTGAAAATCTTGATATAGTGTCAGATGAAAGTAAGGATATTTTTCTTCTTGGCGATCTGAATATTGACTGGTTTTCAATAAATTGTCCATTACGTAACAAGTTAATTTCTATGGCTGACGCCTGTAATCTTGTCCAGGTTGTGAATCAACCCACACGTATTTCTACATCCATTGGTGGTATGAATAGGTCAACATGTATTGATCATATTTTTACTAATATTCATGAGCTGTGTTCACAAGCAGTCTCAGTTGCAGTGGGATTTAGCGACCACAATTTGATTGCTTTAACAAGAAAAACTAAGATGCCGAAGTCTGGGGTCAGGATTGTTTACCGGAGGTCATATAAAAGATTTAATGCTGATTTGTTTGTTAAGGGAGTTCAAGATTTAAAGTGGTCTGATCTATGTCAGGAAAATGATCCAAACATTGCTTTGAATATCTTCATGGATAGATTTGTGAAGCTTGTTGATCAGCATGCTCCACTCAGAAAGAGGTCTGTGAAGGGGAGTAGTGCATCATGGATTGATGACGAGCTTAGAGCTTTAATGCAGCAGAGGGATAGAGCTAAGGTAGCTGCACATAATTCAGGGAGCCTTTTAGACCGACAGTTTTATTGTAAGCTGAGAAATAAAGTTACCAAATTAAATTATATTAAAAAGAAAGGATATTTTAAACAAAAAATCTGTAATTCTGTAAATGACAGTAAAAACATTATGGAAAACTTTGAATGAAATAATGTGTAAGAAGTCACACACTTCTCAAATGTATGTTGAATGTGCGGGTCAATTCATAACTAAGCCATATGAGGTAGCAAATTATTTTAACAACTTTTTTATTAATAAGGTTGAAGGTCTGAGATCTAATATGCAGTCAAATGATGTTGATTTAACATGCAATATAATTAACACTATAATGAGAGATAAAAAATGTTGTTTTACATTTGATAGAGTTGATCAAGACACTGTGGAGAAGATGTTACATTCTCTTGCAGATGACACATCCCCTGGTGTTGACAACTTAGATGCAAAAGTGTTTAAGATTGCAGCAAGGTTGCTTTCTAAACCAATTTGTCACATCTTTAATAGATGTATACTTAGTGGGATGTTTCCAGATCTATGGAAAGTATCTAAAATCATACCCTTACCTAAAGATAGCAAGACTGGTTTCACTGGATCCAACTGTAGACCTATTAGTATACTACCTGTGCTTAGTAAAATGCTTGAAAAAATTGTTTTTAAACAAATGTTTAGTTATTTTAATAGTAATGGATTACTTACAAATGCACAGCATGCATATAGACCAGGGCACTCTACCAGCACTGCATTAGTGCACATGACAGACAATGGTTAAAATCTATGGACGACAGCTTACTGGTTGGGGCTGTGCTCCTGGATTTTACTGCTGCGTTTGATGTCATTGATTACAGTATTCTCATTGCTAAGCTCAAATGTTATGGTTTTTCACCCTTATCACTAGAGTGGATTGAGAGCTACCTCTATGGCAGAACACAAAGAGTATTTTTTAATGGGAGTTTTTCTTCCAGTGGGAACATATCGTGTGGCGTTCTGCAGGGGAGTTGTTTAGGTCCACTGTTATTTTCAATTTTTATAAATGATTTACCTTATGTTGTTAAAAATGCAGATTTAATTATGTATGCTGATGACTCAACATTGTTTTGTGCATCACCAACTTCACTTGTGCTGAGAGAGAATCTGCAGGTTGAGTTGAATAACATTACCAAATGGGTTAAAATGAACAAACTAGTGTTAAATATTGCTAAAACTAAAACCATCGTATTTGGGAGTCGGTATGCTCTTGCTAATGCCACTGCACTTGATTTACTTGTAGATGGAATATCAGTTGAGCAGGTAATGATGTGGCAATAAATATAATTATAATTTCCTTTGTTAGGGAGACTTACATAGTGTAAACGTTCCCGCAACTTCTGTTGACCTTAGGCACACACACACACAAACACCCTGACCCTACCTGCTGTGAAACTGTCTTTCAGTTGCCCTGCTATCTGATTAGGCCATGACTTTGTGTATTATGATATAACCTTTGATCTCCAGTGCCCTTTGAGGTTACCTCTCCCCCTCCCTCTCCCCCTCATCCCCCCTCTCTGACACACACACACACACACACACACACACACACACACACACACACACACACACACACACACACACACACACACACACACACACACACACACACACACACACACACACACACACACACCACCTCCTCCCTACCCCCCATTCTCCCCCCCATCTCTCTTCTCTCTCTCCCTCTGTCTCTCTCCAAACTGTATCTATATCTATGTAAGGAATATACTCTATGCCTTATTATGAGTTCCATCATATACCATTCTGTAATGTATTGTTTCTATATGATGATTGACAAGGAATCAATATACTGTATGTATATACTGTCTGACAATTGCCAACTAATGTATGCCAAACCTGTCTGTATGTTCCCTCCCACTATCTGTCCTCCTGGAGGGAGGAGCTCACCTATGCATGCAATATATACGATGTGTTAACTGACATGCGGGGCCTTATCCTCTGCTAACAGTCATGGACTGTTGGCAGACAGTGAGCCCGGACACATATGCTTTCTCTCATTGACTTGGTCAATGAGACAGAGTATCTATTTGACTGTGTTCGTGATCAATAAATTACACCAGAAACCAGACCCAGTTGTTCTTATTCAAGCATCTCTCAGCACCGTGTTGGCCTCCGAAGCGTACAATATGTACGCTCTCCAAAACCAGCCCTATCAGATGGTGTCAGAAGAGTGGGATCCAGTGTATCGTCCTCCTGGGAGGAGGGGAACGCGCCACGCTTTAACCACGGACGTACTCTTCTCCCGGACCGAAACGCCTGGATTTCAACGAACTCAGGGCAACGCTAGAAACGGTGAGATGTTTTTATTTCCATACTCTAAATAGAAAAATCCTGACAATTAAGAGCAATTAAGACCGTGAAAGGAATTAATAGAAACGGAGTTAAAATAGACCATATTTAGCCAAGCTGTCTTTGTAGTTTTCGCCCATGTATTTCTGAGAGAGTCATTTGTGCATTTGCCTGTGTGGGGAGTTAGGAGAGAGGTCATTAGATTTGATTTGTCATTAGATTTGGAGAGATTTGTCATTAGATTTGGAGAGATTTGAGAGATTTGGAGATTTGTCATTAGATTTGGAGAGATTTGAGAGATTTGGAGATTTGTCATTAGATTTGGAGAGATTTGTCATTAGATTTGAGAGATTTGGAGAGATTTGTCATTAGATTTGGTTCATTAGATTTGTCATTAGATTTGGAGAGAGGAGTCACATTTTTAAGACGTTTTAAATGTGTCATTTGGAGTCATTTGGGTTACTGTACACCTAAGTACAGGTCAGGTCTGTAAGGAAAGATGGGCGAAAATAAAAGTCAGTGTAAGATACATATATAATTTGCTAAACTATTTAAAATAATAAGATATCACAAAAAAGATAGTTGTCCGATTCAGTTTAACTCAGGATTTGATCTCATATTTTCTAAATTGTCAGGACAGTTTGCAAGCCAGATAATAATTGTTTAGCTTAGGCTAACCAATAAGATGTTATGCACAAGCAAATTGTTTCTGATTAAGTTGTGAAAAACTATGATAAAGTTAAATGAATCAGTACAGCTCAAGCCAAGTAATAGTTTTAAAATAGTTTGGTTGTGAAAGTCAAGGGTTTCACCTGAGAATATCAGGTTAAACCAAATAGGAATCAAATTTAGGGAAAATTTAGGAATACGATATGAAGTAAAGTATGGAAATAAACTAGGGTTGACTTTCTGGTGTAAAATAAAAAGATAAATGTATTCTGTTTTCCAAATTCTGAAACAAGTTCCTGGAAATTACTAGGTTGATTATTTAAGGGGTAAAATAATAATAATAATATGATATTACGAAAAGTCCATATTTAGCCAGCCTGTCTTTTGAATTTCATTTACCATAAAGTGTGGGTTAAGGGTTTTTGCACACCAAAGTACAGGTCAGGTGGTTAGAGTTTTTTGTACACTCGAGTGCAGGTTTGGTATTTATACACCATAAAGTATAGGGGTTTTTGCACACCAAAGTACAGGTCAGGGGGTACAGGTCAGGTGGTTAGAGTTTTTGTACACTCGAGTGCAGGTCAGGTTTTCACACACCAGGAAAGATGGGAAATGGAAAAAGTTCACCTCTTGTCCTATTGGACAGAGATGATTGGAATCAGGTTATGACTGACATGGAGGCTAAATATGGACACAAATCTTTAAAACGGTTTTTCAGAGTGGTCGAAAATGGGTTTCCCTGAAAAAGGTTCATGACCTAAGGCCTAACCAAACAGGGCACAGGTCATTGTTCTGTACTGACTAAAGTTAAGAATGCCCATATTAAGAAAATGGAACAAATAGAATTAATGGTTGAGTTGGCTCAAATATTGAAGAATCAAATTAAGTACTTGAGTAATATACTTAGTTATTTTACTCAACTGTATAGACAATTCCCAAACCCTTTAGCCCAAACTAGTAGTAATGAAAGTAGCAGATCTACAAGCTCACAACAGAAGTTGACCAGTCAGATCAACAAATGGCATCTCTCCTCTAAGATTTCAAGTGTATTTACGTTTCACACTGTATTCAAATGTTGTTCTCTGTTTGAATGGCCACCTGCTGTGGTTGCCAGGCCAAAAGGGCCTGCTCAGGTTTTTGAAGCATGGGTAGGTGCCAACACTAATTATAATAGTCTTTGTTAACCCAGAGACAGCCTAGAGACGAGCATTGAGCCTATCTAGTCCTTACTTGCATGGTTATTTCTCAACTTACATAGGATCCAGGGTTTGTCTTATTTTAAACTGTAAGATGTACACACATATGTTTTTAAAGGTTTAGATTTATATGCTCGAGACACATTTACACTGTACACATGTATATGTCAAGAATATCCATTTGCATTGCCTTGTTTAGATTTGAAATACAACTTGGGTTTGGAATTAAGTCACAATTAAGGCCGGCCTTCTTTTCTCAGTAGAACTGGTTTGATCAGATTACCATTTTGACTGAAGTCTGAACTGATTGTCATTGGAGCAGCTTTAAGGTCTTTTCTTTGTTCACTTGTGTGTTCTGTTTTGTATAGCACTGCTGTAAAACAAGTTAAAAGAGAAAATGTATTTTTTCTCTAACATTTACATAGTATTATTGAATACACTGTTTGGGGATTGTGTTAAGCTTAAGCATATGCGCAATGCTTGCTTGCCATCGTCCTCAGACATGTAATTAACATAGTTTTGTTTTCATAAATATGCATAATTGTTGAATGCACTGTTTGAGGATTTGTGAGGGCCAATGTGCACAATTGGCGTATCATTATCCTCAAGCATGCATTCAAGCAATGTAGTTTTGTTTTATAGATAATGAATGTAAATGTATTTATAAAAAAAAAAAAAAAAAAAAAAGGGGGAGATTTATAGATAATGACTTATGAAAATATATGTCAATATGAAGAAATGATAAGAACATATGCAAGTAACCTGGTGTCTATTTTTATTAATTCCTCTGCAGGCGCCTGTACTGTGCGAGATTTCGGAGCCTCCTACACCCCTTGCATGCAAGACCACGCCCGGGATACCGCTCAACTCACAGAAATGCTTCAACACCCCCAAGTGCTTGTCCCAGCTGGCGACTACAACAGACAATAAGCCTTATCTGCATCTCAAGCTAAAGCAGCAGAAGCCCCGCTGTGCCTTGATTAAGGGCCCACCAAAAGCAGCCCTCCCCTCAACTACCTGCATGTGTTGCAGACAAAAAGGGGGGCTGGGAGCAGTGACAGAGGCCACACGGAACCGCAGAGACTTTGCTGGAGTGAGACAAACACTGACATTTTCAGCTCTATGAACATTGAAGAACACTGACATTTTCAGCTCTATGAACATTGAAGAGCACTGACAATGCAACTATATGAACATAGTTGGTACAGATGTCAATCAGTTGTCCCAAAACGATTGGCCAGTGTGGTTGCTTATGACTTGTTGGGAGAAGACTACAGGCCTACAGGGCGGCAACAGCGCTCACCCTGCAGACCATGGCGCGGTGTGACACGCATGGGGTGATGAGGAGAGTTCCGGGATCTGCACAGATGGCGTCCTCCAGACGAATTCAACAAGCAGGTTGTATAATGCATTCAAACACGCACTGTACCTCATGAGATATGACACATATGAAAAGAAAGAAAACTGCAAACTTGTTACATTTTGTTAACAACTCGGTCTAAGTTAATTTTGCATCATGGAGAACATTTCAGTTCAGTCCAACACAGCCAAGGATCATTATGCGTTATGAGTCAGCTTGTAGCTATTTAAACTATACTTTGAAACGTGAACACATAATTAGAGGCTGAACTCACTTAATATTAAGGCCCCCACCCTTGCAGTACTAACTTTTAGATTAAGGGCCCTCTCTAAAAACACATACTGTAGTGTAAACTAATGCACAAAGCAATCATTCACTGAAGTGAATCAAAGTATGATGATGCTATGTTTTGTGTGGAATTTAAAGCCATACTGTGTAAGTTGCCCAACTAGTGGTCATTAGCCCTATAGCAAACCGCGGTCGCGTCCGCGTCTTTCGTCCGTTTTTCGTACCTTCAGACCCCCGCGTCTGCCTCCACCTCGCTGAGATCTATCTTTTAAGGGGTCCCTTGTTCCTGTGCGTTCAGTAATTCCAGAGATACGGACTCCTTCACCCTGCCTGGTAGGCGAAATTACCTAGAGAAGGGATGGTACAAACGGGCGACAACAAATATGGCTGCCATAGCGACCCCACTTCAAGATGCGCTGTGATTGGCCGGCAGTTGTATAACCCTCGCTGTGATTGGCCGGTAGTGTGATGACGCAATTTTGGCGCGAGATCCGGTCCACGGCAAGGATCTCAGTTTACATATAGAGAAGGCTTTACAGGCTGAAATTCACGGCGCGGATCTTCTAAAACTTTTGTGATTTAATAGTTAGGAGAATTTTAAGATTTGTTTTATAAAAAAAGTTACATAGTACAACTTTAAGAAATTATTATGGTATATACATTATAAGCTAGAATTACATTTATTGTCGTGATTGTTTTAATTAAGCAATTTTAATTGTTTTAATTAACAAAAGGAAGGATTATGATGTGGCAATAAATATAATTATAATTTCCTTTGTTAGGGAGACTTACATAGTGTAAACGTTCCCGCAACTTCTGTTGACCTTAGGCACACACACACACAAACACCCTGACCCTACCTGCTGTGAAACTGTCTTTCAGTTGCCCTGCTATCTGATTAGGCCATGACTTTGTGTATTATGATATAACCTTTGATCTCCAGTGCCCTTTGAGGTTACCTCTCCCCCTCCCTCTCCCCCTCATCCCCCCTCTCTGACACACACACACACACACACACACACACACACACACACACACACACACACACACACACACACACACACACACACACACACACACACACACACACACCACCTCCTCCCTACCCCCCATTCTCCCCCCCATCTCTCTTCTCTCTCTCCCTCTGTCTCTCTCCAAACTGTATCTATATCTATGTAAGGAATATACTCTATGCCTTATTATGAGTTCCATCATATACCATTCTGTAATGTATTGTTTCTATATGATGATTGACAAGGAATCAATATACTGTATGTATATACTGTCTGACAATTGCCAACTAATGTATGCCAAACCTGTCTGTATGTTCCCTCCCACTATCTGTCCTCCTGGAGGGAGGAGCTCACCTATGCATGCAATATATACGATGTGTTAACTGACATGCGGGGCCTTATCCTCTGCTAACAGTCATGGACTGTTGGCAGACAGTGAGCCCGGACACATATGCTTTCTCTCATTGACTTGGTCAATGAGACAGAGTATCTATTTGACTGTGTTCGTGATCAATAAATTACACCAGAAACCAGACCCAGTTGTTCTTATTCAAGCATCTCTCAGCACCGTGTTGGCCTCCGAAGCGTACAATATGTACGCTCTCCAAAACCAGCCCTATCAGTAACTCGGGTCAAATTACTGGGTGTGAAATTAGATGATTTATTATCTTGGTCTGATCAGATTGATCATATTGTTGCAAAGATGGGTAGGGGCATTGCAGTTTCTAGAAAATGCTCAGCTTATGTTCCATCTTCTGTCATGAGTGAAGTTGTTCGGTCACTTGTTTTATCACACCTGGACTATTGCCCTGTTATTTGGTCTAATGCTGCTGAGAAACACATGAAGAAACTTCAAATCGCTCAGAATAGAGCAGCTCGATTGGTTCTAAATTGTTCTTTCCGTACCAATGTATGTGAGATGCATAAGCAATTATCATGGTTAACCGTAGAGGTGAAATTAAAATATAGCCTTTTGATGTTCATGCATAATGCTATGTGGAACAACACACCACACTTCTTTCATGAACAGATATTATTTTCAGGTTTCTGTCATGAACATTATACCCGTCAAGTGAGCTCAGGTCATCTGGTTGTGCCAAGTCACAACCAGAATAGTATGCTGAGAACTGTTCTTCACAGAGCTTTTTCAGCTTGGAATATGCTCCCTATAGATTTAAGACATACCAGAAGCAGATTTTCTTTTAAAAGGTTACTCAAACATAAATTGACGAGTCCTTCATAGATGTTTGTGTTCTCTACTTTTGTACCTTATTTTTATTTATGTATTTCGTGTAAACACTGTATTTGTGATTATTGGTTATTGTTCTCTGTTTTTTATGCAGAGAGATGTCACTGTTTTTGCTATTAACTCGATTTGTGTCTATTTTAGATAGCAACATTTTTACTATTGTCTGTTTTTACTGTATGAATTATTGTGTGGACCCCAGGAAGACTAGCGACCACTTGTGGAAGCTAATGGGGATCCTAATAAAGAATAAAGAATAAAGAATAAAGCCCACAGCGCCCACTTGTAAAATTAAGGAATACTAGCCCTTACCCGTTCAAAGATATGAGCTCCAAAATGATGTGCAGTGTGTGGGTTATGGGATGTGCACTGTGCATACAGTATATGAGGGATGGAAAGTAACTTTAACTGGTGCTTGCATGATAATATGTAGGAGCATCAATGTAAGAAATACCCGTTTCGTTTAATGGCTAATGGTGATGCAATTTCAGATCAATTGCTCCAGCCACTGAGGATAAACGCTGTTTCAGACAGACACTCACTCAGACATTCGCAAAATTATAGTATAGATAATGTTTTTTGGTGGTTGTTAATTTAAAGTAGCCTGAATTGGCCACTAGGTGTCACTGTTGTGCTGTCTATTTCTCTGAGAATTCAGCAATGATGCTGTTGCAATGATGCCCTTACAGGACAGTGTAGTTACTGTGTGTGTGTGTGTGTGTGTGTGTGTGTGTGTGTGTGTGTGTGTGTGTGTGTGTGTGTGTGTGTGTGTGTGTGTGTGTGTGTGTGCGTGCGTGCGTGCGTGCGTGCGTGCGTGCGTGCGTGCGTGCGTGCGTGCGTGCGTGCGTGCGTGCGTGCGTGCGTGCGTGCGTGCGTGCGTGCGTGCGTGCGTGCGTGCGTGCGCGCGCGCGCGCGCGCGCGTGTGCCAGTGCCAAATGTGTCATTAACACTGTCAGTAGGCTAAGGTAAACACTCCACCCTAAATTGCTCATACCAGGCGCTACACCAGGCTGCTTTACACGTTTTGACCAACCAGTAAGACTCCCTAAATCGGGAGTTAAGCGACCGTCAGGTTTAGAAGGCAATGGTAGCCAATCAGGGACAGATCCATGTTAATGACATGACTTTAGAGATACTTTGTATCGCTTTGCGTGATTTTAGAGCAAAATCTGTAGAAGCAGGGTCCAAAAATGTGTTTTGCAAAAATCGGCCTGATGAGGGCGCTAGATGGGACAGATGCATGTTGATGACATGAGTCTAGACATACTGTGTACCGATTTGCGTGATTTTAGGGCAAGATTTGTAGGAGCAGTGTCCAAAAATGTGTTTTGCAACAATCGGCCATATGGTGGCGCTACAAGAGGGCCATGTGAGGAATGGGGGGTGGAGGTAGTGGATTGGCAGCCAAGGAGTGTGTGTGCAAATTTTGGCATGGATCGGGGCAAAGGTGGCTAGAGATATGAGATATGAGAAGGGCAAAAGTGTGACGTGTGACTGACAGCCGGAGGAGGTTTTGATAGTAACTGCGACTCGCAATAACTCTTAAAACAGTATGTTGTACAATTACAATTACGGTTAGGGTTAGGGTTAGGGTTGATCACAAATGACAATTTGCATATCTTTCCTCACCTTCTCGCTTGGAACGCTTGCGCATAAAGGAAGAATGGCCTTCTCCATGGTAACTCTTTTTCAGCGAGCCAGAGGAGGTGGTGCGCTTCTGTCCAGAGTCCTCACTTTGAACAGGATAAGTCACAGGTTACAGCACTGCATGTTCTGGTCAGGAATACTCAGTGGGTAGTAGGGAGGAAAATTACATGTTATGATTATTGTGGCAAAATTAATAGTGATTAACGATATTATCGCCATAATCAAAATATGCTTAAAACTTAAAATGGCACTTTTTGAACCCCCAGCATCCCTATTCTGGAGGGAATGTTTGCCAAAAATAGCCGATCTACAAGCTCACAATGCATAGCAACACGTTGATGAGCTTGTAGATCTTCTATTTTTGGCAAATCTATTTGTGTAGAGTGAAATAGGAGCAAAATATTAAGCCCATATTTGGCAATGCCCATATATGGACGCTCCATATGGCCAAGACAGAATTCATTTGCAAATCAAGACTGCTGACTATCATCACCTGGATCTCCATATATGAAGATCACAACACTGACCTCATCAAACCCTGGATATCCATACATAGAAACGACTGGATCATCACCAATATCTCCATTTATGGAGCTGGTCAATACCTTTACATCTGACCTCACAGACTCCATATATGGATATAGCTGACCTGTTCTGACATCACAGTGATAACTCGACGAGCTCAGCAGAAGGGTATACTGTACATGCCAAAGCAGCCATGTGCACGCGCCCATGTGCATGAACCCATGTGCACAATGTCGCTTCTCGCCCTTAGGGCGTCTTACAGGTTATTATTATTGTTGTTGTTGTTGCTGCTGTTGTTATTTTGTGAAAACATATTTAAGTCACACAGAATTTATCCAGGCATCATCGCTTTCCTACAGAAGAAAAGGTGAATCTTAATGGAATACGGTAAATGATTCAGTGCCTCACAAGGATACCATGTGTTGTTTTATTTGTTAAGGGCCTGTGTATTTTTGACTCAAACAAGGGTAACCTAAGCAACACAGCATGACTTTAATATAACTGAATACTGTGGAATTACAGATCAAACACTTTGACAGAATGTAGTAGGTAGGGGCTTGTTTCTGCCCTTATTTACTTTGTGTTTACTTGGAATTGTAGGCATTACATTTAGTTTGACTTGGTTCCACAGATTAAAACAATTAAAATAGCCGAACTACAACGCCTCGACTGTGAGGCGTTGTGAGCTTGTAGATCGGCTATTTTCACATTTCCCGCCCCCATTTTGGGAACCACTGCCCTAGACGGTCGCTGTTCATCAGCATGTAATAGTCAACGTTCTTGGGTAAATACTAATGACACAAGAAATGTATCAAAATTAAGTACAAATTCCAATTGGCGTTAACATTACCGTGCTTGGCTACTGCTCCTGCCTGATCTTGTAGTGGTGTCTAGTGAGGCTGTCGACTCTCCTATGGTAGTGCGATACAGACCGTCATCTTCAGTGAATGAGTGCTTGCCATTCAATGAACGCTGGGGAGAAAAGGAAGAGCACATTTATCCATATACAGCAGCTTTCAGAAAAACGTTTAGGTTAAAAATACAAATAAAAAAGTACAGATCCGTCCGTGTGTCTGTGAACAGCTAATACCTGCATGGCACCATTGGACCGATTGGACTTTGCACACACACTCCCATATGGTCAACATCCACATTTAAATCACGTATTGAGGGGCATCTCCACAATGCAAAGACAAAAATGACTTCACTTAAGGGCTTTGCACACAGGTCTGTACATTTTTTCCGTTTGCTGCATGGTTAAAATGCATTGGATTTGGTGTGCAATGTAGTGCGGAATCCTCACTGTGTATCCGAAAAGGAGTCATAAAAGGAGTCATTAGTTTTTACGCACAAATCAAACTGGGTTCGATCTGGAAAAAAACGCAATGCCGCAGCCACTTGTCACTTAGACATTTGTCACACAAATGCGACAAATGTCAATTTGAACGAGCTAAATTTAGGAAAACAAATGTTTACATATATAAGCCGCACCTGACTATAAGCCGCAGGTGTCCCTCCTGCTTCCCGCTAGAGCGCCCCTGGTGGCCGTTAGCTGTATAAATCTATATATAAATCCTTGTTAAAGACCATTGTCAAACAAACTAACAGGCCGTTAGCTGTGAAAATCTTCATATAAGCCGCACCGTTGTATAAACCGCAGGGTTCAAAACATGGGAAAAAAGCCACGGCTTATAGTCCGGCAATTACGGTACACATGATCTCAGGAGTCATGACAATGAGTGTCAATGAGTGTGAAACATTGTCCAATAAGATTACGTTTGCATTACAGTGGTCCTCATCATCTCTCCAACTCACAGTTAACAAAGTAGCACGGGTGGTGGTGGATTCTTCTGCTATGGTTTTCTTCCCTGTGAATACGTCCTTCAGGTTGGTCCTTACCTCTGTATTGAAAATACAGTGGAAGAGGAAAATGCAAACACCCTGGAGGTAAGGAAAGAGATGGTAAGGTTGTGCCTGTTAATATTAGGACGTCAGGAATGTTTATGTCTAATTCTATTGTAATTCTAAATGAAGACAGCTGTCAACACTGCTCAAATATAAAACAGCTGAAATTTTTAGTTTATTAGGTAATGACGGCTTAAGTGCTTAAATATGTGAAAACACAAATTGACATGAATCCAAAATACACTGATGATTGTGCTGTCAAACGATGAAACTACATGGAATCAATTAACAGGTTGTGGGGGTCCCTGCTTCATCTCTCTCTCAACTAAGGGGTCCGTGGCCTGAAAAAGTTGAAGACCCCTGATTTATATTGTATATGTGTCAAAGAAAAAGTAATTATAAAATTAATTATAATAATAAGACGTTACTGCGAAGAAAACGTCTAAAAAGCTCTCGGAGTTTTCCGGTTTATTGAGCACCTGTAGGCAGCTGAAGATGGCAAAGAGGTAGTGGAAGGAGATGACGTCGCTGTTGACCGCCATGATCCCCAGCAGCCAGGTGGCGCTAAGGAGCAGCAGGAGCAAGAAGGCCAATCGCAGAGCCGAGCTGAAGGAGGAGACGAGAGGAGAGACCAGGGTCACGGGGGAACCATGAATGAAATAAGGAGAGGAGACAAGAGGAGAAGAGCAGACGGGTGTAGAGATGATAAAAAATTTAAGAAAGAGAAGATGGAACAGAGCTTCAAGTTATCATCTATGACTCACCGTTGTCCAAACAGACCAACATATCGTCGCTGTCGGGTGGAAACCTTGTATGTCCAAAACCTTCCTTTTTTGTTATTATTTAAAAAATGATTTAAAATAGTCAAAATAGCCGATCTACAAGCACACAACGCCTCGCATCGCGAGGCGTTGTGTGCTTGTAGATCTGCTGTTTTTACTAGTTTTGTGCGACAGTCTTGTATGATGAAGCAGGGCTTTTTACTTTACGAAAAAACATACGCATTTGAAACTTGGAGATACAAGGTTTCAGCCCGACAGTGACGATATGAAACTTTTCACCGATTGGGACAAAGTTTAAATTAAATGAAAGTAATAATTAATAAGCTGCTATTATGTAGGAGCAAGTAATTTCTCGAGCAACTCACACAGCTCCTGTCTTTTCAAATGTCCAGTGCCTTTGTCTGCAGGAGGCCTTTGCTGCCAGGACGAATATGGCAATGTTGACCTGAAACGACAAGGGAAGAAGAGTGTGGTGAATCTACTGCTGTAGAAATCACCTTCCTTTACAACTAAATAATGACATACATGCACAAGCACGTGCACACACACCCATACATACCATCACCACTATGACTATGGGCCCTGCAATACTCCAGATGAGTGTATCATGGACAGAAAGCCAGCAGAAATCTGGGTTCCCATAACCCTGAGGGTCCAAGCCCACTGCGAGACCTGGAGAGGGAGGGAGAGAGAGAAACAACATTGATTCTTTGAAATAACTCACAATATTTGCGGCAGGTTTTATTTTTATATTTTTACAATAACCGTGCCACATAAATGTGTTTTTTTTTTTGCTGTACCCCATCGAACACTATTTTCATTTCATTAGTATTTCTCACACACACACACACACACACACACACACACACACACACACACACACACACACACACACACACACACACACACACACACACACACACGTAAAGGCTTTTCTTTTGCATTTACAGTACAATTCCTATGTGCGTGTGTGCGTGCCTGCTCGGGTGCTTTGTAAACGTTTGTTGTTTTTACACGTGCATTGTGCGAGAGAGAGTACTGTAGGTCTCACCAGTGATAATGGCAGGAATGCCCCAGCCAATGGCGTAGTAGAACCTCATATGGCCGTGGTTGATATTGCGGACCTCTGTCAGCATACGGTAAATGTGGAGCCCCTCAACAAACATCCAGGCAAAGGTGCACATGTAGGAGTAGTGTAGCAGGATAGCCACCACAGTACATATGAACTAACAGAGAGAGAGAGAGAGAGAGAGAGAGAGAGAGAGACGTACAGTAGATAGATAAAGACAAAAAATATCTTTCTCAATTGAAGTGGATGGTAGTGTCCACACTGGACGCTACCATCCTCTCTTCTTTATCTTGCCCAGTGGGAATCAAGTCCCAGCATGAAATAGACATACAGTGTACAGTACCTTTTCGTGGAACAGGACAGGAGATAAATGAGATAATATGGGGTAAGTGTTTAAATTTGAAAAACAGAATCTGTGTGAACTAACACAGAGATATGATAGAGTAAGTAGTGCTATATTTAACACAGTTACAATATGTACCAAATGAGCTTATCGCAACTCTCAAATTGTACCTAACAATCTTGATTCTTCACTTTGTATACAAAGATCCAAATCTTAAAAATATGCTGAGGAATCTTTAGTTTAGTTTAGCTCTGTCGTTCACTTTAATACTAGTGTCATACTATTGTAATATTGAAGTGTATTAATCGTTTGCCATTGTCTCTAAAAACAGTGTAATGTTGTTAAGAAAAATGCTACATTAATAAGGTTGTTGTTGTTGTTGTTATTCTAAATGAAAGGGGGGTAAAGTAACCTTTCTCATGTTCTGGCATTCTGTGGTGGATATGCCTACTTATTTATTTAGGTATGGATTACATATTGGGCCTTTCAATACAGGGTGATCATTACCAAGAGCAATGTCTGTTATATTATTGTTTGGATAAGCTTTCTATCTGTGCTCCACTCCACACCAGGATAATTAGGCAGCAATCTTTCCATTGAAATGAAACCCAATGAGATTGGTGAAACTCCATCCTAAATGCAGTCCAATGGTTTGGATGAAACCTAAATCACAGCTTTAGTTTAAGGTACAGTATGCTTGTGGCACTCAAGAGGAAAATAATGTTACGCTGTCTCTGTCATAGCCAAAACATCCCCTCACGTTCTACACCAGTAAAATCCTTGTATGACCTGTATTCTTCTTTAAAAACATAAAATACGCCTGGGCTATGAGTGTAATAATAGGGTATGTTTGATAATGCAATTGTTATTCATTGGATGAAACCCAGAGACAGCACTGTGTTTAATGAAAGACTGTCATGCTCTGCACAAGAAGCAGAAGACAAACCCCCGGAGGCAGCTCAGAAGCTCTTCCCCATAGTTTGCTAATCTCTAAATTAGACTGTTAACAGATTGTCTCAGAGCAAAGACAGGCCCAGTATATAAGTTACTTTTCCACAAATACACCTACCCTGCGGGAAAATCCATAATAAAGAAACAAATAACAAAGCGGCAGGGAATACACTCATTGCTTCCAAATACAATTATCTAATTTTGTTAGCTTGTCATGCACTTTATTGCAATCGTCAGGTCACAAGTTACTATGAAAACCTCCACCAGCTAACCGTCTGTCCATCACATCATGTCACATCACGTCACGTCACACTTTTGCCCCTACTCTTCTTATCTTTGCCACCGTGCAAATCACAACCTCCGCCACTGATTTCCCACATGGCCCTCTTCTAGCGCCACCATCAGGCCGATTTTAGCAAAACACATTTTTGGACACTGCTCCTACAGATTATGGCCTAAAATCACGCAAAGCAGTACACAGTATCTCTAAAGTCATGTCATCAACATGGATCTGTCCCATTTCCCATATTCCCTACTGATTGGCTACCATTGCCTTCTAAACTTTGTGTATGCGACATGACGGTCGCTTATCTCCCGATTAGGGAGTCTTACTGGTGTTAAACATGTTTATATGTATTTTTTATATCTATTAACTCAAACTGTTGCTGCACTGTGCTTTGTCCTCTTCAGCAGTCCAACACAATCAATAAAGAAAGCAAATAGCAAGCAGAAAGTTGTTCACTGCTCTTTCATTTTAAAATGACATTTAATTTACTGTACGGGTCCTATGTTGGAGAACATAACAGGGATGCACTTTCTCGCCTTACCGCATTCTCCGTCTGGTTGATTCCAAAGAGGAAGACAAGCTCGGAGAGGAAGATGGCCGCCACCAGGTTCCTGTGGATGTTGTGGAGGTTGGAGCGCAGTTTACGGAGGATGGCCAGTAGGAGGAAGGTGATGAGGAGGGCCACCAGCGAGGCAGAAACTGTTGTATAGGTAATGATCTTCAGAGGGAGGACCTCGCCATGCTGGAGAAACACAAAAACACATTCTGAGCAATAGTCAGGGAACAATGGAAAATATAACTGTCACCTTTTACAACATGCCCAGAATAGGGACACTAGGGTTCATGGGATTAAGAAGGACAACGAACCAGTAAGTGTTTGTGGAAATACAACCGTTAAATCATCAAACCTCTCTTTTGGAGATGTCCATCAGCACAGCGGTGCTGGAGGCGTGTGTACACTGACAGCTGATGTGGGTGTAGTTTCTGGCCACCAGCTCACACCCCTTGGCAGACCAACCCCCTTCTCCCTTAACCCTGGACCAAGAGAACAATTGGTGTCAATTATCTGAAATAAAATATTTTAACACTTCAAAGATTTACTTTACTTTACTTTTAGTACTTTTCACTTTATTGACTTAAAGGGGAATACCACTCATTTTCAACATTGAACTATGTCATTAATACCTTAGAGTTGTTGTGTGGAAATAAGAAAAAAGTCCCCCCCCCCCCCCCCCCCCTTCTGTGTGCCCACAACATGGACACGATCATGGCTTCCGGGGCTCTTCAAAATAAAGCGCAAGTGAATAGCGGCACTCTATAGCCAAAACATTACCAAAATAATGGCACCCCAAGTTTTAATGACATAGTTCAAAGAAGTTGTTCAAAGTTGAAAATGAGTGGTATTCCCCTTTAAGATACAGCAGTGATTACATGCTGCCCCATTTTGTACAAAGACAAATGTATGCATAACACAGAAGAGCGGTCTTACGCAAGTGAGTGATTCCAGAAGACGCACACTGGTTTGGTTCTTTCCTGAGTTTCCAGCAGTCTGTATTCTAGAGTGATAGGCTGTTCCAGAGGGCCGTTGATGGGAGCGCCCTCATTGTACAACACCGTACTCACAATGGGGGTGTTTATAATGGGCCGGTTGGGTAGCCTTAGCACAGCCACACACAAATAATGAAGTCAGTAGACTGTGTAGTATGAGTTAATAAAACACAACCATATTCATTTCACATCATAAACACTGACACATTTCTACTGTATAGTTACAAACACAAACAAACAATGCAAAAGCACACAGCTTCCCTCTATTTTTATTATTTCGCCGTTGTCGGGTGGAAACCTTGTATGTCCAAAACCATTTTAAATAGTCAAAACATTTTAAATAGTGAAAATAGCTGATCTAGAAAGCACACAACGCCTCACAGTGCGAGGCGTTGTGTGCTTGTAGATCTGCTATTTTCACTAGTTTTGTGAAACAGTCTTAACCTATATGATAAGACAAGGCTTTAATTTACAAAAAAAAAGAAGAAAAAAAAAAACATGCAAATTTTAATTACCAGACAGTAAATGACGGATAAAAGTGCACCTACCTCAGACTTCTCCGATCATGGTCATAATTCTCAGGCAGAAAATCTCCCAGAGTTCTATAGATGATCACAACAGCAACTGGGAGAGGGCCAGCGATCTCTACATGACGTTTTTTCTTAACAGATATCGTGGGAGACGCCGCGGAAGTTGACTCAGCAGGACCAATGGTGGAGACGGGCGTGTGTGCAGTGGGGGTGTCAGTAGCCGCCTCCGTGGAAACTGACAATACAAAGGGTTTCAAGTATTACTATAGAGTAACGAAGTTTGACGTCATTTACACATCCTACCTGGTTCCTGTTTTTTCCCCCCAATTCTATGAATTCCCATATACTTTTTTTCATATTGTGTCATATAAGAACTGTGTTTCAAACATAAACAAATGATCTCAGCGGTTTGACTCATGGATATGAAGAAACAACTGATGGTGAGAAAACGCTGAGATGTTACTGTCACCGAATTACAGAAGTTAAATTTTCACCAGAAACAGACTGTATCAAATATTAGTGACTGACTATCATAAAGCATACAGAGCCACCTCCCCGACAATATTGAGGAGACCGTTTGTTTATTTTTGGACCACAATGCTTATATGACAGCATTTTAAGATGACTCAATGTTATTCTCCTGTAGAGAAATTACTTCCGCGAACCGGGGGATGAGCGAGTGACGTCATGACTTTGTTACTCTATACTAAACATTCCTTGGATTATGGTTCATGATGTTCGTGTTTTGACTTGAAAAGAAGGTGTACAAGACCCTTTAGGATTAGGTCTTAAGTACTGTAAAGTGTCATGATTCTAGGACCATTACATCCAATCAGAAGCACATTGTTGATATACTGTAAGAGTAAAGGCTGCTCTCTTTTAGTGTTCTGCGCTGGCACTTAATACTTTACCTGCTATACTTTTGATGTTCTCTGTTTGTGAGGAGAACTCTGGAAAGCGCACATAGGACTGGAGGTCATTAGGGAGGACAGGCTGGATTTCATCAAAATGAGGCATCTTCCTTTGGGAATTGGCAGGGTCCAGGTAATCCACAGAGAAAACTGTGTACAGTGAAACAGGGTTGTTTCAGTTAAAGTAGTGAAAAAAAAATATTTTATGCATTACAATACGTTTGAAGTTACCAAGTGCGAGTAATGGATGGTAAACAGTGAAACAAAGTGCTCAGTGTTCTTTTTTTCACACTTATGAAACATGTATAAATAAAGATTAAATGTCGGGGATAGTATGTACATATTTGTGTCTGTCCTTTACCCCATGTCTTTTCCAATAATGACAGCCTCACTGTATATTATCTCGCTTATTACATGGCTACTACTTATTTGACATGAAACATTGATTCAAAAAATGTTTTAGTCTGCTTCCATAGTGCCATAAACAAAGGCAAAGTAGTGGTTTAATAGATGTTTTTGTTTACAAAAAAAGAAAATTGCGTTGATTCGACGCTCTTCTCTATTCAGCGCGTTTCTCCATTATTCGATTAATCGAAAACGAAATCGATAGCTAAGAAGATGGCCAATAGTTGCAGCTTGACTTGAAAGAGAAGAAAATGCTCACTCATGTTGTCTGTGATGATGGTGAAGGGCTTCAGGTAGGTTTTCCTCATGTTCTGGGCCATGTTCTGGGCGTACGCCTCAAAACTCTGCAGAAGAAGGGTGGTCCCGCTCTCTGAACGTTGGATCAGATCCCAGTGCATGGCGTTGGCTGGATCCAAGATGGCACTGCCTGCCCGGACAATATTCTACAACATTGATATAGGCCATATTATATTAATACAACTCCATAATGGTGTGCATTTTTCATATAATGCAGTATGTGTAAAAAATCAAGCTTAATCCATTAAGATCAGAGGCCGCTTCTACAAACGCCTTCTAAATCAGTGGTTCTCACACATTCAAGACTTAAAAAATAGCAGATGTACCTGTACTACGAAGCAACGTGCTGTGATCGTATATCTGCTATTTTTGAATATTCAGCGCTAAAGCCTGAAATGGTTTTAATGGGATATTATAGTGTAACTTTAAAAATGCAAAACCTACACTACAGTATATTCAATGTTGACAATCAAATAGTGAAAACAGCAGATCTACAAGCTTGTAGATCTGCTGTTGCAAATGTCTGCCTATTTTCACAGACAGCTGTTCACCCCAGTTTTAGCTGAAAATTCACCTATTATGGCCAGAATATAGGGACAGTTAAGTGGTCAATCAAAACAACAGACGACACAACAGGGTCATGTAGTATTGACAGTATATATTTTTGTGTTAACTTGCACAAAGTACTGATAGTTCTGACCGTATTTTTTTATCCGACATTTAAATACTTTTCTCTGATGATTTCAAGTATCTGGCATATTGTGTTACCGCAAACTATAAATTATAGCAATTTCTTAATACTTTTCCGGTGAGTAGTTACACCTTACACACAGAAAGAAAGAAAAGAAAGCTGAGCCAGTAAAGAATGGGTGAGGGATTACTTTGTGTATTTAATCCCAAACTAACACCTGTGTGCTTTGGCCCAGGGCCCAGCAACACTCCTACCAGTGCTTCCCATTGGCTCGACCAGACAAAAAGAAAAAACCTGTCTCCATAGGTCCTTGACCTGATACACTTTCCAGCTGCGCTTTCCGTCATAAACAATACACCAGTGAGCTGAGCCAATGCCAGGGGTATACAGTTAGCTGTTAGCCTAGCCACCAGCTTTGTGTTTTGGTCACGACCTTAATGAAAGTCATAGAGTGCTTGCTAATCGCTTCACTGTATTCATTACACTTAATCCCCTGCCCAGCTCAACTCCATCTCAGCAACAGCATAGAGAATATCACCTTCCCAAAAGGAGGAGAATAAATACCCGATGGGGAAAACAGGCTCTTAGCAAACCTGTACCAGCTTTTAAGGGGGATTTGGCAACTTAGCAACTTAAGAACTTGCAGGGCTCTTAAGCACTTTAGTCAAACAATGAGGTAATTTTTTTTCTAACTTAATGCCTTAAAGCTGAGTGGGAGACCTCAGGCAACAGCAAAAGCTCACAATCAGTTGTCTTGTCACAGTGTCCTTATCAAATGAAATCCCAGCAATTACATTTTAACTTAAAAAGGACAAGAGGTTATTGTTGTTTTATATTAGTCTTATATTAGGCATGTTATGCTTCATTTTAGACTGGAGAGTTGGGACAGGAAACCGAGAGAGATGGTAGACGTGCAAAGCATGAGAGATTAGACCTCAGTCCTCACGACCATAACACCATTTTCTTATTTATGATGACAGTAGATGATTGGTTGTGTGTGTGTGTGTGTG
Organism: Nannobrachium achirus; assembly: GCF_963921795.1. Classification (NCBI taxonomy): domain Eukaryota; kingdom Metazoa; phylum Chordata; class Actinopteri; order Myctophiformes; family Myctophidae; genus Nannobrachium; species Nannobrachium achirus. Next base: position 51,696,097 of record NC_137820.1, read on the forward strand.
TGTGTGTGTGTGTGTGTGTGTGTGTGTGCGTGCGTGCGTGCGTGCGTGCGTGCGTGCGTGCGTGCGTGCGTGCGTGCGTGCGTGCGTGCGTGTGTGCATGTGTGTGTATTACATGTCTTTTGAACTCATTGAAACAAAACTTTTAAAAAAGTCAGTGAATTGTACCTCATGGAACTGAACATCCCTCATCGCAGACATATTAAAGCCTTGCTGCTGGCTTTCGAACTGCAGCAGGTTGGTCAACAGGCTGTATGCCGTCTTTACGTCGTTGCCATGAAGAGCCACCGTCCGATTGGTGGCGGTCCGCAGCATGCTTGCCACACGCCTCGACCTCTCGCCGTCTATCCGCGACCCATTGCAATGCAGCTCCTCGTCCTAGGGGGAGGCAGAGATGAGACACAGGGTCCAAGATGAGAGAGGGAACTGGAATATCAGTGCAGACAGTGCAGTTGCAATACGAAAATAGCTTCTTGTAAAGGCTACTAAATATACTGTATTTTGTGGGGTGGGGTCCTTGAGGATTGCTCGGAATATGCTTGTGAACCAGAGCTCAAAAAAAGGTTGAGAACGCCAGACCAACAGTATGGTACAAAGTGATGAACTCAGTTCACCCCTGACGATTAGACATTCCACAGACTGAATACTGCTTGAACTGTCCTGACCTGTCTCAGACATCTGTTCAATGCACATGGGAATTTACGCACATTTACAGCGTCATACATTACATATTTGGGGAAATGAACGACAGACGCAGTAATCAAATAATTGCCAAAGTGAAAGAATTTCAAAGTAATATATTGGTAAACATTATTAAGGAATGTTATGGAGGATCCTCATCTATCTTTCAACCATGGCCTTGTAAAAGAATCACATTTTAGACAGTTTAATCATCAGAAATATTGTGGTGTGTGTGTTCACAGATAGCATGGTGGTTCACATTTAGAAGCATTTATTGTACACTGTAAAATCAAGGTTACATTTTACTCTCAGGATTTGCCAGCCTCTCTGGCCTGTTCAAATCCTGCCAACACACTGTCTTTTGTCTCCCCTGCAGCATCTCTTTATCAGTTTTCATACTGTACTTTCTTCAGAAAAAGTCTTAAAGGGAGTAGACAATCTACTCCCCTTTTTAAAAGAAAAATATTGAGCTATGAACATGAGGGAGCAATTTTTGTCTCTGCCAGGCCATACATTATGCCTGTGGTCACATGATCAAGATGTAACTGTCAAGCTTTTTCAGATTAGCTTTGATTGTCTTTCAAAGTTTGTGGGAGGGGGCCAAGGAAGAACCTCAATTGATGTCTTTAATGTACCTGATGGTGGCGCTATTGCTATACGAGCTTGCTCCAGGTTTTTCAATCCTCCTTGGATCATCATGCATATAGATACAGACTAGATTTTCCTCCATAGTTTTCTTCAAAACACACTTTTTGCTAAACACGTTTGGACACACGTCGTTACACATTATCTCTGGAGTTATGTGATCAAGCTGTATCAGTGTGATTTTTCAGATTCCATTCCAATTGGATATGACTGCCTTACAAAGTTTGCAAGCAAGTTCACAAATGGAAAATGTGTTTGCCTTCTGTAACTTGTGAGTAACTAGGATCAAAACACTAATATCAACCTTGGGCACATATCTAAACTGTATGCAGGTAAAATTAGATGCCAAGTTTGGAGACTATAAAGTTTCTCTCCAATTCTGTATATAAGAACAGTTCTTATATTAGCAGTAAATCAACTCAATATGATATGACAAAGACACACACACACACACACACACACACACACACACACACACACACACACACACACACACACACACACACACACACACACACACACACACACACACACACACCTGATTTTTCAACTGGGAGAAAGTCTCAGAGGTGCAGTTGAAGAGGTCAGGAGGCAACCAGCTGTGCTCGTCACTGCAGTGGCGGATAGCAGTTCCTGGACAGGGGTAGACAGTGATTTGTAGGTGCAGTTCGACAGTTCACTTAATGAAAACAATCTGGAGGAACTCTGCAATACCAAGACATGTATGGGATTCATTAATGCAAACTGTAGAATCATTTAATTCCCCATGTTTAAAGTTTCTGGAATGCAGAGGTCACAACGCAAAGTATTTCCTGTTTATTGCTTCCTCTGCTAGGAGGTTGTGTTCATGATTCCATTTAGTAAAAAATAAAAGGAGACACTTCTCACATTGACAAAAAAAAAGCAAACGTGAGGTAATGCTACGTTTAGTGATAACTTTACTTTGTGTTCACTTACCAGTGGACCTTTTGGGACACTTCATGGCTGCAGGTTGGCCAAACTGGGTTCTTGGCCACCAGATCCCTGCATCAAAAGCCTTAGGACAGCCCTCGTACACGACTGGAAGGGACAGAAAGCAAACGTAATATTTTACAGTTCTGTGAGCTAACAAGATGTGGAGAAGGAAGAAGTGAGTGAGCAAGTAGAGGAAGGAAGGAACGAACAAACAAACAAAGTTGGAAAGGAAGGGAAAGTAAGGATCCACGAATGAGAGGAAGGATAGAAAGAATCTGTGAAGGAGACATAGTGCGGGGCCTTAAGGGGAGACAATGCTCATTTCGGGCAAATCTGTCTAAAAGCGCCAGATTTTGCACAGATGTAGCCCAGAGCTTGCTCTAATGATTTAGTTAGGGTGCCCAAGCCGACGACCTTCGGGGTCGCCACAGCGGCCAAATCAAGTTTGGCCCCCATCGACTTTCTATACAGGAGGAAAATACCCAGAAAACAATCTGCTTTAAGTAGGATGTGAGGGGTCTAACTAGGGGTTTGTCATGATGCTGAATCCATTGCAAGCATTTGTTTTGCACAAAAAAACATTCCTTGGGCTATAAATGGCCCCAGAAAACACCCAGAAAACTGTGAAAAGTGATGACTCATAACTTTTCATCACTAAACCATCACTTTTCATCACTAAACCATCGTTTTCTGAGTGAGTGCAGTAAGTGAGCAAGTGGGCGAGAAAATGAATTGACTAAAAAGGACGGATTGTTTTATTCTGTAGTAGGGTATATAGCTTACCAATGCAGCCATTGGAGGTGACCTCAGCATAAGGGTTGTCACACCGATTGCACTGACGCCCGATGACCCCTGTCCTACACTGGCACTGACCTGTGTGGGGGTCACACGTACGAGACAGAGCACCCAGTTGGAAACACTCACAAGGGTGGCAGGTGTCGCTCCCTTCAGGACGAAAATAGTTATCCTGCAAAACAGAGCACAGGAATTTATTGGCAGATAAAATGAGGCCCTGTAAGACATTAGAGTAGAATCAGAATCATTTTATTGCCAGGTAAGGAATTTGCCTCTGTGAGGTTGGTGCAATATCCTGAAAGCAACAGTATATAAACATTTCCTATTCTCTATCCTCCCTTTTTCCCCATCTACATCAAATCTTTTCACCAAAAATAGCCAATCTATAAGCTTGTAGATCTAATATTTTCGAATTGATAAGGATAAGTATAAAGAAGTTAGATACTGTACATATTTAATAAAGTTGAAGTTGTCTACTGCAGTGGTTCTCAAAGTGGAACAGAAAAATTAGGAACCGTTTAACAACTCTAGAATACTATGTTATTTTTAAAGCATTTTGAGAAATCTATTAAATTATTCTAAATTTGGAATGAAATTTGGAATTTAGAATTCTTCTACCAACACATCCATGGCACAAAATATTATAGGATTGGGGTCCTTGTTTGAGAACCACTGGTCTGGAATTTGACAATGTAGATTGGGTTCCAGAGATAAAAAAAAAAAAAAAGAATGGTATCAAATGAGGGACAGAGCCATGTCCATTTGGGGGTAAAAAAAAAAAAAAGAAGTTGTTCATGTGATAATGTACAGAAGTATTGTCCACTCCAAATATTATGCGTATCCACCACTAGTGCAGAAAATGATGTGATGTCAGTTAACAGTCTACTGTACAGTACTGTACCTTACAACGACACTCCCCCGTGGTTTTGTTGCAATCCCGATAGAAGCCTTTGGAAACATCACAGTTACACGGGCCACAGATAGGGTTCCCCCACCACCCGCGAGCACAGGGGAGGTTAGCTCTGGAAGCAATAACACCATGAATTAGCCCCACATTGGCACACAGACAGCAGAATGATCATGTACTTAGGGGCTGTCTCATAAATTGGCATAAATAGGTTACAGTAGGTTGTGTGTCCGTCAATTGTCCTAGTGGTGTGTCTGTGAGCAAGGCTTGAAAAGTTACAATCTAGACATTTAAATGAGAATATTCCTAAAAAAAGGGATTATCTATATTATCAGGGGAGTAGTGGAGGGGGAACACAGGGGAACAGCATCCCTTCACTTCTAAAACTAGGATTTGGGTTTTGGTCATTTGATTTAGTTTGTTTTCATATTACATTGACACAAAGCTGTCACTGTAACCTGCAGCGGACGAGGTCAGACAGATCCCGTCCACCGTTTGGCTGTGATATCGCCCGGACAACCAACAACACTCTGCTGACTGTCCCTTCGGGTTATAGGATCTAGCTATAAAACTTGAGTCAGGCTGTTTACCTCTATACTGTGCGCACTACAAACTACAACAAGTTGTAAGACAGGGTTCCCCAATTAGTTTTCCCCAAGGGCCGAATTATGTCTAGGGTACCAAGCCGAGGGCCACAACATTGCAGGGGGCGACGGTGGCGTTCCCGCTACTCCAGCGACAGTTTTTGTCGTTGTCGGGTGAAAATCTTGTATGTCCAAAACAGTTCGCTGTTTTCACTACTTTTGTGCGACGGCCTTGTATGATTTGCGAAAGAACGTACAAATTTGGAGATTTTCACCTGACAACGACGATAATACTAGTGTTGTTGCTGCTCTTATAACACCATTATTACTGGGGTTGGTGTGGGCCAGACAGTAGCCCCCCGCAGGCCGCAAATGGCCCGCGGGCCGCCTATTGGGGAACCCTGTTGTAAGAGGAATCCTCTCATTTGACTACCTGACAATTTTGTCAGCATCATAGCCTAGAGTAAGTAAATGATATTTGCCCTTGTCAAACCCTGTTTAGCAATTACCGGTAATTCATTCTCCAGCAGTTTACCGTTGGTTAGTAGAGTTGCTACTTTCCAAACATTAATTGCATTTATTAGATACATAGTAACACAACCACAGAAAATGTTTTCATATCGTCTGCCTGATTTTATAGTGTGTGCCACTGTGTGCGCACGTGGATGCGCATGCATGTGCACATCCACGAAAACGAAATTTTCCACTACACCAACACAATCCTCAGGTTTACATCTGCACAACAACAAAAAAAAACTAAAAGAACAGAATAAAGAACATCTGGAAATGGTCTCTACAGAGTTGTAAAACATGAATAAAAAATGCACCAGGTCAACTTTAAAACAAGCAAAGCTGTTCAACACAGTCAGGTATCAAAGTGGAAAGATTACCCGAGAGAAGATTAACACCAGGGCAGTGGTGTTAAGTAACTAAGTACATGTACTGTACTTAAGTACAATTTTGAGGTATTTTTACTTTACTTGAGTATTTCCAATTTCCAATACTTTTACTTCTACTCCACTACATCTCAGATCCAAATATTGTACATTTATTCCACTACAATTATTTAAAAACTTTACTTTGCATATATAAATGATTATATTATAAAACATACATTAATGCACTTTAGCCCTATGTTATACGTAGGCTATTTGAAAATAGCCGATCTACAAGCTCACAACGTGTTGCATCGGTATTTTGAAACCAATACCTTGTACTCAAGTACATTTTGAATTCCGGACTTATACTTACAACAGAGTATTTCTACACTGCAGTATTGATACTTTTACTTAAGTAAGAAATGTGAGTACTTTTTCCACCACTGCACCAGGGTGATGCTTTCCACGGGAATGCCACCTGCTAGAAAGCAGTTCAATGCATGTGTAAAGTGTAAACACAATAGGTAGAGCTGAAACCCAGGCGCTGTTCAGTAGCTCGACTGCCCACTGTCCTAAACAGTGGATGGGAGGATGGAGAGAATTCTGCATATTTGTAAATTTACTTGAGAATAAAATGCGATAAATGCACAAACTGCTAACATAGTTTTTAATATATCCGTTTACGCGTCCACCTTGTTTCCACCACTCGTCCCATAGACCAACACTATAAAGCACCTTTCAGACAGGACGCGGCTGACACGCCCTAGTAATTCGTTTTCGATGAGAGGCGGGCGATTATTTGGGACGCGCAGAAAAGTTGAGGAGCGGAGAGGCGGGCGGCTGGGCGCGGTTCTGTGAAATTCTCGCGCATGTGCTCGTTTGTGCACGCGCTTGCGGGCGGCAAGAGCTGGATTGTGGTCATCTTTGTGAAATACGGCACCCTGTCTGTAAGGCGCTTAAGGCTTTTTCCTTTTTTTCCCAAAACAAAAGTGAAACCTGTTTTTGTTCCAATCATCAACGTGTCAGGTGACCTTCTGGTTATCCCGGCAATAATTGGTGATCCATAAGCTAGCGAACAGTGCCATCCAGTGTCGGGGTAAACTCGGGGTAATGAAGTGAAAGATGTTGGCTGCCATGCTATTTGTGTCCAAAGTGGCCACTCATACCCCAAAATAAATAGTGCTGCTTTAATACTTAAAAAATTAAATTTAACTGACTTTTGCTGGCAGTATTCTCCATAGTAGCTGGCACCACATTGGCAGCTGTAACCTTGAGGAGAGCTGGGCTGGCGGACACAGGAGGACACATGCTGACAGGGGTTGAGGAGACATGCATCCACGCAGTCCCTGCCAAAGTGCCCTGGGAAAATGGAGGAGAACGTTACATGCATACACATGCCTATCAGATGCTTAGCACAAGTGTGTAGGTTCATTGTTTATGAGGTATTCTAGTATCTTTGAGGCACTACAGTATACATTGTTCACTCTGCACTATTACAGTATATGTGCCTATTTACCTTGTTGTTTGCATACTCTGCTTATTCCGATCTCACACTTGTAAGTCGCTCTGGATAAGAGCATCTGCTCAATGGCTAAATTCTAAATAAGGCTTACTGCTCAAACAGCAAGATATAGTGAATACATGTTTGGCAATACAGTTTAGTATACTGTGGTCTTTGCAGTCTCATTTAATATAATCTTTTGGGGGAATTTGAGATAATACCTAAATGGCGGCTTGGAGGTGTCCTTCACAACATACAAATCAACTTACTGTGTGCGCACAAAGCAAGTCAAATGCATTGTAAAAGGATAAAACTGTCAATTGTTCAATGGATTAGCCCTCTGTTGTTCTTTACAAAACTTGCCATAGAGCACCACTCTGCTGAAATTCCAACATTTGTGGAATCACATCACAGTAGTATATGGAGCAGGTGTGCCTCGTCTGATTGCCTCTTTGGCTCTTTGGTTGCTCAGCTACAGTCAGTGCTAAAAACCACCAAAGAAAATAGAAATAGCAGCACTCCTAAAGGTGAAAAAACTTTCAAAGTGTTATTGTTTTAAGTGCCGCTATTTTCACTTTCTTTGGGATAATTTTACACCTCAAAGTAACATAAGTAGTCCAAAGACTCACCAGGGTCACAAACACAAGAATGAGAGCCCCAGTTGTCAGAGCAGCGGCTGTGCAGGGGACACACACTGGAGCTGCAGGTGTTGGGAACCTCACAGCCTTCTTCTACTCTGATCTTCTGTCCCTGGTTCATGTTGACATTGGCCAGCTTCGTGGAAGTCTCGCCCATTCGCACTCCCTAAACGCAGGATGGAAACGAATAGAAGGAACAATATAAAATGTTCAGCCTCATGCGGACAATACATTAATGACACAGAGTCATGCATCAGAGTTTATGCTGTATGTGCCTGGACCGTTAAGCCAGGGAAGCTTTTTAGATTATCTCAGAGAATCTTGAACGATTATCCTGTAGTTTGTGATGCTACCAGATTTCAAAGCCTCGGTTATCTTGTAATGTACCAATTATATTATAGTTTTTTTGTACAACGGTGGCTGTTTTTAAAAATCGTAAATGAGGCAAAAGTTTGAAGAAATCATGATATTGATTTGAATTCATACAGTATGGCCCAGCCCTAGTTGTGAGCCTCACCTGCATACAGCCCTTCAGACCGTTGATCACAGAGCCATCCTTCTTCATCAGACCTCCTACGAAGAGACTCCTCAGCCTCAGCCCGGGCAGCTCATTCCCTATCTCCACTGACCTCTGGAGAACACACAGACAACACACAGTGTTTTAATCCAGGACGTGATGTACAATGATACTTGTATTTTCATATACATTATACAGTACTGGCCCTAGCGCTTTTAGTGCTTTTGGGGGAATACTGCTGGGAATTGGGCTCACGCTCCAAACTACAACCCAGGAGTACCAAACTCCTATTCCGAAGCCGACGTTCTGTCAGCGACAGCAGAGGTACAACAGCTCGACGAAGGGTCAACAGCAATATACTGTAGCCATATGCAACCGAACCGGCAGCAACAGATCAACAACATGCATCAGCAAGCAGGCTACCATGCTGGAGTTCAATCCCAACAGCCTGCAGGAGCCTGGGCCTTCCAGCTTGGGTCCAGCTTGGGTCCAGCGCTTCCACCCAGCAGTATCTGCAGGCGGTGAAGAAGCATGGCCCGCTGAATGGCCTCTGGTATGACTGGAGTTAGTCCACTTGTGGCCTTCAACTACATGATTTTATATGAATCAGTGTTGATTCCGCCAACTAAAACTATGACGAAAACGTAACTCATAGGAGGTCCACGACGTGCTAACGCGTTGTACAGTAAACTATATTAATCTGTAGCTACTGTACAAGGCTAACGCGGTGAAGAAAAACACTCCATTTCCCGAAATGCAACAGGTTTCACATGACCGGGAAGTCCTGTCTCCCTCATCCACAGCAGTGTTACGCTGCTGCACAAAAGTGCATTTGTTCTTCTAATCAAATTTTTAAACCTTCATGTTTTAAACGAGGCCTTCTCTACCGGCCGTTACAAAAGCAATGAGGCCGGATTGTTAGATTTCTGCCCTGAGTGAAAGAAAATACTATCCTGGGCACCCGGTGTGTTAATATAAACAAAATAAAAAAAACGACACTATGATGACTAAAACTACGAATGAATATATTGCCAATTTCGCCAACAAATTAAAACTAGACTAAAATGTTAAGGAGGGACTGGTGGAGAAGAGATCCGGTAGAACTAAAAGACAAAGTCAATTCATGTTCAGAATGCGCTCTGAAAATAGCAACATAGCCAACAAACAGTACCTGGAACATGCCATAGTCCAGCGACACCCGTGCCACATATTTGATGTCCTTTCCATCTTTGATGCTCTTGAGCTCCACCAGCACATGGTGCCATTCTCCATCGTTGACACGCACCTACGGGAGTACGTTTGATTATTCGATTCATTAAAAAATATATCAATAGAATAATCGCTGAGAAGATAATTGATAGTTGCAGCCCTATGCACACCTGGGTGAAGTCCAGCAGGGCCACACGCTTCACCCCAAGGAAGACCTGGAAACGCAGGTGTCTGCTGCTCAGCTGGATAAACAACAACATGGAAGTAAGTCATTGTCAGGGGAGGAAATGAGATTAGTGGTAGAAAAAGATGAGAGGGAAAGAGGGAAAGGATGTATAGAGGGAGGCAGACAGCAACAGATAGAAATGGAGAGAGAACGTGACAGAGAAAAAGAGAGATGTTTTCATATTTCCCCAGTGCATTGTCTTTTGCAAGGACTACTAAAGCCAATGAGCTGCTAAAGCACGTCTGGTATTTCTTAATGTTTTCCAGCTGTTTAATCTTCCTATACCACGAAACTAACGGTGGGAAATAGGAAGAAAAACGCTGTCAGCAGAAGGTCTTCATTAGCTTAGCATATACTCCTGACATACTGTAGCTATAACACAGACGTAATATGTTGCCTTTTGTTCTATTCTCTTGATACTTTTAACATTCCATTATTAGACATTTTCCAGATGGAAAGATTTCAAGGCAATGAAAGAGTGGGACAGCTTGAACACTGTCCAAGCCTCCGCTGTACTGACAGTAAGTACAATGCTCACCAGCAGGTGTATCCTGGAGAAGTCACCAGCATTAGCCTGCAGGAGAGTCCCGGACGTCTGCCGGGTTCTGAACATCAGACCCAGGTACCAGGGGATGGCTATGGTGACGTCCGGCTCCTGCCACCACACCAGAGCATGGCCATCGAAGTGCTGGGGGGAAGGCATGACTGTGCAGGAGGGAAGGGTTGAGACACAAGAGAGCATGTATGACCCTTTCAGACCTGGTGCAGCTCTGTGAGCTTGTAGATACATTTGTGCAAATCTTTGAATATGTTTTACCCGATTCTATAAATGTCTTCTATAAGTCCTTCTAAGGTTTTTGAAAAACGCATGTTTCTTTGTCAGTGGTGCCCAAACCTTTTCATTTCAAGGACCCCCAAAATGAAATGTATTTGACCACGGAACCCCATCTCAAAATATTTAATTCCAGGGACCCCCAGAAGCAGAATTTTAGTATCGATACAGAATTTGAGCACTAAATAAAATGTCATATGTTTCCTCCTGTACGGTATAGCCTATGAATCATAAAAAAGTTAAAAAGTTATGAATGACTGGTAAGGCTCTACATTGCTTCACATAAGAATATAATACCAAAGAGATGTGCATACATGTAGTAAAGTTCACATCAATAGCTCGGCATCTGTTAAAAACCCATACTGATCATGGGTTGTGGCTGAAACGTAGCAGATGATTTGGCCTTCATCAATAACATGGAGTTAAGCTAAACTAAGCTCTTGGAAAATGTAGAGCTACTTCTAATCTGATTTTGTTCTCTCTGATAGATTTAACCACAACAGAGTGGTGGAAATGTTGTGGAGCATACAGTAATTGACTTGGGAGGCCAGTTTCAAGGGTAGCGATCAGCGACAATATGTAGAGGAATGACATCAACAATATTTTTTACAGTGCAGCATTGTCTAGTATAGTGCAGTGGTTCTCAACCTGTGGGTCAAGGGTCAACAAATTATTTTGGGGGGGTCCCCAGATGATTAACTTAACGTGCAACATTAACATTTCTCTCTCAACAGTTAACAAACCAACATAATGTTTAAGTGTATAGAGGGTATCTGCACATTAAGGCCTTTTTAATACCTCTAAAATGACAAATTAAACATTGGCCAAATTGTCAAATATTGGAGACAGAAATTGTGAAAAAAGCCGATCTACAAACATGCTCACAACGGCTCTCAACGCGAGGCGTTGTGAGCATGTATACTGTATCTGCTATTTTCACAATAGAACTGTGTTAAACAAAATGTAATGCCTCAACTCAGTTAAAATATGATTATGTTGGGGGTGGCGGCCTGAAAAGGTTGAGGACCACTGTAGTAGTGGACAACCTGTGGACTCCTGGTTAAGGTCAGTGCATTATTGTGGAATGTAGGAATGTGAGGGTTTCATTGGCAGGAAACTTGACCCCATCAGCGTTTACTGTCTGTTTCCTTAAAGCTTGGCTTCATGGGGAATTACTGGAATTCTGTATTTGTCTGACAAACGCACATGGTGAAATACAATGACATGCACACACGTGCACGAACACGTGATGCACATTATACCTAAAACTATTTTGGCAGGCAGGCAGGCTCGCACACAAAAGCACTCACCCGCACACACGCAAGTGCGTAAGCAGGCAGGCAGGCAGGCAGGCACTCACGCGCACACAGACACACACGCACACACACGCACATACACATTTATTTTACCTTGTTCACAGTTCTTGCCCCCGAAGCCCAGTGGACAATCACAAGCGTGGGTACCCCATTTATTGACACACATTCCTCCATTTTGACACACGACATTAGAGCAGTAGTCCTTCTTTGCTGTACAACCTAAGTGCAATGGAAATGGAAAACAATCAGTCAACTGCCTCCCAACCATGAATATAAACTACTTCGGTTTTTTATAGTGTTACAGTTTTTAAAAGAACCACTTCATCCCTATATAGTACATTGTCATACAACAAATTGCTTGTCTCTGTGAATTTTTGCTATTTGAAGGGGAATAAAGAAGAAAAAAAAAACATTTCTAGTATACCAGTGTTAATGTGGTTCAGACAATGATGTGTATCATACCTGCAGCGGTGCCATTGTTAGCAATGAAGCTAGCCATGTCCACAGGCTGGCTGTCAATGGTCAGGTCCTTCATGCAGCCCACAAAGTCTCGGTTGGTAACTGGGAAATCCTCTGGTAGGTTGGGAACACCACCAAGCAGCAGCGGCCCAGTCAGGTCTAATGACCTGAGGGACGGGAAGACAAACCTCTAATTCAATCTAAGCGTTAAGGACATTATTTATGTTCATAACATCTCACAATCTAGCATAGCTTTAACTTTTTTCAGATACTGTACAAATAGCATCATTTACAGCACGATATATTTATGTAGATGGCTTTGTAAGAGAGAGAGAGATAGTGCAATCTCTGTGCTCTCTCTTACCAAATTGCCTACACATACATTTAAATATTGTGCTGTACATTTTAAAGGACTGCTTATTTGCATACGCTTTAGTCCCACATGTCTGCTATGGCACTTGTGCACACTTGTGCGTGTGCACAAGTGTGCACAAGTGTGCGTGAGCTGGCCCATGTTAGCTGCCAAGAGTAGACGACCCTGATGAAAACCAGAGCAGGGTTTAAAAACACTTTTAAGTAACCACCCGATGCTGGCCCTCGGCAAAAACAGCGGGTCTAAAGCTCACAATGCATTGCAACACAATGCATTGTGAGCTTGTAGATTGGCTATTTTCTGCAAAGAGGTTTGGTGTGGAGGAAGTACAGAACCGACCCCAGTCAACTAAGTATTAGTTCACTAATTATAGGGGTGCCCAGTACTTTTCTACCTACAGTAGGGTGTTTTAGATGTATTGAAGGGTATACTCTCATTTGAGAAGAAAGTTTATGCTAGCAATCAGTATTTCTTTGTGTCTGATCACAAAACTCCCTGTTTGAATGGCCACTGCTGACATACCAGTATTCATAATACATTTAAATAATGTCCTCTTTTGTACAGTATTTTTGTTAGAACAAAACAGAGCGGAGCATTTGAATGTGAATAAGAAATTAGGTCATATACTGTATGGGAGATTTGCATAAGAATAGAGACTCATGGATTTAAGGAGGGTATTATGAACAACACTTATCAAGAGGAATATAAAGAGACAGAGTGAAAGGAGAGAGAGAGTTTGTGTGTGTGTGTGTGTGTGTGTGTGTGTGTGTGTGTGTGTGTGTGTGTGTGTGTGTGTGTGTGTGTGTGTGTGTGTGTGTGTGTGTGTGTGAGAGTGTGTGTGTGTGTGTGCGTGTCTGCGTGCGTGCTTGCGTGCGTGTGTGTGTGTGTATGAGAGAGAGAGAGAGAGACAGACAGAGGTAGAGAGATAGATAAAGCGAGATAAAGAGATAGAGGGAGAGGGGAACCAAAAAGACAAAAGCGGGAGAGAGGACAGTGGATTGATTCATATATATATATACTGTACATACATTTTCTGGACCAGCACACTCGCACGCACACACACACGCACACGCACACGTAAAGACAACTCACTTCTTCAGTCCAGTCTGTGTACCCTGGGCCGCACAAGAGTAATTCCCAATCTGGCTACCAAAGCGAATCGCCATGGCAATGTCACAGTCGTCAACGGCGACAACCGCCACCTTGTCTCCCGAGGGCCCGTGGGGGGTGCCGAGGCGACCGATGTTGGGCTGGAAAGAAGAAGGCCAATGTGCGTTAGGAGGATGTGCGTTAGGAGGAGGACCATAACAGTGTTCAGGGAGAGAAAATGAAGTAGATGTTTACATCCCAAGAGTTTTAATGAGCTCCATTACTGAGACATGGACTGAGAGGCACAGCAGCCTTGTGCTTAGAGAGCCAGTCCCACAGAAAAAAGAATGCAAGTTCAAGTTCCTCTTTTATTGTCATTCGTTTTTTGAACCTGACAGGCGATCCTTACAGTGCAGCTCTCATTACCCACATCTCTTGAGCAAGGCATTTAACCACTTGAGTCCCAGCGACCCTGAATGAACATTCTGAGAGAAGATAATGAACTCCCAGCGCTTCGATGTGTCGTGATCTTGCAGATCTATATTCTGTGAAGAGATTTGGGGCCCTATTTTCGTCTGTGCCTTACCATATCCCTAAACTTCTTGTTCTTTGCCTTTTTTTTACTATTTTGAAAAACATTTTAAAATACTTCAAATATCCGATCTGCATCGACATGTTGTGAGCTTGTAGAATTTCTGTTTTAAGTATTTTAAAATGTTTTTCAAAAGATTAAGAAAAGGTAAAGTAGTTAAGGGATAAGAGTTAAGGCAGCGACGAAAATAGGGCCCTCTGTGTGTAGAGTGAAAAAGGAGTGAGACAAGGATCCTTGTATAAGTATACTAAGTAGATCTAAGTGGTTAACTTTCCATGTCATCTCACCCAAAATAAAGAATAGCCGGCAGACATGATTTCAACATGTTCAATCTCTGCTTCACAACAGCAAGGACAAGAAAGATGAAAGACAGTGGCGTTGACATGAACCCAAAGTTCATGATCTGCTCTTCAATCCATGATGACTCAAGTTAAGCATAAATTATACTCTGTAGTACAATGGCATCCCACTGACCTGCCATGACATCCCAAACAGGTTCCCTTTTAACCACTTAATCCCTAAATACATTCTCATGTGACAAATAGCAAAAGCAGCCGATCTACAAGCTCCCAACGTGTCACAATATGACGTGCTGTGATCTTGAATAATATTCCTTTCGTTTTTAAGACAATGTTTGACTCTCTTAGTATTTTATTTTTATTTAACATTTTCACCTATAATGACATGCCAAAAATAGGGACGCCAGGTTGAAAGTGATTTCAAAACACTAAAAGGCTTCTGGAGCAATCAAAGTCCAGGTTGCGCCGACCGGTTTATTACGGCGCTGGGACACAGCTGCATAATAATATAAAGCAGCATAAGGCGACGTTTGTTTGGGCGCAGATAGCAGAGTGGCAGTGTGAAGAGCCTATTAATCGCTCTCTGTGAATCGGAGATCCTTTCACATTGATGTCTAATTGGATTAAGAGAAGCGAGACTGTGGTGGGCAGACAGATAGTAAACACTGGAGCTCCATGTTATGTCTTTTCCATTTTAAGGTTTTATGTGACACTCCCTTCTCCAGGGCAACAATAAGGAGGCAGGTGGAGGTTCAGTTCGGTGTCTGTCTTCTATAAGGACGTCATGACAGCACCCATGGCTGCTGGCGGCACACATGATATCATCTGTTGTGAGGATCAAACTAGTGATGGTGTCTCCAACCACTAAAGAAGCAGGGTTTCCAAACTTTTTCAGCTCGAAACCCAAAACAGAAATGTGGGGTCTCCCTGGGACAATGTACAAATTGAGCACTGAATCACAATTTCAAAAATAGTGAAACGTTTTTCGTAATTTGTGGGGGAAAGCGGGATGTTTACTCACAACAACTCACTTCTGTAATGCTCCAAACTTTATTAGATACTTTTGAACTACACGGATCTTCTTCTGGTTAAGGGTCAAAACGTTGCATCTAAGATCTACAGCAGGGAGTTGTGAGCCCTCCTTTCTAATGATTTCACTGTTCTTGCAGTTTGGCTCAGCACCAAGACAGTGGGATGTGTGTTGAACTGTCCCTGAAACACTGCACTAGAGCCACGAATCTGCTCGGAGAGTGCTCCACTTGATGCTTTATTATGTTATCAGCAACTTCCATTCCATAAATATAAAGTACATGAGACTTTTATTATCTTCGATCATAATCTTTACTGTCAACTATCAGTGAACAAGAAAGATAACACAATATAACATCAAATATATGGGGTGGTGTGGTCAACATAATGTATGTACTGTATGTATATATGTATGTATGTATGTGCTGCTGGCTGCATCAGTAAGCATTCAGTCAAATGATGTAAGGACAATTGTGAAGATTGCGAGAAAGAGCAGAACAATTTAAATGCTACAAAACAGAACTAGGCTGCATTCTCCTCAATGGACAAGTGAGACAAAGGAAACAGCTGTTCTCTACTAATCACTTTACTGTACAACCGTCTATGTCATTTGGGTTCACAATGGATTATGAGTTATGACATAAAGCACAGTAATCCAGAGACGTTGTTTACCCCTGAACTTCTGAAGTGGAAAATTGGTATTCTGGGTGAAAAATATGACCAGTGTCTTTATCGTGTCTGTGTCAACATAGCCAGAAATATGAATATGATCAAAACCATCAGAACAAACTACAATTACAATTTAGGCATTTAGCAGATGCTCTTAATCCAGAGCCATAATAATAATAATTGTCCTGAAATAAGAGGTTACAAGAATTGTATATTATGATAATCTATAATAGTGGTGTATAAAATATAGCATATTAGGTACTTTAATAGTAATAATAATTGTATCTATTCTATTCAGTTGAAGAGGTGACGAGATGACAAGTTGAAGAAGTCGTTGCAATATTTAGTGTACGATTACTATAGGATTCCTACTACTGCGGTATGTTTCTGTATGGAACATGGAACAACAGCTTCTATCACTCCAGTGCACCAGTATTGAATCACTGCTACAGAGACCCTTTCCTTTCATTGACATGTGCCGTACCTCCAGGTCTGTAATGCAGTATCCTTGCATGACTAGTGCCTTGTGTTAACTCCAGTGGCGTCCTGTCACATCTCCACAGATCTGTGTAAACCTAGCAGTCTCTATACACCTAACATCAACAAGCATCTTTGCTACCATATCCTCAGGACATAATCTTACATGCTAGCCTATTGTCCAGAACAGAGTGACAGAACAGGAGAGGTGTCTCAAAGCTATACATTACGGTCATGACTATGGCCAAGTGAAAGTCCTTCAGTCAGGGTATGTAACTTTGTTCTCGATGGCTGAGAGACGAATTATAGCCTACAGTACTCTCTCTACGTTTATTCTGTGGTGTAGATTTTCAAACAATGATGGACAAATGACGATGAACATGATGGAGAATAATTGGTGGTCGTAACATGAGTAGTCCTCTAAGATATTTGAGCAAAGATTAGCCTAACTCATATACAAAGACGCACGCACGCACGCACGCACGCACGCACGCACGCACGCACGCACGCACGCACGCACGCACGCACGCACGCACGCACGCACGCACGCACGCACGCACGCACGCACGCACGCACGCACGCACGCACGCACGCACGCACGCACGCACGCACGCACGCACGCACGCACGCACGCACGCACGCACGCACGCACGCACGCACGCACGCACGCACGCACACACACACACACACACACACACACACACACACACACACACACACACACACACACACACACACACACACACACACACACACACACACACACACACACACACACACACACACACACACGTTTGTTTGTATTACTCTACTTGTGGGGACATAAAAGGTTTAAGGTGGAAATGTTCTCAATTAAATGTTTACTCTTTCTGTGCCATATTTAACCCTATCCCTAAAGCTTGAGTTAAACGTATAAGAATGCTGGTGTCGCACACAGAAAATAGCCGATCACAAGCTCACAACACGTAGCAGCTTGCAGATTGTGTTGGAGCCAGTTTTAGTTTTTTGGTTTTGTCCACTTTGTTTCTAGTTTTCGTTTTCATAAATAGAAAATCTTATTTTGGAAAAGAGTTATACTTAATTTTGTATTTAGTAGAAAAGCTGCTATTTTACCGAGTATAGTAATACAAATAACTCTCTCTCTCAATAAACCCTCCAAGCCCCCACAAAACAGAAGAAACAGGCCCCTCTTCATATGTACGGTATGAGTTGTAATCAAGATCTTGCTTTGACAGTAGGATTGTATTTAGGTTTGATTAAACTGTCATGTCTTTGCATAAAATAATTGCTGTACATTCCTTTCAATTAAAAAGAACTAACATACGTAGGTATAGAATTGAATAGTCTTATTCCAAAAAAAGGGTTTTGAAAAGGATTGCTGGCACAAAAGCCATCATGACATGGAATAATACTGAATTAAGTCTTTAGGTTAGGAACATTGAGGATAAAGTCTGTAGTAATTTTGAAATCTTTCAAGAAGCATATACACCATTCAAATATTTAATAGCTTTTCTTGCAAGCCTACACCATAGAATTCAAGTTCAGCAGTCCTCTATCTTGTAGGCCCATAGTGCCTGTCAGTTAGCTGTATTGATTACAATGGCTGCTACAACGATCATTGTCAGTGGTATAGCCAATGCTGAGAGGACAGCCACTGACATGAGGTCATGTTGCTTGAGGAGACTAAACAACGCAACACCCGCTGCCCTTTGAAATGAGTGAGATGAGACCTTTCAACTCCCTGCTGACTACAGTACATAGCATTCAGGACAGCCAACCCTGGCTAGGCTTGGAGGGCAAAACAACATTCCTGGGAGAGATTACTCTTCTGTTGTTCCGACGGTCAGTCTGACTTGGGGGCTGCAAATGTGTCATCGGGGAAAATTGACACAATAGCCGACAAGCTCATTCTGCAGATGCCATCCCGACTAGATTAATTGGATGAAACTTGACCAGGGCAATGAGCAAGCTGTCACCATTTCACTGGTGACAGCTGGAATGCTATTATTTGGCAACATTCATGTTAATACAATATAACTAGCATGTCTGCATTGATTGGAGGTGGTCCCTACTCTTCTTTTGAGAAGAATGTAGACCCTCGTGTCTGCTAGCCTGGGACACCTACAGGTTGACAATGTAAATAAAGTGATCTGAAGTAGACGGTGCAGCAGGTTGGACCGTCTTTATTGTAGTTTGGATATCACTGAAATTGCCTCTCTAATGGGAGAGAGAATGGACACGAATGAAGTTATGGTTAAGTATGATTTAAAGTCATTTCAATATAATTACTATACAATATACATGTTGTCTATAAAGACTAGTATGTAAATATCTGAAGTTTTCCTTTGTCTATTGTCCTACCTTTAAAAACTATTGGTTGTACATATCAGTGTCAGTGTCATGTGAGAAGAATGAAGGAAACAACAGGTCACAGCCTAGAATGCAGTGATGAAAGGAGATGAGTCCTTCCTACATTCCAAACAAACAGCTTCATAAATCAAATTGTTTTCCATCTTCCTGCGTCTGAGTGCTACAGTAAAAAGGTCCAGTCGATTGAAACAATGCCCAAATGAATGTGAAAAAGGAAAAATCGGCAACATTGTAAAAATCGAACCTCTGTTCGAAGTGGAGCTGTGTGTGTGTGTGTGTGTGTGTGTGTGTGTGTGTGTGTGTGTGTGTGCAACAGCGCCCCTCCCTTAACATGTGTGGTCAGAAAAGGTTACTGCAGGCTACAGACAGACAGACAGACAGACAGACACGGAGACAGACAGACAGACAGACAGACAGACCCACACACACGGCCACGTATAGGGAGCTTGTGTTCCACACAGCTCCAAAAAGAAAAAGAAAGAAAACGGTAAATGACATTAAGCAGCTCCGGAAATTCTTCCGCCTTGAATACCATAACTCGGAACACTATGATGAAAGATGTTTCTGAATTCTCTCTATGAAGAAGAAAATGAAATCTCAACAAGTGCACTCTACACAACTGTGATATTTAAATGAACACGAGGATTGCACTGTATATCGTCACTGTCAGGCAGAAACCTTGTATCTCCAAGATTCAAATATGTATGTTTTTTCAAAAAGTAAAGCCCTGCTTCATCATACAAGACTGTCGCACAAAAGTAGTGAAAATAGCAGATGTACAAGCACACAACGCCTTGTCATGCGAGGCGTTGTGTGCTTGTAGATCGGCTGTTTTCACAATTTTAAATCGTTTTTAAAACAATAACAAAAAAGGAAGGTTTTGGACATACAAGGTTTCCACCCGACAACGACGGCATGCTGAACTTAAGAGGGTGACGTCAATGTGTGAGTGCTGCAGTGGAGGCTGCAGGACCCCAAGCTACTCATTGTCCCCCCAGATAATGAAGCAGCATGGGGGACGGTCCGACAGCTTTTTTTTTTTCTGTCTCCCTGTGGTGGGGGGAGGGGGAGACAGTGCTCACTACCCCTTCAGGAAACAAAAAAAAAGCACACACAAAGGGTGATCAAAGTTCATTTTCAACAGGATAAGTGGATGCATAAAAAAAAGGGTCACCGTGACAAACGATCAAGAATAGTCTGAATATCGTCATGTCCAAATCTGTTCCTTTACAGGAAATGGAGAAAAGAACCCTTGTTCCACTGAATCCAATGTGTTTGATTATTTAGTCAGAAGTTCTTCAAAAGATTAGATATTATATCACGATTTATGAAAGATTTATGAAAAATAAAAAGATGAAATATGGAGATTGCAGTTGCACTAACGATAAGGTGTTGCAAGAACACTGCTATACAGTACAATTGTGCTGTTTACTTTTTTCTTTCACTAATAAAGTATTCAATAAATCACAGACTCATGTATGACTAATTAAACAAAACAACATTAGCTTAAAAGTAAACATTAGCTTAAATGTTTTAAGCCTCTGGCTTAAAACAAACAATTCAACACTTCTCACGGTACAATAATTGAAGGCATCCATCATAAACTCCTGCCATAAAACTTAACATCAAAAGCTATAAGAGGGAACTCAGTGAACTAAATATACCTCTTTCCTGTTTATTCATGCACCCACTTACCAGTGGTGTAAAGTAACTAAGTACATTTACTTAAGTACTGTACTTATGAAATGAGAGTGCAGCACTCAATTAGAACAGCAATCTCAGAAATGCTCTCTCTCTCTTCTGCTCATCAAAATGACAGCAACAATCCCACTATAGCAGCATCAACAAGTCACCAAAACAAGCACTGGCGTGTCTGTTCCCATAGCAACAGTAAATACCCTGGCAAACCCTTGAACTTGAAGTCAGTCAAAGAGGAGGTGGAGGGGGTTAGGCTGGTGGAGCTGTCCCACTTTGGTGACCTTTGGCCCTAATGAATGGTGGAGTGGACCAGGACTCATCTCTTTGTTCAGGACATCCTAATCTTACCATTGTCCGAATTATGACAGATCAATGGTCTGTCTGTGTGTGTGTGTGTGTGTGTGTGTGTGTGTGTGTGTGTGTGTGTGTGTGTGTGTGTGTGTGTGTGTGTGTGTGTGTGTGTGTGTGTGTGTGTGTGTGTGTGTGTGTGTGTGTGTGTGTGTGTTTGATGGGGGGCTGGGTGTCAACTGGTCGCTTATATGCCCATATGTGCATACTCTGCAACTGAACTTATTAGATCAACGGCCCAGCAATGAAAGCAATGAAACTATTGGCTGAGCTGCACTCTCCATCTTTACTCACTGTACGTACATACAGTATGCACATGCTCGCTCACACACACGCACGAGCACGCACGCGCATGCACACACACACACACACACACACACACACACACACACACACACACACACACACACACACACACACACACACACACACACTCTTAAGTAAAAGTATCAATACTGCAATGTAGAAATACTCCTTACAAGTAAAAGTCCGGATATCAAAATGTTCTAAAGTTAAAAAAAATAAACTACTCATTATGCATGAGTGTGTCATTTCAAGTTTTCAAATGTGTGCAAATATTTTGAAAATAATGCCAAAATGTATATAGGGCTGAAGTTGTTAAATCTACAAAGTAACTAATAACTAAACTTTTCAAATAAATGTAATGGAGTTAGTAAAAGTAATTGGAAATACTCAAGTAAAGTAAAAAATTCCTCAAAATTGTACATGTACTTAATAGTCACTTTACACCACTGCTCTTCAGTGATGCCAACACCAACAGATCCCATCCAGGAAGTGTTTTTACCTTGTTGTAGTAGCGGAGCTGCACTGTGTGCCAGCGGCCATCACTGACTCCACCCAGGACAAAGGGTGAGACTGTGGTTTTGGTCTCTCCTGAAAAGAGGGAAGAGGAAAAGGGAAATAGTTTTTATCGACTGTGTCCGCGTTAGCTGGTTCCTCCCTTGGAGGTGCAGTCCAGTAATGTATCTGTCTACATTTTGGATATATTCTATTCAAATGTGTTTAGGTGGTAGATTGGAGTAACCGTTATGAAATGTAAACGTAGATACTATAAACTAAGAAATTACCAATACCATTTAAAACATATTGTTAATCCATTAAATCACAGTAAACAAAGTCACAGTGTTTCAGTTAGAGCACCATACCATATAAATTACAGTTGGTTTCTTTAACTTCACTCTTCCCAGATTTAGACAGTGTAAAGTTGTTTGGTGATGCACACCAGGCCTCTACACACTCTACACACCAGTGGTTCTCAACCTTTTCAGGCTGTGACCCCCAAAATAATCATATTTTAACTGGGGACCCCCTTCACCCTGATGAGCACTAAGAGTTACATTTTGTATAACACGGTTCTATTGTGAAAATAGCAGATCTTCATGCTCACAACGCCGTTGCGAGTCGTTGTGAGCATGTAGATCGGCTATTTTCACAATTTCTGCTTCTAATATTTGACAATTTGGCCAATGTTTAATTTGTCATTTTAGAGGTATTAAAAAGTCCTTAAATTGTCTCTTTAGAAATCTATACACCTAAACTTTATGTTGGTTTGCATGCTGAGTGATAAAACTGTGTTTCACATTAAGTTAATCATCTGGGGACCCCCCAAAATAATTTGGCGACCCCCCTGGGGGTCCCTGACCCACAGGTTGAGAACCACTGCTCTACACAACATGTTTCTGTTTTTGCAAAACCTTGAATGTTCACCCAGGCTAAACCCCCCAGGGGCTCTTTAATATCAAAGTTACTCATCCATTGAACACAACGGTTATTGAGTGCTTGCTGGTCAGTTAATGGTTATTTACAATACCCTCCCAGACCCAACAGACTGTAAAATACTGCCGTGGTTCAGTGTTTTTCCTCCATTTTTCTCAGGTATCGGAGGCCGTGCTGCACGACCTCTGACCCCTGGTGTAGACCATAATTTAACTCCCTAACGAGATTCCACATTCCACAGACAAGGAGTTTGTCTGTGTTCAGAAGAAAACACTGTGGACAATGGCATGCTAATGAAACTTGTCCATCTATATTTAAAGGTCGGGTAAGTGATATCATTTTGATCAAAATAAGTTTTAAATAGCCCTTTATTCTGAGTAATGAGTAATGATTGCTATATCCAGCTCTTTAGCACAGTGGTTCTCAACCATTTCAGGCCGCGACCCCAAAATAATCCTATTTTAACTGGGGACCCCCCACCCTGACGAGCACTAAGAGTTGAGGCATTACATTTTGTATACAGTTCACTTGTGTACAGTTCACTTGTGAAAATAATAGATTTCACACACGCCTCGCGCTCCAAGGTGTTGTGAGCATGTAGATCAGCTATTTTCACAATTGCCTGTAATATTTGACAATTTGGCCAATGTTTAATTTGTCATTTTAGAGTTATTAAAAAGTCCTTCAAGGAGTAGTTCACCCCCAAAATGACTTTTTTTCTATTGATTACTCATGCCATGGAGAGTAGAGTTCAATAATATTTTTTGGTTTTTGTCACATTCCTAAGACAAAAATTTGATTCGAGTAAATTTACTCTCATTCATTCCGGATGGGGACCCGTTTCGAAACGGGTCCCCATCCGGAACGAATGGGGGTCAATTTATTGTTATCACATTTTTGTCTTAGGAATGCGACAAAAAACTAAAAATATTATTGAACTCTACTCTCCATGGCATGAGTAATCAATAGAAAAAAAGTCATTTTGGGGGTGAACTACTCCTTTAAATTGTCACTTTATAAACGTGCATAAACCATCTATACACTTAAACTTTATGTTGGTTTGTTTACTGTTGAGTGAGAAAACAATGTTGCACATTAAGTTAATCATCTGGGGACCCCCCCCAAAATAATTTGGGGACCCTCCTGGGGGTCCTGACCCACAGGTTGAGAACCACAGCTTTAGAGAGAACTTAGGATACAGGATGAACTAGTGACAATGGAGGTGATGACACAAATAAATGAGCAGACAAAATTGTAACTGTAATTAACACTTATAAAATCAAAGCTGATAAATGGGTACTCTCTCCTGATTGTCTGACATGTTGCAACCCACCTGAAAATGTATTTTAAGTTCATTAAATAGCTGGAGAGACAGGGAGACCCCTGTTACTGAACAAACACTCTATATAGCAATGATTACTATCATAATATAGTGCTTTAACCTTTTAACAAAAAGTGTGGCTTGATGAACTCATCCACGCTAATTCAAAATCATTCAAAAGTTAAAAAATTTAAAGGAATTAAAGAAAATGATTCCCTCACCTGCTGAGAAGGTGAGCTGAACCTGTTCCTCAATGATCTCTATGGCTATGAAGTCGTGTTTCTCGTTGAACCTCCCGTTGTACAACAGTAGGGCGTTCCTCTCTCTGGTAGCAAACCTGGAGATGGCAGAGGACAACTTACTATTATGAATCACTGGAGATGCTTTGTACAGTTAGTAGTACAACACCACTTAAGCTCAAACCTCACTACCAGTAAGACGCCTCAGGGCGGCAAGCAACCTCGCCCTAAAGGCGACCTCGCCCTAAAGGGCACTTACTATTCCGATAGCGAGTGCAGTGAGAGAGATAGGAAAGGTGGACAGAGATCAGGGGAATGACACACAGCAAATGGTTAGAAAGGTAATGGGTCGCACACAGAGTGGCAAGAGTGAATTTCCTCTTTCCACAAATGGTCCCATGTGTGATGCACCTTAACTATTAAGCTATCGGGTCGCCCCTGTCTCTAAAATATTTGAAAGAGCAAATTAGTGATGTAAAATCAACAGATAATGGACATTACAAGTATAGAGTGTAGAGAGTAGCACTGTTTGTGTAGTGCAACAGCTTAAATCTTATAAAATTGATTTTATATTATTAATTATGTTTTAGTAAAGCCTAAGTCTTGAATCCATTTTATACTATAACTAGGTTAAGATTTAACATAATGTGACATGTGAGGGGGTGCAACAGACCCTGTCGCCAAATCAACTCGAATGGAAAATTAGTAAATTACATGTTTCTTTAAACACTTGCCCTATCGACGGCAAGCATCTCTTGCCGACAAGCTCCCGATGGCTCGGTAGCAGACGCTTTGTGGCCAAATCTGTGCGGTTAAAAACTTCCTTTAGATTTGTTAGTTTCTTACTATGTCAATGTAGTTGCCATTGTGAATCACTGGAGGTGCTTTTTACAGTGGTAGTACACCATTTTAATGACAGGAAATGAGAGCAAAATGGAAAATGGGATAAAGGAAAACAATGGAAATCAGAAGAAAAAGGAATCTGGAAAATGAGAGACAGAGGCTGGTGGAGGGGACAGAATTAGAACCTGGGGGACTGCGCTTTGGGACTTGAACCCACGTCAATTAGCAGTGCATGGCATTGAGTGATACTGGCCGGTACAGGCAAGAGTTCAGATGGCATATGGCATGGGGGCAGCTCCACAGGAAACCACCACCATCCATGCAAAACACCTAGGGCGCATCATTTCCTGTTTTCCTTTTTTTTCCAGGGAATGTGAGATCGACGTTAAGCAGACAGACTGACCTGCTACGCTGTTAAAAACCTTCGAGATTTATATTTCCACAGGTAGTCCATCTGCGTATCTAGCAACACAATGCAGTAATAAAGATACTTCTTTTTTAATTTGGTTTTGTTTTATGCCTTTATTGATAGATCAGTAGACTGACAGGAGATTGGGGAGAGATGGGGAGTGACAGGCAGCAAAGGTCGTCGGAAACGGAATTCAAACGCATGACACACTGTCAGGCTGGCATTCCACCACGCCGGCGGCCTGGGCCGATAAACATACTTTTGAGCCATTTTATTTATAAAAGGGGTCCCCCTCAGGGACCCCTGGGGATCCACAGCACCCACTTTGAGAACCAGCGGTCTTTGGTGGGGTTCCAGGGGGTCCCCAGCAACATCATTTTAACCACTTTAGCCCTATATACATCGCCAATAGAAGCTCACAACGCGCCACATAGCATCACGCTGTGAGCTTGCAAATCGGCTATTTTAAACATTATAACAACAAAAATGTTGTATGGGGGTCCGTGTGGCACGAATCATGTTCAGATGGGAGACCGCGGCCAAATAGAATTTGACCTGAAAAGGTTTCAGAAGTGGTCTACAGCAGTGTTTCTCAACCACTGTGCCTGGGGACCTTTGGTGTGCCCCTGAGAAGGGTCAAGTGTGCCCCTTGAAACTGCTTGAAAGCCATTATTGTATTTATCATTTTAAAAATGTTTTAAACTAGTGAAAACAGCCGATCTACAAGCACACAACGCCTCGCGGTGCGAGGCGTTGTGTGCTTGTAGATCTGCTGTTTTCACTACTGATGTGCGACAGCCTTGTATGATGAAGCAGGGCTTTACTTTGCGAAGAAACGTACAAATGTGAAACTTGGAGATACAAGGTTTCTTCCCGACAGTAACGATATTTACACCCCTGTATTATGTTGGTGTGCCCATGGATTCTTGGGACATGAAAAGTGTGCCCATGCAGAAAAAAGGATGAGAAACACTGGTCGTACACAATAGAGAAGTGGGTAAAGTGAAATGACTCCACATGAGAAGATAAAACCCAAAGGGGAAATTGTTGTGGCTGCTTCTGCCCCCCAGCAGGGGGTTGATAGGAGTATCCTGTGGGTGGTCAGGTGCCTGAGAGGACCAGTTTCCTTCCTGAGTCAGCAGTTGTTTGATGAACGAAGGGTTTACTCTCACTCACACAAACATACACGCACGCATGTACACACATAGGGTGTCACAAGGGGGGGGGGGGAGTGGGACTGAGTTACTAGGGCCCAAGGTGGAGGGAGGGGCCTTAATTATTTTATACTTTAGCTGTTGAAAAATAGCAGATATACAAGCTCATTTACCCGTTGCGAGCTTGTAGAACTGCTATTTTTGAAAAGTCGTGAAAATGTTTGGAAATCTTTGAATATTGTCGCTTCTGGGGGTTCCCTGGAACAAAATATTTTGAGATGGGAGTCTGTGGCCAAATACATATCATTTTGGGGTTCCTTCACATGAAAATGTTTGAACACCACTGACATAGACATTTTCAAAAACCTTAGAAGGATTTGAAATTTTCACCATTAAAAAAAATATATCAGATCTACAAGCTCGCTGTAATAATGCGTTCCCAGTCTAAATGGGTCAAACCCCCTCCCCCTATGAAGAACATTCATGGGGGGCCCGGCCTGCAGTGAATCCTTGAACCCAGGGCCCAGAATTGGGTGTGACACCCC
Organism: Nannobrachium achirus; assembly: GCF_963921795.1. Classification (NCBI taxonomy): domain Eukaryota; kingdom Metazoa; phylum Chordata; class Actinopteri; order Myctophiformes; family Myctophidae; genus Nannobrachium; species Nannobrachium achirus. Next base: position 51,723,428 of record NC_137820.1, read on the forward strand.
TGCACACGCATGTACACACATGCACGGCGCGCGCACACACACACACACACACACACACACACACACAGTGGCAGTCGATCTGCCTCGACACGTCTGGCTCACCAGACAAAGGCGCAATTACTGCGTAGCGGCTGTTTATCGGTGTTGCGATGGAAACCGCATTCCTGTTTATAACAAAAGCTATCAGTGACTGTATCAGCCACATTACATTGTGATGTTTCAGATGTGATGGCTATCATTTGGGCGTGAATACAGTAGATGTCTCTCAATCGTTTACCCGTTCCAGGTGTACCGCGTACAATAATACCAAAAGGAAAATGCCTTATATTCTCACATAGCACTTTAATTGAACAGCAGTCCACCTGCAATGTCGTCAGGCACATAATTCCTCAGGAGGACTCAAATTAAAGAGCAATTTAACGCTACACCCTTCCATAATGTGAACACGAGGCCTAGTGTCTACAATCCGAAACTTAGATTCTATTAAAGTTTTGTCATTTAACTCATAAGCAAAACTAATTAAAAATAAACACAAATAACTTTTTGGACAGATTAAAAAATGTATACTCATGAACTGATATTATTTTATTTAACCACCTTTTCCAATATATTCAAAAATAGCCAAGCTCAAAATGCTCAGCGTTAAAGGAGTTGTGAGATTGTTTTTTGGAATTTTATACGTTTTTTATAACTTTTTACCTATAATGACATGCCTCAAAATGGGGATGCCGTAAAAGCAGCCTTGGTTGTGAACAGAATGAGAATTCACCCCATATGTACATTTGACATTGTTGACGTCATTACCGGGAAGTCATATGGACTTTTTTGTTTGACAGGATTTATGTTGGTTGAAATCAGGTGATATTCTAGGCCAGAAAATATCATAACTAGTTAGAGATGTCCCAGAATATAACCTTATATGCTCATATTTCAACTAACATTACAAACAATAACAACAATCATGTCAACCAAAAAAGTCCATATGACGTCCTGGTAATGACGTCAAGGTCATCCCCATATGGGCTGTGATCTGGCCCCAATCGAGACGTCACTGATTGGTCCAGGTCCTGACGTGCTTGCTGGGTTAACCTGTGCTTTACAATAACAAATTGTTGAAAATGGTTAAAAACAGGAAAAAAACGGCTGAATAATTGCAGATGCTGAGGTCAAATACCGGTCTGGCTCTAACTGAACACTGCATAGCATAGCACGAAAAAACTTGAACCTTTAAGGCCTCAGATACACATGAAAAGCACGTTACCTATGCTTTACCTGGGGGAAGGCAGGGGAGGGGGTAAAGCAGCGTCCAATTAATTCCCTATGGAAGTCACATGGTTTTGAAGAAGCGACTTGCTTTAAGGCTGCCCTTCCCCCATGAAGCAGCCGTAACACGTATGGTACTATTATGCTCTGCATTTAGTCTTTACCTGAAGGAAACGGTGAAGTGAAACCTTTGCCGGAGCCCTCTGAAGGTGACAAAGGACTGCCCCGGGAAGCTGCGGGTGGTCATCTCACAGTAGGGTTTCTGGTATTCTCCTGGGGGACACTGGCACATGAACCCCCCCACCAGCAGGTCCACACACCTGGCACCGTTTTTACACACGCCAGGGATGCAGCGTCCAGAGCGGGAGTTCACCTCGCAGTGCTCTCCTAGACATGAGAGAACACAAGGTCTAAAGCTGGTTGCACACTGCTGCGTTTTTCGTTGCGAAATGCGTTTTTCAGGGCAAGGAGAGAGAGAGAGATAGAGAGAGCAAGGGACTGAGTGGTGCGCGAAACGGGCAGCAGTGTGCAAACGTGACTGACATAAAGTGAGGTTGATTTTTTTATTTGCGTGTTCCGAAATTCACTCCGATATTCGGCCCGAAAAACGCAGCAGTGTGCAACCACCTTAAGTCACGGGTCTTCAACGTTTTCAGGCCAAGAGAGAGATGAAGCAGGGATCCCCCACAACCCAAAGATACCACATAGTTTCATCGTTTGACGGCACAATCATCAATTTTATTTTGGATTCATGTCAATTTGTGTTTAACTTGAATCGTCAATACTTAATAAACTTGACCTTTCACTCTGTACTTAGTCTGCTCTTTTTCCCCTCAACACAAACTTCTTTGCCGAAAATAGCCGATCTACAAGCTCACAACGCCATGGAAAAAAAAGAAGCTTCTATCACACAAGGACCCCCTGTAGTAACTCTGAGGACCACCTAGGGGTCCCGGACCCCATGTTGAAGACCCTTGGTGTAAGTGATTGTGGTTGTCTTTTTCTTATCGATCTAATAAACGTAGCCGTGTTGATAGTAACATTCCAAACAGGTCTTTTACTGAAGTAATAATCATCGTGTTATTCATCATTATCACTCCTCTTTAATCCACATCCATACCACAAAAATGTGCTTTCCCTGGCAGTGCTCCAAACGTGCTTAAACGTTGCTTTATCAGTCATCTTTTTGAAGCGTCAAACTTCCTCTGAGACTGATGGATTGCTCCGCCCACCTCCGGGAAAGACGATGACAGACATTTTTTCTCGCTTCTCACAAGTTCAATCCCATTACTACATGCCCCGCAAGCTTGTCTGAATCAGCTAAGGAGGAGGAACAGAGGGTGGGGGGTCTGTATCCCTATCCCCCCACCCACCCCAACCAGTATGTCAAAACAGGGATGGTTGTGGTGGGTTTTATTGTTCGTTGACCCGAACCGATCGTTGTTCAAAGTTTGGAACGGAGCAGCTTGTTTCATACTGACAGAAGCACAATGACGTCTCCTCTGCCCGTCCATGGTGGTCTTTAGAACAGCTCTTGTCCCACTGGAGACCCTGCGACTCATTGTCAGGCCTGAACATGGTCGCAGGATGGATTTTGCAGTGATGATGTCACTACTACTGACTGATTCACCCCCCCCCTCCATTCAACAGGAAAGCAGAGGCAGAGAGGTGGGACTGCATGCATGCATCACATGTTCAAACAGACCAGTAATTACATGGTAAGTGCACTGGTCAACTACCAGGGTGTCCCCACTGCCCTACTTCTGACTCACTTGGTGGTTCCCACAACAGCTTTGGGTTCTAACAAGAGAACTTGAACTCACAAAATCTGGCCTATAGTATTATGCAATTGAATATACAACAATCCACCTTTGATTGATTGATTGATTGAAGACTTTATTAGAAGTTTGCATAGGAAAAGGTACAGTTTCAATCTGTTAATTTCTCTTAAGATTAGGTTATGCGGCCAATTGACCATACAGCAACGTATGGTAAATCCATCATGGCCATAGGCCTATGAGTGAAATTATTTAGCCTAATTAAACAAGAATTATGGTGTTAATTTGGCCAGCAGAAACAATTATCATACAATGTAATTTTGCTTTTTACATCCTATAGTACTTTATAGCTCTTACATTCCCGTAAACAATCGTTCCTGTATACAGTATACTGTATATCTAGTTGCACAAATTACGCAAACAATTTCTGGATAAAGAGATTAGCCATGATTTCCACAGCCCAGAATTCCAAACTCTGGTGCCTGATAAGGACCTAAATGACTGTGAGATGGATCATCTCCGGTTCAGGATCTTTCTTTTTGAGAAACCTGAGAACATGACTGTCAGTCCAACCTTCAGCACCTTCTATTATGACTTGGGTATCCTGGAGCAAGGCAAGTGTTCAAAGGCCAGAAGGCCAGGGTTTGATTAGCAGCTAATGGCCCTGTCAGTGGGAATATACCTTTGGCTCAAGGCCTAGCCTTTAATATGGCTGGAAACAGAAACACTGAGTAGCAGATAGAAACGATGCATGAAATGAGTATGTGACAGCTCTGAGTGTTCACGGACAGTAGTTGTTCAGAACTACATCAAAACGAATGAAGTTCTAACAGATTTAAACTTTAAAGACTCCTTCCTTAGGCAATAGCTTGGGAGAATACAGAGTTAGGTGCAAGATAGGAGTGAACATAACTATCTACTCCATGTGCCTGCTGGTTTATCTGTCGTTGATTCTTTCTTTGTTGGTAACGTTTGTCTTTCCCTTTGTTTTTGACGATTAATGCATGTGAAACACTAGGGCATTAACGAAAAAGTCGACAAGTCGACTCAGTCGACTTCATTACCCAAGTCGACTCTCACCAGAGAAAGTCGAAAGTCGAAGTTGAAAAAAAAAACGTTCTATTGTGAAAATAGCAATCCACATTTAGATCGTCTATTTTCACAATTTCTGCCTCTATATATTTGACAATTTGGAAAATGTTTAATTTGTCATTTTAGAGGAATTAAAAAGTCCTTAAATTGGCACTTTAGAAATGTGAAGATACCCTCTATACACTTAAACTTTATGTTGGTTTGTTTACAGTTGAGTGAGAAAACAATGTTTCACATTAAGTTAATCATCTGGGGACCCCCCAAAATAATTGGGGGGTCGTGTGTGATGTGATGACGTCATCAAACGATAAAGTCGACTTCAACTCAACTTTTTACCGAGTCGAGTCGACTTGCAAAAATCACAAGTTCCAGAGTGTGAGCAGATAAGATGAGGATGTCAAACAAAAACTGCACCCACTCACCGGTGAAGTTCTCCAGACATTCGCAGGTGTAGCCTCCCTCACTGCTGCGACACTTCCCCTGGTTCTTACAGGGCGAGGAGTAGCACAGGTCGATCTCTGTCTCGCAGTAATCTCCAGTGAAGCCTGCCGGGCAGCGACATCTCAACCCAGCCACCGGATGAATGGGCCTGAACAGCATGGTGTCGGACGCCACAAACGGCGCCGTGCTGTCAAACCTCAGCACCGACACACACTTCATATAATTCTCACAAGGCTCTCTGAGGCAGATGTTATCGTCGAAAGGCAGCACGCTCTGGGTGGACAAATGTGCGAGCAGCGTGCGATTCAGATATATCTGCTCTTGGAGGGCTTCGGAGGGGAAGAAATGGTCAGGGTAGCTGCCGACTCCGAACCCCTGCCCTCGCAGCTCGTTGGGGGGCGTCGTCCGAGGCGGCTGCAGGGCAGAGAAGGTGACGTTGAGGATGCTTCCCTCGACGTGCGTGTCATTCTGGACATTGAAGACAAACACGCCGTTGCGTCCGATGGAGAGGACAGCAGCCACCCCGTCCATGAAGAGGGACAGCAGAGGGGACAGGAAACGTTCCTGGGACATATTTTCCAGACGGACCGTTATGCTGTTCGTGAGCATGTCGTCGGTGATGATGGCAACACGCAGGGTGCACAGGGCCATGACATGGTGAATGCCGTCTGTAAGGGAGGTGACAGAAAAGAGAAAGGCCATTACAGCTTTTGGAGCATTGCAGTTTTAGAAAATGTATCGAGTTGTACGCATACTGTACAACTCGACATTATATCACATTGCTTGTTGTTGATACATTTTATAGGATTCCAGAGGCAAAATTAGTGAGGTGCACACCTGATTTGATGAGGTGCCGGATGACTAAAAACTGGATAGAAAATATATAAGTTTAGTTTTTGAGGTGAGAATTTTTATCAGAATTTATACAACAGCCAAATAAATTAGCAAATTGTAGTGTAAGCCTTTCTCAGTAAAGAAGAATATCTGCAACAGAGCAGAAAGCCCGGAACACTCCAAGTTATATGAAGGCTTTTTGGTGCACGGCTCAAAATAGCATAAGGCAAAGAAGTAGTTGCCAGCAGTCAAGGAATCTCCTTTTCAGACAACGCTGACGAATACCGAAGGGTCGAAACGCGTCCGTTGCTTCTGTCCATCTGAGGTAAATAAAATCATGTGAAAAGGTGATTCCTTGAGTGCTGGCGACTACTTCTTTGTCTTAAGCCTTTCTCAGGTCATCAACTCTACCAGCAACATACACTGACTAAGGAGTGCATGGTTCAAAGCCTCAGTACATGGTGAAAGACTCATGGCTATCTATCCCTGTTATAAGTAAGGTTATTATAACAAAAGCCATTCTTAACAGGTTGCTGAGAGCTTGATGGAGCCTGATGCTGTCTCTTTCTCTCTCTCTCTCCCTGTTTCAATTTGTCTCCCACTTTCTCTCACTGCCCCCATCTCTCTCTGTCTCTTTACAGTGGACCCCCCCTCAATCTGTGAGTTTTAATTGATAGACAATGTGGACACAATTTCCACTCTGTTTCACTGTCCTCTCTCATGCTGTCAACTGGGTAGACACACTGCATTAAACACAATCAAACAAATACAAAACCTTATGATGCAGCAGCACAAATATATGTACACCCAAGAGCATGCCATGATTATACGTATCGTATACTGTATGCACAGAAATGCAGTAAATATAGACAAGCACGGTTGTGAAACACAAGGACATTATGTGCATGAGGGCACACAGGCATCGCAGTAGCAAATCCCTATCCCACCCAAGCTACCCAAGTCACCCACCCACACCCACAACCCACACCCACACACCCACCCACCCACACACCCACACACACACACACACACACACACACACACACACACACTCACACACACAAGGAGTGCACAAGATCTCAAGCAGCAGCTGCTTGTACAAAGGCAACAGAATGCCAAGACACACAAAAAGGATTTGGAACAAAAGACAGATTTTCTACGTTCATGTCGTTGATAAACACCATAATTACATCAACCTTGAACTTTGTCAGAGTATTTCATTACTCGGTGCGCTAAGGGCTCAAATATGAGAAAAGCACTCCACCCCATGCCACTCTGCATGTATGGAGGCCTAACTTAAATGTGGGTAATTCATTCAACAAATCAAACCCAGCTCCAGAACGAGACCAACTGATGCGATATTTGTAGATCCGATCCTGATTTTGGAGAATTTCATATGTATATCTATATATTAAATGTATATATTTAACTTCAGTTAAAACTTAGTGAAAAGAACATTCAATCTTAATTATACAATGAACAATCAAATAAAAATATAAAATAAACATGTGAGCAGGTATTTTATTTAAACACTTATAAGCCCTATTAAACATTTAAAAAATCTAAATCATAACGTTTTTAAAATGTAAACTTATGTCACATCGGTGGCATAATTGCCAGAGCTAATGTCGTAAAAAACAAAAGTCTAATAATGGCCAATATATTTGCAAAATATTATATATCGGCCAGACTCTAATCTCTTTATTTACGCTCAGCTTATTGACCAAAGCAGCCCACTTGTCACTGAAAAGCACCCAAGCTACCTGTGGTTTAATGTGTGGTGCATTTGCATGCTTCAAGTATCCATACTACAATTTGATAGTCAACACCTATCTAAAGAGGTTTGAAAATCATTCCTATTACTAAGCTGCTGCTTACAACCTCTAGAAAGCCTCATCCAGTCAGATTCAGTATCTGAGCACATGGTATTTAAGGAATTGAATTTAAGTCATCAGGGAATTAATGATATAATCCTGCACTTGAACCCTTGCATTTCTATTCTAGGGCTAGTGGCTCAGGAGGTAGAGTGGCTGCTTGGGACTCTGAAGGTTCGATCCCCAGATCACCATCGGTTTGTGTCAAAGTGTCCTTGAGCAAGTCACCTCTGCCATCAGTTTGAATGTATTGCACATTGTAAAGCGCTTTGGATAAAAGCACAGATGCACCATTTACCATTTCAAAGATAATTCAGGAAGACAAAAGTTTAAACAATATCTTCAATACATAAAAATCCAACATTTAAAGGCAATCCACTCCCATTATATTCTGACAAAAACATTTAGACCAAAGCAGCAAATGAGCATCTCTTAGATATAAATGGATGCCAGTGTTAACAGCTGGAATATCAGTGGCAGACAGAAACACAGTGGGGTGTCATTTGCTTTGGCACGAGAACATCCGCACAATATCTGCCCGATCGCAAGCAGCTATTGTCTCATGAAATGCTGACATGAGACTATTTTGAGTAAATATTATTAGTAAATATTATTTGATTATAATATTATTATTAATATAAAGCGATTTGAAACCACACCATTAGTGTGAGTGCCCCCAGAGTCAAGTCAAGGGTTTGTTCAATTAAAGGGATTAAAGAAAACAAACAGCACCTTGGCCAAGGCAAACACACCAAGTGCCATGACATCACTGGCTGAGGCTACTGAGGAGAGACTGTAAAGAACTGTTAGGAAGTGTTGAGCAGGGGAGTCACAAGGGGGGGAAAGTGGGACTGAGTTACTAGGGCCCAAGGTGGAGGGGCCTTAATTATTGCATACTTTAGCTGTTGAAAATACAAGCTCACAGCGTGGCACTGAGTGCCGCGCTGCGAGCTTGTAGATCTGCTATTTGTGAAAAAGTCGTGAAAATGTGTGCAAATCTTTGAATACAGCCTATGTATTTTTTAACCGAACATTTGTAACTCAAATTTTGCCTCTGGGGGGGGGTCCCTGGAAATACATATTTTGAGATGGGGGTCCGTAACCAAATACATATCATTTTGGGGGTCCTTCACATGAAAAGGTTTGAGCACCACTGACATAGAAACTTTTTTTTCTTCTTTTTTTTCTTAAAAAAAAAAGAAATTTTGAACACACATTTTCACGATTTTTCCAAAATAACAGATCTACAAGCTCGCAGCTCGGTACCGCACTGCGTGCTTGTATACGGTATCTGCTATTTTTCGATAGTTAAAGCACAAAATAATTGAAGTGAATCCTTGTACCCAGGGCCCAGAATTTGGTGCAACACCCCTGGTGTTGAGTCCTTATCTCCCTCTTATCAGCATCCGTCTTCTTCATAAATGGTGTGTGTGAACCACTCTACCACGAACTTCAAAGAAAATGTCAGGAAGTCCATGGAAACAGTGAGTGTTTGGGCCGGATGGGTAGAATGATGATAGTCAGCAAAGGTTAGGGGTTAAATGTCAAAGTTGGTTTTAAATATCTCTTTGTTCCCCAGGTAGTATCTCTCTCCCTCCTAAATGAGGCAGCAAGTCCAACCTTCCAAAAGAAACGCAGGTATGCAAATAGGCCATCCACAGTTCCACACAAAGTACATAAACTAGCTATAACTATTAAATGTTGTTTTAAAAATCGATCTAGCTCAAGAGATGGCAGACTCCACACCACAACTATAACAACAACATCAGTGTGGAATGTGGATACTCGCATAGAGTAATTATAGTTATTATAGTTATGAAGTTAGTTATAATATCATGCTTGGTGTGGATGGTGTAAATACCAATTTATTCTTTATTTCCTACATATATCAAAAAGGATTCCTAAGTCAAAAGAATTCCATTTAAAAAAATCTGTTAATTAGAAGGGGAAATCTTGAACTAAAAAGTTTGGGAAACTGGTATAGGACATAACAGCCACTAGAGATGTAGATGTCTTGTAAGTTTGTAGATGCAGTAGGCTATTTTCACTATTAGTCATACCCCGAAATATATATTGTTGGAATATCAGTCTGGTATGGTAAGACTCTAGACCTCTAATGGGTTTGTGTTCTTCACATGACGAGAATAGCAATACTTTTTAATGTCTTTGTTTATTGAACAAGTTCAAATTTCAGTTCAAAAGTTCACCGACGCCTTATTGGCAAAGTTAAAAACAAACCTCACACCGACAAACACCACAAATCAAAAATTAAATCTGTTCTGGAGTAATTGGTCTAAATGTTAATGTCTGTCAACATTCAATGGTCTCTTTCATTCACAAAGTCTCATTAGGTGAATTCACTTCACAGCTGCCTACCCACTGGACCCTATAGAGCAAATAAATTGGACGTAATCAAATTACACTCCTTTGCTTCCCACAACGGAAACGGGCACAGGTTCAGCAAGCCAGGTGCTTCAGTTCATACCTGCAGCATGTTCCCTTTGGTGGGGGATAAAAGATTGTCAGAAACAACTCCTAAACTGATATTTGACTTTGACATAAGTAACCGCCTCCCATGACGGTGACAAGCTAACTAATGGCCCTGGCAAGTTCGTAGCTGGTGCTGGTTGTTGACCCAAATAATCACTTGGACAGTGGCCAGCGTCCTGCCATTGCACAAAGAGTTCTGGGAAGGAGAACAGTTATTATGCCAATCTTCCTTTCCAAAGTGCACACTTCACTGGGCACGAAGCAGAGCACTAACGTGTGCCTTTTTCCCAGCCCGTCAGAGACAACTGTCAACATTTTTCCAGAACAATAAATCTTAAGAATTCTCTTCTGTTGCACTTCTGCAACAGTAGTCAGCTCACAGCGGAGAGCAATCCGAGAGATTCTAAAAGAAGAGAGAGGGAGAGGGTTTGAGGGTGGACGGACAAAGGTTTTCGATTCACATGCACGTGGTTAGATGAGCAGCATTTTGCGCAAGAAAATCCAGGGTGAAATTAAGATATAAAAGGGCCTTTTATTACCTTTAATTTAGAGGTATAAATGTTAACAGAGGGCGCAGCATGGGCTAGCTCATTATTAACTGTGGTATTTTAGTTTATAAACATTTACACTGAAACATCACAAGGAAAAAGACAAAAACTGAGTTTAAACATCAGTGGAAATTGCTTACACTGTGCCCGCTATAAAAACTAAACTGAGGAAACAAAACTATGCAATAATGAGGATAATGTTCCCTTGTTGAATACGAAACGAATTGATTCTATTTGCTGTTCTGACAACTGTTTTATTTCAGTGACAGCTGGTGTAGATGGGGGCTTTCTGGAAGATGGCACAGACAGAGTGCTGCAGAATCTAGACATACTTTTACAACAAATGACTGGGTTCTTGTTTAATTTGACAGTTTGGGTAGGCACTGGAGTACATAAATCATAATAAGTATGATTGTAGAAAGAAATACCAGTGACAAATGGCTCATATATTCAGCGAATTGAACAATCTGCTTGGGAATTTCCAAGAGTAAAAAGAATTTGTACAACAATTAAAGGGGGCGGGGGTGGGCTACTGTCAGCATAATTCTTCAGCTATCTATCGAACTTCTGTTAAAATAACTATAATCATTACTGGGACTTGAAAGGTAGAGAATGGACCAGATTTCCAGATTTGTCAGTTATGCAACATAATATTTATGCCTTGATTTCCTTGGTATTTAACAGTCAAATCTAGCAATTAATAAGAAAACATTTTAAAATCCCAGAGAGAGAGAAAATCCATTCAGATGCCTTGGAATGGAAAGAACCATTCTTTCTCACACAATGTATTCGATTTGAGGAATTTGAGGGTTAGAAGCTTACATTCTAGTGGCGGGATATGCCCTATTGGCCCCTGTGTATTTGTGTAATCTCAGAGAAAAGACCTCAAAGTGACTCATGCTTTCTGCCTCAGATTTCAACCATTCTTTTCGTATCCCGCGGCAACCTTTATGTCATTTGAAAATAAGACTCTCTCCGGTGAGCGGGTAGCAAGACCCTGAGCTTATGACCAATGTTGAAAGGGAACAATAGCCGAAACACAATAGAGAGGGACATCCTATATCTATTCCCCGATAAGGCAAATCTGCTGTCTGACTGAGGATGAAAAACTTCAGTTTCAGGAAACACTTTGAAAATCCTTGTGGAAGGAATTCATCTGCGTGACAAATATACAGTATATAAAAATGTATATATGGAGCTGAAAACCACCAGCTCAATCATGTTAACAAATTAAGCATCTTACAGGATAAAGAGATGCTGAGATCAAAACCTGCCAGGCCTATTATGTTTGTACATGTTCTATAAAATGTGTGTACTATGATGAATCCCTGTTTTGACATAACCCTGCTCTAACCCGGGGGAACATGAAGAAGAAACAGCAAACCCCTTTTCTCTGCAGCGTCTTCGCTGGGTCTGTGACACACAAACAGCATTGTTTGAGTGTGACAGAAATCTGCATGGGGACAAAGGCCCTCCCAACCTCCCCTGATGCCCTGATTCTAAAGGGTTCTACCCCCCACCCCTCCAAACCACCACCAGTCCCCCCAGCATACCCCAACTTTTCTCCTCTCAGTATCAAACATAGGACTCTCACTCTCGGTCCTTCCTCCTAAGAATGCCCCATAGTGGTGGACTGGTCTGTGTTGCCATAGTGACACCCCGGCAATTGCCAAACCCTCTCAGCTTCTGTTTTTTTTTTCACCCTCACCCCCAAAACGTAGCCCCGCCCCCCTCTTTACTTTGGCCCATTCCTTCTCCGAGACACTTTGGGATAAGAAGACAGCCTCCCTCTACACATTCTTCTACAGACACGGGAATACCCCAAAAAAATCCAGTTAACGGTTGTGTCAAAGGGGGTCAGGCAAGGGAAACGAATTACAGCCGAGCAGGATGTAGACCAGCACCACAGCCATCTCTTTAGAGCTGCTGTTTTCACTAGTGTGGGTCCCGGGCAAACTTATCTCTCTTTTGGGTCACCAGATAAAAAGTTTGTGAACCACTGAGCTAACATAACAGAAAATAAATAAATAATAATATAATAATAAAATAAATAAATAAAAGCCACATTTATTCTGAGAATGTCCCTGTTCTCAAACCTATTCTAACGCTTTCCTATTCTCTGAAGCTGTCAAATAGTTGGCAATTTGTGACCTTGCCTTTGGCCCGCAACAAAACGGTTTTGGATGTCTTAAAAACCGCAATTATGGAATCAAGTAGCTTAAAAGTGGCTGACACGCCACATGTCAAGAGTTGACGAGGAGCACAAACTGATCCTCTGCAATAACTTGGTACATGTGCTGTAGCCTCGTAAACCAGAATCAGAAGGCAGGAGGAGTCTAGTTTACTAGGCTACAAGTGCAGCTGTGTTCAATGTCACCAGTTCGAGGGCACGTCCCTCAAAAAACAGTCAGACAACTTAGCATGCCCGTTGGAACTTGAAACTGTTGAGGTCATTATGAGGCGCGAAGCTTGGCGGGTTGCCCTCATCACACAGGTGGTTGTGCGCAAGTTTACAGTAAAAACAGTCTTATGTAGTTGGCTACAATGTGGTGGTGTTAAGGATATAGGCTGTGGGCTACAAAGCATCATCCAAGGATATACCCACAACAACAACCGTAAAATTCAGCAAGCCCAAAATTAATAGTCAAATGTCCACAAACTGCTGTTATGTAGTGAAAGTGATCAAACAGTACAGGTAATAGTCCGGAACTGAATCACTATCATCTATGACATCATTTCACTGCAATAAAAAGTTACTGTACAGCTTGGGTGAAATTGCAGCATGGTTTGAAATTCATAGTCACAACGTGTGTGTGTGTGTGTGGGGGTGTGTGTGTGTGTGTGTGTGTGTGTGTGTGTGTGTGTGTGTATATATTAGGGCTGGGACTTTAACTGATTAATTTTGATTAATTAATTACAGACAATTAACGCATTTTAATCACCCTTAGTTACTGACCATAGAACATTTCTCACTGGACAAGTTTCAGGCGTATCAATCATACAACAGTCAACAAACCCCAGCGCATGCAATGTGAGAAGCCGCCGGCCCAGTTGACGAGAAATTTTCATTAAAAAAACTCATATGCCAAAATGCATTTTAATTGAAATAAAATTACTTCTCAGGTCAAATATTTATATGCGATTAAACATGCGATTCATTTAGATTAATTCATTACAAAGCCTCTAATTAATGAATTGAGGCTTATTGTCAATAAATGCAAAGGACCTGTAAATCTCTACCAGGATCAAATTATTTAACTGGGTCACTAGATTATTCTGTGACACTTTGAGCGTGGTAAAAACAAGGAATCCTATACTACAATCAGAAAAGGGTGGATTTTGAGTGAATATGGAGCAGGTGGGCTTCCTCACTTGGATGTCCTTTTTATGGTCCTTTCAGTTTTCTCAGAAATTGTACAATTTACATAAATCTTAGATTTTTGCTGCATATTTTGGCCAAAAGGGTACCCAGAGCCTTTGAGATAAAAGAGCTGCACCATCCCTGTGCAATCCATTGCCCCACAAATGTAGCCCTCACTGACAACTATACATCGCCGTTTTTTCTCCAAAGTGTTTTGACAATTGCCAGACAGTGGACAAAGTGTGGTTGTGTTTGTTGTAGCTAAGTATTCATGTATAATGACAGACCACAGACTACCTTTCTTCAAAACAGTAAGCCTACATGGTATGTTGCTGACAGATTGCGGAAATAAAACAATATCACGGTTGGGAGGAGGCCTGGTAGTGTCAGGGGGCTTTCACATAGGAAAGGGGCAATTTTTTTCTAGTTGTCTAGTTGTAGCTGGTTGTTGTCATCCGAGTCCCAATCGGCAAGAACAATCATCATTAGACAAGACAGCATATACTGTATATTTAATAAAATAATGTTTTACTTTATAACGCATATTATACAGAATAAAACAATTATTATATTATTATTACATAAACAAGTAACTACATTTGAATGCCTCCAATCCAAACAAAGTGAAACTCCCAGAAGTTTCCCTCACCTCAGGCACTCATATCCACTCCCTCTTCTCCAAAACCACATCACAAGACAAAACATGACTGGCTTTATTGGTTTGTATTGAAATCATTTAGATCAAAACAAGCAAATGAAATCCTAACAGTTATCTGCAATAGTAACCTGCGATTGGACATGCTAGGCTTCCACTGATGCACAAAGAGGCACTCCCAAGTTCTTGAAGCCAACTTCAGACAAACAGATTTTGATTTCTGGATGGTAATCAGATTGCTAATGTTTCCCCTCAGTGCAAAACACAAAATAAACATGCTATGCTTGAGGTCTACTGTATGCCACTAGAACAACATGAACGATTGGCCTTCGAACTCTTTCCAAACCTACACAAGATGAAAGCATGTGTTTGTGTTAGACGGCTATATTCTGTGCAGCAGACCATGAGGCTGGTAATTCCCACAAATTAAATAAAGAGTGGCAATGGGTCTAATAGAGCACCACTGTAGCCAAACACTGAGACCTGCCAACTATTCTGAGCCAAGCATGTACACCTAATTTAATTAAAGTGGAAAGAATGGGAGAGGTTAGGCTATGCTCTGCAGACATGTCGGAAAGGAGACATGTCATCGTATACTGTCATGTGAACTCTTCTGCACTGGACTTCATCAGTTTACTGTCGTGTCTGCTTGCCTCCAGTTAAAAAGACTTCTGCCAGCACTCATCTAGATTTGCTTGAGGTTTGTAGCGAGTGCATCTCTCCACTCCGACATGTCTCCTTTCCGTCATGTCTCCATTCCGACACTAACCCTATCTCTAACCCTAAACCTAAACCTTAGGCCTATGGGAGTGTCGCCACTCCGACAATAAGAAGTCAATTTCGGAGTGGCGACATGTCGGAATGGAGAGAGCCTCCCGAGAGAGGGATAGATAGGACTACCTATGTAAATACTGTATTTGCTGATAATGAAAAAGACATATTCTGAAACTCTTCCCAGACACAGAAATTAGCACAAGCGTTAGCAAGCTGATGCATGTTGCAAATTTCACGTTAGTGTGATAAAGCAACAAGACGGTTTGATTTACGGGGAATTTCTCCCTGACATATAGGCTAATCAATCATTCTTTCATAACGAAGATATAAGACCTTGCCTGAGGCAACTTTTTTGTAAGGAGCGTGCTTACTATGTAGGCGTCAAATTGAACATCTGGTTAACTCAAATGACTCTATTTCCTAGCTGCTAGGTTTATAGGTGTCCGTTTTGATAGGTAAATTCATCACTTGGCCAATCCTGAAGTGTTTTGACTGCTGAACTTGTGAAAACATAAAGTCTAATTTACAGCACTCCGTTCAGCCTAGTATTGTGTGTAATGTGTAAAGGCCAAGCCTCCAAATCCAGAAAATCATTAGTGTTGTTCAAGTGGTGAGTAACTAAATACAGGGCAAAATGTTCACATACATTTTGCAAAATGTTTAATAGATAAACATAGCAAAATAGATGTATTCCTTAATTTGCTATATCTAAGGAATACATAAGTGTCATAACAAATGTAAATACATCAGGGGCACCCGCTGGCCTACTGGCCCAGGCGCAAACCACTTAGGCATGGATGCCTTGCGGTGTCGCCGGTTCGATTCCCGATCCGGACGATCTTTGCTGTGTGTCTCTCCCCATCTCTCCCCCAATTTCCTGTCAGTCTACTGTCCTAACAAAAAAGGCATAAAAGCCCCAAAACAAATGTAAATACATCAAATACAGAAGATTTGATGTATACCATGAATCCACGACTCATAAGGCTCATATTAAACTTAAAGAGTGTACAGCTAAATCAATCTTCAGTTCTGATACTCTGAGTTATATATTGTTGAGTTCAACACTGAGGATTTCACTGTGTGGAGGGAGTTTAGCCCCTCATGCTGTGCCAGCTTTTTGGAGCTGTGTGAAGCACAGGCTCCCTATACGTGGCCGTGTGGGTCTGTCTGTCTGTCTGTGTGTGTGTATGTAGCCTGAACTTCCTAAACTTCGGCACGCCACTAGTCCCACAGTTTTGCCACCACACACTCGCGCCATATGTCAAATCGACCGGCTTACTCGGGAATCGTGGGCTATTACTTTTCTAAGAGAAAGGTTCTATAGTTTAATTGATATTAATTTATTAGTGAATTAATTTTCCCCATTGACTTATAATGGGAATTGCAAAAACTCACATTCAATTATTTGTCTCTCGCATAGGGGCTAGAGTTTCAAGACTTGGAGAGGAGGTTCATAATGATTTCAAGGATTAAATAAAAAATAATTGTGTCATTTGGCCGCATGGTGGCGCCATAACACCCCACTTTACGTTTTGGCCTGTAACTCTTGAACCGTAGGTCGGAAAATTAAAAATATTTTTTCCCTGGATTCCTTGGGTCATGACGCATCTCCCCATATAGGCCACGCCCATTTGCGCCATGATAGATTTTCCGCCATCTTGAATTTTCTCCAAAACACACTTTTTGCTCCTTTTCCTACATATTTTCTTCAAATGTCACAAAAATCGGTACACATGATCCACACACACACACACACACACACACACACACACACACACACACACACACACACACACACACACACACACACACACAGCTCCACTTCACACGGGTGTGATTTTTTTTTGTGTTACAGTACATGCCATGGGCCACAAAAAGAAGAGTCCACTGAGATTTCTGTCAATTCAGAGGAAGTGAATGAAAAATGTGTTGTCATGGTCAGGATTGGAATTACTGAAGGGGGGAGAATACATGTCATGGCTTTTGATACCACCTTCTCTGGTACTTTTCGTGGTTGATGGGGATTTGTTTTATCCCTGATTCTGGTCCTTTGGGGAACGTAGACTGTCTGATATTTACTTTGATAATACAGGTATATAAAACAATTCAATAACAAATAGTGTTAATAAGCACAATTAATCCTGGCACCGCAATTTTCTGCAAATGTGTCAAAATTGTCAAAAACAAAAGCTGAGATCTGCTTTTTTTGCTCTTATACTGTAGTTAAAAGTGCCCCCTCCCCCCCTTCTCTTCTCCTTTTTTCTTTTTTGAACAAATCCGGTCACGGTAACTATGATAATGGACAGGAACAATAGATCTAAATGGTTACCTAGCAAGCATCAGTGGGCAATGTGGTGGTGATTTGCTCCTAGTCACCAATCGCCATGGTATTTAAAGGCCTGCTCTTTACAAGATCGGCTGAATGCAACTGACTTTTTTCAAAGTCAGACAAGAGCAAGCCATAAATATGTTTTAAAGCCAAACAATTACTTTGAGGACCATGAGTGAAGTGCTGCAGCAAATGAGCCACAGTGACCTATTCACATGAATTATGACCTACTTATAAGGAGGTATACAAAATCACACAAATAAATGTCAAAGGAAGTACTCCACTGAATTTAGTGAGGAACTTACCAGTGACTTTTATCTTCATGGTCGCCTCAAGAGGCCTGTTGTTGTCAAGGTCTCTGCTGAGTTTGAGCTCGCCAGTGTCTTGGTTGAGAAGCAGAAGACTGAGCTCGTTGCCCTCCACAAAACTGTAGTGCAGCCTATCGGACACATCTGGATCCTGAGCCGGTACCTTTCCGATCACACCTGCAGGGAAACTGTTAGACCTGTTGGTGACATAATTGTTGAAGATGATCTCAAAGTCCTGTAGGACCGGGTCGTTGTCGTTTACGTCCAACAGGCGGATGTGCACGACCGCCCGGCTCACTAAAGGAGCCGAGGTTGCTTGAACAATGATGGTGTATTCCATCTTGGCCTCATAATCTAAGTCTGTGAGAGCTACGAGATCCCCGTTGAACATGTCCAGCTGAAAGACTTCCGGAACGTTTCCCTCCACAATTTGGAAAAGGATTTGTGCGTTGGTCCCCTCATCAGGATCTGTGGCAGTGATACGAGCCACGATGGAACCCACAGGGCTGTTCTCCGCCACATACACATACATCTCGTCCTTTTCAAACACAGGAGCATTGTCATTGATGTCCACGACAGACACCTGGATATCCACTGTTGCTTTGAGCGGGGGGACGCCCTTGTCCACAGCAAAGGCCTTGAGGTTGTACAAAGGCACATTTTCCCTGTCTATTTTCCTGGCTGTTCTGATTATACCAGAGTACGGCTCAATGAAAAAATCCCCGTCTCCATCATCCCCACCTTGAAAGGTAAAGCTGATTCTACCATTAGAACCAGAGTCCCGGTCAGAAGCGGTAATCTGGAGGACACTTGTGTAGACTGGAGCATCTTCAAAAACAGTCCCCTGGTAAAGGTCACGGAGAAATTGCGGTGCATTATCATTGGCATCCAGAACAATGATCTCTACATATGTGGTGTCGGATTTCTGAGGGATGCCATTGTCACGGGCAATGATGGCGAGTGTGTAGGATGCCTGGTCCTCGTAATCGATCTCTATCTGTGTGGTTATGGCACCTGTGTCAGGGTTTATCTTGAACTGCGGCACGTTGTCCTCCATTACATAAGTGATGCGCGCATTCTCTCCTGTGTCTTCGTCCGTGGCACTGATCAGAACCACGGTGGAGCCCACAGGCCGGTCCTCGCTAAACATCACATGGTAGCTGGCACTCTGGAAGACAGGCCGATGTGTGTTGGCATCGGTGACATTGATGTGCACCTGTGCCGTGTCCTGACGTGTGCCATCGGAAGCAGTCACCGTCAGGACGTATTGACGCTCCTGCTTGTAGTCCAGTGGCAGTGCCAATGTGATAAGCCCCCCCGCACTCTGGCTTGTGATGGAGAACCTGTTCCTTGTGTTGCCACTGGAGATTTGATAGGTCACAACACTGTTGGCATCTCGGTCGATGGCAGTGAGCGTCAGCACACTGGTTCCAGCAGCAGCGTCCTCGTTGATCTTTAAGTTATACATTTTCTGGGTGAAAGTGGGAACGTTGTCATTCACATCGAGAACTGTCACACTCACGCTGGCGGAGGATGACATGGCGGGAATCCCATGATCCACTGCTTCCACACCAAATGTGTAAAACTCAGTTGTCTCCCTGTCCAGCTCCACACAGACTGTAATCCACCCTGTGTTGTTGTTAATGGTGAAAGGGAGGCCTGGGCCCGTGCCAGTAAGTCTGTACTCCAGATGGGAGTTGTCCCCAGAATCAGCATCAATAGCCTGAATGTGGATGACGGAGTAACCAACTGCCACGCTCTCCAACACAGAGGATTGGAAGGGTGTGCTGACGAACATGGGGGCATTATCATTGACATCCACAACTTGAACCACCACCATCCCTGTGCCATTTATTAGTGGAGGCCTACCCCCATCCTGCGCTTTTATACGCAAATTATACTCACGGTTAGTTTCATAATCAAGAGGGTTGGTGACATCGATGACTCCTGTAGGGGAGTGGATATAGAACTGGCCTTTTACATTGCCACTGATTATGCTGTAGTGGACCTTTGCATTGTTACCCGCATCCCTGTCTGTGGCTTTCACCTGGGCCACTTTGGTGTTCACCGCTATGCTCTCCAGCACCTGGACCACATACCTTTTCTCACAGAACTGAGGGTAGTTGTCATTTTCATCCTCCACGGCAATGTACACTGTAGCTGTGGCACTGCGAGGGCCCGGGTCTCTGCCCTGGTCATTGGCCTCAACAATCAGCTGATACTCAGACATGGACTCTCTGTCTGGCCTCACTTTGATTTTGACCAGCCCATTCCTGGGGTCAATTTCAAATCCAGCATTGTCCCCCTCCTCGTTGACAATCTTGTATATCATGTTAGCATTGGAAGGAGCGTCCCCATCTGTGGCCCTGATGGTAAGCACTTCAAAGCCTACCTCCACATTTTCCCTAATACTAACCCTGTATTCGGTCTGCTCAAACACAGGTGAATGGTCGTTGGTGTCACTGATGGTGATGGTGAGATAGGCAGTGGCTGACCTCTTGGGTTTGCCATTGTCTGTGGCAATAACTTTGAAGACGTGCGTGTCCTTGATTTCCCGGTCTAACGGTTGCAAGGTCGTAACGGTTCCCGTCTCCAAGCTAATTTGAAAGTAGTCATTTGACCTGTGGTCGAACAAAGCCTCCATGTCGTATTCAACTCTGCCAGCATCCCCGTCGTCTGCATCGAGCGCTTTGAGCGTAATGACGCGCGTCCCCGCGGGCTCGTTCTCTGGGACAGACACCTGGTAGTTGGGAAGCTGGAACTGAGGACCAGTATTCGCTGCCCTCCTGTCACGTTTCGCCCAGTAATCCAAGCCCCCCGAGTCAGTACCCGCAAGGCTTCCATGACTGACATGAGGAGGACGCAATTTCAGGCGCACGGTCGAGGGGTTCAGTGAATTTTGCACCTTGCAGACCACATCCAACTCTCCCCTGAGATCAGAACCAAGACAGTTTGGATTAAAATGGCCCTTGTCAAAACTTATTTTATGCCCCCCTGACTCACACGATGAATGGAAATCGTTTGTATGAGTGAAATGTGGCAAATGTTTATAAATGCTGATAACCAAAATCCCAGTGGAGAGACAGGGGGATGGCACCAGTTTTGAGCGGATATTCATGTATATATCATGTTCACGTTTAATGCGCTTTCTTTTATATTTGATGAAGCAGTTCTGTCCATGCAGAAAAGTTTTGAAATGTATCAAAATGAAGTTATCCGAAGTTATCGATCGGAGCTGCACAAATAGCGGGACGGGGTTCCTGGGTAAACGCGCACAGTCCACTTTTCCTGAGAGAAACACAACTCCTTCTTTCCTTTTAATGTCTATGAATTGGCGCACATACCGTGGGGTCATCGCCCTCTCTATGTTATAAATCCAACCGGGTCCGACGGATGCATTTGCCAATATGAATCCAGGCTGCAACGTGTCCGAAACGTGTAGATCAAAGCCTCCAAATAACGGAACGTGCATGAACAAAACGCAAATCCAAATCCAAAGCATTTGTACATCCATGGTTGAAACTCATGATATCCAGGCTATCCTCAAGAACGCCTATGAAGTCTGCTCAGCAACTTTCCCTCTGTTCCTCGACGCATTGGTCATCTCCTCCATGGCTAGTGTTGAAATGATGCGACGATCTTTCTTCTGTTGCACTGCTTGCTTGGAGTAGCAGCAGCTGCCCCCTTACCCCACCCCCAACTAGCACCTCAACTTTATGGGACGTGTAGATGAGTGCCTCTCTGCTGCCCCCTATCGTAGAACCATTCTCAAAGCATCCATAGCATAAGAGAGATTCACAAAGAATTGAAGATTTCATAATTATTTTCCATTTACAGTAAAGGATTAGCCGAGATAAATCAGCTAGATTTGAATATTGTATGCATCCATATATCCATTGAATGCATGTAGCCTTCTCATTTTGCAGGCTTCTAATGGTCTCATCAGTGGTCAACAAAGTATGGAACCCCAATACTTGAGTGAAAGTATAGCCTCCTGGTTTAATATTGTTCTTCAAATGTACAAACTACAAGTACATTTTCTTTATAATATCAATGCATTTCTGTATTGAAATTATGACATTTCCCCCCCAAATTCTAAGATTTTCCAGAAAATATGAATAGTGAAAATAACAGATCTTCAAGCTCACAACACATTGCATCACAATACATTGTGATCCGCTATTTTCACTATATTTGAAATAAGTGGTTCATTCACAATGTACTTTTCCTGGACTCATGAAGCCACGCCATTACAGTCCTTCCTTATATTGTACATCAGGAGTTAACGTTTTCAGGCCAACGGCCCCTTAGTTGAGAGAGATGAAGCAGGGACCCCCACAACCTGTTCATAGATTCCATAGTTTCATCGCTTGACAGCACAATCATCAGTGTATTTTGGATTCATGTCAATTTGTTTTCAGATATTCAACCACTTGAGCCGTCATTACCTAATAAACTTCACCTTTTAATCTGTACTTAGTCTGCTCTTTTTTCCCTCTACACCACACCTTTGCCGAAAATAGCCGATCTACAAGCTCACAACGCTTCGCAGCGCGAGGCGTTGTGCTTGTAGATCTGCTATTTTTGGATATACCTGTAGTTCTCAAAATATGGACACTAGGGTTCAAGTTGTTAATATAAAAAGGATTGGGAGATTTGGAGGAAGTAACTCTGAGGACCCCTTATATCATCTAATGTATATCTGTCTGCATTTATCCAAACAAAATGGCACCGTCATACATCTAATATTCAGGAGGAAAAAAATACTTTATTTCCTTGATTTTCTTTTAGATCATGCATTAACTCAAAATATTTACATTAGATTTTATGAAATCAAAACACAAAAGCAGCAAAAGTGATTTAAATTATTCCAGAAAAACAAAATAGACAATTGCAGTAACTTAAAACGGTTTCTTCACTAGAAGTACAGTTGTACCAACTTGTACACAGGATGACTCGACTGTTGTAGTAGTAGGCTACTGATGGACCGGGTTTGATCAAAAAGAAAGGTTTATAAGTGGAGCTTCTTTCACAGCATTTTCCTTCTGGTCTTCTGGACTCCACTTGATCAGGGGGGAGCTCAGATCAATTAACTGTACAGAGAAGTAAAACAAACAGTCACATCAATGTGAAACACATGACACCATCATATGCTTTTCCAGTTAAAATCTCATGCCAAGCCAATCAAACAAAGCTATAGGAAAATGAACCAGAACAGGAAATGTGTACTGTGTGTATAACATCTTCTGGAAAACCGGGACTAGTTATACACAGAGATTATTTGCTGTGCAATGTCTTGCTCCACAGATAATTTCTACTCACGCTTTAAAATGTAACTCTAGAGAGCCAAAATGTCAACTTGCACACATAATCTAAAAAACAAATGGTGCAACCTTATGCGAAAGTTTTCAATTGCTGAAAAGATATAACAAAATGTAAACAGGAACCAGGTAGGATGTGTAAATGATGTCAAACTTCGTTACTCTATGTTAACAAGTGACAGTTCTCTTCAGGCTCGTCCATTTTTCTCACCTCTTTCTCACCAACAAGTTTGAGTGGGACCGGCCGCAGTGGCCGGATCAGGTCTGGGGTATTGAACAAGTCAATGAGGGTTTTATCCTCCTCAGGTTTAGAACCCTCAGGTTTAGAAGCCGGGAGATCCACCAGCAACATCTGCAAGACATGGATATATTAGGAATACAATGCGTTTCTTAAAGCAGCACTAATGTATAATTTTAAATGTGTCCAATCTGTATGGGTAAGGAGTATGGTTATACAATATAACTTGGCGGTGGTTGTATTTTGTCTCCTTGCTCTTTTATTGAGATATTTACCAGTAGATTGTGTCAAATCTAGAGATATGCCGATTGATTGAGTGATCGCGATCGGCCGATAATGCCTCTATCTGCTTTGATCGGTATCTACTTTGCCTCTATCGGCTTTGCCAATCTACAGCTATTTTCACAATATTTATCTGTGGGACTGCATGTAACCTCAGGTTTAACTCCAACAAGTTGAAGTGGTACTAAAGGACCTCAGCCTGCAATCTCCTAATATTTATACTTAATATACAATGTCAATGTTTTGCAAGAACAGGAAAGCGGATTAAAATCCAGGGTAGAAGAGGAAAGTTACATAGTACAGCTTTAACTTAGCATGCATGTCATGAGAATCTCTCTTAGAACCCATAGTGGCTGAGTAAAGGGTCATTCCCACGGGGAAATCTTGCTCTTTCGAACGACCATCATTTCGACAACGGAGCGTCGGGAGGGTTAGCGACTCACCCCACGGAGGTTAGGTTTAGGGTAAGGGTTAGGTTTGGGTGTCGAAAAGATGACATAGAAACAGCGAAACGCTCCCCATTCCCACAGGGCAAGATAAAGATAAAAAATATCTTTCTCAATTGGAGCGCATGGTAGCATCCAGTGTGGACACTACCATCACTTCAATTGAGAATTATATATTTTTTTATCTTATCTTGCCCGGTGGGAATGACCCTTAACAGCAGTTCCATGTCTCACTGTTATTGGCAGACAGCTTTAATATGTGATGCTAAAACATGTCAAAAATGCACCACACAAATATTACGGCTTCTCTACATTGCTATGCTGAAAGTCTCCATGTATACAGTATATTATGTCATTGTTATTTATGTACTTTTCCCCAGTTCATGATGCCTTGAATAGCCTGGTTTTCTATCAGAACTGTATATTAATACAATTTGGTACCATATTATTAGGGCTGTCACGATTATGACATTTTACATGACGATTAATTGTCAATCAAATAATTAAGGTTAACGATTTAATTGTGTTTTTGTCATTGACAATTACATTTCTGTTTGGCTTTTAGGCTTTGAAGTTGCACATGGTAGATATGACACATAACCTAAATATACAAAGAAATTACTGATTATATTTGACAACTTTACACTAAAAAAGAACATTGATAGTGGAAATAGACGATCTACAAGCTCACGACACGTCTCGATGCGATGCGTTGTGAGCTTGTAGATCTGCTGACGATTATGCAAAATAATTGCGATTACCTAAAATAATTGCGATTAGACGATTATGTAATAATTGGGACAGCCCTACATATTATGGATGAACTAGTGTCCTTTAATTTTTTTGTTATACTTGTTTGTTTACAATACCGTATGTAGTCTAGTAAAACATGCATTTAAATTGGAATTCTGAGCGAGATGCCAACATTCTACAACATGACTCAAACATGATGGAATGAGGTTTCAGATACCTCAACGCTCTCCTGTGCTTTGGCTCGATGGTCTTCAGAGATCACTTCCTCAGTGGAGTGAAGTTTCATCAGGTTTCCATTTGCCTCAGGCTCCTGGTGCTCATCAGGGTGCTCTACAACCTTCTGCTCAAAAACCTCTGGGCCCTGCTGACAGGATTTGTACCAGTTTTCAATGGTCAACCTGAAGCACTTTCATGTTTCATGTCAGCTTTTCCAGCAGTGAAATATCTTTAGATTTAAAAGCTAAATTTGAAGATTTAACCAGGAAAATGAAATATGATCATATCACACCAACACTCATAGCACTTCACCGGCTACCAATACAGGCCAGAATCGACTTCAAGGTCCTGCTCCTGACCTTCAAAGCCCTAAACGGACTCTCCCCATCCTATATGTCGGACCTAATACAACCATACATCCCAGGAAGACCACTGCGGTCCCAGGGTGCCGGTCAGCTCAGTCACAACACCCAATAAAGTAACCGTCGGGGGCAGAGCCTTTACCCACCGTGCCCCCCATCTCTGGAATGCTCTCCCTCAAGCTGTCAGGGATGCCGACTCTGGAGTTGCCATAGTCCATGAACATTGTCATGACCAAATCCTACTGCCCCATGGTCTCTAACATTGGATTTTAACATTTAACATTGTGTTGCTTTATTTATATATGATCTTTTTGTCTTGTTTTTTCTTTTTGTTGTTTTTCACATTTCACTGTTTATTTTCTTTGAAATTGTGTTTGTGTTGTGAAGTGCACAGAGACCCCTCTGGGTGATTTTGTACTATAAATAAAAATAAACTGAAAACTGACTGAAACTCAAAAAATTACCGAGCTACAAATAATAAAGCTATGTTTTGTTTTCTGAGGACATGTCACAATAAATACATCCATCTAACCTGGCCTGATTATATGGGTAATAATAAAATGATCCTGTATGTGTTGTTAAAAAAGAAAAAAAAAGAAAAGAATAATACAGTTTACAGTATGTGAGCACATTCCGAGATTTTCAGAACCCTGCCTTGACTTACCTGTACAGTCACACAAGTCGGTGCTTCATTTTGTGTTTCCAGCTGGAGACCTGGTGGATCAGCATCTTCCAGACAGAATGGTGGGATCTTTGTTGAGATGACCAGCTCCACCTCCGACACTGTAGACTCAACCTGAGTAGGGCTGCAGAGAGGGAGAAATCATGCAAGAGGTTCAAGAACCATGGAAACAATGTGATCCAAATCCAAAAGTTGTCATCATTTTAATGAATTTATTTTCTACTTTAAAACAATTTGTAACTGTTAGAAAACTGCTCTAGAAATAAAGTATAAAAGTGAAGAAGACCATTTCAGGTCATCACAGTTATGAATACATTATTCTGCATCATGGCTATGAGTGTGCAACCTTTTCTTCACTTTTAGACTTCTGCACCCAGGTCAGCAGCGCCTCAGCAATGGTGTGCAACATTCTCCTGTTAGTTCTACAAATAAAGTATACCACTAATAATTATTCATAATTCTTAACTCAGTGAAATCCACTGGTGGTCAGGTATTTTATTCTGGCAAGTTTGCATGCAAAACTGACACCCATGCATGAGACCCAGGTTATCATCTCACCTCCGGTTACTGGTCCTCCTAGCTGAGATGCACATACTGGGGGATGGCCTGCAAAACCCAGCTAAACTCTTAGGGGTCATAGTTGGGATACCAGAGATTCTCCGATTGACAGGAGTCGGTAAGGCCGATGGACGCCTTATTTTAGACATGGAGGGCGTGTTGAACAACTCCGGAGTTGGACTTTAGGAAGAAATTAAGTCAGTGGAGAGGATCATTTCAATGGTACTTACTGTAAACATGGTACTTAAACATCTAGACGAGATATAAAGGGGTTAAAATATATATATATATATATATATATATATATATATATATATATATATATATATATATATAAAAATACATACAATTCAGCAAACACAAAGTGGTGGCAATTCTCAAACAGAATGTTTAGCTCCATTCTCTCACAACACCTCTCACAAACATAGCCACCACGTCAAACAAGCGTGAACATTTTGCACTGTCCACATTTTAAACATGCCACTCTTTGAACCGCATTTATTTCAATTTAACAAAGTTTCGCCTTTCGCCTCACGCAGAGCAGCCAGTCCTGACAGTGCTCATAAACTGGTCACCAGAGTATCAAGTTACAGAGGAGGGGGGAGGGGAGCTGAGCAGAGGAGAGAGAGAGAGAGAGAGAGAGAGAGAGAGAGAGAGAGAGAGAAAAAAAGACGGGGAAGGGCCCGGGGAGCTGAGCGTCCGTATACACCACGTCATCGCATCACCAATACCTTTCACAAAACCTTTAAAAAAAAAATGTTTTTTCAAAAAACTTTTTTTTTCCATTTTTTTTTTTTTTTCAAAAAACTTTTTTTTTTCAAAAACTGAACTCTAGACTTTTGCGGCAAACTTCTAGTATATATATAAACACATACCTGTCCATGCTGCCAGAACTCATCAGTCTCTTTGGTTTCATGATCTTCACTGAGTCTGGGGATTGAACCACTACAATGAAGAAAATGCTCAATTGAATCCATCACAAGGACAAGTTCAGATAAGTAAGGGTAAATTAATTCCATCAAAATATTATCAAATATCTATTTCTATGTGCTGGGTGAAACAAACAAAATTGAATCCATCACAAGGACAAGTTCAGATAAGTGCGGGTAAATTAATTCCATAAAAATATTATCAAATATCTGTTTCTATAGGGTGTGCTGGGTGAAACAAACAAAACTCACCATCAGATCGCTTGGGTCCTTTCAGCCGACTAGTGGGAGTAGGGGCGATGAGGGCCACGGGTTTGGCCCTCGGGCCAAATTGTGGCAAGGAGGAAACACTAGTAGACACCAAGGCTCGTTTGGCTGGGCTCTGTTGGAATGGGGTGGGGGTACTTGGTACAGCTCTCTTCACAGGTGTGGACCTGGCAAGTTTGGTCGGGTCAGTCTCAGACGTCTTCCGGGACTGGACTGAGATGGACCGCCGTGCACCTTTGACAGTGGTGGCTGTAGCAGAGGGTTTAGACTCCGCAGTTCTGCTAGTGAGGGTGGAACGGCGAGTTTGGCCAGTTTTGGCAGCACTCGTGTTGGCCAGTCTGCTCATGTTAGTTGGTGCACGGCTGCTGGAACCATTTTTGCTTCTGTTCAGAGAAGTGTTGAGATTTCCTGTAATGAGAGATGTTCAAAGCCAAGTTATGTATATTGTGATGCTGAACAGCAGATGGCACCAAAGATAATGTGATTTACATACATTCACTTACAACACCACCACCCTATAACCAAAATTAAAATTTCAGCTGATAAATGGACATTGGGATAAAGCTAGTACTTGAGATTCTTTCAATCATATAGGCCTATGTACCATGGAGAGACCTTACCGTTCCCAGTGGGAGAAACAGACATACTGCAGTTGAAGCTAGACACAGAGGAGTTGAGGCTAGACACGGAGGAAGAAGAAGAGGAGGTATTTCTTCTCCCGTCTACCACTCCCCTTGTCTGAAGATGTGGTGCTTTGGACCTCAAACCAGCCTATAAAACAACATGATGTGGGGTATTACAAATGTGAATTCAGGAAAGCCTTGACCAAGTCTCCTACAATTAATTAAGCAAGGGAGGGGTGGGGTTGAGTCCTCCACCTGCCCCTGTAGTGATTCTTGCATCCACTGTTTTCAAACCATGAAACAACTGTCTGCTGTTTGAAATCCAATGCATACATTTTCATTTAATTGCAGTAATTATGTCATTTAATTTTAAAATAAAAGTCAACGCAGGAAATTTCCTTTGGAACTGCTGATCCAGAATCATTCCTTGAAAACAGGTGAAATGACAAAAAACATCATTGTACAAATCTAAGGGTAATTAATTATTGTTTTACCCCTCTTTACCAAGCGAGGTGGCATTTGAGCACATGATAGGGGGAAAAAAAGATGAGAGTAAGATCAAGAATAAGATGAGAAAACAACATACTCCTTTACTCGTTGGTAGCAAGAAAGTCAGACATCACATGTAGCCTTACTTTGCTTGGTGGAGCCATCCTGGAAGGTTTTTCTGCAGGCACTGCAACAGTATTTGCAGTCTTCAGTGAAGTGGCAGAGGTTGTGGCTGGAACTACAAGCTTGCTGGGGAGAATCCCAACGGTGCCCATGCCTGCCTTGCTTCGCAGTGCCATCTTGGGCTGTGTCTTAGTATTTGCCCCCGAAGCAGGACTGGAGGTGCTAAGACGTGCCCGAGTGGAGTTGACACCGACCCCTGAGCCAATGCCGCTACTGCGGCCTTTCAGCAAGCGTTTCTGAATAGCGGGTGGAAGCTGTTTCACGGGACTGTCCTGTACACAGAATGTCTCTCTTTTAATGGGGCTGAGAACCCGGTTAAATGGCTTGCTGAACATATCCAGTTTAGACCCAGTGTCCTGCACAAAGACGTCTGTCAGATTG
Organism: Nannobrachium achirus; assembly: GCF_963921795.1. NCBI lineage: Eukaryota > Metazoa > Chordata > Actinopteri > Myctophiformes > Myctophidae > Nannobrachium > Nannobrachium achirus. The sequence goes on from NC_137820.1 coordinate 51,752,905, forward strand.
CCTTGCCTCTCAGCAGGCACAGTACTGTCTTTCTGTCCAGTGTGTGGCTGGTCATCCTTTAACTGAGTGGCTAGTTGCAGGGCTTCACTGCACATTCTGTCAAAGTTATCTCCGGTGAGAGGACTCCACGTCTGCTCCTCACCCACAGAAGGCCCACTGCTGACACTGTCCTTGGCCAGATATTCCACCGCAGTGCAAATACCCTTCTCCTTGTCTGTGACTGGACCCACAAATACATCATCCTCACCTTCTTCATCTCCCCTGGAACTGTAAACAGGGGATATATATATTGTTACAACAGTTATTTAGTATACCTGGGTGATTGGCAGGGAACCGGCATGCACTGTCATGTGATAAAATAACTAAAGACAAGGGGGCTGCCTACCACTCATTTAGCCCTGGTCCATAGAAGGAACACTATGGACCAGAGTAGCCGCAAATTGCAACACTAGATTTTTTTTATAATCGGATGAATCTAGGGTTGCAATACCTCCCATAGGCAGCCAATGCATCAAAACATTGTTTTGCTATCTGATTGTATTAAACGACCTCAAACTCACCAATATTGCGGCTCTATGGAAAGCTTGGAATTTACTCTTGCTATCTGCAAAGTGTTTGTTTCTGAAAAATCCACCGTATAATTGTTATGATTTATTTTCTGTCAAGAAATCCGAGCAGACATGGTTTATTTTCTAAGTGTTGAACTTTGGAAGCGCTTGTCTTCCATAACGCCATGTCCCGCTGCCTCCTGCATAATGTGACATTTAGAACCAGGTGGTCACAGGACCGTTGAGGGATTTTCCACGAGCGCTTCAAAACTCCAGGACTTAGAAAAAAATATCACCCGAACCAAATTACTTGGATAGAAAGTAACTCAACATGTCTACTGTGGATTCTTCTGAAACAAACACTTTGCAGATAGCAAGAGTAAATTCCAAGCTTTCCGTAGAGCCGCAATATTGGTGAGTTTGAAGTCGTTTAATACAATCAGATAGCAAAAAACTGTTTTGATGCATTGGATCCCTATGGGAGGTATTGCAACCCTAGATTCATCCGATTATAAAAAAATCTAGTGTTGCAATTTGCGGCTAGGACCAGAGTTAGCACCCATTGTAAATGGGTCCAAAGTTTAGTTCCTGTTGCGGTCGTATTATGGGAATAAAAGCTCAAAAATAAATATACTTGACTCGACTGATATAGTATGTAGCCTATTGAAACACATTGTAGGATGAGGTTGTGTCATCGTTTGCTTATATGATAAGATATTTTCACATAAACACATTTAATGTTTACATAAAAGACTCAGAGACTAAAATGCAGTAGGTCTACTATATGTGAAAGGTTCAATGACACCAACCTCGCAGGTGACAGTGAAACATCAAAATCAAACTTCTCCTCTGCCAATGGGTAGAAATCTAAAAAGAAAAATAAATATCAAGTTATTAGACTGGTAAAGAAATTAGTTGTCGATTCTACAATTTCACACAATCAGATTGGAACATACCGGCGTTAGAAAAGGGATCCATCCTCGGCTAGCGCAATTTAAAGTTCTGATTCAGAAGAAAAAGAAAATACAAGTATTTATGTCCACACAAACCACAAGTGTTAACATGGCTAACCGTAGACGCAGCCCACCTCTGTTTACTCTGTTTTAACGATAGCAGCTGGGCTAATGCTATGCTAAAGACGCTAAAGAATATTGACACACAAACACACACTAATCGAATCTAAATCAACCAAGACACGTTATTCTAACCCGAGGACAAATCTAATCAACTCGCGCTTGTTTCTTAATCTTAATGCAGCCTACCGTAATTGAATGAAAAATACTGTAACTTCCCAAAACAGCGAACACCCGAACTGAAACGGTTCAAATTTTGTGCATTCAGGTAAACTCTACCATTGGCTGGAATCATCTTAGCGGAAGTCTCTGTAGATTTATGGGGAATGTAGTTCTTTAACTGAAAGGTTAAACCCGGTCAAGCCAGCAGCTGATACAAGAAGAGTGGGCAGTAGTGGGCAGTGGGCACCTCGATGTAAAATTTAATAATTTGTCCAAAATGTTACAAAAAGAAGGTCTAAAAGTAATGTAAAGTATACATGTTATTGTGAACATGCACAGTATCATTATCAGACTTAAATACCCTTCAACTTCTTGTTTATGCCCAAAATGATTGGATATAGGCCTACAGGTTGTGTAGCAATTTGGAGCAATTGTAGAAATATTAGGCCTTAATTTTCAAATGTTCAATCATGTTCTAATCGTGTATACTTTACAATGATAATAGAGGTTGCAAGGGTGTTGCTATGGTAAAACAGGCTAGAGTAGGCCTACAGACATGATATCCAAAGAAAGTGCTCCTATCCAAAGTGCTCCTCCTCTCATGAAAACGCTATGGACATGGCCACAAGTAGCCTACTATGCAGAAGATATCATCAGAAAAACAACCGTGAGCTCAATGCAAACATACAATGGTATTTACAATAGAAAGGTCAGGGGGAGGTATAAGGATAGATAATACATATATACTGTATGTATTTGGCAACAGACCCCATCTGAAAATATTTTTGCCATGTGTTGTTAAAATGATTAACGATTACAACTATTAAAAAATAGCTGATGTAGGCCTACATTCTCCCAACACTTCACATCATGAAGTGTTGTGAGCTTGTAGATCTGCTATTTTCAAATAGCCATGGGGGTCATCAAATTATGTCCGTACACTGACACATGTGTCTGTGGCAAGACTTGTCCTTGTCTGTGCAAATGTTTTATTTCCTTTTTACATAGTCTAATGTAGGCCTATTTGATCATAAGACCCAATTACTGAATGTCAGTCCCCAGGTTTATGACACTGATTTACCTGACACAATGTATGGCACATTAGAAGTCCGTACAGTGGTTCTCAAACTTTTTATTTTCAAGGACCCCCATTAACTCTTGAGTATGTACAAATGGAACCAAATGGACCCTTAGGGTCTGTAACTCTAATGGTCCATTTGGACCACCTTCAAACAACCCTGAAGGTCCCTCAAGGCCTCATCCTTCTTTTGAGGACTATAAGGTCACCGATACCCATGCGCCTGAAATGAGTTTTCTCAGAAGGGTGGCTGTTATCTCGAGAGTAAGAAGTTCAGTCACCCGAGAGACTTGGAGTAGAATCGCTGCTCCTACATTTGGAAAGGAGTCAGCTTAGGTGGTTCAGGTATCTAGTACGGATGCCTCCCGACTTGTCCCGACTCCCGAGCGCCGAAGGTCCTCGATGCACATCCCACTGGGAGGAGACCCCGTGGCAGACCAAAAGACTGGATGGAAGGATTACATCTCCACACTGGCCTGGGAACGCCTCGGTATACTCCCGGAGCGGAGGGAGTGGAGGAAGTTGCTCAGGATAGGGAACTCTGGGATTCTCAGTTGGAACTGTTACCCCCGCGACCGATTCCGGATAAGCGGTTGTCGGTTGAAGATGGATGGATGGAAGTAAACTAGTAGTATATATGTTACAGGGTAAATGGGTAACTCAGGGAGACCTCGGTAAGAGCGCTCGTTTTGTAGTTCACCACACACTAATCACCACCAGATGGCGACGTCAGCCACTGGATAAGAGAGTTACGTCACGCTTTGAACTCGCCGCAGACCGGAAGTGTTTACTCTTTATTTACTAGCCTAGCCTAGCCTAGCCTAGCCTAGCCTAGCCTAGCCATTAGCTCCATTGTAGTCACTTGGACAGGGCGTTTAACGTGGGCTTGCCCAGGCCTTACGGCCTGGGCATAAATATAACGATTGCATTCACCACGGCTTCGTAACTCGCGCGGCGCTCCGCCGGCCGCGCGGCCCTGGCCCGCGGCCCTGGCCCAAGGTCCGCTGGCCTTCGCGCCGCTTGGGGCTTCGTGGACCCAGGGGGGCCTCGTAACTCGTTTGGGCTTCGTGGATACAGGGGGGCTTCGGTAGCCGCTCGCAGTGTCGTGGACAATAGAGCGGCGCACCGCCTGGAGTACGTTGTATTGGCGACCGCTTGCTCCGCCCCGTGCCGCACCACGAGTGCTCCGCGTCTCGAATGCCCTGGTTCTCTTTAAAACCGTGACATATACATTTATAGTCCAGTCATTATATGAAAAAACCTAAAACAAATTGCAATAGTAGCAAACTCAACTGATTCTGTATCCTCATTATGTCCTTATAGGGAAAAAAAGTCCCAAGGAATCCCACCGGAGCAAAGTTTTGCAAACGACCAACCTACCTTCACTTACTATACACACTGTAACGGAAAAATGACTCCCAAAAAAATCTGCTTTAAGTGGGATGTGAGGGGTCAAACTAGGGGTTTTTAATGAAAAACATTCCTTGGGCTAAAAACGGACCTCAAAAGACTGTGAAAATTGATGATTCATCACTAAACCATCATTTTGAGAGGCCATTTCTTGCCCAAGGAATGTTTTTCATGCAAAACAAATGCTTGCAATGGATTCAGAATAAGTAAAAACCCCTAGTTTGACCCCTCACATCCCACTTAAAGCAGTGAAGGTAGGTAGGTCGTTTTCAAAACTTTGCCGCGGTGGGATTCCTTGGGACTTTTTTTCCCTCACTAAGGACATAATGATCGAGGATACAGAATCAGTTGAGTTTGCTACTATTGCAATTTGTTTTAGGTTTAGCCTAATTTTGGCCTAAAATTACTGGACTATTAGGCCTAGGCTCAGACAGCTCTGTTCTTGGTAACATGTCCATGACAAGAATATGCCTAGAATTTTGACAAAAATGCAAGTCCATCACAATCCTGCATAGCAAAGAACCCTGCAAATAGCCAATAAGCAATAAGGTGGTTATTAAAGAAAAGTGGTTAAACTGATTTTGTATTTTGATTTACAAACAGTTAGAAAAGCACTGAGGAGAGAGAGTGGGGAAAGCGTCCTGCCTCTTTAAGTGTTTGAAAGGCCCACGCGCGGCTGCTCTCTCCTCACTCATGTCAATCCCGAAAGTCAATGCGGCAAAGATGGCGGCGGCGTTGGAGCGGAGCTTCATAGAAATATGTGGATTTGAGAGGGAAACTCCGCACAGGTTCCGAGAAATAACAGTAAACCTAGGTAAAGTATTTCTGAATGTTACCTGGACCGGCCTTGTCTCCGTGATCGGCTTTGCGGAGTTTTGTGGTGGTCGAGGCGGGCGGGGGGATGCAGTGAGGTCGTGACACATGCGAGCTGAATGGGGCTAACATGCTAGCGCAGAGCAGATACGGCGCCTTCCTAATATCCCTGTCAGGCTGTCAGGTGTCCCACATCTTAGTTACTGGGACATTTGTTAGCTGGCGACTGGCGTTATGTTGTGTGTTATTTATTATTATTGGTGTGTATCTGATTCTAGCAACGGGGTTGCGTTTCAGATAGAAGGCAGCCGGGCATGATGCCCAGCTAGGTGGCAGACTGGCAGTGATTGTTGTGTCTGAATACTTTTTAGTTTTTACTAGCTCTGGTCCATAGCGTTAGTGGAGTTAACGCTATGGACCAGAGCTAAGTTTTTACCTGCTTGTCACTCAGCGACAGAATCAAAGGGGAGATCAGAGAAGGAGAAAAAAAAAAAAAATTGAGAAGATGCTACATCAATAGGCATGTTCTACTTACATTCAATAACTACTATTATAATTACTAGTTTAGGAAGTTAACAACTGATTGCCTTATTTATCCTTATGAGTAATTATTTGTTTCATCACCAGAAGTATTCACTAATTATACTAAATAGTAATTATAACTGTCATTTTGACTATGCATGCACCTCATGGTACTTGAGCACCTCAAAGGCACTAAAGACTAAAATCAAAATGATAAACCTCTCAAAACAAACTAATCCGACTACTACTAGACCTCACTCACCTAACCCCTGCTCATTATACTAGTGTGGGATGGCTCAGGGTAGAGGACAGAGTCCAGCAACTTACAATGGGCCTGGTTTTCAAGATACTCAAGGGACTAGTGCCCATGTACCTGTCAAACTACTTTTAAAAAGTGAAAAACAGGCACAACACAGGGAGCTCCATTGATCTCATCCCCCCCCCCACAATAGAAACGCGAATGTGGGTCGCGAAGCTTTGCCTACAACTTTGCACAAAGCACACAAAGTTTGTTCTACGGCCAGGGTCAAATTGGCCAGCTTCGCGGGACGCTAAATGAACTAAATTAAATCAATCGTGCTCATAATATGCCTGACCCAAATGATATGATGCTATATTTTAGACAAAGCTGGTGCAATTTACTCAAACTTAGATACAATGTATCAATGAAGGAGTACATGTTATGAACAAAAAGATAAATATATACAAAATGTTAAAACCTTTAGTCATGAAAAAAGTTTACAGATGAAGTACAAAACAACAAAATAATCAGCATGACATGATTAGGTGTTAGGCCTAATGATAGGGATTTAAGGTGAGTGTCCCTGGTCAGATTTGAACCGGGGACCTTCTGCACAGGGGGAAACGGTAGGCTGATCTCTAGACCACTAACTGACTTTTGAGAATCAGCCTAGAAGTACCAATGAGGGAATAAGGGGAAATTACAAATATAAACTAGAGGAAAGGCTTAACATCAAATTCCTCATTTAAACCTTTTGGAGACATTTTATTGAGGAAACGAATCCAATATGTCTCACCTCACGTTGCAATTTAGTTTACTATCATTATTTTCCTAGTAATGGATGTGTACAGGGTATTTGATCAAGTACCTCACACTAGGGTATTGTTAATGGATACTGGTAATGGTTAACAATGTATATTGTTGTTATGGTCACAAGTCACGGGTGTAATTTGCTAAAAACAATGTTACACTCCCTATCGTAACCTGGATTCACCTTGTGCAATGTTTGTATCTTGCATTTATCCTTGCTGTGTCTAACACACAATTTGCACCCATTGAACAATAACTGTTTTTGCTTTGTTATGCACTTGTTTTGACTTTTATGTTATTTTTTTATTTTCCATAGGTCTCGATGCACTTCCCGGAGGGGTCAAGTTCCCAGACAGTGCTGGTGGTTTTCACTATGAAGAGAGTGGTAAACTGCTGTCCATCACCAGCAACAGATTCGTACATTGGTGAGTTTTCATTATGGCTGTCGATAGCTCCAGTACTGTTTCTGTGCAGGGTATCCAGACTAACGTTTCCACTGGTAACACTGGTGCTACCAGCCCTATAATGCCTGATATGTCATGTTGTGGAGAACTTAATTCTTGGATGGCAATTTATGGCGCTCTCTGTGTCACCCAATAATGAATTGCTGTGACTTGGGATCAGTCACCTTTCCATGAGATTTACGCAGGCAACAATCACTGTATGTACAGTATGTGAAAGGACGGCATTCACAGCAGCATTAAGCAATGCAAATGTCCTTCAATGAGCTCATATGTAATGCACCTGTCAATAATTACTATGTCCGCTGTCTAACATATGCACATACACAAACAAGCAGCGAGTGAAGCAGTTTGATCCTGGTTCTGTGCTATCCACATCAGGTCCACATCAGGAGACACGGTGTGGCTGGTGGAGCAGTCTCTGGATACAAACCTGCTGAATAATGCTGTGAAGGTCAAGTTCAGCCAGTGCACCGTGCTGCCCGGTGGTGTGTCCATCCAGGAGACCGCCAACAATGTCATCATCTTCATCACCACCAACCAGACTGTCCACCGTCTGGTGCTGCCTCATCCCACACGCATGTATCGTAACGTGAGTCCCTCTCTGATTAGAATTTGTTAGGTGGTTTTCAAACCTTTTCATATCATATCCCATTATTTAATCCGTATTTGAGCCACGGACCACCATTTGATGAGATTTAGCCTCTCGGTCCCTAAACGTAGAATATTTTGTTATCGTTGGATTAGGATAAGATTTTGTCCACACTTCTATGCTGTGTTGATGTGGTGCCATAGGAGAGATGACTGGCAAACGTTGACCAAAATAAATGTGTGTAAACTTCCTGTAAACTAAGTAATGCAGATGTTTAACAATAATTTAACTCTTGAGAGCGTAAAAAGAAACCAAATGGACCGACCTGTACAAGTCCATTTGGTTTCATGTTATGCTCTCAAGAGATAATATCTATAAGGATCCATTTGGTTACCAACTCCATCATTTAGCTGGGGACCACCTGGAACCCCCTCAAGGAACACTGGTGGTCCCCAGACCACTGGTTGAAAACCACTGATTTAGATAACAGGGTGTAGAGAGATCCCAAGATGAGGGAATACTGGCCAAAAACATCCTAAAATCCTAAAATAAAGTGTCTAATAATGGTGTGGCATAGCTGTGCAGTGACGACAGCAAGTTGATAACTAGAATCCTAGACCATATCTAGTCTCGTATCACAATATAATAATTGTACTTATTTTAATTGGGGAGTCCTCTCCTGGTCAGGGTGGAATCGTGTTTTTCAGGAGAGACAGAAAATGTCTTCTAATAACACGTTTTAATCAAACCTTTGTAGTTTTGTGAGCAATAGTTGTGGCACTGGGGCCTGCCTTTGTCTGCGGCCGCCACCACCACAGCCTGCCTACCATCCTGTGGGGAACTCTGGAAGGCTAACATTCAAACCTCTTCTCTCCTCCACCATATCCCTCCAGGAGCTGGTGACGGAGAGCCACATGCAGTCCATCTTCACAGACGTGGGCAAGCTGAGCCTGCAGGACCCAGCACACAGTTTTGTCATCCCCACCCAGGCCGGCCAGACGGGGAGTCCCAGCGCCTCCACGGCTTGGCTCAGTCACCAGGGAGAGGCCCAGTACGCTCTCGCCTCACCAGCTGGGGGCATCCTGGTCATCACCCTGCCGCCCCACGACTTGCAGGGTAAGATTGTACCCCCGGTGTTCAGGAACTCACAGTGGCAGCTGAAGCTAGGCTGTGACATGTATTGAGTGTCATGCACGTGTTTCCTTTTGGTTTAAAGCACGTGGTTCTCAACCTGTGGGTCGGGACCCCAGATGATTAACTTAATGTGCAACTTTGTTTTCTCACTTAAAAACAAACCAGCATAAAGTTGAAGTGTACACTCACGTCACTATACTATAGAGGGTATCTGCACATTTCTAAAGTGACAATTTGAGGACTTTTTAATACCTCTAAAATGACAAATTAAATATTGGTCAAATTGTCAAATATTAGAGGCAGAAATTGTGAAAATAGCTGATCTGCATGTAGATCTGCTATTTTCACAATTGAGCAGTGTTCAACACAAAATGTAATCCTCAACTCTTAGTGCATGTCAGGGTGGGGGGGTCCCCAGTTAAAATATTTTGGGGGTCGCGGCCTGAGGTTGAGAACCACTGGTTTGAAGCAAGTGCCTGTGGTTACACTGTGACAATATTATGTGTACAATGGTGTTTGTTGTATTGCAGGGAGCAGCGTGTCAGTAGTGGAGCTGAAGAGGAGCACAGTGATGCAGAGGATTGCTGGCTGGATGCCCACAGCCATGCGTGGCGAGCAGAGCCCTGGGGACCTGGCACTCAGCCTGGCCGCCCGCGAGCTGAAGGACATAGACGACACCTTCATCTTCGCCCTCTGCCAGGATCACAAACTACGCATGTGGTCCTACAAGGTATAGTCGATGCACACCAATAGAGTAACCAAGTCATGACGTGACTCGCTCATCCCCCGGTTCCACAGAAGTAATTTCTCTATGGAGAATAACATTGGGTCATCTTAAAATCGTCTCATATAAGCATTGTGGTCCAAAAAATAAACAAACGGTCTCCGCGATATTGTCGAGGAGGTGGCTCTATGTGGTTTATGATAGTCAGTCACTCATATTTGACACGGTCTGTTTCTAGCGAAAATGTAACTAATTCGACGACAGTAACAGCGTAGCGTTTTCTCACCATCAGTTGATTCTTCATATCTATATGAGTCAAACCGCTGAAATCATTTGTTTGAAATCACATTGCTTGGCAAAAGTATGCCAGAGTAAGTGGGACAGCAAAGTGTGACAGGACCTGCACGTTGAGGGAGCGGGGCTTCAACAATTACAGTTCGTCCCTATTGGCCAGAAAAGCCCAAGTCGTGTGAGCGTTGTAAAGTTGAAATCACGTTGCTAGGCAAGTGGGACAGTCTAAGTGGGACACACTGACCAAGGAGTCTTAACGTGTGTGCGAGTCAGAGGGTACTCAGAAACCCTGTGGTGCAATGTAATGAAAGTTGAAGGGCGGCGCCCGCCGCCTCAGGTGGGGCCCCGGCGTCGGGCGTACTACCGGCCAGCCTGTCCCGCAGCTTCAGGGAGGTGGAGCGGACAGCAAAATGTGACAGGACCCGCACGTTGTTTATAGTTACTGCTCTGTGACGGTCGCGTTTACTTGTGTTTATTAACCCATTTAGGCCTGAACACATTATGACACAATATTTTATGATTTAAATATAAAAAAATAGCAGATATACAAGCTCATATACAAGCTGCGAGCTTGTAGATCTGCTATTTTTAAAAAATCGTGAAAATTAGAATTTTTACCCAATTGAATAAGTGTCTTTTGAATCCTTCTAAGATTTTTGGAAAAAACGGTAGGTTCCGTACGGAACCATTGTTTACTTAGATATGGAAGGATGACCTCCCACTTGGGTAATGACGCCCCCTGGCGATCATTCAGAGAAACTACTTCAGCTCCCGTACTAACGTAGGTAGGAAGGGCCTGTCACTCAAACCGGAGTGACCCGCCTCCAGGCTATATAAGCCCCCGGAGGCGGAAGTAACATCCTCTTAATACCACTCTCTGCCACATTCAGTGAAACAGAGGGGCATTACGTGGGAGGTCATCCTTCCATATCTAAGTAAACAATGGTTCCGTACGGAACCTACCGTTTACTGTCAATATTCCAGGATGACCTCCCACTTGGGATTCTTAAACTCCCCTCTAAGCCACAACCTACTCTCATACCCCCACACACCCCTCATACGGGTGAGCACAGCCCAAACGGGCGTGACCCATCACCCAGAAGGTCCCAGGCCCACCGGACCTGGGTGTGAAGGCATGAGAAAATAAGGAGAGACCCTGACAGACCGAAGTCCGCCTCATTCAACTAAATGAAAAGGACAAGTCCGCCTTATAAGTAAGACACACCATATAAGGAAAACACAGGGTCCCCCCCAAAATACCCCAGGTGGCTACATGCCCACCTGTGGGAGGGGAAGATCCGACTCCTCTATGACGTAGAGGAGGCAACTGCACCCAGAACCGAATGCGCTAGCGAAGAGGATTCGATATCCAGGTGATAGTAGGCTGCAAAGGTAGAAGGCGAAGACCAATTCGCCGAAACACAAATCTCCTGAACGGAGACTCCCTTTGCCAGTGCCCACGAAGTAGCCACACCTCTAGTGCTATGGGCTTTAAGTGCCGCCGGCACTTCCACACCCGCACTAGAGTAAGCCAGCCTAATAGCATCCACAATCCACCTCGAAAGAGTGGGTCTAGACACCGGCTTTCTGACAAGAACATTGCCCATTTCCACGAAGAGCTGAGAAGAAGCTCTAGAACCAGCAGTCCTGTCACAGTAGGCCTTCAATGCCCTGACAGGACAAAGGCAATTCAGCCGTTCATCCTCCACCGAGACAAACGGAGGAGGATGAAAAGCCAGAAGAACAACAGGCTCCTTAGGAACCACCATGTTCTTAGGAACAAACTTAAGATGAGGCTTGAGCAACACCTTGAGATCATTGTTCATAAACTGCATGCACTCCGCAGACACCGAGAGAGCTTGCAGGTCACCAACTCTTTTAGCCGTGGCCAAAGCCAGCAAAAGAGCCGTCTTGAAACTCAAAAGTTTCAAAGGCATCCCTACAAGCGGCTCAAAGGGAGCCCGACAAAGGCCCCCTAGAACCACCTGCAGATCCCAAACTGGGAACAAAGACCTAGTCACCGGCCTCAAACGTTCAACTCCTTGCATGAACTTGATGACCTCCGGGACTTTAGAAGGTGCCTTGCCCGCCACCCCCAGGTGACAGGCATTAATAGCCGCCAAATACCCCCTAAGGGTAGAAAATGCAAGACCACTTCTCAAGCGGTCCTGCATAAATTCCAGAATTTCCTGGGCTGACGCCACATGGGCCACCACCGGTGGAACACGCGACTCACACCAGTCCTCAAAGGCATTCCACCTTCCATCATAAGACGCCCTCGTAGAAGGCGCCTTAGCACTCTGAATGGTAGCAACCACTTCAGAAGAAAAACCAGCCGCCAGCAGGTTTAACCTTTCACGTGCCAAACCCATAGGTCTAGGACCTGCAGGTCTTGGTGGAAGATCTCCCCCCTGGCCTGACTCAACAGATCCCTGCACTGAGGCAGCTGCCAACCCGGTTCGCAAAGGAGAGGGGCGATCGCCGACCTCCACGAGCCCTTGTAGGGAGCCACCAGGAGCATCTCCAGACCGAACCTCCTGACTCTCTCCAGAGTGGGTCGGATTAAGTCGAAGGGGGGAAACGCGTACAGTAGACCTCTCGGCCACGTGTGCGCTAAGGCGTCCAACCCCAAGGGAGGACTGCCCTTCACCGCGAAGAACAACGGACACTTCGTATTCTCCGCTGACGCAAACAGGTCCGCCACTGGCTGACCGAACTTGCGAAAAATCTGGCTCGCCACCCTGGGGTGGAGAGACCAATCCTCGTAGCGAGAACCTCCCCTGGACAGGAGATCTGCTCCGCTGTTGAGGAGACCTGGGACGTGTAAGGCCCTGATCGACTTGAGGCGCGACAAGCACCAAACCGTCAATTCTCGAGCCAGACGGTCCAGTGGCAACGACGACAGGCCCCCCTGTTTGTTGACATAAAACATGGCCGTCGTATTGTCTGTCCTGACCAGGACGTGACAATGCAAAATCCAAGGCTCGAAATGCTTGAGCGCCAGGAGTATAGCCATCAACTCCAAATAGTTGATGTGACGACCCCTCATCTCCAGAGGCCAAAGCCCCTGCGCTGTGCGCCCCTCGAAAGTGGCTCCCCATCCACTGAGACTGGCGTCTGTCGTGATCGACTTGCGGGAAACCACCTCGCCAATCGAGACTCCGCTGGTGAGGAACCCCTCCACCAGCCACGGAGACAGGGCGATCGCGCAGGAAGGGGAAACCGTAACCTTCTTGTACTTCAAGGAGGGCGGGATCCCGAGGGATAACATCCATCTTTGAAAAGGTCTCATATGAAACCTGCCCAAACGCAACAGATGTACTGCGGAAGCCATCATTCCCGTCAGTACCATGCAACTCCTGTAAGTGACCTCCTGGCCCACTTGAAAGGAGTCGAGACATTCCCGAAACCTGTCCACCCTCTCCTCTGAGAGACGGGCCGACATGTCGGATGAGTCCAGAAGGACCCCAATGAATGTAAGACGACTTGCTGGAGTCAGCATGCTCTTGCCGTGGTTGACTATGAAACCTAAGGCCTTCAGGTGAGCCAAAACCACTTGTGTGTGACACGCCACTTCGTGGGCGGAGCTCGCTGAAATCATCCAATCGTCGATGTACGTCGCCAACCTGACGCCCTGCTGTCTCAGCGGGGCGATGGCTGCTTCGGTCACTTTCACGAAAACCCTCGGGCTCAGTGACAGACCGAAAGGGAGTACTGTATACTCGTACAGGCGACCCTCGAAGGCGAACCGTAGGAATTTCCTGTGTGGGGGATAAATCTGGACGTGCTGATAAGCATCCTTCAGATCCACTGAACAGTGGAAATCCCCTTGCCTGACCGACCGTAACATGGTGGGTACAGTTAGCATCCTGAAAACGTATTTCTTCAGGTACACGTTTAGTGCCTTTAGGTCCAGGATGGGACGTAGCCCCCCCCCCTTTTTGGGCACCAGGAAATAACGGCTCCAAAATCCCATGCGGGATTGGGTCCTGTCCAGCTCCACTATAGCACCCTTGCTTAGCAAGGAGCTGATCTCTTCTCTCAAAAGATTTGCTTTTAAACCACGCGCCCTGGTATGAATAACCCTGCTCGAAAGCGGGGGTATGTCTGCGAACTGTAACCTGTAACCCCTGGTTATCGTTCGAAATACCCAATGGCTCGGGTTGCATAACTTCCACTGGCGCGCGCAGCGTGCTAGCGTGTTTTGAGCGAGAGAAACCCCACCACTGTGCTTCCGTGACGGCGGAGCTTTTTGGCGGCCGGACCGGAAGTGGGGAACCTGCGTATCCGTATCCGGAACACCCGGATGCGGAGCGCAGGGGTTCAATAGGCCGCAAGGCGGGAACACCTTCTGATTGTACCGCTTGACTAGCGGAGCTTTTTTGCGGCCGGACCGGAAGCTGGGAGCTAGCGAATCCGTATCCGGTGAAACCGGAAGCGTTCGGTTTTCGCTCGATAGAGCAACAGGAAGAGCAAAGCGATTCGACTGATAAACAGACTCGCCCACAACTAAAGCATTCTCCCCTGACAGGAGAGGAACTTTTACGTTTAATACCTGCTCTAAGGCCTTTATGCTTGTCCCTTGACCCGGGCTCATAGTAGGCCGACAGAATTTCTGACTCAAGGTTAAATTCATAGCATCGCTCACGCGAGGGAAAATCCACTCGCGCGCATGAGGAACCACATAATTGTTTGACGTTAACATTACTGGTTGCTGATAAAACCTGTGACTGATTAAAGAGTCCTGACGGGACTTCATCATTCTTACAGGAGGCATGCATAAAGGAGTCATATTGTCGACGCGAGGGATATCCCACTCGCGCGCTTGAGGAACCACATAATTGTTTGACAATAACATTACTGGTTGCTGATAAAACCTGTGATTGATTATCGAGTCCTGACAGGACTTCATCATTACTACAGGAGGCATGCACGATGGGGTCGTCTGTGCTAGTGCGAGAGAGTTGGACAGAGACAGACTTTGCTCTTTCAACATATTTATTGCCGACACAGGAGGCATCAAATTCAACATTTTCATTTCCCCGACACGGGGTACAGAAAAACGCCCTCGTTTGGGGGGAGGGGGACCGAGAGACACCTCGGACCCCCGCCCCAGCACAATCCCCCTCTTCCGAGTGTCATTTGCGCTGTCCCCTACCGCGGCCACCGCGGTAGGAAGACTGCTGCCTGCCATCCTTGGACGGGCGGCGCGGCTGAGCGCGCTCGGGAACCACAACCTTGCTGCGGGGCCTGTCAGGCGCCCTGGCTGCAGAGGCTCCCCTGGAGGAAGACGAGTGCTTCTTAAAAGAAGCAGAGCGGCCCCTTTCCTTGACGCGGGAGGAGCGGGACGCCCTCCTAGCTTGCTGCGGTTCTTCCTGTGGCACTGTGGTGGACTCGACAATGTCCTTAGCAGCCTTAAAGAACGTGACTCTGCCCTGCAGCAGCTCCAAACCGCCGCCCATGAGGGTGGTGGGACTGTTCTCCATGTTGATGAGGGATTTATACATCTCCCCGCGAGGACCCAGAGGCTTCTCGCCCACGTCCCTCTTAGGCTCGAGGTCGACATAGTCGAGCCAGCGGGCTCTCTCAGCTTGGAGGTTATAATCCATGGACCTGCCCATCCACTTGACCGCATGCCAATTGACCTTCAGCATGATGTCGAATAGGGTGTTTAGCTCCGCAGTGTGCTCCCCCGTGGGCAGACCTTTGACCAGGTCTTTGGTGGAAGCTAGCAAGAGCTGGATAAGATTAAGGTCCTTAGCAGCCAGAGCAGCGGACCGGTAGGCGTTACGAGCCCTGTCCGACTGCAGCTTGTCCTCCAGGACAGTGAACCCCGGCGGGTTGGTGCCGACGGGGCCGACAAACGGCCCGTTTTTAGCCGTGCCCACATCCTTGTACTGGGGTCTGACGGAA
Source organism: Nannobrachium achirus (assembly GCF_963921795.1). Taxonomy (NCBI): domain Eukaryota; kingdom Metazoa; phylum Chordata; class Actinopteri; order Myctophiformes; family Myctophidae; genus Nannobrachium; species Nannobrachium achirus. The sequence continues at coordinate 51,768,677 of NC_137820.1, forward strand.
CCCAGAAAGGATTGTGCCAACAGGTGGTCCAGGTTAGGGCAGGTGGACATGCCTGCCTCCGCACCGCCAACCAAATCCAACACAGAAAAAGGCAGCTTCCTGGGGTCTTTGTGTGTCTTCCATGAGGAATGGAGGGCCTTGGTGAATCCTTTCACCAGCGGCAGCCTGGAGAGGACATACGGGGCGGGAACCGAAGGCTCCTGCCCGGGCATTTCGTCGTCATCCTCGGCCTCTTCAGAGGGGAGAGGAGGTGGCAACTCCTCTCCAACTCTGGCAAGAGCTCTCATGTAGACCGTGAGATGATCCAGCATTTCTGCTGCAGAATCGACGTCCTCTGCTCCCGCTTCACCCGCTTGACTGGCGGGTGGAGGGGCAGTGGTGCCTGAGGAGGACTGGGAGCTCCCTGCGGCGTCCAGTTGACGTGCTGGAGCCGCAGGGGCATTACCTTTCACTGTGACCGTGAGTCGAGAACCATCGTCCTCGACGGAGTCCTCCTCCTCCTCGGCCGTGTAACCAGAGTATTCAGAACCAGAACCCTCGCTCTGACAGGAGCTCAGGTCCGACTCTCGCCTGAAAGTCTGGACTGTTTTGGTGATGCTCACGTTGAGGGGAACGTCCCCGACGGTCACATCCGAGCGTTTCTTTTTGGGCACCGCGCCCGAAGGGGAAAAGGCTACCGGAGGGATGTTAGCCTTCTTGGTCGCCTTCTTAGCGGCGACTTCACCAGACCCGCCAGCTCCAGTGACAGTGGAGCTAGCTGCGGTCGGTTGCGCGGCAGGCGGTGTCTCATGTAGCACGGCGCCATCTTGACTTGGAATGGCGCGCTGTTTGCCAAACGGATCTCCGGAAGGCAGCGCCGCACCTTGACCAACGGTGCGGGCCGTCTGGGGAAGGAAAGACTGGGCTGTGGGGTTGAGAGCAGTGGACCCACCTGGTGGAGCGCAGGCCCCGAGGCCTGCCCTGGCTAGGTAGAACCGGTGTACCAGTACATCGTGGTCGTAGGCCACGCAGAAGTCACAGAAGGGTCCTGCTCTCCCCTGAGGACTCAGTGCAGAGAAGGCGTGTGCAACGCCCATGCAGCCGACACAGAGAGGGTGAAGATCCTGTCCGTCGATGAGTCCTGGACAGCCTGGACATTGCCTCGGCAGGAAGGCCAGAGGATCCATGGCGAAGCACTGTAGCTAGAGTTAACAAGAAGCAGACGAGCTAACAAGCTAACGGCTAAAGCTAGGCCACGCTTGATTCGGGCAGGGCCTGAACAAGCGGTAAGCAGTGTAGCTAACGTTAACAAAGAGCAGACGAGCTAACAAGCTAACGGCTAATGCTATGCCACGCTTGCTTCGGCGGAGGCCTGAACAAGCAGTAATAATCCTTTGTTATAGAAGGAAATAACCGTCGTTTTAGGACGGGACAAGAATAAGTATTCTTAAGTACGGGTTAATTCAACACTCGCCGGTGGGCGACTCCAATGCCACCGCTTTAGGCTAATGCGCGAAGAATAATAATACAAAGGCTGAGTTTCAACTTATCTGAATGTGATATCGCAGAGAGTGAAAAGAGGATGTTACTTCCGCCTCCGGGGGCTTATATAGCCTGGAGGCGGGTCACTCCGGTTTGAGTGACAGGCCCTTCCTACCTACGTTAGTACGGGAGCTGAAGTAGTTTCTCTGAATGATCGCCAGGGGGCGTCATTACCCAAGTGGGAGGTCATCCTGGAATATTGACAGTAAACCTATGTTTCTATGTCAGCAATCTGGCCAGCCATCGTCAAAGAAAAGGTCCTTTTCACTTAACTGGAGCTCAGTTAGTCTGTTCTTGACAGTGGTTCTCAAACCTTTTCATGTGAAGGACCCCCAAAATGATATTTATTTGGCCACGGACCCCCATTTCAAAATATCTAGTTCCAGGGACCACCCAGAAGCAAAATTTGAGTTACAAACGTTCGCTTTGAAAATACATATATTCAAAGATTTGCACACATTTTCACGACCTTTTTCAAAAATAGCAGATCTACAAGCTCGCAGCGCGGCACGCTGTGAGCTTGTATATCTGCTATTTTTCACTGGTTAAAGCATTCGATAATTCTAGGCCTAAATGGGTTAAAATCATGTAGTAATATCAGCACGTCATCCCTCTCTCCTCCTGCCCCCAGTTCCAGGCGTGTCTGGTGGAGGTGGACATGTTGGAGTACATGCCTGCCTGTAAGGGGGTGAAGCAGGTCGCAGGCCAGGGCCACAAGCTGCGCCTGTCCTTCTCAGACACCACAGGCTGGTGTCTGGCCGTCTACCTGGCCGTCCCCCAGAGAGGACAGTTCACCGTGCTGCAGCTGGTCGCTGCAGACAACCGCTACAGCCTGGATCACATCTCCTCGCTGTTCACCACGCAGGTAAGGCCGGGACGGGTATAGGGATGGGCACACCAAATTCTGGGCCCTGGGTACAAGGATTCACTGTGGGCCCCCCATGAATGTTAACTATTGAAAAATAGCAGATATACAAGCTCACAGCGCGGCACCGAGTGCCGCGCTGCGAGCTTGTAGATCTGCTATTTTTGAAAGAAATGTGTGCAAGAAACCTATGTTTCCATGTCAGTGATGCTCAAACTTTTTCATGTCAAGGACCCCCAAAATGATATGAATTTGGCCACGGACCCCCATCTCAAAATATTTATTTCCAGGGACCATCCCCCAGAAGCAAAATTTGAGTTACAAATGTTCGCTTAAAAAATACATATTCAAAGATTTGCACACATTTTCACGACTTTTCAAAAATAGCAGATCTACAAGCTCGCAGCGCGCGCTGTGAGCTTGTAGGATCTGCTATTTTTCAATAGCTAAAGTTACTAGTGCCCCTCCACCTTGGGCCCTAGTAACTCAGTCCCACTTTCCTACCCCTTGTGACGCCCCTGGGGATGGGACAATATGAAAATTTCATATCACGATTATCGTGCCCGCAATTTACGATATTATATTTTATTTACGATTTATTATATTATCTTTATGAACAGGAGACATTGGTGGACTTTGCTTTGACCTCCACTGACATCTGGGCTCTGTGGGTGGACGACGCAAACACCACCGTAGTCAAATACATCAACTACGAACAGTAAGTTTGAAGTTTTGTACCAGGCATTTTGAGTTTTTCAGGTTTTAATGTTACAGTGGATGTTTCTGAGACATAACGATGGTAAAGTATAACAAGCGTTTGTCTGTGTGTTCAGTAATACAGCAGGACAGTGGAACCAGGTCTTTGTTCAGCCCCCACCAGAAGACGAAGTCCATATTGGAGTTGACCAAGATCCCAGGGTAAGCTTTCCCTGGTACCACCACCTCATATAACCACTGATGAGTTATCAGCTATTATCTCCTATTATAAACTGAGTATTATTAACACTGAATGAACTAGACCAGGGGTCTTTGACAGGCTGTCAAATGATGAAAATATATGGAATCTATGAAAAGGTTGTGGGGGGTCCCTGCTTCATCTCTCTCTCAACTAAGGGGTCCGTGGCCTGAAAACGTTGAAGACCCCTGGACTAGACCCTAATCCCACCTATGCTTTGCCCCCTCAGCCTTTTCCCTTAAATATAGAAAATGCCAAATGTATGCACAGATGTTGTGAGGTACATTATTAGATCATTTAAAGCAGTCATCAGGTCTGTGCAAATCTTTTAGTATTTTATTTATTTTTTCAGGAGACTTATCTGGAGGTGCTCTTCTCCCCTCTGCGCTTCACGGCCTCTGCCATCGTTAAAGCACTACAGGTAAAGAGTACCTGCTGTCACTCTGACCGTGGTGCCAGGTATAAGAGATATTGTTGTATTGTATTGTTAAAAGATAGATTTTCTCTTCAGACTTGTAGGATGAATGGTGCTAGTTCAAGAACAGAATGTTTTAGACTGTTTGTTTTAAGTTGTACTCAACCACAAAAGAACACATCACATGACCAATCAATTAACAGTCAATTGTTTGTTTCTCCCACAATAAACCTCTGCATTTTGGTGTCTGAATCACCCTTACATGTCCATATTCCGTCCAAAGAAGTGTTTTATTTGTGTCTGACTAATGTGCTATTCCCGGTGTTTCCAGATCTTCAGACGAGGCTCGGAGAGAATCATCGACGTGTCCTGGGAAAGGCTGAAGAGAGACGTCACCGTAGCTGTGGAGAATGAGGTACCATCAGTTTTCTGTATCCTGTTCTGTTATATTCATTATGTTATTATGATATTTATAATAAGAAAATGTATACAACAATTACCTAAACTTCTGTGTGTCTCTGTGTCTTCTAGCTGCAGAGCAGCGTGACAGAGTTTGAGTTCTCCCAGGAGGAGTACCGTCAACTACAGGTGGAGTTCTGGTCCCGCTTCTACGCCTGCTGTCTGCAGTACCAAGAGGCGCTGTCCATGCCCCTGGGCCTCACTGTCAGCCCCCAGACTGCTATGGTCTGCCTGCTTAAGAAGGTAAAGAGGTGGTCCTATAGTCAAAATGTCAATGTTTCAGTCAGACACCTCACCTGCTCTTTTAATCACTGTAAACTGCACTGAATTGGAGCATAAACAAGGGGCTGACTGGATAGCACGTTATTTGCCATTTTACATGTTTCCTCTAATATCCCATCTAAATAAGAGGTGTGATAAATACCATCTACTGTATCAGAAATGTGTCAATTATAATCTGAGGAACTGGTGTTTGTTGCAGGGTTTTGTGTCCTTCCTCTTGCCATGTTTTGCGGTGGACCACCTGTACCTCTCCAATGAGAAGTACCTCTTCACAGAGGACGAGACTCCAATATCTGATGGTAACTCTAATGGCTTCTATGTGTTTAAATGGATTGTAAAAAGTGACCTGAAAGATTACCACTTAGTTTTGTTTTTAATACTTTTTAATTCTGTTCAAACAATAAATCCTACAACCTCTAAAGTAGCTTCAGCAAATGACACACTGTGAGAAACTGATTGTACTTCTGTGGCCTACTGGCAGTGTGCCCAAGAAATTCTGTGCTTATCTGTCACACTGTTTGCGCGATTAGCCCCGGACACACAGAGCCACGCCATAAAGACTTTAAAGGCATTAAATGTTCAAACCAGAGGTTGCGTTAGACCGGTAATTTTATTTTATTTATTTATTTATTTTTATGGCCATGACCGGAAAATAAAATTCCCTCTGGACATCCTGACCGATTGAAAAACCAACGGTAATTTATTATTATCACTGTCTGCAAATCAGACACATTTCAAATCCTCTGCTCTGTGCAGCAGGGTGCATCTCTCTCTCTCTCTCGTACTCTCTCTCTCTCATGCACGCACACACTTAAACAGCAGATCTGCTATGTTTCAAAGGAGTAGCCTGTACTGTAGAACTGTCTTGGAAGATTTTATGAATACTCAAAGTTGTCTGACCACAAATGAATCAGAAACAACAGCAGTCCATTTCAGCATCAGGTTGCCACGTGCGCACAAGCAGGTTAAGCCATGGGAATTATGGAATGCACGCACGGTCAACTACCAATCCATATAAACAAACATTATACACTTGATTGAAGTTCTTTTGAGGAGATGGAGTAGAGACTACAAGATCACCACCAAAGCCTTTTCAACTTTCCAAAAGTTGTACAGATGTATGGACGCACATGGTTCACAACTCAACCATAGCAGTGAGTAACCTATATTTGATTCATTGCTGGCCAGATGAATCTATCAACCTTATGAAACATTTGCACAGGCTGACTTTTATTTCTCATTATTCTGAAGTCATGGCATGAAACATGATGCAACAGAAACGCCTTGTTGTGAAACCATTATGCGCACAGCCACAGATCACACGCAGCCTTGCGCGATTATAGTCCAATATAATGAATTCCCTTATGCAAGATAAAGCTGTACGTTGTTGTATAGCCTACTACTCCTTTACATTCAATTCGTTTTCACTCCAACTATACAGTAGTCCTATAGCTTTAACTGTTGTTATTGTGTATGACAAGCACCTGCTTGTCATACATGCATTAAAATGATTATGTCCGTTATTTTTATCAGATGTCCGTTAAACTTTAATCATGCCGGTCACGGTGACTGGCAGTTTAAAATCCTACCGCGACCTCTGGTTCAGACACCATTACAGTATAGTTTGGATCCTATTCCTCACACCCTGCATCTCCTGTCCTGACCCTCTAGATCCAGAGGTGGGCCATGATGTGCTGCAGCTGGTACAGTGTCTACGTCTGCTGAGTGACGCTGTGACAGGGGACATGGCCTATGAGATGGAAAAAGCCCTGGAACATCTACATTCACCTGAGAGGGCTGCAGAGCAGGTCTTGGACAACCTGTTGGCCAGTGACGAGTGAGTATTTTAGGGATGGACACACCCCTTAACCAATAGGGTTGGGATGGGGAGACTGTGACTACAGCAATTTAAAAAAACAATGCGAAGTTATAATCTATAGCATTTAACTCATACAGTGCCCCGGGCCACAAGTGGCCGCTAGAGTGCCAGAAATCTCTCTATAGACCTTCGCTCTAGCTTCCGTCGACACTGTCCCAAGTGCCTTGGGATTTCACTCCAGCCAATGCTATGTGGGACGAGAGGAGGAAGCTAGCTGACACGTAGCCAAAATGCTAACCCCTTTAGAAGCCCCATCTAAAGCTATTTCAGTCGCAAAAAACTTTCTCTTTGGGTCTGGGAACACAATCCGGAGAAAATCCTGTCTAAAGATGTGATTTATTATTGGAGTGGGCGGCACGATGCGGCCGTTAGCGCGACTACGGCCCGTGTATGGCCGAGTGTTGGCCCGGACCATGGATGGACGTTTAGACCGGGGCTTCGTTGAGGCCTCCGATTAAATAATTCATTTTATTAAATATCCCGGACTACTTCGGGATAGGCACCCCGGAATACGTCGCGCCGCCGACAGTATAGATTGAGGTTTTTTTGGGGGGCTCTAAACTTTATTTTAAACCATTTTCAATGGAATAAATCGTCGGACCATCTAGCGTCTCTCGTTGGCTAGCGCTGGACGAGCAAGGACCACCCACGTTGCTCCAAGCAGCTCGGGGTAAGTAAAATAGCAAATAAAATATTGTATTGGATTGAAATAAAGTCGAACTTGTTCGGGATAGGCACAAAAAGGGTTAAGCTGATCATGTAGATTTCTTAGAAATTAAACTCAATCGCACATACTGTATCAAAACGTTTGATAATCTGTTTTGAGGTGCGTTTACCCGGAGGATTATGAAAGTCCGACCTCTCATTTCCCCGACTAAGTGGCTACGCGTGCGGTTGGGGTTATAGTTGGTAATGGGGAGAGCCGGACGAACGCAATTTTGGAGTAATAAGACGCACTCTGGTTTACCTTTCTAGCCTGTCTGCTAATATGTTAACAAACCCATGTCACCGATGTGTCTCCATAGTGACAACGTGATAAGTGACATCCAGGACAAACTGCAGAATGTTCGGAACCCAGTGTCGGCCATGTTTGCCCTAGTGGGCCATATGGACCTAGAGACGGACACAGAGGGCGGTGGGGATGGGCCCCTTCCACCAGGTACGTCATCTGTCATTAAAGCTTTTTGTTTTTGTTTTGTTCTGAGCCCATTTCTTTAGGATTTCTGCATTTCTGAACAGTGGGAAATATTTCCAAATAGGTCAGAGAACATAAAGTACTGCTAAAACCTTCCTCAGGAAGCATGCTGAGAGGTACTGCTGTCTGGTGCTGCCTAAGAAAGTACCTACTGCTAAATAGTACTTGTTTTGTTATTACTGCTCATTGATTGCAAATAGCTTGTCTTGATTTTACGCCCTCGATTGTATGAATCTGCTAAATGTACCTGGATTTCTGAATGTATGTGTCTTGTCTGCTTGCAGGTCACAGTCAGGATGTGAGGATCAGTCTGTCCCAGCTCTATGGCAGCAGCACCGCTGTGACCGTCATGTGTCAGGCTGTGTGTCACATGGCTATGACCAGAGCTCTGTTCTGTAGAGACCTACTCATCCTTCAGAAACTATACCTCCACTTGGGAGACAACGTGAGTAGACTGTGACGATGCACTCTAACAATTATTTGTACAAACAAACACAAGTAAACCTTTCTAGTCCACCAGCCACAGTGGCCGGTAGATCTCAAAACTTCAGTTACTTTCTATACAATTGTTCTAGGCTATTCAAATGGTGTTAGTTTTCTACTATGTTTTTCTGTTGAGTAGTAGTAATGCTGACGAATTCTCACAATTAAATCCAATGTTATTTATCCTGTGTGCGTGTGTGCATGTGTATTCCAGATGATTCCGGGAGGAGGTGCACAACTGCTACAGCTCCAACAGGACCTGATCCCTCGCATTTCTCAGCTCCTCTCCTCCTACTATCTGCTCAAAAACATCAGCCAGAGCCTGGCCTCCTCCATCCCCATGGACACCATGTAGGAACACAAGCGATTTTTACATTGAATATTTGGAATAAATAGCCAATTTGACATTGAGTTGCCCACAATTCCTGCATCCGGTTTAAGTGAAAATGTGTTGTGTTCCTTCAGAGATGCCAACCTGCAGCACCTGTCCGTCCTGGAGCTGTCAGACTCTCCGGCCTTGTCCACCTCAGGCTCAGGTAGGCAATGTCACACCCAGACAACACTCACTGGATTCATGTGTGATATTTTGGCTAAGTTTTTGGTTCATTGGAGTGTTGGTTCAGTAACAGGAGTCCAGAGTCCCGATTCGCTTCTGTTTTAGTGAATGGAAAATACATTTTCAAGTATGTCACCAATATTTATCCAATCAGGAGGGGGATCCCATTTATCATCAATTGTGTTTCGTTTCCAATTTTGGAAGTTTCTAAATGTTTTGGTTTTGTCACTGCTAATTTCACTTGTGTATCCTGTATGAGTTCTCTCTCCTAATTGAAGCAAATTGATGTCCTGGCCTGAAAATATATGTTCTGTTACTAAAGGGCCATCCCTTACTTTAACAAAATAAATATCGCTTACATGGATGTATTTATTAGTCACTGGGATAAAAACATAATCCCAAAGTTTTAATTCTGGTTTCAATACATACATGAACCTTTACCCCTCTCTCCCTTCTCAGTGCTGAGTCCTCAGACGGTGGTGGAGCTGTTCTACCAGACTGTGGCCAGGAAGGCCATCATATCCCAGATCTACAGCCAGCAGCAGAGCCCCACGCTGAGCAATGCCCTGCTCCACTGGCCGCACATAGTGTCCAACATTGTCAATCTGCTAGCACAGTTCCTGTATCCTTCATACCAACCGTTCAGCTGTGTAAAGTGGACTGGGACACATCACCTCAAGCGATCACGTCCCATGACTTTAAATGTCAAAACAATGGAAGTGTTCACTTTTCAAAATATGAAACATGGTTTAATTCACATTCTCAAGCTCTCGATGGTGCATGTATGTGTATTTTTCACTTCAGGTGAAAATCTGTGAAATGTATAACTTAAAAGTTGCAATGCATAATTTTCATGTCCTAACCGGGCTATTCGAACCCCGGTTCCCCGTGCAAGCACCAACATTTCTACTGTTGAGATATAGGGGATAGCTAGGTTGAGAAGGTGAGACATTTCATTCATCTTATCAACCAGTAGTTGTCCTACCCGACCGCAGGATAGGTGGACCAACTAAACTTTGAGGACACCCTTGAAAACATGTTGCAACTCAATGGGATTATCCTCGAGTGAAATTTAAAATAAATAAAACCACCGCACTTGTTGGTTACGTATATTGTATGCATACTCTACCATACAGATTGGTAGAAATAACAGAAAAAGGTTATGGATAGCTGCTTTCAAGCATTCCATACACACTCATTATGTTAATTGATATAGGTTGTGTTCTGCGTCAACAATAAACCTTAACCAGTATCTTTCCCAGCTGGCCCAGTAACCCAGGCTTCCAGTTCCCTGAATGTCTGATGGCCAACTGCCAATACGCACAACTACAGGTAGGTCTCCTTTCATAGCCTGGTCTTACTGGAGCAACCAGAGAAGTCATTCATCTCCTAAGATGACATGTGTATTATGGTGGTGTTGCTACATTGTCTGTGTGATGAAGTTTAAAGTGTCGCTCCCTCCCAATAACTGATGTTATATGCTTAGTAAAAAGACATATATATATATATATATATAGCAGCTATATATATATATATGTCTTTTTACTAGACCAAATTGACCATTTAACTCACCCCAGCACAAATACATAAAATGAAATGAAATAAGCATTTTGACCCATGTTTAGGAGTATGTGAGACTGATCCAGCCCTGGTGTCAGGTGAATGTGGGCTCCTGTCGCTTCATGCTGGGACAGTGCTACCTGGCCAACGGAGAGGGCCACAAGGTTAGTACAGCTTGTTCTGATAAAATGGGTGTCGCACCCCTGCTGTATGATATTGGCTGTCCTGGTGCCGTTCCAGTGTGACAGTCTTTTTTTTTCTCTCATTATGTTTTTGGGTCTTTACTGCCTTATTTTTGGATGGTACAGTGAAGATAGGACAGGAAACATCCCACTTACCCCCCCTGGTGTTACTTCTAATAGTCAGCTCAAGAAATGTATTCAACCACTACCAACATGTTTAGAAGAAATGGTTGTTGTCCTTTAAAAGACAAATTACTGTGGCAATTTTACTGGTTTCATCTACTAATTTAAAGATAATTTTTGAGTAGACCGATTTGTGAAAAATGGTTATCTCCAACCCAATTATACCAATCTGTTTGGGTCAAGATCTTTCACCATTTCTTTTTTTTTATCTTAGCTTTGTTTTCTCAAAGTATAACATTGTCCCGGCATACATCAGCTCATAGGTCCAATTGGAAAATCGTAATTATAACATTTTCCCATCCACAATGGGACGTGTTATACGTATTAAATGGCAAAAATATTTGGCGTCTACAGGAACCTGACTAGCTATTATTCTGAATGTATGTTCTCTGCAAAGGCTCTGCAGTGCTTCCAGGAAGCATCAACAGAGGTGGAGAAGGAAGACTTCCTCATAAAACTGTCCGGAACGGAGGATGAGGAGGCTGCTTCCACTCCCAGGTTACAATACTACAACAAGGTACATAGACAACAGCATGACCGTTTGAAGCATCTTAAACATCGTTGCCTAAAATGATAATGACATGCCCAAAATAGGGATACCAGATTGAGCTTTAACTGAAAAACACATTGGGAAGATTATATGTTGAGGAACATATAATCCCTGAGGAAGACTGTCACAGTTGCTTCTATTTAATAAATGTTTGCATCGAGAGTGAGCTGTGTGGCCTCATTCTTGTCAAACGAGGAAAGTAAGTGAACCAAATTGAAAGCCTATTGGTGTCTGTCCAGGTGCTGCGGTTGCTGGAGGACATGGGTCTACCAGAGCTCATCATCCAGTTGGCCACCATGGCCATAACAGAGGCTGCTAATGATGTCAGGAGCCAGGTAGGCAGATCCTTACAAGGTGTTCTATGGCACTTTTTCTTACCGTCGGGGGCCAAACGACGGCCATGATTTTTTATATTTGGGACCCTAATCTACACTGTAAAGTTCTGAGTGTTTATTTAACTCTGAGAATCCACTTGGACCCCCTGGTGGTACCCAAACCCGACATTGAGAAGTTTGAGAACCACACCGAATGATGAGTAAAACCACTCTCAAGGTCTGAAAGCGGCAGCGCTGGCTCACATTTAGAAATCGCTATCACAGTTACATTCTGTTCCTATAACAACATCTCAGACAGTATTAGGAGGACAAAGTGCTGGATAATTTCTGAGTTCAAGTTAAGGTGGAGATTTTTTGTTCTATCCTGCATCTGTCATATTCTTGGATGTGGAGATGCATCAGTCCATGGCCAATTGATGTTTGATTTTGATGCCAGGTAAATGATGCTTGTGGTGCATCTCTCTCTGCAGGCTGCTCTCTGGACCCGTATCTTCAAACACCACCTAGACCTGGGACACAACCACCAGGCTTATGAAGCCCTCACCCAGAACCCTGATGCCAGCAGGTAATGACAGACACACACACACTGTATGGATAAACATGCAAACACACACACGGATGGTAACTGATGGAGGTGTCTGTCCACCATTATGAGTGCTAGAATCACTTGCACACACTTGCATCTACCGTACAGTACAGTTTACACATACAGGTTGAGCTGTGCAAGAATAAATGATGCCTAAATGAATTCCACTTAATGGCCACTAGAGGTCACTGCTTCATTCAGAGGAGCTGCCTGAAGTCATGCTAAAACATGTACTGCTTATATTCATTCACTGAAATTAACATCATTTAGTGCTTGATGCAGAATAGTATTGTCCAAAAAATACAGCATTTCATCTCCAGTGCAGGAGTTGTTGTCAAACCCTGTTTATTCTCCTTTCTGTATATATTGTCTTTAACCCATTGCCTCCTTGCTGTCCACCAGGCAATTGGACTGTCTGCGCCAGCTGGTGGTGGTTCTGTGTGAGCGCTCCCAGCTTCATGACCTGGTCCAGTTCTCCTACGTCAACCTCCATGATGAGGTACCTCCTCCTAAAGCTTTACTCCAGTGCTTAAGATGTACAGTAGATAAATGAGAGTAATGCCAGGCTTGATGGTTATTCAATTCCAGATTCCATGACAGGATGGTTAGAAAATAGTTATTCCAAGGTACTTATTACCAGATGAAATTGCCTCTCATTAATCAGACTAAATAAGTTTAACTTGACATTTTCTTTTGACAGCAGCTGTCAATTATGAAAATGTGACCACATTTGTCGTCGCATACACATAAACACAGTTTAACATCTAAATGGGACAAGTTTCTAGAGAAGAGGTTTTCCCAAGTGAGGCACCAGAGCATTACAGAGAGGTCAGGATCAACCAACAGGACTGTAGTTAGGCACAAACCTTCATATAATGGTTTACCCTCTTTGGTATTACCATTGATGTTTGCCTAAATGTTGCCTACAAACAATGAAATAAGTAGCACTTCTTACTTTCGGTTTCTTTTCTTTATTCCCGGCTGTGCAGCGTCATATCATGTGTGCATGTGTAGACTTCAACTTGGCAGCGGTACCGTACAGCTCATGGCAGCGTAGCAAACTTAAACTGAATCATCAGTACACTGACATGTTGTTCAAGTTGGAAGAAGACTCGACTCAGTGGACCTGATCTCGCTCACTCTTGCTACCCGTGTTTCATTGTGACAATTACCAATATTTTATAGACTGATGCTGAACATTAACTTCATACATTTCAGTTTTTTAATTGTATTACACTTTGTCATGTAGCATTTTTAGGGAACGTATTTAAATACAAACATAAAAGCATTAACTAATTGGGAGGCCAACTGTCTCAGACTTTGTTTGAAACTCCCACATAGTAATTGTGTGTGTGTGTGTGTGTGTGTGTGTGTGTGTGTGTGTGTGTGTGTGTGTGTGTGTGTGTGTGTGTGTGTGTGTGTGTGTGTGTGTGTGTGTGTGTGTGTGTGTGTGTGTGTGTGTGTGGTTGACAACAGGTGGTCAGTATCATTGAGTCCAGAGCCAGGGCAGTGGATCTCATGTCCCACAACTATTATGAGCTGCTGTACGCCTTCCATATCAACAGACACAACTACAGGAAAGGTATTACATTACAGCAGAGCCTGTTGTCACAACTGCACCTCTGTCCCTCTCACATAGTCTTACACCCACACACACATACATTACAGCTAATTTCACACATGATTCATCTCATGTTGTGTAACCGACTGGTCTGGAAAAAGATACGCCCCATTTCCTAGCAGCATGTAATCGCCATGGAACTCAAACAGTGTTTTGAGTTCCTCTGGTATTTTGTTTTGTTTTAACCTTTTAACCATCACGACATCTATACGTTTATAACATTATGTAACTTATTATAAATCAATACATTTATTGGCGAGGCATGGATGTGTACTGTTATTTGTTGTACAATGTAATTCCTGCAAAACACCCTGTCCAAATTGTACGGTTGTGCTCAAAATTATTCAACCACCTCTGCAAATCTGGTTTATTGGCTAAATTCACAACCTGACAACTGAATGAAATAAATAAATCATACAAGAACAATGTTAATATCTCAACAATTTGTTGTGTTTTTTCTTCTTCTCCAAATTCAATGCTAAATGCCACTTTCAACACCACTTTCACTTTCAATTATTCAACTCTTAATTACACCTGAAAACAAACTGCAATCGGCTAATCAAGGGCTTTAATAGTTGCATCAGATGTGCAATCTGGCCTGACTAGTAGTTTGTTGAGTTGCTGACTGTGATTAGAGCAGTTAGAAACATGTCTAAGGAATGGTCAGAAAAGTTCAGAGAAAAGATTATTGCTTTGTACAAAAAAAAGGAAACGCATATAAAACAATTGCAAAGACACAGAATGTTCCAAAAAGTACAGTTTTGAGCATAGTTCTCAAGTTCAAAGGAACAGTGGCTACACTAATGAACACATTTGTCAGAGGGGGTTGAATAATTTCGAGCACAACTGTGTATATTTCCTCAAGCAGATCAGCGGTCTGTCGTTGACAAGCATTTACTATCTGAGCACACTCTTGTTGTTTGTTGTAGCGGGCACGGTGATGTTTGAGTACGGCATGCGTCTGGGCAGGGAGGTGAGGACGCAGAGAGGCCTCCAGAAGCAGGTCAACTGTTACTTGGCCTCCCTCAACTGTCTGCGCCTCATCAGATCTGAATATGCATGGATCGTCCAGCCTGCCTCTGGAGCCGTGGTATGGACTCGCACACAATGCACATACACACACATGCGTGCATTTGCTTACAAACACACGCGCGTTCAGGCACTCTGATAGACAAATACGTGTTCTGCTTTATTTAGATAGGAGAGTGTGGGGAGACAGGAAACCAGAAAGGTAGAGAGAGAGGAGACACATGAGACTTGATACCAGGAGTCGGATTCAAACCTGCATGCACCAACTAAGCTATCAGTCGGCCCACAAATATACACTCATATATCATTCACATTCACTTATTGGAGCTGGAGCTGATAAATACTTGACTACTGCATGTCATGTCCTGTGAATGAGTGCCCTTAACCGAAAAGAAAAATAGTCCAAATGTTTGTGGGTGTTTTTGTCCAGTGTTAAAGGGTCCTTTTATGCATGCGTGCGTGCTCTGTACTGTACATGCACTGCTACAGTGTATATGAATGTAACGACCCTATGTATTATTATTTCAATGAACGCAGTATGAACGACCAGGAGCATCGCCAAAGAGGAACTGCGATGGAGAGTTTGCAAATGATCCAGGTGGGTCGTCAGACTTTTCCAACACCATAAACCAAACAAATATCAGAGCCGTATGTTAATCGAGGTGTGTTTTTACCACCCTCAGTGAGGCGTCAGATAGACATCTTGGAACTAAAAGACCTGGAGAAGGAGTACATCCTGGCCCGCAGTCGACTCACTCTGGCCCAGCACCACCCACCCTCCGCTGCCATTGCAGGTAGCCAAGCTGTGTGCTTTGTCTGTGTCTATGTATGTCCCCTTCAAAAGTAGACCAATCACCTCTCATAACGCTACATGCCCAATTGTATACTATACACAATTCATACTATGGGATGTCTTATCCTCAGTGGGCATTTCTGTAGGCACTCGGGTGGCACAGGCTAATGTGTAAAAAAAAAAAAACATCTCATTCACGTACAGTTGACCAACACTGTACCTAAACATTTACAGGCAGTGCCTCTGCTGTGGAGATGGTGTCCCTTTTGGTCCAGACAGGGCTGTTTGACTGTGCCCTTTCTCTCTGCAAGACCTTCAATCTTACCCTCACGCCTGTCTTTGAGGGACTGGCCTTTAAGTAAGTCTCTTGTTCCATTTACCTATGTACCAAGCGTCTTATTTTGTGTTGAGCCAGTCAGTTGTCGCACATGCCTGGAACTCTTGTACCTAAGTTACACTGCATTAACCTGGGTAGCAGCATTTGAAAAACGAACGCACCTACACTTGGAAATAGCACAGTATTATTGCGTACTTTTTTTTTTTTTTTTTGTATACATGAATGGGCAGGTTAACAGTCTGGAATAATGTGGTTGTGAAGTGAAGTGTTCACTGAGTTGCCCTCCTCAGCTTGTGGTTTTCTTTCTGTTCCCTTGCCATGTGCTCCAGATGTATCAAGCTTCAGTACGGAGGAGAAGAGTGTCAGAATGAAACCTGGAACTGGCTGGCTGCCAACCAGCTGTCAACAATCATCACCACCAAAGAATCAAGGTTTGTTTGTGTCAAAATTGGTTTCAGTAGACTACCTTTACCATACCTCTACTCCCTTTTTATTTGGAGTTATTGCAAATGGTAATACTCTTTCTCGAGTTTTTCTTGCATTTAGTTCTTTGTCTCTGCCTCTGTCTAGTGCCACAGATGAGGCGTGGAGGTTGCTGGAGTCCTACCTGGAGAGATACTCGTCTCCCAATGCCCAGCACCACCGTTGTGTCATCAACAAACTCCTCTCTCACGGTGTCCCCTTGCCTGATTGGCTGGTCAATGCATACAAGGTGAATGGGATTAGCCAATACAAAATAATGGAAAGGTTATGGTGAGACACCACCATGGCAGTTCTGACTAAATGTTATGTAGGGATGTGATCAAGAGCATACATATAAATGTCAAACGTGTACGTACTGTAGTCTGCGATGGACTTACTCGGACATCATGGTTTATTTATACTTAGATATGATTTTGTGTACTGTACACAATTGAGTTTTCCCAAGAAATGCACCAAAAAGGCTCATAGACTTAAGTCACATATTTAACGCCTGTATTGAAGCCTAGGAATGTATGTACATATACCTGCATGCTGCACTACACACCATGGTGTCGGATTGTTCTCTCATATTCTACTTGGGTCTTAATATGCTTGTTTCACTGATGAGTAATCTTACATTTCACAAAAATAGTTTCTAATTCTAACTTGCTGAAACGTGTAACGATCAAGCCCAACACCCACACAGTGCAGGTGTCTTGTTGCGACCATTAGTTCGCAGTTACTATCAAAACCTCCACCGGCTGTCAGTCAGTCTGTCACGTCACACTTTATTGCCCTACTCATATGTCTGCCACCATTGCCCCTATCCATGCCAAACTTTGCACACACTCCTTGGCTGCCAAACCACAACCTCCACCCCTCATTTCACTGCTCCTACAGATTTGGCCCTAAACTCACGCGAAGCAGTACACGGTATCTCTAAAGTCATGTCATCAACATGGATCTGTCCTAGCCTAGTAAACTGACTCCTCCCATCTTCTGTTCGAATCTGCAATCGCATTCGAATGAAGGCAGGAAGAGACTGGTTTACGAGGCTAGATCTGTCCCATTTCCCATATTCCCTCCTGATTGACTACCATTGCCTTCTAAAGTTTGTGTATGCGATGTGGCGGTCGCTTATCTGCCGATTAGGGAGTCTTACTGGTTCTGCTGTTGTCTGACCTGTTTAATGACTATGTATTGTATGTATCTTCCAGAGAGTGGATGCAGCTGCTCTGCTGCGACTCTACCTGAACTACGACCTCTTGGTGGAGGCCGCGGAGCTGGTACTGGAGCTGGTGGACGCCATTCTGGGGAAGGGCCACCAGTACTTTGGAATAGAGGTACAGCTGATTTGCTCCATACTGTTTGCAAGTTAAGAACCACAAAACTGACATTGTACTGACAACAGTATAATCTGGTTTGTCATCTGCACATAAAACAGTGTGACGTGGTTTTTACTTTGTTGCCTTGACGTTGTGCAATAACTGGGTGTTTGTCTATACAGAAGCCCCTCTCAGCCACAGCTCCAGCAGTGTGGCTGCCGTACACGGCGATAGACCAGCTCCTCCATGCACTGAACGAGACGCAGACCAACGCCAGCGTATGTCTGACCTACTTTCTGTACATAAAAACAATTGTTCAATTCTGCAAATAAAGTCTAGAGGAAATAAGACTATCAAACATCTACATCTAGTACATAATAGATGGGTAAATGCAACATTGCAACTGAAGGTAATGCAATTAATTCTGGGTTCTGGTTCATTTGGGTGTTTACTGTCTGCAAGCAAGGACACGTTCTCTATAGTTGAATCAGTTCATGCTGGTATATAGAACTTTGTCTATTTTTTTTAAATGTATCATTGAATTCTCCTCCCAGCTCTACAACAAACTGAGGGACAAACTGGACGGATATCACAAGCTGGTGGAACAGACGACGAGACGGAAAATCCTGGCTCTATAGATCCCCCAACACTGCCCTACCTGGCCCTGTACAGTGGCTTATGAAGATGCTCTTTAGTGACATGGAAAATGAAAATAAATATTTTTGTAGCAGTATAT
The DNA here is from genome assembly GCF_963921795.1 of Nannobrachium achirus. Taxonomy (NCBI): domain Eukaryota; kingdom Metazoa; phylum Chordata; class Actinopteri; order Myctophiformes; family Myctophidae; genus Nannobrachium; species Nannobrachium achirus. The sequence continues at coordinate 51,786,986 of NC_137820.1, forward strand.
TTAAAAGGAGTGACATTTCAATTTTTCCACTTCATGGGTGGAAGCTGTTGACCTCATTTCATCTAAGAGGACTGCAATTGAAATTGACAGCCTTATCTTGTTTGTGCATTCATATGGTTACCTAATACCTATTGTAAATATTGTCTATGTTCACATGGTGAAGAAGTCATAGGGTGTTTTTCACTCTATAATTATGTATTCTTTTTTATAGAAGTACATTGTTCTTTTTTTGTACTCTTACGTGACCTTTTACAAACAGGTTTTGTTGTAAATTGTGCAAATGCAATTAAAAGATTTCCTTCCATGTCTGCGTTCATTGAAATGAATACATTAAAATAGATGTGATGGTTAGATCAATTTTCTGGTTGATTCAAGACTCGCTGTAGAGGTGATGTCTTGCAGATGAACTGGGAAAAAGTTCTCAATCTCCCAATGAATCGCATGAGATGTTTCAGTACTGTGTTCCCTGTCAGTGTTGTAAGTACATGTACTCGAGTACTGTACTTAAAGGGATATTCCACTTTCAACAGGGAAATGGCTTATGGGCTTCTCTCCACATACACATCCATTGTAACTTCAAACTATCTTAAACACCCATTATATTTTCTAGTGACTCACTACCCTCCTATGTAAGCAGGCCGTGTTTTTTCCATAACTTTTTTCATTTATTTCTAATAATAATTTGGGAAAATGGAAAAAATGAAATACAAAAAAATATTATTAAAAATAAATGAAAGACGTTATCGATAACACAGCCTGCTCACGTATTAGGGGGGTAGTATGAGTCACCAGAAAAGATAATGGGTGTTTTTAATGAATCTATCATGGTTAAAATGAAGTTTGAAGTTACAATGGGTGTGTGTGGGGAGAGGCCCTGGGCCTGGAGGGCCTGGTAACATTTACATCAAATATCTAAATATTGAATCAAGCAAATTAAACTGTCCAGGGTGTTCATAAAAGCCTGATTAGACAATAAAATTAAAATGGAATATCCCTTTAAAGTTTTGAGATAGTCTTACTTTACTGTATTTCCAATTTTCAAATAGATCTACAAGCTCTTAACACCTGCTATTTCAGCAGACGTATAGAGGGTATGCGCATGTATGAAGTGAATGGCAAATCGAGTGGCAAAGTGAGTTTAATGTTGTTTAATGCAATCGGATAAGACTTTTCTGTTAGTATGTAAGGGCTGTCAAGGCCAAAAGTAGTTTTTTTGCCACTCAGTAGGCGTTCCCGCTTAACTTCCGGGTATAATGATGTCAAGCGCATACCCTCTATACTTGCAACTATTTCTACATTGCCGTTTACAAGTAAAACATTTGAGTACTTTTTCCACCACTGCCCAGCGTCTAAAGAGACAGTTGCTGTGCTACTCAGAGATCGCTTATCCGTGACCGTGCTTGCCCCTTTTATACTGTGCCTAGCAGGATGTCATCCTGCTCATGTCACGATGACTCAGCCATATAAGTATATCAGAGCTTATGATCGTGTAGGGGAGGTTTTGTACGCATCCCACCCTTAAGAGGAAATGGGTGCCTTTGTTTGCTGAGCTAGAATAAATATGAAAGGACGGACAATTTTACATGATAGAAAACCCAGCTACCAACTTTTATATAAAATGTCAAACCAACTGGCTTAGTAAGCGGTTATTGCCAATTTTAAATGGAACGCACGTGTAACTTTAAAGGGGACTACTACAGAAATGTCATACCATAGTATTTAGTATGCCAAATGACTTTGTCCGAAGGCCTAGTAGCTCCTAAATGTTGTGTGAAATGTATACTAAATTACTATGTAGTATGTCCGAATGACTCTGAAGTAAAGCACACCGTTTAGTGGATAGTATCTCGTAGGCTTCATGTCATAGCTAACAACCTTGGCCTCCTTTGCATTAAATGTTAGCTTTGTTCAATTCAAAAACCTCCACTGGCAGAGGGGATAGTTTGGGGTCATCTTTTGGTTGACAACTCAAAAAGCCATACATTTTTCAGATTTCTCTGACTTAACCAATAATGAAATATGTAACTTTCAATAAACTAAAGGAGATTGGGAATTTGGGACAAAATGGTACCATCAAATTTGACGTTAAAGCTACAATCCGGTACTTGTTTTAAAATAACATTTTAACCAAAGCGCATGGTAGAGTAAGTATGCCAATAAGTAACAACTAGTACATCTGCAATGGTTGGAGGTGGTCTCCCAACTATTTCATTGATACATTTAGACCCTGGTTTAAGATAGGACAAGTGGTTAAATGTCAACCTTTGAAGTGGACCCTAGACGCTCCGGCAACTTTATTGTGGTTTTGGACATATTTGAAATTACCTACCGCTGTCGGGAGGGAGAAAAACGTCTATAAAACTTCTGGATTGTAGCTTTAAGGTTGGACTCAGCAGTGTGAACTGAGAAACATTTGTGCAAGCTAAAATGAATGAGGCCAATTTATTAGCATATTCTTTGAAAGTGCAGTAAATCTTGCTTGTGTCACCAAATTGCAATCGGTTTTCATATGATTCATACATCCCACTCCTGAGTCCATCAACAACAACATGAAAAAACATACAGGAGCACTGACATCTTTATGGTAAAATAAACTGACCTCTAAATCTCGCAACTCTGAAATCCTCCCAATTACTTAGCCTAGGTCCCATCACTACAACCCCAAGGCAGCCTGCTGCGTGACACAATATAAGTAACCGGGGCAATCCGACTAGATAATGAGATCGAACTAAAAAACAAAAAGACAGGGCTCTTATCGGCTAAAGTACAAATAAAAACAGAACAGACATTTATTGTGCCAGAATCTACTGTACATAGTCAGAAACATAATGTAGTGTACCATGTCATCCTTAGATACTGAAATTACAGCAGCATGTAGTGAATCATATAAAAAAAAAGGCTAAATGGAATGCTTTGTTCAGTAATACTGATTTGTACCATATAAGGAGAGGGAATGGGTGAGGAGGAGGAGGAATGCAGTCCAGTCTTATTAACATAATAAACAAACCCAAATGCACTGTAGAATGAGTGAAGGAAAAGAGGTATGATATTACCATAGGAATAAATTGGTATATGGCAAGTACCTAGGGTTTACATGTTTTTTTTTTTTTTTGTTTTTTTTTTTATCTTTCTTTTGGTCTACCTGAACTTTCCTTTACAGGTAACCACACGCACAAAAAAAACGAAGTCTGTTAACTAATTTAAGACTTTTTCCTCCTCACGGAGTCTCTCAATATTCAGCATCTCCAAAGTCTCTCCATTATAAGAATATAAAGACGGCATCCCGTTGTGCCAATCATGTGTGTATCGTATTTAGAGACAAAAAAGAATGTTAATTTTGGGGGGTGCGTAGGTCAAACAGTGCTTTTGGTGGGCAGCTCTGTGCTGTTGTGCCGCGTCTTACGCGACGTGCCGTCGTCCCGCGGCCGAGCCTTTTGTAAGTTAGACATGGCGGCCGTGCGCTCAATGTCAATGAGTGCGTACAGCTCTGTGCGTCGCGTGGGCGTGGTGGGGTGCAGAGGGGAGGTTGGCGTGCGTGGCGTGTGGGGGTTGCTGCCATCCGAGGCTCCCTTGTTGCTTCCCCCTCCCCCGCTGGCCCCAGCGCCACTGTCCATCTCCACCTCAATGTAGTTGAGAGTCTTGGCCGGCTCCGCCAGGCCGCTGAACGGCAGCGGCCGGCGGAAGTCAAAATTGAAGATGGTGGGTCCCTCTGTGCGGCGCCGGGCCGTGTCGGGCCGATGGGCGCTGAGCGGAGCAGTCACATTCTCCGTGTTCACGTAGTTGTGGGAGGAATCCAGGGAGGCTGACAGCGGGTGGCTGTAGGAGTGGTGGAGCAGGCTGTGGTGGTGATGGTGGTGGTGGTTGTAGCCGTTTTGCGAGGGCGTCTTTAGGCCACTGCCCCCGCGGCTGTTCTCCTCCTCCTCCGAGCTGGGCTTCCGGGTCTCCCAGACAGGCGGCAGCGGGGGGAGGTTCTCGTAGTCCAGCAGGGCTGTCCGTCGCTGGGCAGAGTTGTTGACATTCTGAACGTCGGGGGTGAGGGGGGGCGGGCGGTGGCGGCGTGGGGCCGTGGCTGGGTTGGGGGTGGGGGTGATGGAGGTGGGGGAGGCTCTGGAGGCAGAGGCAGAGCCGTTGGAGTGTGTGTGGGCCGGCTCGGCCTCAGCGGCCTCCTTGGCACTTTGCTGAGCGTCCGTGTGGCCGTTAGTCTCTCCAGGTTCCCCGCTCTCATGGCCTTCAGCCTCCCCAGCCGCCTCGCCCTCCTCTGGCGGCTGGAGCTGCTTCTCCTTCTCCTTGGCCATCAGCTGCCTCTGTACGGGGGTGGGTCCCAACACAAAGCGCACCCCCTGGGGCTCCATCAGTACCTGGGGCTCCGGCTGTGAGGGCAGGGCCATGGGCTCAGTGCGGACCCGGGGAGGAGGTGGGGGAGTTGGGGGACACTGGGACTGGGGAGAGCCGGGACTCTCCAGAGGGGTGGTAGCCGTCAGCGGGCTGGGCTGGTCCTCCAGCAAGCCTGTGGTGTTGACGTAGGTGTGTACCTGTGGTCGCCAAATGATTACAAAATATAGATATAAATTACGGTATTTTGCAACTTCGTTATTTGCATGCTCTTTGACTAACAAATCATAATTTATACATTACTGCTGCCCATTTTCCAAAGCATACCACTATTTTCTAGGGTTTTGAATGTTTTTTCCTACCTTCAAGGAAGCCAAAATCAACGTTAAGGACTTAATTTGCCTGTATGTTTTCATAGTTGAAAGTGCAGATTTGAAAATTGTTCCAGGAGACCGTTTTACAAACAAAATTAATGACTTTGGAAAAAAAAGTATGTTTTCACTGTGACATTAACTTTGCATTTATGGGGCGCCCGCTGGTCTAGTGGTCCAGGCGCATACCACATACTAGGCTATGACGCCTGCTGGCGTCGCCGGTTCGATTCCCGATCCGGACGACCTTTGCCACATGTCATTCCCCATCTCTCTCCCCATTTCCTGTCAGTCTACTATCTTATCAAATAAAGGCATAAAAAGCCCCCCCCATTTATGATACTACTGCTGTACTAATAGAAGACTCCAGTAATGCTAACATGTTACTGCTACATCTACAGCTATTGTTCCTACCGATTCTAAACTACTGCTACTACTGACAAGTTAATCTGAGTGCATTGTCATCTTACCGCATCATCAGCCACCAGTAGAGGGTGTGTGGACTCCTCCCCCACCGAGGGCAGGCGGGTGCTGGCCACAGACGGGTGGCGGGTGGAGGGGTGAGACGGGGCCTCGCCCACAGACGGGATCCTGGTCACACCATTTGGCACCGTGGGCACGGAGTAGCCCAGAGCTACACACACATACAAAGGAGTGGAGATTTGTTTAATGACTGTTGCATTACTCTCTGTGTGTGTGTGTGTGTGTGTGTGTGTGTGTGTGTGTGTGTGTGTTGCCTGCAGGCGGGTGTACATGTGCTTTCATGTGTGCCTGCAGGAATGTATGTGATGAACTGTTGAAATATGTGGTATGCGTGAGTGTACCCAGGGTAGAAACTCAAATCCTTATGTGGCTAATGAATTTCTAAATTCACCCGTCCCATGCAAAATTCTATAAGCCAGATGGGCTTTTAAAAAATAAAACAAGACCCTTAAATGATGGCTGCCTAAGAGGCATGTATGATAGACAAATTAACCGACAGACAGACAGACAGACAGACTAAATGTACTTGTAATCCACTGGGGAGTCATTTACATGTTCCACTCTGGTGTGCCTGCAGGAGTGTGTGGTGTGTGTGTGTGTGTGTGTGTGTGTGTGTGTGTGTGTGTGTGTGTGTGTGTGAGGTAGACTGTAAAGATGAATATCTGGATGTGTGGGTGTGTGCAATACTGTGAACATAAGAGTCCCTGCTGCAGTGTGTAAGGTACACCAGGGGTCTTCAACGTTTTCAGGCCAGGGACCCCTTAGCTGAGAGAGAGAGAGGGACCCCCACAACCTTTTCCGAGATTCCAATCATCAGTGCATTTTGGATTCATGTCAATTTGTTGTCAAATATTTAACCACTTGAACCGTCAATACTTAATAAACTTGGCATTGTACTTAGTCTGCTCTTTTTCCGCTCTACACCGAACCTCTTTGCCGAAAATATCCAATCAAGCTCACAACAAGTCCACAATGCCTCGCACTGCGAGGCGTTGTGAGCTTGAATCTGCTATTTTTGGCTACAGTTCTCAGAATATGGACACTAGGGTTCAAGTTGTTAATATAAAAAGGATTGGAACATTTGGAAGACCCCCTGTAGTAACTCTGAGGACCCCCTAGGGGTCCCGGACCCCTAGGGGGTCTGTTGAAGACCCCTGAGGTACACTGTAGACAGATGAATACCTGCAGGAGTGTGAGGTGTGTGTGTGGCCTGGTCCACGGCCTCCTCCACAACGCTGATGCTATGGCTGTGCATCACTTCCTGCAACATGTTGAAAATCTCCTCTGCCCGAACACACTTGAAGGCAAAGATCCCTACACACACACAGAGAGAGAGAGAGAGAGAGAGCGGGAATTGACAAGTCAGTATCGAAAGAGTACAGGTCACACATCATCTTTGTCACCCTCAAGTGTTTATTTTGTTGACAATATTACAAAAACATACGAGATAAAACCCTAGCCTCCATTTATGTACCTTCCATGAAAACTAGGTAGTACAGAGTTTAAATACCATTGAACTAGACTGTAAAACATAATCTAGCCTTCTCAATAAAGATTTCTGATAACTGACACTTAAAGATATGGAAATAATACGGAATTAATTTTACACAGTACACAGAGATTACAGACCTAGTGTATAATTGAGACGCAAGCAAGAAAGGGGGCATAGATTAATAGTAGAGTAATAGACTACAACCAAACAAATTAAAACTAAACTAAACTTAAGCTGAAACTAGAAGATGATCTCAAATGTTTACCAAACTTAACACCGCCTCTCAAAGCAGGCACTAAAATGGAGGTAAGAGGTTAACCGCTTATGCCTCTTTTATACGTTGTAGCACAAGTGTCACACGACAAGACACAAACAGTTGTCACGCAGCAAAAACAGCCAATCTACAAGCCTGCGATGCTACATGTTGTGAGCTTGTAGATATGCTATTAAAAAAAAAGAAACGCCAGGTTGAAAGTGGTAAAGAAGACAATGAGTGCAGTGCTATCGAAGACAACTACCAGAGAACACACAAACCAAGGGTATGGACACACATCAAGGACAAACCACACATGGTCCCGTTTCATTGAGACTGATAATAATCACTGCAACTGCAAGGAAACGCTTCACACTGGGAGGGGAATCTAACACACAACACTGTAAAGAAAAGGTAGAATTCCCAGTCCAATGAGAACACCACAGACACACCAGCATGTACAGGGATCAATACTGGATGACAGGTCACAGTATTGGGTGGTCATGTTATGAGATGGGGGAAAGAACACAGCGTGCCTGAGACTTACCGCACACAAGAACCTACTGAACCCCTACAAACCCCCAGCTCTCTCTCTCCACCTCATCCTTAAGAAAGCATGGGGTCCAAAAACAATGGCAAAGGTGTGTCATGGCAGTAGCAGAAAACATGTGATTTGTGATAGATTGGCTAGCACAACAATGCAAAAAGTACAATGTTGGCTAGAAAATAAAGTTATTTGAGCAGGTAGATGTCACAACTGCACAGACATCTAATATGACCAAATCAACAACACCCCACTGAGGAGTATATTTAGCCCTCCCCCAATAAATATAAGGAATGAGACAGCGAAGCTTTTAACATTAGTAAACTACGCATCGATAATGGCATAAATGTTTGGTTTTTACATTTATACACTGATAAATGAGTGAGTGGAGCTGAAACGCAGCAATGTGCCATGCAGAAACCGCATAAAAATCAAACAAAATCCCCCATGGTCAAAAGAAAGACCAGTAGAAATGTACTTTTTTCTTTTCCAACTACAAATGAAACAAAGGTAAAAACTACAACAAGCCCTGTATGAATTTCATTAATTATCATGATGTCAATACCGAGAGGGGGACTAAAAACCAGGGCTCCAAATATAAATGATTACCTTTTCGATTAATCGATTATTATTATATATCAAAGCGCGCAAAAATAGTGAAAAAAAAGACAGTATAAAGGCTCATAACGCGTTGCGTCTAAGACGCGTTGTGAGCTGCACAACTCTGCTATTTTCACTTTTTCTTTCAAAAACCCAAAACATTAACCCTTAACCGTTGCAAGACTACTGAAAACAGTGATTTCAACATGTACCCTGTCCGGTCTGGCAGCGGCGGCCGCTCTCGAACGAGAAGAGGTTGGAGTCGTAGCCATAGCGACGCAGGCACAGGTACGGCCACCTGACGTCGTCCCGCCGATGGGTGTGGAGGACCAGCTCCCCCTCCGTCAGCTCCATCACACCTGAGCCCAGCTCGTTCCCATCGTCATCCACGTTGATCACCTGAACACATGCACAGTTAGTTGAACACACAATTAACCCATTTAGGCCTAGAATTATTGAATGCTTTAACCAGTGAAAAATAGCAGATATACAAGCTCACAGCGCGGCTGCGAGCTTGTAGATCTGCTATTTTTTTTAAAGTCGTGAAAATGTGTGCAAATCTTTGAATTATATGTATTTTAAAAGCGAACGTTTGTAACTAAAATTTTGCTTCTGGGTGGTCCCTGGAACTAAATATTTTTAAATTTTCACGATTTTTCAAAAATAGCAGATATTCAATAGTTAAAGCACAAAATAACGATACACAATAATGTGTACCCGTTCTAAATGGGGTAAACTCAGTCAAATGCCATGGTGGGAAATTGACAACAGTCAGCCAAATCCTCCAATAACTGCGCGTAAAACTACAACAGGCTCTGTAAGAATTTTGAAATGTCACCATCTTACAATTCGGACACATGGCACCCATTTTTTTTTTTTACTTGAATACAATTATTTTTAGTTTGCCATGTGAAAATTATATAAAATACTCTGAAATGCAAAGTCAAACATTTTGGTGGGCAGCCACTCTCCCAATTATGGACTGATTTACTCCTTGGTAAAAAAAGAAAAAAAGGAAAAGAAAGTGAAGAGGAAAGTGAAGTTTGACTGTGGCTCGTTAGTTTCTCAATTTAATCAGCCACTTTAACAAGCAACCATCATTAAGAGTCCAATTCAATTTGACAAATCATGTGTGCTGTCAATGTAGATGGTGAATTTGGGGAAGGGGGGGGGGGGTATTGTTTCCTGCCCTGGGATTAAGATTAAATTAAAAGTTAACAGGGAAACTTTGAGAAACATAAGAAAAGTTACATTCTTTCTTATTATACATTACTAAACCCACTTTAGTGTGAGTACTAAACCATGTCTGAGCTGTAACTTGTAGAACACATGATAAAACATCCCTAGTCATGGTTTCAACACCTCCCAGAATAAATCCCAAACCCCAAAATGCAGGCCTAATGTCTAAGCGCTGCCATCTTCGACTTGGGGACGGGCCTCCATTCCGAAACCCCACCATTCCGAAACCCCACCATTTCAAAACACCACCATTCCGAAATTTAAATTATTTTAAGTTTCACCCACCTCCACCCACTTTACCTCACCCACGTTCACCCCCCCCCACCCACTTTCCCCCTCCTTCACTCACTTCCTCCCACCTCCACCCACTTTCACTCACCTCCACCCACCCACCTCCACCAACTTTAACCCAGCCACCTCTACCCAATTTCACACACCTCCACCCACTTTGGGTGAAAATGGTTGGAGGTGGGGAAAATGGGTGGATGTGAGTGAAAGTAGGTGGAAGCGGGTGGAGATGGGTGGGGTGGGTGGAGGGATCTGGATGGAGGTAGGTGAAAATTAGTGGAGGTGGGTGGGGCTGGGTGAAACTTGGTGGATGTGGGTACAGGTGGGGGTGGAGGTTGGTGGGGTGGATGGAGGTGGGTGGGTGGGGTAGGTGAAAGTGGGTAGAGGTGGGTGGAAGTGGGTGGAGTTGGGTGAAATTGGGCGGAGGTTGAGAGTGGGTGGGGGTGGGTGGGTGGAGGTGGGTGAAAGTGGGTGGAGGTTGGTGGGGGTGGATGGAGGTGGGTGAAAATGAAACTGCATATTCGGAATGGTGGTGTTTCTGATTTTCGGAATGGTGGGGTCTCTTTGACTCTACTGCTCCATCATCTTGCCCTGCCTAAAAACACAATGTTGATCACACATCCCGAGCAGATTGCCATGAATTCACACGTTACATTGTTATATTCTTGTCGCATGTGGGGGTTTAGAATTCATCTCAGCCTCCCGATCAAGCCTCCAAACAGTTGGGCGTCACAATTATATCAAACATGTCTGATGTCTACGACTGGGATCTGGACAAATATGAAAGTGATCCTGTAGTTTGAGCAGGTTGACAATGTCAATGACATTGTCAATCTTAACTGGCAATGGCAACAGCAATCTGTGGACGTTAGTCGTTAAATGTGTGATGCATATTAGTCTTTTCATTGTTCAGGGCTCCCACACATCTTTACCAATTAATTTCCAAAACTTTTCCAGAATATTTAACCCAATTTCCAGGACTATACAACAATAATTCAGCTCAATAACAGGTCGCTTACTCCTATGTGCAATGCCCAAAGACAGGTAGTGTATGCCAGTGGTTCTCAACCTTTTCAGGCCGTGACCCCAAAAATAATCATGTTTTAACTGGGGACCCCCCCCCCCCCACCCTGACGAGCACTAAGAGTAGAGGAATTTTGTATAACACAGTTCTATTGTGAAAATAGCTGATCTACATGCTCATGTGAGCATGTAGATCGGCTATTTTCACAATTTCTGCCTCTAATATTTGACAATTTGGCCAATGTTTAATTTGTCATTTCAGAGGTATAAACAAAATCAATAACCAAAGACAATGCATAGCTATTTCTTTTCCAGGACCTTTCAGGACCCTTGATAAATTCCAAAACTTTTCCAGTACTGGAAAAATATTTTTCTAATTTCAAAATATTTCCAGGAATTTCATGACCGTGGGAACCCTGATTGTTGGATTTTAAATTTCTTGTTGTGTGTTCGAGGTGCCGCGGTTTAGAACAGACTCAGTTAAATCGAGTGCAACTCCACCCAGCTCGTACAGTACATCTATGCCTGCCTGGAAGTGGGTGCACCCAATGACTTAGTTTCACCAGCTCTATACTCCCCCAATACACCTCCGTCAACACTTTGGTTTATTTTGAAATCTGTGTTGGAGGCGTGGACAGGCTGAAGTGAAAATGTTTTTTTCACTTCATTTTTTTAGAATAGAAATGAACTATAAACAGTGGCCATGTTGCCACAATGGCTGGTCAAAATATAGATTTCTTTTTGTCAGCCACAGCCAAAATTAACCAACATTTTGGTTAGTGGCTGTTGCCAATTCCCAACCCCATGTTTTCACAATAACATTTTAAACACAAAAGAGAGAGTGCAGTTTGTTCTCGTGTCTAGTAAGCAAGGTATTGAGTAAGCAGAATAAAACAAGCTAACCACAGTCATTAGTGAATAATCCTGGGTGTGGGTTGACAAGACTCCCACTCACTATGGAGATGGTGTTGAGACAGGCAAAGGCAGGCACTCACCTTGAATTTGCTTTGATGATTATCTGGGATTGACTCTTTCTCTGGACAGCTTAAACAGCTACCCATGGCTTCTTCAGAGCACCATCAGATGTCTGAAATGTCAATGTTTCAATCAAAATCAATTTGTAAATCATACTGATGAGTGATGATCCCAAAGCATTGTGTGGGTGTGTGGGAGTTAAACAACAACAAAGGAAAACACATACAGAGTTTCAACAAATTTTCCATTAGAAAAATCTATTTATAGAACTTGTTTTTATGAGTGGATTTGAAGTGCTTGGTTTATTTTCACTGCATTGTATAACAGTGGTACTGCGATTTGGCTGCCAAGTAGTTTGGCATAGAGCTATTTTACCCAGTGGTCTTTAATACAATTCAAGCTTTTCCAAGATCCTCAGTTGTATCCCATTCATTTTCATTTAACTCAATAACAAAAGTATTTAACCAAGATCTGCTCACCTAAATCCTGCCACCAGTACCCCTGGTTCCATCCTCAGAGGCTGAGGGACACTCATGATTTTTGAACACCAATTCTGTACGGGGGGGGGGGGGGGACGACGAGACGACAATCAGATGTGGTAGCCTGGCAATGTGTACCAAGCAGACACCGGACTAGCCCTGAAACAGGACAACGACCGTCCTGTTTCAGGGCTAACACCAGACAAAATCGCATCACAAATAACCCGTTTTTTCAAAACAGCAAGCATATTTGTGTAAACTATCCCTGGGAGGTGGTTTCAAATGACCAGTCAGCCAAAGATGCAAAAATCTTATGGAAGGAAATAATTTTTCATTACCTTGCGTTGACAAAGGTCCAGTAACCACCTTATTATTGTTGTTTTAATAAGGTGGTCTATAATATTGTAACAAACAATAATCTATGGAATTAATTCAAGAGTTTCGTTCAGCGATGTTAGCCAGCTAGGGTTGTTTACCAGTCATGTAGACAGGAGAATCACATTCACAAGTGTCAGACTCAACCGAGTCGCAGCGGCAGATTGTTATTCAATTTGGTAAAACTTTGACAAAACTCATTAAAACATTTCATTACAGTGGTTCTCAAAGTGGATTCCAGGGACTTTGTGGGCTCCTTTATGGGGGTCTAAAATTGACCCATACAAGTCTGTAACTCTGACAGTGTACACACGGAAGCTAAATGGATTTGGTTCCATTTGTACACTGTCAGAGTTAAGGGGAGACCTCGAATTGTAAAAGTTAGAGAAACACTGCTCTTGAGGACAACGTTGCAACTTTAAAGTACAAATCACTGCAGTGTGTAACGGCAGCTAGTTATAGCACAGAGCTAATCTATACTCTCGCGTAACCAGACTGAACTGTGTTGCAAAACGGAGGTCTGGTTACGCGAGATTACAGCGGCTGGGATACACCAACGCATTTAGCTTTTTAGCTAAACCTACTGCTAGGCAGCCACCATACATTCATACAAAAATAGTGTTCTTTGATAATAGTTCTTACCGTTGTTGGGTTGAACGAAAGCATCCAAACTTTTCCCGATAAAAAGACGGCTCCAACTCCAAAGGTTATTGTGACAAACAACGCTTAGCCAGTGATCCGACCAGCTAGCCAGCGTTAGCCTGCTCCTAGCTAGACCAACATATCCTCCATCTTTCCTCTGCGTCGCTCGAGCGCCAAAAAAAAAACAATCACAACTTCTTTCAAAGGTGCCTAACGCTCACACTGGCGAAAACAAAGCGACGAAAAACGGCTTAAATCCATCAACAATCCTTTGTGTTCCAATATGTAGAGGAAAAGTCGGGCGAGGTGCGCTTTCCTGTCCGAAAAGCGAGTTTTTACATTGGGTCGGGTCGTCTTTTCTGTCGCTAGCTCGCTCGGCTAAATCACTACAACTTGGCTAAACTTCCGAGAGAGTTCCAGGCAGGAATCTCCAATGTGGTGAATGTGCCGCTCAGTGCGCAGGCGCGACTGTGTGGTTTTTGGGATAGCACAGGGCAGCTTTTGCCCATAATATGTGTTAGCCATCTATTCATCATCCCCAACATTACACATCATTGTGCTTGGAAGTTTGACCACTTTCACTCTTATTATAAGTCCCTATTTTGGGCATTTTCAAAATCTAAAAAAAATATAATAAATCACTATAAAGATAATCTACGAGCTTGTAGATCGGCTGTTTACTTATTCTTTGAATAAGGCTTGTTGTGTGTAAGGCTAAGTGTTTAAAATACATTTGAATTTGTAAAGTTCTCTAGTATAAAATATTTTGCAACAAAGCTCACAACGCTGCAGTGTGTTATGTAGCCTATGTAGAATAGATTGGCTATTGTTTTTTAGTTTTGAATAGGGCTTAATGCTTTATAACATGCATTTAAATGTGTATAGTTCAATATAGTATAACATCTGTTTCTTTTCAACTCTTGACCTCAGATTACACGAACTCTGGGTGAAACTGACTCAACAAGGACCTAAGAGTAATATCAACGCAAGTACGCAACCTGAATCAATGTTAAAGGTAAAATAAAGTTTCCTATGTTTTGGGACACCCAGGGCCTCTCCCAGGGGAGGCATAATGAATGAGTAATAGAAAGTAATGGTGTGTCAGTCTTCCAATCTTAAAACACATAATTACATGTTTTATTGAAATGACTGCAGATGTGTCACAATGTGTCATTTGCATGGGTTGATTTATGCTGTAAAGAACTTCAGTCTACAGTCCTGTGGCATTGATTGGATTCTTTGGTTTAATGATTACCATCAAACATTCTTTGACAGTGAGTATACTGTGGTCATGTTGGAGCAGGTATGCATTGCTGATGGATTAATGCTCACAGACCTGTGACATTTTCACATCCATGATGCTTTACACATTTGAGTTAGACACATGATAATGTCCTAAACATGGTCCTTCACATAGGCTTATGGTTCAATAAAAAATGCCCCCCCCCCCCCCCCCCCCCCACCCCCATTTCAGTAAAACAAAAAACAGCCATACAACATCTAAAAATACATTTCTCATTTTGTCAACAAAGGCACTTGAGTCAACTTCATTTCTCATTAAGACGAATTAATCTCAGTAAGAAAAAATATTTTAAAGTACTGTATCCACACAAAAATAAATTCACTATGGATTTCCTAAAACGCCTACATATATAAACTCTCCAGACTGACAGCTGCTAATGATATGTTTGGAACAATGTCTCCAGTGCAGAGCTTGTGATTGCCATGACATACAGTTTCGTTGCAATGTTCTCCTCTGATAGAGACCCAAGATAAACGCAGCAAATGTATCGTTGCCAGGAAAAATATGCTGACCTCACTGTTGGTCATAATGAATCATCTCTCAAAAGAGGCTAGAGATACAAAAAAATGTTTACTGTACAGAAGTGAATCTGGTTGAAATAACCTCATAATTCCACACTGTGGTCTAAAAGTGTAGTCCACACACTACACAGTCTGTATGTTTCTGCTGCACTATATGCGAGTCCTGTATGTTTATGTCCATTTACATTGCCGGTGGTCCTGCGTTTACTCATTTTCTGCATCGAATGTGTCTCATTGTGCCAAAGCAAATTTATGAACTTTTATGAACCTCATACTTGGCAATAAAGTGTTTCAGTTTCTGATGTAAGCCTAACTTATACTCTTATAGTACAATGTGTCGCTTGTCGATATGATCAGTTCTTGTTTGCAAGTGACGCCGTAATGCGATGAAGTATAAAGAGAATAGGCTTTAAAGAGAAGCAGGTTTGTATTATATGTAGTATATTATACATTATATATACAGTAGTAGGTTTCCGTCTGTGATTTGACACAGCAGTAAGAAATGTGCAAACATCTTAGCTTATAATACACAACAAAACTACAATATCCAAAAGCGGCCATTATAAAATATTCAAGCGGCATATATACAAACACACACATTATGCATTAATTATATACAATTCTGGTGAAATTAACATTCTGATATAATTAAATAGCCTCGATATATACTTTCCAAAATATTATAATATCTGGCAAAGAAAGGATTAAAAAAAAAACTAAAATAGTAGAAAAATAAAATTGCCATGTCTCCCTGTAGTGCTTAACACAAAAATAAAAGTACAAAGTAATTCCTTTTTTCTCTCCCTCAGTAGTCAATACAATCTTTAACGTCTGGTGTACACCATATCTGTGGGCCCAAAAAAAAAAGAAATTTATTTATCTGACTTATCTGAACTATTTGAGTTAAGAAATAACAGACTAATTTGTGACAATGTCTTCGTATGATAATATGACATTGGTTCTCAACCTTTTCAGGCCGCGACCCCCAAAATAATCATATTTGAACTGGGGACTCGTAATGCCTCAACTAAGAGTTGAGGCATTACATTATGTATAACACGGTTCTATTGTGAAAATAGCTGATCTACATGCTCGCAACGCCTCGCAATGCGAGGCGTTGTGAGCATGCAGATCGGCTATTTTCAACATTTTTGCCTCTAATATTTGACAATTTGGCTAATGTTTAATTTGTCATTTTAGAGGTATTAAAATTGTCACTTTGGAAATGTGCATATACCCGCTATACACTTAAACTTTATGTTGGGTTGTTTACTGTGAGTGAGAAAACAATGTTGCACACACCTCCAAAATAATTTGGAGATCCCCCTGACAACCCACAGGTTGGGAACCATTGTGATATTATGATATGATATGATATGATATGATAAGATATGATGTGATATGATATGATATGATATGATATGATAACATTATCAATGAAAAACGCATACCTCTTTGGACGTCAGGATTCACATTCTCATAAATGGGGCAAAGGAGGTTTTCCTGTTCATTGCGCAGCTTCCTGGCTCGCAGCACGTCTCGCACACACTGGTGGAGATATGCATACTGGCACTGGGAAGGAAATTAAACATTGGGATGAGTACACTGTCACACTGACTTTGGAAGGGGAGACATTTTATACACACAAACAGAACTGATGCTGTTGTGTTTTCTCTAATTCAATGATATAATACTCAAACCACCATCATACCCCAACCCACCATTTCCTACCCGTCAGTGTAGTTTAAGTTCCCTAGCTCCAATCGGTCAATTTAGCAGTTGTAGTTTGTTGCTATCTAGAGCGCTGTTGTAAGAGTCAATCTGGACAACAAAATAGTCTGTACAATACTAACTAGCTGCTGATCAAAAATGGAGGTCCAGAGAGATATTTCCCTGCAAATCATGTACAGAATGACTCTTTTGGAATTGTGTAAAATTGACATGAACACTAACCCGTGATTGGTCTAAATATTGTTGGTTCATCCTGCAGACGTTTTCCTATTTCCTAATGCCTCTTCTAAGCATAAACCCTACAGACCTGCCTCCTCTGGAGTTTTAGATATAGGCTGGCTTGATAAACGAACCTCTGTCTGCACCATGTGTGAGCGGTGAAGGCGCAGGTCAAAGATGGCACCATAGAGGTCCACGGTGTCCTTGGTGTCCAGCTGCTGCAGCACCCTGTCCAAGACTATGAAGGTCCCTGTGCGTCCCACTCCAGCACTATAGACAGAGCAGGGGAGGACAAACAGGGTTTACAACATCATATTTCAACTGGGGACCCCCCCATCCTGACGAGCACTAAGAGTCGAGGCATTTATTACATTTCGTATAACACGGTTCTATTGTGAAAATAGCTGATCTACATGCTCACAACGCCTCGCATTGCGAGGCTTTGTGAGCATGTAGATCGGCTATTTTCACAATTTCAGCCTCTAATATTTGACAATTTGGCCAATGTTTAATTTGTCATTTTAGAGGTATTAAAAAGTCCTTGAATTGTCACTTTAGAAATGTACAGATACATTCTATAAATCTATAAACTTAAACTTTATGTTGGTTTATTTGCTGTTGAGTGAGAAAACAATGTTGCATCATCTGGGGACCCCCCAAAATAATATTGAGGTTGAGAACCAGTGTTAACACACTACTTTTTAATTTAATTTGTATTTATTCAATACTTTATTAGTCACAAATGTAAACAGCATGTGGTACAGTAAGACATTAAGGCTAAAAGGATAACACAAAAAGGTCCTGGGGAATTGTTTCCATTGTGGTCCAATGCATTCAATTAATCAACATAGCATATCAAATTAACCCATTAATAGATGTCATCAACAAATATAAACACTATATATGTTTAAAGGAGAAAAAGGAAAAACAGTGGCATTGAATGGGATGGGTTCAATGGGAATTTACATTTACCTCCCCTTATGGTCTCCCGATAGATGTTTTTTCAAGACAATTTTGAAAGGGACCAGTGATAAACATCCTTTACTGGATGGTGTCGGGGCATTCCACATTTGGTGGTAGTAAAATGAGACTTCCTAAGATGCACCACTCTGGTTGCAGTAGACAGGGGTGTCGCACCAAATTCTGGGCCCCGGGTACAAGGATTCACTGCGGGGCCCCTGTGCTTTAACTATTGAAAAATAGCAGATATACAAGCTCACAGCGCGGCACCGAGTGCCACGCTGCGAGCTTGTAGATCTGCTATTTTTGAAAAATCATGAAAATCTTTGAATATTTCAAATCCTTCTAAGGTTTTTTTGAAAAATCTATGTTTCGATGTCAGTGGAGCTCAAACCTTTTCATGTGAAGGACCCCCAAAATTATATGTATTTGGCCACGGACCCGCATCTCAAAATATTTAGTTCCAGGGACCCCCCCAGAAGCAAAATTTGAGTTACAAATGTTTGCTTAAAAAAATACATATATTCAAAGATTTGCACACATTTTCACGACTTTTCAAAAATAGCAGATCTACAAGCTCGCAGCGCGGCACCCGGTGCCGCGCTGTGAGCTTGTATATCTGCTATTTTTCAATAGCTAAAGTATAAAATAATTAAGGCCCCTCCACCACCTTGGGCCCTAGTAACTCAGTCCCACTTTCCTACCCCTTGTGACGCCCCTGGCAGTAGAGTGCCTGCTCAAATTAGCCATCTCAGGAATTCTCTGTGAGGACTATGGCTATGACAACGGAAAGAGCATTCGGCCCCTACCTGCAGTGGACCACAGAGGGTCCGGAACCGGCGGTTCTGTTGATATAGTCTCTGACGGTGCGGACAAACTGGACCAGGGACTGGGTGGTCTCTGGTACGCCATGGTCAGGCCACACTGTGTAGTGGAACTGACGCACCACTCTGGAGTAGCTCAGCTGCTCTTCCTAAAACACCCACGGCTACATGGTCAGGATGGCTCTGTGTTTATGATTACTGTAATGTGATGTATCATCATAATATGATGCTGCTATTATTATAGGGAACATTCAGGTTGTACAGTATGTACTACAAGAGCACCAAAAGGCATTTACTAATGGCCTTTATGCTTTTTTGCCATGGTTGGAGTGTCAGATGGGTGGGGTTTACAACATCAGGACAAGTCAGATAGCGTGAGGTTGTCAAGGAATTTCTGTACACACTTGGCGGACTTTCAAACATTTTCATATGATTCTGCTACTCACTGCATTGTTTAATGTGGTGCGGCTACCCCACCCACCTTGTTTCTCAAGCAAATTAAAACAAACACTGCGAACAGATGCTACAAGTAATATGTGACCTAGTTTTGGTCTAGACTTACACTGCAGATCTTGAACTCTCTTATGGTCCACTCTGGTAGAACAGACTCAGACAGCATCTGGACGATCAGATCTCCATAATACAGAGGGTCTTGGTCAAATGGCCAGTAGTGGTCACACTTCACCTGCATAAAAAAAGATATACAGTATGCAGAAGTTAGGTCTGATTTAGTTAATGTGTTAAAATGATCTTATTAAAGAGCATTATCCAATAAAAGAGCATATTATCTTTAAACCCACCCTGCCTTTCTCTACACACTGGGTCACCATGACAATGTTGTGCACATTCTGTTCCCACACCATCTTCCAGAAGTCATCCTTAGTTCCTGGCAGAGGGCCCTGGGTCGCGATGTACTCCCTGCGAAAGTTGTTGCCCTGAAACACACATGAACAGCTATGTTTCAAAATGAGATATTCCAGCATGTTGACACGTGCTGCTAAAATGTTCATGAACCTGTCTTAGGATCAGCCAAGAACAAGAGTGCAAAGGTCAAGACAATAGCTCACTGACAATAGAGGGTATGCGCGTGACATCATCATCATACCCGGAAGTTATGCGGCAACGCCTACTGAGTGGCAGAGAATTACTTTCTGGCCTTGACAGCTCATACATACAAACAGAAAAGTCCTACCTGATTGCATGAAACAACGTTAAACAACATTAAACTCACTTTGCAACTGACTTTGCCACTCAATTTGCCATTCACTTGCGCATACCCTCAATAGAGTAAGTAATAAATTACATTATTTATCTATTTTTCTAACTCTTTTTATTGGAACTATGATGACCAAGAGGTAATCATAGGTCATAATGTCCTACTTTATACATAGATCTTGATATGACCATATTTCTCAATACTTAAAATAAAGTAAAGGCTTTTATTTTGCATCTTGGTTCTGTAAACACACACACACTGACATCAAGTTGAATGTACAGTAAGTGCTATGGGCTTACAGGAATATAGCTGGCATTGATGTAGTCAGAGCAGGGATCATCATCAACGTAGGAAAGCTTCACTCGCGTTGAGTCATCTGAATCATGGAACAAAATAGCGAGGGTTGAGCAAGACTCTCGCCACATAAATACTGGATGCAATGCTGAGTAATGAGAAGGTTGCAGAACGAGAAGGGGTGTGGCCTTCACAACCACGCGCAATCTCTCTCTAATCGCTGCATATTTGTACTCCTTAATGACTTTCGCCCACTCACAGGGAAGGATGTTGTTGTATCTGTTCTTGCCCCGGTTCTCTGGCAGCAGAGCCGTGTCTAAGGGCTGGTTGCGACCCACGTCCTTTAGATCCTGTAATGAGTGCATGTTGAATTGGTTCGGTTACAAAGTGAGGCAGTACAGATCAATGCCAATCGATCAAATGTGGTTTACAAACATGATTGAATTCTTATTTCTGTATTTCAAGGTCCCTTGTTTTTTTTTTGGTTTGGTTTTTGATAAGTACGGTTATTTGTGATATAATGTGTGAATATCCTGTTATGGAACAATCTGTGTAAAAAAAGAAAAAAAGAAAAAGATTGAATAGAACATTAGCAGTAGCAGTAAACCTGGCATAGAAATGTCAAAAGTGGTCATATGGCACAACTGACTGTGACAGAACAGATGTATGATACTTCTTAAAGAAGAATTAAATTGTTGTTTGACAGATTGATAACACGTTTATTGGATACTGAGAGAAATAGTGAATCATTTTCAAAATGTCACTAAATTATCCACAATAAAAAATATTAGAAACAGTATCTATACTAAAATCTAACAAATAGAGATCATGTTTTAGAATGAATTGTGCCATCTACTGTTCAATCTTAATACTGTCTATAAGGTCCTGCTGTCTTTTTACCATGAGTAATTACTGTAAAGTTAAGCAACAGAAAACATACTGTAGTCACAGGTCAATACAGTAAAACAGATGTAACTAACCTCATACTCTTCTGACAGAAGGTAGTTGGAGTCAGCCTGTAGTTTGGTGTAGTGGGACTCAAAGTGCATGATCTTGATGGGACTGTAGTTTACAGACAAACAAATGTCAAGCTGAAAATATACAACCTTTCTGCATTTTGCAGACATTCTCATCCAAAGTGCAACCAAAGAATATTACATTCACACATCCCCAGCAATATAAGAAACCAAACCATAAGGAGTACACATCTCATAGAAACAGTGGTTAGACAACATGGCTGTGATCCTCCAAATATCCTAAAACCAAATGAATTACCATAATAGAAAGAAACAGGAGAGTAATGGGCATACAGTACCTTGAAATGCGACGATGGCTGAAAAAAAGTAAAGACAGGCATTTGTTACCAAACACAAAAGATGATTGTCCCTATTTATACCATTTCATAAAAAGTACATCTCTCTTTGAATCTGAATGATAATTTAATTGCATTCAGAATCTTTTCTTTTTAAACCACTCTTTAGCATGCTCTTTGCTGTGGGTCTAGCAGTAAATAGCAGTAAAAGCCTCTTTACATTGATTAAATGATCGTCCTCTTACCCCCTCGGCCCTGCGTGGACTCCTGAGACGGGTCTTTCTCTCCTCATACTCATCCTCACCACTGGTCTCTCCTGCACACTGCTGCCAATACAGGACAACACCAAAGGAGAGCAGTGATTTAAGTTGAACCCTTAATTTTACAGCTTGGATTCAACCAGCTGCTAGTCCTGACCAGCACAGTTCAGTTGCTGTCAGTATTGTACTATATATTAATACACACTCACACTTTACGGGTCTTCTGTCTACAGATGAGAAGAGCGGCGACTCCCACCATCATGGCGATGAGGAACATGCCCGCACTGACACCTTCAATCACACCACTCATAGGTTCTGTGGAAGAGTGACATACTGTATTCAAAATTGGGTATTATGTGCAGCACCATTAAACAGAGTATTTGGAGGCCAGTCTGGAGATATGTGGAACTTTAAATACTTTATATTTTTAGCTGCAACAACAGTGAATGTTCCTACAGTACTATGATGTCAGACATTCATATTCATTTTGTAATATTCATTTAGTTTGTTGTTTGATTAGTTTTAGGTTGGTTTATGTCGTTTTAGTTTCAGTTTTAGGAATTGAATAGTTTTAGAATTAGCATTTAGTTTCAAGTCAGATATGATGGTCCAAAACTAAAACGAGGATGATTTTGTGTAATGCTGTTTAGTTTTAGTTAGTTTTGGTAAGTTTTGCACTGTTCATTTAGTTATGTATTTTAAACCGTATTTTACATTTTAGTTAACAATTTTCTTTTCTCTTTTAATTTATATTTTAGTTTTAATTTTAGTTAACTATAATAACCCTGTTGATATAGTGGCACAAAAGTCACACGTAGATTGGCCAATCCGCATAGCCGAATATTGGCCGATCACTGTCGAGGTCCATACGACAGGTATACAAACAGATACACAGAAAGGGATTTGTGGAATTTATTATATATATATATATATATATATATATATGAACCCCCAGGAACCCCCAGAAGGACCACACATTGAAAATAACTGTCCTACACAATGATATACTTTTTGGGGGTTCCTGGAAAATAAAGTTGAGAATCATTAAACTAGATTACATAAGTACAGTATAGCATCATCCTCACCAGCCTCAGTGACCACAGGGAGGGACAGGTATGTGTCGGTGTAGAGAGGGGACATGTTGCCATGGTTATCCTCATCAAACAGCTGGGTAAAGGCACGGACACTGAGCCTGAGTCAGGAGACATAACACTGATGGTTGATGCTTCCGCAAAAATAATAATATGAATTATAGAACATTGTTTTTCCTCTCTCAAGTACAGCTCTAAAACAGGTATTCAGTTGTAGCGGCATAAATGGAATAGTGTGTCAAAGTACATTCATGAAAATATTCAATAACTATAGTTGGTGTCTAACATCTGTCAGGACAACAAGATATAGAGTACATTGACTATAATTATGTTTTAGCTGTCAATAGGTTATGTACTGTAGCCTGGTTCCAGCCCATAGACACGCCCACTCTCAGAGTGGACTGTTTCTCTGGTCTGGTGATGTGTTCATAATAAGCGCTTTATCCTGTCCGAAATTACGGCGCCTCCAATGAGCGCAGGGGGTGGGGGTTTTCAAACAACGTCATCATCAGTGCGTCATCATCAGAAGACGAGGTGCTTTGCTTTGTTCTGTAGTGATTGGTTTAGGTTAGGGAAAGTCAAAGTCCCTCCCCTCTAGAAATCACTCAAACAGGGCACAATGTCAGACTTAAGCTTAAGCTTGCTGAGTCTGAAATCAGGCTATATGTACTGTACTGTATCAGATTAGCTGTGACAAAGCATAGCTGCTATGTGCTCCACACTACTGTACCTGTATGCAGTCTTGGGTTTGAGTGGTCCATCGCAGAATGGGTTTGAGTCCCCCCTCACTCTCTCAACAGAGTCCAGGTCTCTGTCTCTGTCCTGGGGGTGTTTGTTGTCACAGACCCCTCCCAGGCTGTCCATACCAGTGCCCAGGCTGATCTCAAAGCTCTGGCTGCTGGCGTCTGGGCCCTCAGCACACTGGCTTTGGAAATAGCTGGTCTGGTAGACCTTAACGGAGGAGTTCAACTTGTAGTCCAGGTATGAGGGGAGCGGGTGATGTTGTTCAGGTTGGGTATTCTCAACATCTGAAAGTGTCAAAAGAATAGGGTGAGACTACCAGTAAGACTCCCTAATCGGGAGATAAGCGACCGTTGGTCGCTTATCTCCTGTCACACTGCTGACATCAGTATGACATCACACCGTACACAAATGACCCTTATATAAGACCGGCATTATCTACCGACAGATTAGTAACAAGATGTCAAAATCGTTGAAGGTTGAATCTCCAGATATGGAGATAACCAACACATCCCTCCATATATGGAGCTAACCGACGAATCTCACTAAGTCTGACCTCACAAGCCCCATATTTGGACACGAACAACATATAACTCCATACATAGAGACATAGCTGCTGACATCAGTATGACATCACACTGCTGACATCAGTATGACATCACACCGTACACAAATGACCCTTATATAAGACCGGCATTATCTACCAACAGATTAGATGCAAGCAGGATCTCGACTCTGACACTAGGGTAAAAAACATGGTTGCTATGGTAAACAGCTGGTTGCTAGGGTAAACAGTTGGTTGCTAGGGTAAAAAACATGGTTGCTATGGTAAACAGTTGGTTGCTAAGGTAAAAAAAACATGGTTGCTATGGTAAACAGTTGGTTGCTAGGGTAAAAAAATGGTTGCTATGGTAAACAGTTGGTTGCTAGGGTAAAAAACATGGTTGCTATGGTAAACAGTTGGTTGCTAGGGTAAACAGTTGGTTGCTAGGGTAAAACCATGGTTGCTAAGGTGGTTGCTAACGTACACTAACAGACCAGCAACAACAGACTGTTGCCACAGCAACGTACACAAAGGTTTGTGTACACATGTGGGCGGCGCCTGTACACAAGCTGTGTCATACTGATGTCAGCAGTGTGATGTCATACTGATGCGGAGATATGAGCAGGGCAAAGGTGTGACGTGTGACGTGTGACCGACGGACGGCCGGTGGAGGTTTTGATACTAAACTGCGACCTTACGGTCGCAATAAATGATGAATGGCATATTTTAAATTCCGTTATGTGAAGGTCCATCCCTACCCTCGGCCTCTTTCACCACCACGGTGAAGAACCTGACTGCTCCGTTGACGTCGCTGAACCAACTGCAGTTGAACTTGAAGAAGATGGAGGACTTGGTTACCATGGCAGCCCTGTCACTGACACGCATGCTGAGGGGTGGGAGGGGCGGGCCTACAAGGAATAACACATCTGTCATTAGTACCTGGTAGCTGTAGTAGTACTCATATTAGAATCATTAATCATTGTGAGTTTTGTCGATCTGCTATTTTCACAATTTTTGAAAATATAAAATACTTTCGTCTTAAGCGGTTAAAAAGACAGTTGCTGTTCATGCAGCAGTATTAGCATGACCCGTAGCTGCAGCGGCAGCAACATTAACAATAGTAGTACTCTTAGTAGCAGCAGCAGTAATGGTTTTGGTAGTAGTCATTTGTTTGGTTGCTTTATTTTGTCATTGGAATTCTGTATGGCTCTGATACATTTACCAAGAACAGACAAGACCTACTATCATCAAATACAGAGACAGTATTGCTGATCACTCACGGTCGATCATGGTGACCACGCTGTCCTGAGCGGCCTCGCTGGTCATGCTGTCAGAGATGGCCTTCACAGAGATGGTGTAGCGCTTGTGGGGCTCCAGCTGGGTGATGAGGTAGACGTTGGAGTCGCGGCCCGAGCGGCGCGAGTAGACCAGCGTCCCAGAGTCCTGGTGCAGGCACTCGATGGTGTAGGAGTCGTAGTCGGCCTCTGGCGGGCCCCAGGAGCAGGAGATGGACGTGGAGCTCTGCGGACGGCAGTGCAGGCTGTGGACTCTCTCTGGCTCTGGAGGAGGAAGGGGAAGCAGGAGGCAAGACATGGAGACGAGGAGGAGTTACATAGATTCTATCACAGCTGTTAGACCATTGGTTCCCAAACCTTTTAGCTCAGGAGTCTTCAACGTTTTCAGGCCAAGGACCCCTTAGTTGAGAGAGAGATGAAGCAGGGACCCCCACAATCTGTTCAACAACTTAAACCCTCGAATCCCTATTCCGAGGAGAACTTTAGCCAAAAATAGCAGATCTACAAGCTCTCAACGCCTCGCGCTGCAAGGCGTTGAGAGCTTGTAGATCGTCTATTTTCGGCAAACAGGTTTGGTGTAGAGGTAAAAAAAAAGATCAGACCATAGATAATGAAAGGTCAAGTTTACAAAATAGTGATGATTTAAGTGGTTAAATGTCTGAAAATATACATTAACATGAATCCTACATAGACTGTGCTGTCATACAAGTCTATGAATCTATCTATGAAATTGATGAAAATCTCCATCACACATTTATACAATATGTGGTCGGGGTCCCTCTCTCAGCTAAGGGGTCCTTGGCCTGAAAACGTTTAAGACCCCGGACGTACAGCAGGGGCGTCAATTGGGTATGGCAGGGGTATGCAGCTGCCATACCCTGGGTCCAGGGGGGAGAATAAAAGTTACTTTTGAATATAAATCCATGAATGTCTCTTTGTTTATCTGTGCTGGTTATGTTGATAAATTACATTAAAATAACTACAAATGCAAAATGTAACAAAATGGTCACTTTAACAAGGTATTATAATTATATTCCCCACACTTTTATTCTCCCCATCTTGACAAAATGGTATATTCCCAGGTTCTGCAGGTCAGCTGCATAGGTGCAATTCAATATTGTTAATTGTGGCACGTTTACTATTTTATGCCAAGTTTAGCTGCACTTGAACAAACCGTAGAAACGGGGGGAAAACTAGAATGTACTTCTTAAAATAAATGTATCTGTTGCTAAGGTATGGCAACATGACTGGTGTCTTGCACGCGCGCGAAGGCGCGCGTGCAAGACACCAGTCATGTTGCCATACCTTAGCTTTTTCTGAACTGACGCCACTGACGTACAGTGCCACAGTTGTACGCATATCCTGCTGATACCCACTGGTGCGGATGCTCTTGTGGATGGTCAGGCTGTAGGTCAGGGCACCGCTGGGCTCGGTGGCTCCACTGACCGTACGCAGGCTGAAGCTGTAGAGACGTCCAGGGTACATGGCCTTCAGGATGCGACTGCCGGAGGTGCGGGTGTGGTACGGGTTGATGACGGACAGCTGGTCGTGGGGAGCCCACTGCAGGTCAAAGTCATCGTAGTCGGAGCCAACGGGGCTGTTCCAGGTGATCTCTAGGGAGGTGTTGGTCACCCCACCGAAGGAGAAAGATGTGGGAGGTCTGGGGGCTGGTGAACCACAACAGGGAAATAGAGAGTACATTTGTGTGATTTGTTTTAGGCCAAACTGGTTAGCAGTGGTGGAAAAAGTACTCACATGTTGTTGTACTTAAGTAAAAGTATCAATACTGCAATATAGAAATACTCTGTTAGAAGTAAAAGTCCGGAATTCAAAATGTACTTGAGTAAAAGTACAAAAGTATTGGCATCAAAATGTACATAAAGTACCTGAAGTAGAAGTACTCATTATGCAGAATGTTTTCAAATGTATAAAAATCTTTGAAAATAGCAGATCTACAATGCTCACAATGCGTCGCATTGTGGCTGGTAGATTGGCTATTTTCAATTGCCGGAAATGTATACAGTAGGGCTGAAGTTGTTAATGTATGTTTTGAAATAAAAATCAATCTACAAAATAATTAGTAACTAAAGTTTTCAAATAAATGTAGTGGAGTAAAATACAATATTTGGATCCGAGATGTAGTGGAGGTGAAGTAAAAGTATTGGAAATTGGAAATACTACCTCAAAACTGTAAGTACAGTACTTTAGTAAAGATACTTTGTTACTTTCCATCACTGCTAATTAGTATGATACAGTTCTTTTATGACCCAAAACGCCTACCAGTTCTGCCCGCCACGTTGGCCCTGTTGGCGAGCTCTCCGCTGCGGCTCAGCATCACGGCCTGGTAGAGGCGTCCGGGGACCAGGCCGGAGAAGGTGAACTCGGTTAGGTCTGTCCCCAGCTGCTCCTCAGCCTGCTGCTTGCCATCGGGGTCGTAGAGGGACAACAGGTAGCCACTGAGCTCTCCAGCAGGCCGCTCCCAGCTCAGCCTCAGAGACTCTGACTGGTTGATGGAGCTCTGTGCCTTCAGGGAAGTCACTGCTGCTGGGACTGCATGGTATAGGGAATGGTTACTAGGGGATCAGTTAGACTTTATCCATTTCTCTATCTTTCGTGACAGTCTTCAATATGGATTTTCATAGGCATCAATCAGTATTCAATATCATGAACATCAATCAATCAATCAATCCATCCATCCATTCATTCATCCATCCATCCATCCATCCATCCATCCATCCCCTCCCACCACACACACACACACACATAAATCTCCATATAAACGTATAGTGCAGGGGTCTTCAACGTTTTCAGGCCAAGGACCCCTTAGTTGGGAGACAGATGAAGCAGGGACCCCCACAATCTAATTGCTGCCAAAAACAATTGTTTGGCAGCACAATCATCAGTGTATTTTGGATTCATGTTAATGTGTGTTTTCAAATATCTAACCACTTGAACGGTCTAAACTTGACCTTTCACTCTGTACTTAGTCTGCTCTTTTTCCCCTCTACATCAAACCACTTTGCCGAAAATAGCCGATCTACTGTAGATCTGCTATTTGCTAAAGTTATCAGAATAGGACGCTAAGGTTCCAGTGGTTAATATGAAAAAAGGGGAGTTTCTATCACACAAAGATTTGGAGGACCCCCTGTAGTAACTCTGACCGGACCCCCTGTTGAAGACTCTTGGTATAGTGTTTGTGTGTATGTACAATATATATTTCTCACCTGTCCTGGCCCAGATAGCCGAGTCATTGGTCTGATCTCCGCTGCGTGTCAATACAACCAGCCTGTAGGGGGCGCCGGGCCTGAGCCCCTGGAAGGAGCAGTCTTTGCTGCTAGGCTGGCCACTCGTGCGGTCCCTCAGCGAGTCGTCCCCATTGTACAGGTAGATGTCATAGGCCTCAAAGTCGCCCTCCGGTGGCGCCCAGTGGAAGGACAGGCTGGTGGTGGTGTTGGCTTTCATGGCGAGGTCAGTGACAGCAGCAGGCCCTGAAGTCCCAGAAGATGATGGGTATTACTGACTCATTTTAGAGAGTCTGAAGCTGGGTCCCAACCTGAACAGTTCGAGCCGCGCGATTACATACAAAGTCAAGGCAAAGACGAGACTACGCGCGACTGAGCACGGCAAGAACGATCCGAAAGAGGTGGCGCGAACGACGCAAAAGGCCGCCTCGGTGTCTTCGCCCCACTTGGAAAAATTCAACTGAAGCGACCTTCGCTTCACCCCCACTGACTCCACCCATCGCGTCCTGACAGTCAATCAACGTTGATGTAGTCCGGAGACATGGACATGATTTTGGTGTTTGGAGTTGGGACTCCCTTTTTTCCAGGTGTTTCGCTCTGATCCCAACTTGACATGATTTTTTTACCAACGCGGACCTGCACGACCAAAGTGAAGCGATAGAAGCGACGAGAATAGAAGAAACTGCTCCAGGTTTGAACCCAGCTTAAGATATACATGGATGGCTCCAAACATACATAAATAGTAATACATTATGTTATTCCACCTGCCTACCATTATAATATAATAGAGGGCGGACTGCCGCGCCGCCAGTCATTTCAATTCACTGAAAGTTGCTCAGTGACGTTTGAAGCACCCGGAAGACTGCCGGAAGTACCTCGATTGGCACCTTTCTTCCCTTGCAACTCCACAAACGTAGGGTTGCTGTCAACGCCCTACTTCTTCATACAAGAGTATCAGACAAGTATAGAAAGTATAGAATTAAAGAAACTACCAGATCTAGATTAGATTATAGATATAGATAGATTGGCTATTTTCACTATTCAAAGGAGTAGTTCACCCCCAAAATGACTTTTTTTGCTATTGATTACTCACGCCATGGAGACTTGAGTTCAATAATATTTTTTGGTTTTTGTCACATTCCTAAGACAAAAATGTGATTATAGTAAATTTACCCTGATGGTTTCCCCATCCAGTGCCATACATTTGGGTCCCCATCCAGGGCCATGGAATCAATGGGGGTAAATTTACTAAAATAAAATTGTTGTCTTTTGACAAATACAAAAAAAAATTATTGAACTCAAGTCTCTATGGCATGAGTAATCAATAGAAAAAAAGTCATTTTAGGGGTGAACTACTCCTCTAATCATAAAAAAGGAACAGCGGCATACAAGGTATAACAGTAGACAAGCGATGGTAGTAGATATTCTTACGAGTGCGAGCTTCTGCGGTGACCCCCAGGCTGCAGACTCCTCCGCTGGTCGTGTGGACCAGGATGCGGTACTTCTTGCCCGGGGTGAGGCCGTCGAAGCGGTGCTGGGTTTGTCCCGAGGGCTGGGAGGAGTTGGCCACCAGACCGCCCCTCTCGTCCAATAGCTGCAGGCCGTAGCCGTCGGCCACGCCCAGAGCCTCCTGCCAGCTGACCTGCAGGCTGCAGGTGCTGTGACGGTTGTCCACCTGCAGGCCCGTCACTGTGGAGGGGACTGGAACAGAGCAGGCCCTTCTTTATTCCACTGGTTCTCAACCTATTCAGGCCGCGACCCCCCAAATAATCATATTTTAACTGCTCCCACCCCACCACCACCACCACCCTGACAAGCACTAATAGTTGAGGCATTACATTTTGTACAACACGGTTCTATTGTGAAAATAGCGGATCTACATGCTCACAACGCCTGGCGTTGCCAGGCGTTGTGAGCATGTAGATCTGCTATTTTCACAGTTTCTGCCTCTAATATTTGACAATTTGGCCAATGTTTAATTTGTCATTTTAGAAGTAAATTCCTTAAATTGTTTAGAAATGTGCATATAACCTCTATACACTTTTTACTGTTGAGTGAGGAAAACAATGTTGCACATTAATCATCTGGGGACCCCCCAAAATAATTTGGGGACCCCCACACAGGTTGAGAACCACTGCTTTATTTAATCTAACTGTGTACACACTGTGTGTGTGTGTGTGTGTGTGTGTGTGTGTGTGTGTGTGTGTGTGTGTGTGTGTGTGTGTGTGTGTGTGCACGCGCACGCGCATGCGTGTTCGCACGTGTGTGCGTGTTCGCGTGTGCGTGCGTGCATGTGTGTATTTGTAAATGTACGTTTGTGTATTTGTCTGTATGCTCACAAATATGCAAACCTGTCATTTTAAGCCACGGGTCTCACCTGTGCGTCCGCTGGCTGTGTTGTTATTGGTCAGCTCTCCACTCAGGGATTGAATGGTGACGGTGTAGAGCTGGCCTGGCTGCAGGGAGGCAAAGCTCAGTTCGTTCTCATGCTTGCGGACGGGCTTGACGTCCAGCCTGCGACTGTCCTTGTACAGGGACACAGAGTAGCTGTCCAGGTCTCCCTGTCCTGGAGTCCAGCTGATCTTCAGGCCGTCACTCAAGCCGTTGTTGCTGACGTGGATGTTCTTCACTTTACTGGGCACTGGGTTGAGGACGACAATCAGAGACACATTTCAAATTGGAGTATTTACCTGTATACAGAACGACCGATCGACTAAAATGTACATCCTCACAGCCACCAGAGGGGCTAAAAACCAAGGATGAACCAAGAGCACCTTAATCGCCTCCCCCCCCCCCCCCATCATGGTTGAATGGACCATGAGAATTGACGTAATAGTCTGTCTGGTTGCTACTGTATATCCGTAGCTAATGCGTGATGTACAATTTCCAAACCACGATCCTGTACGCGGTTTGGCGAGAAAATTAGTTGGATAAACAGGAAGAAAAATTCAATGGAGGGAGACTTTATGTTTTTTTTTAAATGACCACATACGTAATACTACTTGGCATGTCTTACAGTAGCATAATAGCACATCTAAATCCTGAAGACCGTGCCAAAAATAGCAGATCTACAAGCTTGTAAATCATACATTTTCTGCACAAGCATGAGTGCAACAAGGGGGCTGCTGGTCCAGTTCACTGCTGCTATCCTGAACAATAATCCCTCGTAAAAGAGGGATTCACCTGCATAAAAAAGGTTTGATTGAGTCAATACATTAAAAGAATGTAGTACAGTACAAGTACAGTACAGTTAAACACCCTGCCTAAAAGGAGCATCCCAAATAAGTCCTTTTACAGTCTTTTTTACGTCAGAGGTCCTTGGTATTCAACTCATGGTCAAATAAAATAAAATAAAGTTTACCTGTGCGACCCTCTATGAACTTGGCGTTGTGGTTGGGCCCGCTGACGGTGGACACCTGGATCTTGTAGAGGCGGCCGGGGGTGAGGGAGGTGACGGTGCACTCCCCCATGTCGCTTCCCCGGGGGACGGGCGGGAACACCTTCATGTCATTGAACAGCACCTGCACCTCATAGTGGTCGACGTCTCCCGGAGCAGGAGACCACGCCACACGAAGGTCTTCCGTCCCCTGGCCAGCCAGAGACAGGGACCTCACTGCAGCAGGAACTACACAGGACAGGACAGGACAGGATAAGGGTTATTCTCAGTGGGGATATCGTCGTTGTCGGGTGAAAACCTTGTATGTCCAAAACCATTCGTTTTTTTATATCATTTAAAAAAATAAACTAAACTAGTGAAAACAGCCGATCTACAAGCACACAACGCCTCGCACCGCGAGGCGTTGTGTGCTTGTAGATCTGCTGTTTTCACTACCTTTGTGCGACGGACATGCCTGATGAAGCAGGGCTTTACTTTGCAAAAAAACTTGAATTTGAAACTTGGAGATACGAGGTTTCTGCCCGACAACGATGATATGTAAAGTGTTGGAATGTTCACCATCGAGTATCATAAGAAACAAATACATTTATAATAACGTAATACAACATAAGTTGCCATAAAAGTGATTATGTTAGGCATTTACGATTGTGATTATCACAAAAAATATAAATGTTATTGATATGAAAGAAAGAAAGATCATTTTTAGGGTTAACCCTAGAAATCTCATATTATCTATTTCATAGCTTACAATGAACGCTGACTGCTTTATTCAGTGACATTTGGACCTCATGGTCAGCATGAATGTCTGACACAAGCCAGCTGAGATTTAAATGGTGCTGAATTAACCAACTATCCGGTATGCACATGGTCTGACCCTTCCTTTTAAGTATCTTTATGTAAGAGTTTTCATCAAGCGCCTCCTCAAGATTTTGGAGGTGCATGAACTGCCTCCTTGCCTTCCTTCTGTAACAAAAGGCATATAATATGAAGTTCAGACCGTCCACAGTGTAGTAAAAACGACAAGAAGTGCACTGCCTGCTGATGTCGCTATAGCTTTATCGTACAACATGTGACAATACACCTAGAACCTTGAAAATATGCACAGAAAAAAAAAAGTGCTGAGTCACTCACATGTTCGTCCGTCGGTAGAGACACTGGTCTCGTATTTGCCACTCCAGGTGCTGACCACCACGGTGTAGAGCCTGCCAGGGACCAGGCCGTTGAACACACACTCGTTCTGTGTCTTGGGCACGGTCGTGTTCTGGTGGAAGACGTTGTGCTTGATGACCACCTGGTAAAAGTCAAAGTCGCCGGCGGCGTGACGCCAGTACACCTTCAGGTAGTCATCACGGGCAGCGTGGGTGGCGTGGGGGTTCTGCACACCGGACGGCTCTGAGACGGATGGAGAGACATTTACGCATATAACTAATGCTGGTGTCCATAGCAACTCAGGGCCAGACGACCAAAAAAGCAGTAGAAAAGATTACATTTACTACATGGCTATAAACCTAATGCTAACTAAACATGTACATATATGGAGTAACACAGTAAAAGCCACACAATTACAAATATTGTGTTAGAAATTCCATACAAAGTCATTCCAGCAGCAACAACAACAATAAGTTTTACTTTCATATAGCTCCTTACATGTATAAATACGTACACAGACAGTAGACAGTAAAGTAAATAGATAAAAAGAATGATAAATCAGTTGCTCTTAAAAAGCAGAGTCAGCTAGAGGAGCAGGTGATACATACGTGTGCGTTCCTGGACTGTGGAGTAGTTCTCGTAGCCACCACTGCGGGAGGTGATGGAGATGTTGTAAAGGCGTCCCGGGACCAGGAAGTTGAAGCCACACTCTGGGCTGGCTGACTTGGACATGACAGATTGCTGGACCACCTTCTCCCGGTCCCTCAGGGTAACCAGGTAGTTGTCCACCTCACCTACCGCCGGGCGCCATGACACGCTGAGGAAGTCCATGCGCCCGTTGTTACTGACTGTCACCTCACCAACAGCAGCGGGAACTTGGGATGAGAAGGGGAAGAAAGAAAGAATTTAAACTTTTGATTGAAATAAAAACTTTCGCTTATTTTTAAACGTTATATATTATACATCTGCCTGGTGTGACAATCTCGGCAGCCTAGGGGGCCTCATTGATTACTTATTCATGCTTACTTCTTGCCGTTTATCCCTTAAAAGCTGTTGGTGATTTACAAATTCTATTACACATTATTCTTCACGAAAAGCAAAGTGCTCTAGTTGGAATTCAACAATGCACAGCGGAAGCTCCATCCTGTTCCTTTCTCCAACAGGAAGTCTTTGATGAACGGACCTTGACTTTTTTTTGGTCGCATGGTTTTGACTTCCTGAAAATTCCAGGCAAATTCCTGTTACATCAGATAAGAGGCACGTTTTTTCAA
Source organism: Nannobrachium achirus (assembly GCF_963921795.1). NCBI lineage: Eukaryota > Metazoa > Chordata > Actinopteri > Myctophiformes > Myctophidae > Nannobrachium > Nannobrachium achirus. The sequence continues at coordinate 51,821,452 of NC_137820.1, forward strand.
CATTATCCTCTTGTCAGTTTCAAATACAAAGAGCTGTTTACAGTCCGTCAGTCAGCATATTTTGGAGGACCTAGAGGGGTGAGGATGAGTGCCAGAGAGAATTTACATTCTCAGACTTCATCTATTGTGGTCGAACAACCGAGGTCAGGATTGAGTTTTGCTTGTTTCCGTTCTTTCATCACATCAAAATAACATTGAAAAAGAGGGGACTAACGATAGTACTTCAACACCTATGACAATATTAAATGATGTACACCTATGACACTATTAAATTATGTACACCTATGACACTATTAAATTATGTGTACATTTCCATGGAGAATAAAGAAGTATAACAGGTGAACTTATTTGTTTTTAAATCTTTATGCCGAAGCAGGGGATGGAGAACTTACAGTGAACTGCTAAATGTTTGCCTATTATCAGTAACCGTTTGGATTGGGGTGGCCCAACTTCCAAGTGGGACACCGACGTACACTTACACAGAAACTCATACACACCTGTCCATTAATTATATGTTTTTGTCTCCACCACCCATATATCTATTTAAACTTACATTTAAAATCCTAAAAAGAATTTCCCCCCGTGCAATCTGCCACATTAACGATCTAACAAGAGTAAAACTGATCTCGGCAGAGTTAAACGCTGATCCTCTCCCCTCAACTCCTCACCCCCATCCCCACCCACTCGGCCTCACTCACCAGTGCGTCCCTCAGCCACCGTCTGCCTGGAGGTCTGTCCAGCTCTGACAGTGGTCACCACCACCTTATAGAGGGCACCGGGCCTCAGAGCGTGGAAGTTGAGGTTGGTGGCGTCGGCCGCAACACTCTCGTTCTTGATGACGCTGCTGTCACGGACCAGCAGCACGCGGTACGAGTCCAGCTCCCCCGCGGCTCGCTCCCACCGTGTCTGAAGGCTGTCTGTAGTCCCACCATTGGACACCAGCAGCCTGGTCACCTGGGCTGGAGCTGGAAGACGGGGCAGATGGGACATGGACATGTAGAGCAGAAGACCGGGGTTAAGACAAATAGTTAAACATTTAAAAAAATAAACGTCCTGATTCAATATAAAGGCAGTTTTTTAGGATTGGGATTGATATTGTTCATGTAAATCAGTGGTTCTCAACCTGTGGGTCGGGACCCCCTGGGGGGTCCCCAAATTATTTTGGGGGGTCCCCAGACGATTAACTTAATGTGCAAGATTGCTTTCTCACGCAACAATAAGCAGACCAACATAAAGTTTAAGTACAATTTTACTTTATGTTGGTACTGCAACTTTTGAATACCTAAACATTGGCCAAATTGTCAAATATTAGAAACAGATTTTCTTTTTTAAATAAATAGCCGATCTACATGCGAGGCGTTGTGAGCATGTAGATCTGCAATTTTCACAATAGAACCGTGTTATACAAAATATAATTCCTCAACTCTTAGTGCTTGTCAGGGTGGGAAGGGGGGGGGGGTCCCCAGTTAAAATATGGTTATTTCGGGAGTCACAGCCTGAAAAGGTTGAGAACCACTGATGTAAATCATGGCAAAGGATGTGAAACTCACTGGTTTGTCCAGACACAGAGGCTGGAGTGCTCTGGTTGCCACTGTTGGTCGTCACGGTGACCATGTAGCGGCGTCCCGGGGTGAGGACGTTGAACGTGCACTCCCTGGCCTCCCAGGGTAGGATCTTCTGACTGATGACCATGGCAGGCTCCGCCTGTCTCAGCACCACGGTGTAGCCATCCCACACCCCCGCAGGCCGACTCCACAGGACGCTCAAGGTTGTCTCATCACTGTGACGCACCACAAGCTGCTGGACAGACCAGGGCGCTGGGGAGTTGGATAGCAAATCTTGGTGAAAATCTGCTTTTTTAATCAGCATACTGTATAACCACAATGACATTATGACAGGTAAGAATTCCAGGAATGGAATAGTAACCAAGGATTGCTATGAAATGGTTTGTTTGTGTGTGTGTGTGTGTGTGTGTGTGCGTGTGCGTGTGCGTGTGCGTGTGCGTGTGTGTGTGTGTGTGTGTGTGTGTGTGTGTCCAATGACCGAGGGGTGTGCAATGCTGAGTGGGGAATTCAGTCTGACCAGCGCTTGTCCAGAATAAGTACAACACTAGAAAGATGCAATTGGAAATTGCGAGTGTGGTTGCTGACAGTTGCTGACTATATTCTACAGTAAGCTAACTGTCATGTGAAGCTCAACCAATTGATTCCCTATTGATTCCCACTCCCATTGATTCCCTACTGATTCCCACTCCCATTGATTCCCTATTGATTCCCTATCCCTGCCATTTCCAATAGCAACGGAAAAGTTACCCTAGTAATCAATAAAGTTTCCGGAAAAGTTACCCTAGTAATAGATAAAGCTTCCCCAGGACTATAATGTGTTGCCCTGTTGGGCAACAACACTAATAACATGTATTGCATAAGCAAGTGGGTCACGCATTCCCAACTTGCACCTTGCGTGGTCCCTGGAATTGTCCATCTATCACAATGTTATATAGGCAAGGGAAACCATTTCCAAATCAACATTAAGCAATAATAATGTCTCACCGAGTCTTCCCTGGCAGTGTGCACTATTTCCCAGCGGTCCACTCTGTACGGTGACCTCTGCCCTATAGGGTCTACCAGGCACCAAGCCCAGACCTGACCTTGCGATGTAGTGTCGGGTCAGTTTGCTGAGAGTCTCATTCACCAGTACCAATGAGCTGTTCCACAACAGGAAGCGGTAGTTCTCCCACTCGCCTCTAGGAGGAGACCAGGTCACTCTCAGGGTCCTGCCATCGCTGAGAGCCACCATAGAGAGCTTAGACACCTTATCAGGAACTGGAGAACATTGACAGACGAGGGGAAGTATAGAACACATTGAGGTTTGATGAAACACTCGATGGAACACTTTACGTACAAATGGGTCATCTTCACATACAAACCATCAATTGACCCATTGGCCTAGAATTATTGAATGCAATAGCTATAGAAAAATAGCAGATATACAAGCTCACAGCCGTGGCCAAATACATATCAGTTTGGGGGTCCTTCACATGAAAAGGTTTGAGAACCACTGACATAGTAGTCTCTCAAGAACAGACTAACTGAGCTCCAGTTAAGTGAAAAGGACCTTTTCTTTGACGATGGCTAGCCAGATTGCTGACATAGAATTAATTTGTATTCTATATATATATATTTTTTAAATGGTCGAAATGTTCAAAATAAACATTCATTCATTCATCATCTTCGTTCATAGGTTTTTCAAAAAACCTTAGAAGGATTCAAAAGAAACTTATAGAATCAGGTCAAAATTCAAATTTTCACGATTTTTCAAAAATAGCAGATCTACAAGCACTCGGTGCCGCGCTGCGAGCTTGTATATCTGCTATTTTTCAATAGTTAAAGCATAAAATAATGACACACAATAATGTGTACCCGTTCTAAATGGGTTTTATAATATGAAACTTTTAAATGACTGGATTACTTACTACCACTCTACTCCTACTTCTGTAGCTGATGTTCATAACAATATTACTACTACTACCATAAAATTACGAATATAACTTCTACTCATAATACTACTTCTGTTACCTTTAAAGAGAAACTATGCCTTTTTAACCTGAATCGCATCGTTCTACTGTGACTTGTACCAGTGAACTGCACTGTCATGAAACTGTACCTTTTCCTATGCAAACTTCTAATAAAGTCTTCAATCAATCAATCAATCAGTCAATCAATCAATCAATCAATCAATCAATCAATCAATCAATCAATCAATCAATCAATCAGGACATGTAAAACTGATATAACACTTATCAATGCCTTCTGTGTTTTGAGTGCTTTTTACATAGACATAACATTGATACAAAATAATAATGAATGTTGTCCTTGAACAATTTACAAATAGCCGAGTAAAAATAGGTGAACTTATACTGGTGATCAGTCACAACATGCTTGACAGTCATGAAAGTAAACCAACCAATGTTCTCCTGTAGATCTCATATGAGTCAAGGGACATTCACCTGTCCTTCCACTAGTCCTGGTCTCTGTGCTCTTCTCTGCCACCACGGTCCTGACAGAGAGCTGGTAGGTGCGTCCGGGTGTCAGACCCTGGAAGAGCACCTGGGTGGTGTTGGGGGTCAGCCGGCGCTCCTGGGGCATGGAGCCCAGAGCTGAAAGGGTAACCTTGTAGTAGTCCACTCCTCCTCTGGCTGCATCCCAGCTGGCTCTCAGAGAGTCCACGGTACCGTTACTGTCCAGTCGCAGGTCTGATACCGCTGCTGGAGCTGGGAAGGAAAGAGTTAAAACACTTTACATTTTCAATATGGGCCTTGTTTCTTCAGGCCGCATGTTTTCTTTGGAACTTCAGAGTATTTCGCATGTAGCACATTGGGAACGAGTATTGTCTCTGTCAGGTTTACATTCACTGTTAGACTAAAGGCCCCTACACACCAAACTGAATATGACAGACTAACGGTGGGAAGATCAGTTCGTTCAGACTTGGGTGAAAGGTGGTAAAAACACTCAACTGTGTGTCACAGCCTTAAAGGACAACTTAGTTTTTTTACAACAAGGGTTCATATTTTAGATAGTCATTAGAGAAAAGAAAAGATGAGTGTTAAAATATTTCTATCGTTTTAGTGATTTTAACTATTTTGATTTGCATGCATGCCCCAAGGTTGGGGGCATATGTATGCAAGTGGCTAAATATGTCTTTTTAGACACAATAAGCCCATTCCCAAGATGCACCGCAATATTTCATGGGCAGATGTGACTTATGGGGGCTGATGTAAATAGTAACAAAGAAATTGCCAGCTTATTGTGTCTAAAAAGACATATTTATCCACTTGTACGCATGCCCCCACCCATTGAAATCAAAATAGTAAAATCACTAAAACAATAAAAAGCAGTAAATGAAAACATTTTAACATGCTTTCTTTTCTCTAATTACAATCTAAAATATGAACTCTTGTTGTAAAAAACTAAAGTTGTCCTTTAAACATTATACACTGCTCAAACCAAGGCGTCATTTCCATAGAGAGAATGTGTTTCGGCTGTGCTTATATCTCAGACTTGAAACTACCTCATCTCTAAACATATTTAATGTGTTGAAGCGTGGCGGGGGGTGAGGGGGGGTGATAGGAGGGGTGCTGCTGTTCATCAGACAGCCAGCTGCAGACAGAGGAAGGGTGGGGAGAGAGGACCAAAATATCCAGGACACAACGACAGAGAATGACGTAGCTGTCACTCTCTGCTGTAGCTGTGTGTGTGTGTGTGTGTGTGTGTGTGTGTGTGTGTGTGTGTGTGTGTGTGTGTGTGTGTGTGTGTGTGTGTGTGTGTGTGTGTGTGTGTGCGTGCGTGCGTGCGTGTGCGTGTGCGCGTGCGTGGGTGTGCGTGTGTGCGTGCGCGCACATGCATGTGTAGTGTAGTGTTGGAAAGTAAAACAAAGGCTTTCTGAAGTGAGTCAATTGTGTTGAGAACTCATTGTACCACATGAACCCTAAACTCCCTATTCTAGGCATGTCATAATAGGCGAACATTTGGCAAGAACAGGCGAACATACGCAGATCGGGGCACTCGATGCCGCGCTGTGAGCTTGTATACAGTATCTGCATTTTTTTAATAGTTGAAGGCCCCTCCACATTGGGCCCTAGTAACTCAGTCCCACTTTCTCCCCCCACTTGTGACGCTCCTGCCCACCGCTGCCTACCTGTGACGGCTTGTTTGGACACGGAGCTCTGCAGACCCACAGCCTCGGTCACCACGGTGACGGTGTACAGGGTTCCAGGCAGCAGGTTGCTGAGCGCAGCCGAGGTGGTGCTGTTCCTCAGAGTCAGGTTCCTCACCACAGAGCCCTGCTGGTCCCTCAGCAGAACCCTCAGCAGCTCACTCCTGCCGGGGCCCGCCTGCCAGGAAACGCTGAGGTTGCTGGAAGAGGAGGAGGCCCACACCTGGAGGCCGCTGACCGAGGAAGGAGCTGGAGGAGCAGAGATCACAGCTGGTTTAGCCTGTGTATTAACACAGTGGTTATCAACCCTTTCAGGTCGCGACGCCCAAAATAATAATATTTTAACTGGGGACCCCCTCCCCCCCACCCTGACAAGCACTAAGAGTTGAGGCATTACACACAGTTCTATTGTGAAAATAGCTGACAGTAGATCTACTATTTTCACAATTTCTGCCTCTAATATTTGACAATTTGGCCAATGTTTAATTTGTCATTTTAGCGGTATTAAAAAGTCCTTAAATTGTCATTTTAGAAATGTGCATTTACCCGCTATACACATAAACTTTATGTTGGATGGTTTAATGTTGAGTGAGAATACAATGTTGCACATTAAAGTTGTACCATGTAACTTTTTTTATAAAACAAATCTTAAAATTGTCCTAACTGTTAAATCGCTAAAGTTTTAGAACACCCACTCCGTTATTTTCAGCTTCTGAAGCCTTCTCTTTATATGTTTTCTTCTTAGCAGTGACAGGGGCGGGATTTCGCGCCAAAATGACATAATCTGCATCATCTGTATACGTTGTGTATACGTTGCCCAATCACATCGCCGATCATGCACACATGGTACACTACCGGCCAATCACAGCTTATCTGCTCTGGTCTCCAGGAAGCGCCTCCGCTTGGCTACAGTGTTTACCATGGTGAAGGATTTTAACCTCTTAATCCACAAATCCTGGCCAGAAAATTACGTTCTACCATGCGTTCTACCCCTCCACGGATTACTATCGGTCGCGGTGGTTTGCTGGCGCCGCTCCGGTGGTCCGCGGCGGTGGTCCGCGACGACTCCGGCCGAAAAACGGCCGAAAAAAGCAATACCGCTACTGACCACTAGTTGAGCAACTTACACAGTATAGCTTTAAGTTAATCATCTGGGAACCCCCCAAAATAATTTGGGGACCTGACACACAGGTTGAGAACCACTGTATTAACCTATAGAAAAGTTGTACAAAACTTTGATAATGTTATTGTTAGTACTTTGTTGTAGTAGTAGGAGTGTAATTACAAAGCCGAGCAGAATTGTTGCTACAATGTGTGTGTGTGTGTGCGTGCGTGCGTGCGTGTGTGCGTGCGTGTGTGCGTGCGTGCGTGCGTGCGTGCCTGCGTGCCTGCGTGTGTGTGTACAAGTAGCATTGACATGTCAAAATAATTTGTTATACAGTTTGTAAACACTAACAGAAGATTGACTTTCTTCACTTGATAGCTGCATTTGCATTACTATTGCCAGCAGTATTTTGAAATAGTTGCGTATAATGTGTAAAGAATCTAAAAAAGGAAGTACTCTGATAAAGTGGGGTCAGTGTACTCAAGAGAGTTGTCCTAATACATTATGTAAACACTGTAGATTCCCACACTGACACCTGTACTGAAAACAATGCAGGTTATTGTAGTTCATCATGTCACAGTATTGTTTTTCTGCATGCAGCATATACGTATGTGTGCAAGCAAGCATCCTGTGTACATGACGGCAAACACGAGCATCCTGGTCACGTATGTTCACTGAAGCATGTTCACTGAAGACCTGACCCCAGAAAGATATTCATACAACTAACCTTGACATGCCCGGTGTGGTCATTTTGTGTGTGTGCGTGCGTGCGTGGATTGCATGTGTGCGGGAACTAGTAGTTCACACACACATATTCTTTTTGGAGTGCAGGGCGACCCGATAGCACAATGGTTACCACATGCAAGTCCCAGGTTCCCAGGTTCGATTCCTGGGTCAGCAGGACCATTTGCTGCATGTCACTCCCCAGGTCTCTCTCCCTGGTTCCTGTCTCGGACTGTCTCTCCACTGACTATCAGGCAGAAAGGCCCCCCAAGAAATTGGAGTAACAAAAGTGAACTCAGTTCATTCTTAATCCCTCATTAATTAGTGTGTTATAGGCAACACAATATTGTGTTCGGTCAGAGAATCTTTTCTCTGACCTTTTGAGTGATGTTATCCAGGCAGAATATCATGGACATTGTAATGTCCAATTAGACCAGATTGAGATTGGTCATGCTTCACTTGACATCACAATATATGATTCGTTGTTAACCTTTTTCTGATCTCTGATTGGACAATATATTAATTATACAGGACTCACAGTACCGGTAGTGACATCACAATATGTAATAAGTAATATAAATACAAGACAGAATTCAAGAAGGGAACTTTATTAAACCCATGGATTACAAGTGTTCAAATGGAGAGTTGATGTGCTTAGACCTCCTCAGAAGCACTCTCAAGGCACCTACATGTTAGCATCATCAGTGAAGACCCCCTCCTCCTATCCCCACAGTTCCTATTGCTTGTCTCAATCTGGGGAAGAACGACTACGAGATTACACTGAACAGAACTACCAACATCGTGCCCTATGATGACAGCTGAGACGTTCCCACACTGCAGTATGACTTTGTACCCATCGCTGAGCTAGAGAATAGGGGCCCGGATGCCATTATTGATTTGATTGGAGTGTGCAGGAGTGCTGAGGAGGATCACGACTAGAACACAGCATTAGCCAGCCTTGAACTCACAACCATCGTGTCTGTAGGCAGAGGCCTATACCACTACACTACAGAGGCACCCTCCCAACATCACAATATCTAATATAAATGGTAAGACGGAAATTCATTTCCCAGCGGATTCCTCGTGACTCGTGTCACTGCAACCACACTTGCAATTCTCCAGAATTGCATCTTTCTAGTTTACTCTGATAATGCCACTTTATCTGCAATTAAATCTATGTATATTTAGTTTACTTAACACATATGAATACAAATGTCAAATCAACTTTAGTTCAGGTAGAAACTGAAGAAACAGGATGGATAGATGGATAGACAGAAAGACAGACAGACATATTATTTGTACTCACCTGTAGCTGCAACAGCCTGAACTGGGGGAGCACTCTTGTTCCCAGCTGTCGCCACCAGTTGAAGAGTGTAGAGGGATCCTGGGGTGAGAGCAGTGAAGCCTGACTGGGGAGCAGCAGTGCCCATGATGCGAGTACTGCTGCTGGCTCCGGTGCTAGCGTCCTCCAAGGTGAGCTCATACCAGTCCACATGTCCACGGGACGTCGGCCAGAAGACCCGCAGGCCAGAGGTACCGGTCGGAACCTGGGGGGAGGTGTCGAAAAGGGCCTTGACCTGGGCCTGATCCGGTTGGACATCGAGCCAGGCGGGGGCCACTGGATCTACGGTGGAGAGAGTAGTGGATGATATGGTTTGTTTACCCCCACTACCTTTTCATAGATTCCATATAGTTTCATTGTTTGACAGCACAATCGTCAGTGTATTTTGGATTCATGTCAATTTGTGTTTTCAGATATTTAACCCCTTGAACCGTCAATACTTAATAAACTTGACCTTTCACTCTGTACTTAGTCTGCTCTTTTTACCCTCTACACCAAACCTCCACCGAAAATAGCTGATCTGCAAGCTCACAACGCGAGGCGTTGTGAGCTTGTAGATCAGCTATTTTCACACAAAGATTTGGAGGACCCCCTGTAGTAACTCTGAGGACCCCCTAGAGTCCCGGACCCCCTGTTGAAGACCCCTGGATTAATGTTTGAACCAAAGTCTGACTAGCTTACTTGATCCAACAGGAGTAACAGCTGAGCTGAACCCACTTGGTCCAAGATTTACATAAAAGGCAATCTGGCTAGCCATCGTCAAAGAAAAGGGAACGCCCACTCGGGTTGTCCCTCTTCCTTCAGTAGCGTAAGCTATCATGACTCTGTCTCGAGAGAATGCATAAAAGGGTGGAGAGGTGGAGGTCAGAATGAATTTATTGGTTCCATGCATGGACTTGATAGTAGTGATACATTAAAATGATCCTTTCTACTTAATACACATGCATGAACGCCATTTCCATCTGAGCAGGATTATGCTCCTATACAGTGTACGCAACACATGTGTGCATGCGTACATGCATACAAGTGTGAGTGTGTGTGTACGGGCATGTGCGTGCGTGCATGAGTGTGTGCGTACCGTACGTGTGTGTATCCTGTCATTGTGCTCTAACAGAAGGCCAGCGATGCAGGGGCTCGATAAGATTGTTTTGGTTGCTTTAAAGAATGCAGCGTTTTCACTCGGAGACCTGCATGGATCTCAAATGAGCCTTCGCCTGCTCAGGAAACAGTAGAAACCAGTCAAAATGGAGCTGAGAGGACGGGATGGGAGGTGTGTGTGTGTGTGTGTGGGTGGGAGGGGGGGGGGCAAACCTCCCACTGCTCAAGCCGAACTACGACCTTTACTTAATAACGGCTTCCTCCCCGAGGGCCCTTCCTTGCTTCCCAAGGAATCCTACTGGCAGATCGACAAAACTCCAAGGACAATGAGTCAATGACTGATAACAATGACACAAAACCCAGGATCATCGTAAAGGCCTCTCCATACTTCGACCGAAATGTTCGGTGAGTTGTGTTTTCCGACGTGCAAATTTCCGAACTCTCGTTCGGTCCAATGCTTTTCAGAAGTCCCGAGGGATATAATTTTATGGTAGAAAAGGACCTTTTGACCGAAAACGGCGGTTTCGGTCAAAGTATGGAAGGGCCTTAAATATTGCAGACCACTCTGAGATTTTTGTTGATTCTAATGAAATGGTTCACAGCTTTAACACATTCAAACAAATGCTGTTTTTAGTCTAAAAATACGATATCGAGCTGTTGCTGCCATAAACATCATTAAAGTATTTTTCCCCCCAGCAGAGAAGTGAACAATGACCTGGCGATAACTGCAAAACACCAATGTGTCATTTTCACCATCTAGGGGTGTGTGTGTGTGTGTGTGTGTGTGTGTGTGTGTGTGTGTGTGTGTGTGTGTGTGTGTGTGTGTGTGTGTGTTCACGAATAGTGATTTTTAGTAGAATTATTCAACCTCAAAGTATTCGAATAGTCGAATATAACTGTCAAATATTAAGTAAGCAAGAGGCGAACATTGTGAAAATAGCTGATCTACATGCTCACGTTGTGAGCATGTAGATCTGCTATTTTCACAATATTTATCTGCGGAACCGAGTCACATTAAATATGTTTATTTTGGGGGTCAAGGCCTAAAAAGGTTTGAGAACCCCTGGTATAGAGCATTAACAAACTCAAGACTTCCTATCTAGCCAAGATTTATAAACTATATATTTTTTAAAGAGAAAACAATTAAAAAAATGGAAAAAAGCTAATATTCGACTTCAGTGAACGTCAAATAGTGACTATTCGAATATTTGGTGAATGCCTTAGTGTGTGTTTGTGTTTGTGTGCGTGCGTGAATGCGTGTGTGCGTGTGTGTGTGTGTGTGTGTGTGTGTGTGTGTGTGTGTGTGTGTAAAAACAACTTTGAAATTGACAAAGTCCTCCGTGTGCTTTCTCTCTCTCACTCTCGATCTAATCAAAGAAACAGCATGAAGGCCCCTTGTATCCGTTCATACAGAGAAACAATACAAGGCGGGAAACAGGGGACGGGGTGAGAGGGGAGGGGAGACGCGCCGTGGAACAAACACTTAACATTAGATGGTCGTCCACATTGTTCTTGACTTCTCATTTTTTTACAACCAAACGTGATTTGAGAGACGCAACACAAACCGTATCTCCCCCCCTCTCTTCCCCAGCACAAACGTATTCTGGCAAAGGCTTTCTTGGCAGCTCACTGAGGTTACGGCCTTGACAATGTACAAAAGGATGTACAGAGAACGATTTAATGAAAAAGGAGCAGGGGGCTTTAGTTATGTTGGCACACTATGAGTCGTGTGTGTGGACATGACACACGTAAACTTTGATGTTTCATCTCAGAATAAACAATTGCATTCTAATAAACACTGTAAAAGAGAACATGGCCTTGGCTTCAGTTGCACTTTCCTGTTTAAATAAAGGTAATATGTAGCTTAATAAATGTGTAATTATGATTGGTCAAGCTATTAATAATAAGTTCATAACACTATTGGCCTCTATTGCAGTGGTTCTCAACCTTTTCAGGCTGTGACCCCCAAAATAATCCTATTTTAACTGGGGACCCCTCCACCCTGACGAGCATTACATATTGTATAACACAGTTTTAAAATAGCAGATCTACATGCTCACAACGTCTCACAACGCAAGGCGCATGTAGATCGACTATTTTCACAATTTCTGCCTCTAATATTAGACAATTTGGCCAATGTTCAATTTGTCATTTTAGAGGTATCAAAAAGTCCTTAAATTGTCACTTTAGAAATATGGATATATATATATATATATATATACCCTCTTTACACGCTTTATGTTGGTTTGTTTACTGTTCAAGATTCAAGATTCATTTATTTTGTCCCGAAGGAAATTTGTCTTGGACATGCAGGCTGCTACATAACATACAACAGGACTTGTGTTGAGTGAGAAAACCAAGTTGCACATTAAGTTAATCATCTGGGAACCCCCCAAAATAATTTGGGGACGACCCACAGGTGAGAACCACTGCTCTATTGAACAGAACACATGTATGTTAGCCTGTATTAGGACTATATTTCACACACAAAGATTAATAAAGTTTTATCAAATATATAAAAAATGTCATGATAGAGACAGGGTAGGCTATCATACCCTCACATTAGCCTATTATAATAACTTCAGATATAATTCATAAATTAAAAATATATATAAATTGATACATTTATAATATAGGCTACCCCTCATAAAACAAAACGATTTTCATCATCAAGCATTATGTTATATCAAGGGCATGAAAATGTGTAGCATGACTTGTATAGGCTTAGCTACAATTTGGGATCACTATTGAATAACTTGATCTTCATATTTAATCTAAATTAATATAAATAATATAAATATTTCATTTAATTTGATGATCTGGGCTGGCAAGTTACACTGTTGCCCTTTTAAGTACCATATGGGCTACATTTGGCAAATTGACAAAGTGCAGAAGCCTACACGACTACACCAAGTTTACATTTAGAACGAAAATAGATGTCAGATCTGTTATTTTATTTTAATTATAAACAGAATAATTATTAGCCTATTATTATTGTTATTATTAGGCTATTATTAACATTATTAATAATATTATTTCTGATAGAAATATAATTTCTGACTCACCTGTGCGCACTGATATGTTGGCTCGCTCTCCATCCTTTTTGGACATCACCCCAAAACTGTACAAAGTCCCAGGATCCAGACCGAGGATTTCGCAGACAACATTGTCATATCCATTCTGCTGATGACAGTCTGTCACATCAGACTGAGTGTTCTCATTAAACACTGTGAAGTTACAGCCTTCGCCAGCGGTGGTCAGTTTGACAACAATAGAATCCGAGTTGGCGTTGATCTCTGTTAAATTGGCGGAGCACTTGGCAGCTTCTGTCGTCTGTATCTGAAAGGCATTTAAAATAGCGGACAGGCAAGTAAACACAATGAACGCAGTGTTGTTATTGTTAGGGAATGTGTGAAGACCTGCAGTAGCTCACCTCGTGAAAATTCCACAGTAAACCAAGTATCAAATAACGTGCTGCGCATTCGAGCATCGCGGTCGTTGATTTAAATCGGTCCGTTCGGTCAGTAACAACGGAAATTCAAGCGATTTTACCAAGTTGGTTGTCATAACTAGTTTCTGCAAAAGGTGCCTCCGAGCTGTCACATAGCTATATGTCTCTCAACTAGGCTACATAGTTCTCCCCTGGCTCAACCTCCTCAATCTAAAACATCCAACCAGAGCAGGTGCCTAATATTGACAACAGCTGATGCCGATCATGGAATGACAAGCTTACAATAACCTGCTTGTTAAAGCCCAACTATCCAGTATCCACCCTCTAAAAAAAAAGATGGTAATCAAAATGGTAAATCCTAGCTTTAATTGGTTGACAGCGTTTATCAGCTAGCCCGCATATAGGCTACTTTTCTCTCAGGGATCTATGCTATCTTAAACTTTCACTAAACTCTCTAACAGAAACAGGCAGTCTCTCTACCCTCGGCACCCCACCATGCACCCCACCCTTCTTTCCTTCCTGCCTGCCTTGGACTTTCTCTGAGGACCTTTAGCCGATCAAACATGAACCAATTAGGCCCCCATGAGCTATTGTTATAGTAGAGCAGCCTATATGAGTTATGATTTTCCCTATTTTCCCTCGGAAATAGGAAACAGCCTTAATTCCTGGGCCAAAGAACATCACTCTAATAATAGCACAGATGAACATTTTGAGGGGGGAGAATAATCTTATCGAAAAAGAATAGCCATTCATCCATTCAAAGATCCAACCAATGTTGCAATTTCGAAGAGGGGTCCCATCAAGGGAAACTCTTCAAGCACACTCAAGAGTCAAGGAACAGCTAAAAAGCCTTTATTTAAACTAGGGCTATTACATATTAAAAATCCAATAAAAGGCCACTATAACGCCTTGAGTTGCAACGCTATTTTTCATGTGAAGTAGGCCTACATAGGCCTATGTAGGTTTTCAATAAACCTAAGCCTTCATTAGATGCAAGCTTTAAAACGTTTCTAGCTGACTTTATATATTCTAATTGTATTATCATTATCATATAATAGCCTATAACAACAATCTTGAACTTCTGAATTATTGCACCATGGTCACCAAACATGTTTTTTTTTTTTTTTTTGGTCAAAATATGTTTTAAGTTCATGGTTCACCAGGAGCTTGGATGGCTCCAGGCCTAAAATAATTTATATCAATATTTTCTGAAATCTCTATGGGAAACATTTATAGGTTTTATATCTGTGGCACCACAAAATGCCAATAGAGGCCCCTCAGCATGCAATTCCAACTTGGGGATGATTGGATGTTGCATGCGTTCATGGCAACTTGATAAGGCCTTTTTACAACAAACAGTGTAGGATTTCTGGCACCCCATATGGGTGGAAGTGAAATAGCCTTTGTCTCTGGGTGTTGTTCAGAGGCCCCTCGGTGTGTGATTACAATTTGGGGCTAATCAGCTGTAAGGCATTTCTCGCAAAACATTTTAGCCAATCGTAGCCAATCAGAAAGGAAAACAAAAGATCTGACTGATACATCAAGATCACATGACTGTGTAGAGAGAATGTGCATTGATTTGTGTGAGCTTTAGACAAAATCTGTAGGAGTAGTAAGGAAAAGGAAAAATGGCGTAAAATCCTGCCAGGTGGAAGTTCTCAAATTCTGCCTGAACCCGACCCAACATTTAGGGTAGGGTAGGGCCTAAAATGTGTGTTAATTAGTCAGGCCAGGTATAGGCCTCGGGCTCAATGAAAAAATAAAATATATTATTTTATTATTTTATTACTAAATTCTTTACAAACCGGCTAGGGTCTAAAATGTATGCTAACTAGCCAGTTAAGGCCCAGTTAGGGCCCAGTTAGGGCCAGGCCTTAATTTCCAGGCCCGCTTTGGGAGTTCTCTCATGATCGAAGGAATGCAGAAGAGAAAACATTTGATTGATTGAAGAGTTATGGGCCAAAACATGAAGCGGCCTGTTATACTGTTATTAGGCCAATATGAACATTTGTGAGAAGGGGTTTCCATTTTCAAGCTGTCCACAGCTTGCCTCCAAGACACATCAATGAGAGAATTTTTACCATCTTAGTGAGCATTAGTGAAGATAGATATAAGGAGATAAGGTTGAAAAGGGGTCAAGTGTTCCTATAAGCAACATCATAACTTACCATTTGGGTGGTGGTCGGTTCTGGAGTTGTAGTTGGAGATGTAGTTGTAGTTGGAAATGTAGTTGTAGTTGGATATGTAGTTGGAAAAGTAATTGTACTTGGATATGTAGTTGGAGAAGTAGTTGTAGTTGGAGTAGTTGTACTTGGATATGTAGTTGGAGGAGTAGTTGTAGTTGGATATGTAGTTGGAGAACTAGTTGTGGTTGGAAAAGTAGTTGTAGTTGGAAATATAGTTGTAGTTGTGGTTGTAGTTGGAGACGTAGTTGTGGTTGTAGTTGGAAATGTAGTTGTACTTGGATATGTAGTTGGAGGAGTAGTTGTAGTTGGATATGTAGTTGGAGAACTAGTTGTGGTTGGAGAAGTAGTTGTAGTTGGAATTATAGTTGTAGTTGTGGTTGTAGTTGGAGACGTAGTTGTGGTTGTAGTTGGAGATGTAGTTGTACTTGGATATGTAGTTGGAGATGTAGTTGTACTTGGGTATGTAGTTGGATATGTAGTTGGAGATGTAGCTGGAGATTTAGTCGAACTTGGAGATGTAGTTGGAGATGTAGTTGTACTTGGGTATGTAGTTGGAGATGTAGTTGGAGATGTAGCTGGAGATTTAGTTGAACTTGGATATGTAGTTGGAGATGCAGTTGGAGATGTAGCTGGAGATTTAGTTGTACTTGGATATATAGTTGGAGATGCAGTTGTACTTGGAGAAGAAGTTAGAGATGCAATTGTAGTTGGAGCACCTTTTGCAGGAAGTCTTGTGGTTGTTGTGGGTGGTAATGTGGTTGTTGTACTGGTCGTTTTGGCTATGGTGCTGATGGTAGATTTTGGAGCTGTGTTTGTAGTCTGATTGGTTGTCATAGCAGTGGATATGGATGTAGTTGTACTGGGTGTGGGAGTGGCAGGTCTGGTTGTATAAGTAGTGGGAATGGCTACAGTGGTGGAAGGTGTAATTTCTCTTGTGTTGGGTGCAGCTGTGGTGATAGTGGATGTGGTGGTGGAGATAAAGGATGTGATCATGGTGGTGGGTGGAACTGTGGAAGCTGTGGTTGTTGACTTAGGGGTAATCGTGGTTGGTTCTGTGTTAGACGTTGGACCATTTGGAAGTGTAGGACTTGCTGAGGTACTTTGTGCAACTGTATACATTGTAGATGGGGTTACGGTAGTTGTCGATGTGGTGGGTGTAGCTTGAGGGGTTGACGGTGGGTCGACCTCAACTGTCGATTCAACTACTGACTTTGTTGTCAAAGGTTCATGAGGAGTTGTAGAGGGAGCTGGGGTTGTTGGCTGAACTGTGGTCACTGTTGGAGGGGCATGCATTGTTCTAGATGTGACCCTGTCGTCCGAAGTCAAATATGCCATATGTGTGGTGGCAGAGTTTGACTCACTACTCGAAGTAGAAAAATCAACAGAGGTTGATGAGCCAACACTGGCAGTTGCTTCCGTATCAGACATTGCCATGAACCCAGAAGTAACTACTGAATCTGTCTTGTCACTTCCATAGGGCACAGAGGAGCCAACACTGGCAGTTGCTTTTGTATCAAACATTGCCATGAACTCAGAGGTAACTTCTGAATCTGTCTTGTCACTTCCATAGGGCACAGAGGAGCCAACACTGGCAGTTGCTTTTGTATCAGACATTGCCATGAACTCAGAAGTAACTACTGAATCTGTCCTGTCACTTCCATGGGGCACAGAGGAAACTGTTGAGGAAAACACATTCACAGCAGAGGGTGAATTTGACACCAGCGTATCTCCATCAGAGGCGGTGGAAACTTCTTGAAGCACGGATGGTGTCTTGGCCAGGGTCCCCGGTTGAAGTTTGTGTCTGGTCGAAATGCTTACTGATTCCTCGGTAGACGAGTCAGTGGAGCTGCTGGACGAGACGGTATGAGACAGAGCTGAGCTGGACCAGACAGTATGGCTGCTGTTCAACGCTAATAACTCAGTGACAGAGGTTGAGACGTTTGGAACGAAATCTGACGTTGCCGTCCTTCTAGTCCGTGTCTTAGCGATCTCATTTATGAAAGTTGCTGTATTGTTTGGAGTTGTGTGGTCAGTAGTGATCTCATTTATGAAAGTTGCTGTATTGTTTGGAGTTGTGTGGTCAGTAGTGATCTCATTTATGAAAGTTGCTGTATTGTTTGGAGTTGTGTGGTCAGTAGTGATCTCATTTATGAAAGTTGCTGTATTGTTTGGAGTTGTCTGGTCAGTAGCAATCTCATTTATGAAAGTTGCTGTGTTGTTTGGAGTTGTCTGGTCAGTAGCGATCTCATTTATGAAAGTTGCTGTGTTGTTTGGAGTTGTCTGGTCATGTGATGTGGACACTTGTTGTGGTGTCCCAAGGGTCTTTACTGTATTTGACAGCTGTTCATCAGTGTCAGTAACGGCAGGAGTTCTCATGACAGGGTTGGTGCTGGTGAACCACAGGGGCTTATGGGTGGATGGATACAATGTGGTTGAAAAGGGCGTTGTGCCTAGAAAACAAAGGGAAATGCATAATGAATAAGAGAAAACATACAGGAAACACAGATGAAACAAAATATTACTTTGTATGTCAAATCTCTCACTTCAAATAATTATTATCACATTTGTATAAGCTGTAACAACATAACTGACTTTATAATTCTAGTAATCTTGCATTGAAAATGTGTATCTGTCTGTTTTGAAAGGCTGCCAACTGAAATTAATATTTTAGAAAGAATAGGGTTAATTTGTTTGTTTTCTGAAAAGAAACATGTTGTTGTTATTGTGTGTTGAAATGAAACTTAAATTTGTGTTGCCCCGCTGAGATGTGTTGAGATAGAGAAGGATGTACTGTACCCTTATTCGCAGTTACCTGTCCACAACTCTTTTCACAACAGCAGGAAATCCTGTTTTGTCCTGCATTCTATTCTGTTCTATTCTATTCTGTTCCGTTCTGTTCTGTTCTGGTCTGTTCTGTTCTGTTCTGTTCTTCATTCTGACATAATCTCATGGATGAGTTGAAAATGTACACAATAAGAACCAGAAATATGTCCTCCTGACTGACTGAGTCACTCTGAAAATGTGAAAATGGATTTGGGTACATTTTACGCTCTCAGGGTTAAATGAACTCTCTGCCTTTTACTTGTGGATTCTTGAAGTGTGTGTATTGTTTCACTAACATAACATGTCAACACCTTCTGTCAAATTGTTGGCAAACCTCTGGACCAAAAGGGCTCTCTTTCAGTCACCTTTTGTGACCAACTTTGGCAGGAAGAACACTGCTGACGTTTTTCCTGTCTGAGTGAGTGGGCCGATAGGGCACCGACAACAGCGTGCAAGGAAGTAGGACCAAGAATGTCATCCTCTGCTGTGTAAACCCAAAGATGACTGAGAATGTCATCCTCTGCTGTGTGTAAACCCAATGATACTGGGAGGCATTCAACAGTCCACATGCAGGCTGAACAGTCAGTCATTTCATTCTTCAGTAATCTGTCAATTTAAAGTTATACCATGTAACTTCTTTTATAAAACAAATCTAAAAATTGTCCTAACTGTTAAATCGCTAAAGTTTTAGAACACCCATTCCGTTATTTTCAGCTTCTGAAGCCTTCTCTTTATATGTTTTCTATGATTTATATGTTTTTCTACAATCACATCGCAGATCATACACACATGATACACTACCGGCCAATTACAGTGCATCTTGCGTCTTTTCAGGAAATAGCTTGCTTCAACAGCTTTGTTTACGCTGGTCTAGAAGTCTAGCATGTAGCTCCCCAACCTCTGCTCGTAGAGGGACACTGGAGACCTCATTGAAAGCGTCTCGGCGAGGCGAGGCGGACGCGGTGGTCTGACGGCCCGGTCCGCGGCGAAAAACGGCCGAAAAAAGCAGACGCGACCGCAGTTTGCTATACTGCTACAGACCACTAGTTGAGCAACTTACACAGTATAGCTTTAAGTGTCTGAACTGAGATCACAGGGAGACTTGAATTCATGGAGATTTATTTCGTTTTTGTCGCATTCCTCTAAGCCAATCATTTGATGACCACCAGTGATTCCGGTAGGAGACACAAAGAGTCAACTTTGTGTCTCCACCGGATACATTTAGGGTATTTATTATTATGATCAAATTATTGGCTCAGGAATTTGACAAAAACAAAACAATATCCATGAGTTCAAGTCTGCATGGAGTGAGTAATCGATAGAAAAAAAGTCATTTTGGGGATGAATCTATCTATCCCTTTGTACCTAATAAAGGCATACAGTAGCCTATAGGCCCACATTGACGGCATGTTAGTGACTCATGGTCAACAACACACACACACACACACACACACACACACACACACACACTCAGTCACTCAGTCACTCACTCACAGTCACAGCTCACCTGTGCTGGGACACAGAGACCTCATGACGTGGTATTTCCCCCCAGAGTCCACGTCGTACCTGGTCCAGTTAGAATACCTGGGGTCTCCTCGGATCACCAGTCTTATGCCTTGTTTCTTCAGGTACATGTGCGCCCCCGCCAGCCCGAACGTCCCCCTCGCGTCGTAGCAGCGCCACGCAGGTGCGTCCGAGCACTCGTCCAGGGACACGAGGCGCGCGTGGCGAGGCAGCGAGCTGCTGGGATTGGCCCACAGGCACGTGGAGGTTTGCGCGTGGCGCAGCTTGGCGTCGCTCGTCCAGCGCCACTGCTGAGCGGGGTTGGTGATGTCGCACTGTCCGAGGATGACGGTCGCTTTGTGGGTTGACAGGCACAGTTTCTTCGGCGTGTGCATGATAAGGAACCCCGCTGGAAAGAGACAGTAGACACAACACTGTTTCAAAATGATTTTTTTCTCTCCCTTCAAAACTTTCTTTTGACAGCTTAATTCCCTTTGTTAAAGTAGGACATAAAATTGCATCATTCGATATTATTTAATGAAGTAGATTTTAAATGAGTTTTTAATGAATTGAATAGGCCTACAAAAGGACCCCAATGTCGCTAAACAAGCCATTGTGCTTTCTTGTGGTTTAAATCCTATTAGGCTGGACCTTATATGAACCGTATATGGGCTGCTGTCATCTAGCCTACCTTTCCCGTGCGAACTTCTAATAAAGTAGGCAATTCAATCAATCAATAAATCAATCAATCAAAGTGTAGGACAAGGACATTTGAGTCAAATTGAGTCAAAAATGAAAAATGAATCAAATCCATGTCAGTCATTAATTGCTTGCCATTAGGTTTTTATTTGTATTTTATTTAGGGTTAGGGTTAATTTAAATTGGTTTAATAATCATGATAATCAGGTTAAAGTTAACGTGTTTATGCTATTATAGCTAAATGACAGGTTTTAAATTAGGCTATTAATATGATAACCGCAGAATAGTTAGGACCTACAGCATTAGCCAAGCCAAAAGTAGGCCTACAACCCAAAACATAAGGATGAACACTGCACTTTCGTTCTGAACAGAAGCCTAACATCCTCCTCATTCAGTCAGACTATTCACGAAAATGTATCTAGACTAGGCTACTGACACTTCCAGTATAGCTACTTACACGTAGAGGCGAGTCGCAGAAGCATAAATACAACAAAATATAAAGGTTCCATTTCTCTCTGGTAGTTTCATGCGTCCTCTATGTTCAGATGAGCAGAGTATAGGAGCGGTGAAGGGAAGTGCGTCTTGTGGGGAGGAAAAAGTCTGTGACCAGCGCTTCCTTCACTTCTATTGTTTTGGAGGTTTCATAGTTAAAGCTGTTCAGTGCTGCTCAACGACATGGAAATGCGCCTCTTTCGGAAATACCAGAGTACATCGCAGATGTTTGAGTGCTGAACCTGCTGCACAGTAGGCTATGCAGTTCTCAGTCAGTGTCAATTTAAGTGTACAAATGGAACGATTTTGTTTCCATACAATAATTGTGACGATGGGGAGGTAGAAATTGTAGGCTAGGCTATTCTTTTCATATACTAAAGTAGAAATTGTAGGCTAGGCTATTCTTTCATACACTAAAGTAAACCAATAAACACTAAACAGGAATACAATGACAAGACATAAACTTGATGATTTGTTGTTTTATTATATAGAGGGAAATACAGTCACATAGGGACAATGGACTTGGCATGCATATATTTGTATTTCTGTAAGTTTGAACAGATTTATTATTATTATTCATATTTGGACAATAAACTGATTTTAATTCTGATATAGGCATATACAATTATGGAGGTAATGGATTTCATGTAGGTCTACATATAATAGAACATTTTAAAATTATGTCAAACACAGAGCATCTACTTATTTTATTCATTGAAGATATTCATGTGATCGTCATTTAAAAACAAAGCTATTATAGCAAGCTGTTATACCTGTCTATAGGACTCAGTAACAATAGCCAGACAAAATTGCTCCTGTATGGGTTCATCAATACATGACAAAAAGTTCCTGCAGAAAAGCAGCATTCTAGGAGTTTCTGAGGAAGAGACACAAAGAGAGGACAGCATTGTTACTATACAACTACTGTGAAATCCTTATGGCTCCATTCAGTTCCATTCGCACACTCACTGTACAAAATTGGATTCTTGTTGGCTATATGGCATGAACGAAAATGCCAATATAAATTAGACTTGCATATGGCTTTGGGTTAATACATAATATAATTCCAGTGCAGTGAGTTCATGGAGGTTACAAGGACCTGTGTGTAACAATAACCAGTCAGTGTTTCCTCATTTGATTGTAAATGAAATGCCTGTGGGTTGGCAAGGAACCTTTGCCAGAAAAACAACTGAGGTCATTTGAACATTGACCAGTTATGAATTTTTCAGGAGAACAACGTTTCAGGCCAGCTCACACTGACTGGCTCTTGTGTGGTTTCATGTACAACATGGATAGATGAGCATAATAGCTATTGCCAGGGTTCATTTTGTGAAAATAACAGAGGGGACATGAAGCTCACAACATGTTGCCACATTTTGACAAATTGAAACATTTTCACTTCAGGGTTAATGTGATTGATAAATTCTACGTTTCCCAAAAGGAAATGCATGTATTTACAGTATTTCAGTCTGAGAGGCAAGGATAAAACATGAAAACATGTTGTGAGCTTCATGTCCCCTCTGTTATTGATGTAACATGTATAACGGTTATTGTCACGAAATGAACTCTGGCCGTAGCTGTTATGCTCATGTATCCATACACAGTATATTAAATCATTGAAATGAATGACAAGAAGGGGCGTATATCGAATGTGCTGTTGGCTAGGGTTAGGGTTGATGTCTCACAAAGCAAATCGAATTCAAATCGCCAATTAACACCTAAAAAGTTGGGAGATTTTGTTGTTTGTTGTCTGACACAAGTATGTTAATTGTTAAATTAAATTAAGTTTTGTTCATTTCAAGATGAAAATCCCTTCCCTCCCAGCTCCACAGGATCATTTGGGTCGACAGTGTTCCTATAACACACTCCTTTTTCCTCGTCTTATCTTCAGGAGTACCGGTCCATTTGCGGGACAGTGCCCTCAGCTAAACCGACCAGCTACATACAGTACACCCCCTACCTACTCCTTCATCTCCATCTCAGCCTCTCTCCGTGTCGACCTCCCCATCCTCTTCTTTTCCTCACATCCTGTCGTATACCAGGCAAGAGGTGAAGAAATTGTGTGTGTGTGTGGGGGGGGGGGGGGGGGGGGCTGGGGGGGGAGGGGACAGGCAGGACACGTTCTCCATGTTCTCCACCCTTTCACATCCTCCCTCTTTGACTTCCACCCACTGTACTGCTGTTATCCTTCATACACACAGCAGGCAAAACCTAGTGGTCTGATGATTAATACACTCTAAAGTACAACAGATTGTCTTCTAGATGTGAGAGATATTAAATACTAAACCTCAAGTGTTTCGGGAGCATGCATGTTTTGGAAATATAACCCCTTCAAATTATGGTAAATCAAAACTCATGCATCTGAGATGATACCACCAAGAAGTTTTGAAAATAAATGTGATGGGGAAAAACTGTCTATAATACAGTCTCTTCAAAGCTATACTTACAGTAGGCACATCAAGTGTTAGGCTCAGTGATACCCTGCACACTCTGTACCTGTCCTGTGCACCCAGTAAAATCACACCCGTGTGAAGTGGAGCTGTGTGTGTGTGTGTGTGTGTGTGTGTGTGTGTGTGTGTGTGTGTGTGTGTGTGTGTGTGTGTGTGTGTGTGTGTGTGTGGATCATGTGTACCGATTTTTGTGACATTTGAAGAAAATATGTAGGAAAAGGAGCAAAAAGTGTGTTTTGGAGAAAATTCAAGATGGCGGAAAATCTATCATGGCGCAAATGGGCGTGGCCTATATGGGGAGATGCGTCATGACCCAAGGAATCCAGGGAATTTTTTTAATTTTCCGACCTACGGTTCAAGAGTTACAGGCCAAAACGTAAAGTGGGGTGTTATGGCGCCACCATGCGGCCAAATGACACAATTATTTTTTATTTAATCCTTGAAATCATTATGAACCTCCTCTCCAAGTCTTGAAACTCTAGCCCCTATGGTTTGCGAGAGACAAATAATTGAATGTGAGTTTTTGCGATTCCCATTATAAGTCAATGGGGGAAATTAATTCACTAATAAATTAATATCAATTAAACTATTGAACCTTTCTCTTAGCAAGTTACTAGCCCACGATTCCCGAGTAAGCCGGTCGATTTGACATATGGCGCGAGTGTGTGGTGGCAAAACTGTGGGACTAGTAGCGTGCCGAAGTTTAGGAAGTTCAGGCTACATACAGACACACACACAGACAGACACACAGACAGACCCACACGGCCACGTATAGGGAGCCTGTGCTTCACACAGCTCCAAAAATCACACCCGTGTGAAGTGGAGCTGTGTGTGTGTGTGTGTGTGTGTGTGTGTGTGTGTGTGTGTGTGTGTGTGTGTGTGTGTGTGTGTGTGTGTGTGTGTGGATCATGTGTACCGATTTTTGTGACATTTGAAGAAAATATGTAGGAAAAGGAGCAAAAATCACACCCGTGTGAAGTGGAGCTGTGTGTGTGTGTGTGTGTGTGTGTGTGTGTGTGTGTGTGTGTGTGTGTGTGTGTGTGTGTGTGTGTGTGTGTGTGTGTGTGTGGATCATGTGTACCGATTTTTGTGACATTTGAAGAAAATATGTAGGAAAAGGAGCAAAAAGTGTGTTTTGGAGAAAATTCAAGATGGCGGAAAATCTATCATGGCGCAAATGGGCGTGGCCTATATGGGGAGATGCGTCATGACCCAAGGAATCCAGGGAAAAAATATTTTTAATTTTCCGACCTACGGTTCAAGAGTTACAGGCCAAAACGTAAAGTGGTGTGTTATGGCGCCACCATGCGGCCAAATGACACAATTATTTTTTATTTAATCCTTGAAATCATTATGAACCTCCTCTCCAAGTCTTGAAACTCTAGCCCCTATGGTTTGCGAGAGACAAATAATTGAATGTGAGTTTTTGCGATTCCCATTATAAGTCAATGGGGAAAATTAATTCACTAATAAATTAATATCAATTAAACTATTGAACCTTTCTCTTAGCAAGTTACTAGCCCACGATTCCCGAGTAAGCCGGTCGATTTGACATATGGCGCGAGTGTGTGGTGGCAAAACTGTGGGACTAGTAGCGTGCCGAAGTTTAGGAAGTTCAGGCTACATACACACAGACACACACACAGACACACAGACAGACAGACAGACACACACACAGACCCACACAGCCACGTATAGGGAGCCTGTGCTTCACACAGCTCCAAAAATCACACCCGTGTGAAGTGGAGCTGTGTGTGTGTGTGTGTGTGTGTGTGTGTGTGTGTGTGTGTGTGTGTGTGTGTGTGTGTGTGTGTGTGTGTGTGTGTGTGTGTGTGTGTGTGGATCATGTGTACCGATTTTTGTGACATTTGAAGAAAATATGTAGGAAAAGGAGCAAAAAGTGTGTTTTGGAGAAAATTCAAGATGGCGGAAAATCTATCATGGCGCAAATGGGCGTGGCCTATATGGGGAGATGCGTCATGACCCAAGGAATCCAGGGAAAAAATATTTTTAATTTTCCGACCTACGGTTCAAGAGTTACAGGCCAAAACGTAAAGTGGGGTGTTATGGCGCCACCATGCGGCCAAATGACACAATTATTTTTTATTTAATCCTTGAAATCATTATGAACCTCCTCTCCAAGTCTTGAAACTCTAGCCCCTATGGTTTGCGAGAGACAAATAATTGAATGTGAGTTTTTGCGATTCCCATTATAAGTCAATGGGGAAAATTTATTCACTAATAAATTAATATCAATTAAACTATAGAACCTTTCTCTTAGAAAAGTAATAGCCCACGATTCCCGAGTAAGCCGTTCGATTTGACATATGGCGCGAGTGTGTGGTGGCAAAACTGTGGGACTAGTGGCGTGCCGAAGTTTAGGAAGTTCAGGCTACATACAGACACACACACAGACAGACAGACACACCCACACAGCCACGTATAGGGAGCCTGTGCTTCACACAGCTCCAAAAAAAACCGAGTGGACCAATTATAATAGAATCTATACTACCCTTTGTTTTTCCCTCTACACTGCTTGCTGAAAATAACCAATCTGCGAGCTTGTATATCTACTAGTTTCTGTGATTGTTTGCCTATTATTCTCTTGATGCGCTTGAATGTATCTTCATACATCATTCTTCAGGAGATATGCTGTATAGTAGTGTTTCTCAATCTTTTTTGGCTTGAGTACCCCCTTTCCTGATTTCTGAATCCAAGTACCCCCTTTACCCGACAACAACATTTTGCTTATAACACTTTAATTAAAATATAAATAAATAGTGGTATATGATGCTATTTCAAGAATATTAAATCACAAATAAGGAATGGAGTGAAAGAATTTAAAACAGTTTTCATGTCAATAACCTCAATACATTCAAATAACTTTAAAACACATCCCAGTTGCCTGGTAGGCCTACCATGTAATTTGGTTTAGCAACTCAGGCTCATATCAAGTTTCTCCATTTGTCATCATCCTAATTCAATTGTAGTCAATATTTAACTATGAACAATATTAGCATGATTTATACTTCTATTTTTTCTCTTTTTGGGGGGCAATTTCTGAGTATCCCCTGAAGTACCTCCGTGTACCCCTAGGGGTACACGTACCCCAATTTGAGAAACACTGTGTATAGTATCATAACATGATTACAGTGCATCAACAAGGCAAAGAATAATAACGGCAATGGATTCTGAACAAAGTGGACCACCCCTGGATTTTCCATGAGTAAGTTTGAGCATCATTCATTTTGTCAGCGATTTGTGTGATCTCTCCTCTCCTCCTTTTTCCTGCCTGTCTTGCTCCGGTCCCCAGAGTCCAACTAGGGTTTCCCCAGCATCCCTGCATACAGTATCTGTATCCTCGCTGAACCGTATGACTGGTCCAAGTACAGCCCACGTTCAGACTGGCACACACTGATTCAACTTTAAACTGTGACACCAAGTAAAAACAACACTCAGAACAATTGGTAATGAACAAGACAGAACAAAACTTACAGAGAGTTAATGACTTTATAATGACAAATTTAACCCAGTTCAGTTTGCTACGTTTTTAAAGTCTCGTACTGCATATGGTGCTGCTCATACGGACATACTGTAGGGACATAGGCACCTACACACAAAGCGAGATGTAGGAGCGGTTAGCACAGCTAAAAAACTACCCAGTGAAAATTTGTGTTAATGTAAGTCAAACTGTCTTAAATGAACAGATTAACGGTTAATTTGACCGGCTTCAGATTCAAGAAATATTTGCCAAGATTATCTTTATCACAATATCCTGTGCAGTAAAAAACAAAAACTTTAAAAGAACACTTTCTATTAGTTAGAAGTCCTTTCTGTCCTAAAAGGTCCAGGTCCTAGTGACAGGATATAATCTTATTAACATGCGGTTACGTCATGCTGGCAAGTTTTATAAATGACTCACCTCAAGAAAAGGATGGATACCCATGCTCATCCTGTCAGGTCCTCTGAGTCTACAGCAGCTGAATAGGAAGGCATTAGCAAAAACAAATCAAATCAAACGGTCTGATGTTTTGCTGTAATATGATTCTTTGACCGCCTCTAATAAACAATGATGTTAACAAAACCAACACATGTACTACCTTCTCTTCCCAGAACCGCCCCATCCCGATACAGTACCTTCCATAGTGGTCCCAGACTCCCTGACGGCCCATTGTGTTCTGTC
This sequence comes from Nannobrachium achirus, assembly GCF_963921795.1. Lineage (NCBI taxonomy): Eukaryota > Metazoa > Chordata > Actinopteri > Myctophiformes > Myctophidae > Nannobrachium > Nannobrachium achirus. The sequence continues at coordinate 51,849,219 of NC_137820.1, forward strand.
TGAGGAGAGAGGCGAGGAGACGGTAAGTGACTGAGGTGGGCAAGGTCCCTCGGGGTCTGATAAGTAAGAGAGGAGGAAGAGGGTGGGGTGAGGTCAAGACCAGGGCGTTCCAAAATGACCCGATTTTCTAGGACCCTCTCCTCTTATTCTATTTCCTAGCTTATTACCTGTAGATTTTCCTTTCCTTGATTTGAGCTCTTATGCAATCACTGCAACTGTCATCCACTGCATTGTTGGAAACTAAATGTATTTTTTCCAAAGGCATGTTGACAGAAGCTGCTCATCCCTTGCATAGTTAAAAAAAACATATCTTATACAGTACAGCGCGGTGTTGCAAAGACATTGGGTGAAAGACGATAGGTCTGTTATTTTAGATAGAATTTAATTATATGAGATTGCTTTAATTATGAATGACTTCACTTTAAACTGTGAGCATTACTGATACAATGCAACAATGTAAGATTACTCTGCTGGTGAACTCCTGCTAAGTTGTTGTTCAAGCATATCAGCTAAATGAAGTGTTCACAGTACAATTCAGAGGGTTCATTTAGAGACCAAAATGAGTGTAAAATTAATTAAATGTTACAGAGTGGATGTATTTTATCTGCAAATGACCAGAGAGTACTTTACAATACACTACAAATGCAGCTATACATGTAGCTCTGGAGCAGGTATGTCATAATGACACATTCATCATGACTACAGTTCATTACTAAAATGTACAATTAATTACTAAAACATACAATTAAATTACTAAAATGTACAATTCGTGGTCAGCCCTGAAAGCAGCAGAGACGTATATAGTGATATGGTGCAAAAGTAATATAATTTTCCAATATTATGCACCGGAGGAGCAGTGCTTCACAGCTCTCCCATGCATGTCGTGCAGAACCTGCTCTTGTATACTTAACCCTGCTCCAAAAGTGTCCTGTTGCTGATTGGCAAGAAGGAAGTTCCACCCTCTTCAGGAAGTCATGCTGTATAACCCTGTCTGCATCACGGGCCTGGACAACTAACCCAGACCGCCGACCAGCACATGTACTGCACATGCACGCATGAACGCACACACACACACACACACACACACACACACACACACACACACACACACACACACACACACACACACGCGCACACACACGCACACACGCACACACACACACACACACACACACACACACACACACACACACACACACACTGTATGTAACCAGAGGATTAACACAACACACACTTAATACATTCACATACCGGTACTATACACATGTACCGTACAGTATGTATGTACCGGTACATAGATAAACACATGCATATATACTGTACTCCTCTACTGTAGGCCTGCATACTGTATATACTATGTGTTTTCTTTGGGTCCAGCTGTACAGTAATTGTACAGAGACTAAACAGTGAAACTCCCAAACTCTCAGGTGAAACTATATTCAGTTTAGCTGAATGAATGTTCAGCAGTAAAGAAAGTAGTATATAACGGCTTGTCATGTCATTTCAAACAAGTCAAATCTCAAGTATTTCTTTTTACAACAATGAATTATATTATTAACTAGTATGTAAAGTAGTATGTTACCATGATTATGTTACCATGTTTTTACCATGTATTATCAGTATTTTATCTATTCTGCATAATAGTAATGTTGTTGCTTAACATTAACACGCACACGCACACGCGCGCGCACACACACACACACACACACACACACACACACACACACACACACACACACACACACACACACACACACACACACACACACACACACACACACACACACACACACACACACACACACTCTCTCTCTCGTCATCAACCAATCCATGCCTATTGCAATGCTATGGTGCTGAAAGTGCTGTTGTCTCTCCCTGGGCTCATCTTTACTGGCCCAGTCATAAACCTCTTCCTCTCTGTCTGTCTGTCAGTTGTGTGTAGACCGGGGTCTGCCCCAACGCCGCTCATCTCAGGAAACGTCCCCGTTCCTTTGCAATTAGACGCTTCCTTGGCCAATCAGCACGTGACGACCTTGAACGCATGCCCAGACCATGGCCACTGACCCCATGTGGACAGATGGATAGGCTGAACTGTCTGGGTCCTGAGGTGGAGTGCCAATCTGGCACGCCAGCTCTGTGTCATGAGCAATATCATTCAAGTCTTCTGGGGCACAATCTGGTAGGGAACTGGAACACATTCGGTAAAACATTTCATCTTTTAGGATCTGTCTTGAGAGATTATTGGGAGCATAGCAGCTGATTTTGTTTGCACCTTCCCCCACATGGATTTCTAAATGATTGTGTCTGAGGTGGAATTAATCACACACATGATGAAGTGAGAAAACGTGCATAAAATAAAATGTTTTCTGGGTTTAGTCCATTTGACATTGAGAACTACTGGCAGTACCAATGGACTGCAGGAAGATCAGCCTTTAAGCTCAATGCCAAGAAAACAGGGACATGCTGGGCCCCTGATTCAGCCCGGGAAAAAAGAGTTGGAGAGGCCCTCATTGCGCACTATAGAGAGAGATCTTTCTCTATAGCGCTGCTGCTACTCAAAGATTTGCCATTTCAGATCATGACAAGTGACAAGCCAGTGGGCCAATTACATGAGTTATATTTCCTCGTTGTCAGGTGGAAACCTTGTATGTCCAAATTATACAAGGTAAATTATACAAGCACACAACGCCTCGCAACGCGAGGCGTTGTGTGCTTGTAGATAGTGACGGCCTTGTATGATGAAACAGGGCTTTTCTTTGCGAAAAAATGTACACATTTGAAACTTGGAGATACAAAGTTTCTGCCCGACAGTGACGATTTACTTTGTTGGCCGCCCAGTCCTAATGGCCAGCCTGGACCGGCCGGGAATGAACCGGCCGTTCGGGAGTTGTCCCGCTTTTCCCAATGGCCAGCACGTCCCTGCAAGAAAACTGAAGTATTGGCAATTAACATGGAGGACAAAAATATTCCCACTGCCAACAGGGCAGTGCTCGAGGCAGTCGAGGACTTCAAATATCTCAGGCCAGGGCCTGGACTGCTTCAACGGAACAGGACCTGAAGGTCCGGAGGGCACTGACCTGGAATGCCCTGCATGGTATGAGGAGAGGGTGGACATCAGACATGGGAGAAGACCTCAAGCACAGTGGAATCAGACTCATTACTGCTGTATGGGGTTGATGATTCCCTAGATTTGCTCAATGTTCAACATTGTTTTCCCACTTAACAGTAAACTAACCGACATACAGTACAGTAGAGACCTTTTTAATATATCTAAAATGAAAGACAAAAAAACAAGCCCATTACTGCATCAAAACAAAAGTAACACAGGTCTCCGCCAGGTCAGGTATTGTGGCCTCCTGGTGGTGCTTTAATTATTAAAGCACCTCCAGGAGGACTATTAAAGTGTAATAGTCCAATGTGAAAAGGGTGCCATGTTTTCTTCGGCCTTTCACAATCTGATGCTGCATTCATTATTTGAGCATTTTGTTAAAAACTGAGCAATCCTGCAAACTTTGGAAGCCATTGTTAGCCAATTTGCGTGCGTGCGTGCGTGCGTGCGTGCGTGCGTGCGTGCGGGTGTCGGTGTCGGTGTCGGTGTCAGTGTCGGTGTCCCCTCTTGTTTAAGACCATAGCCCAATCAGGGACCAGCACCTCTGGCAATGTCATCATTAACAGGCATTGAGGGACCAGTATTCTTGGTGATGCCAGTGGTGATGTCATTGGTCAGTTGTTTGTTTTGGCATGCCCATGGCGTGCCCATGTAAAAGAGAGTTGGTGCTTTCATTGGATTACTAAATGCATTGAAAGATAATGTTGGACGAGTGACAATAAAAATAAGAAAAAGAAGAAAGGATGTGATGGTGTGATAGGCATGAAAGGAAGGTGTTGTTATTTTTCATTTTTTGTATTATTTCTTTAACTACAATGATGTTTTCTTTTTGTTTCTTTTATTTAAACACATTGTATTTTCGTGATGGTATTTATGTTGTAACAATATTCCTTTCCCCCTAACCATATTCTCTTTTTCTGAATGGACTGCGGGACTTTAAGTGAATGAAGGTTCTGGATAGGATAACTAGCGGCGATGTCGCAGCCTATGCAGGGTGGGTTGACGTCACGGCTGGCCAATTGGGTGGCGGCTGGGCGGAACGCAGGACTATGAAAAGGGGACTGTGATTCAGTACTGTGAGCAGGGGGGAAGCAGCACAGACGGATTGAGCAAGAGCCGAGGCTCATGTGCTGAGTGGAGTAGCTAAGCTACACTGACCGAGAGAGACATTGTGTGAATCTTATAGTTACAGCGAACGGAGAGACTGGCACGCCGGTGAGAGAGGCGAACCGACTGCCTGGCCCGCTGTGAGAGGACGACGATTACCTGAACCGCCGGTGAGAGAGACGGAGAAGGACGGAGGAGACGACTACCTGGTCCCCTGTGAGAGAGACGGTCCGGCGTGTCTACAACACTCACAGGGAAGCAGCCGCTTCCCTGGTGTGTAAGTACCTTTCCATCGCGACACACGAAGTTAACGCACCGTACCTTTAAGACAACTATGCCTCACCTGTGAACATATGATCTGGCGGCCTCCCATTGTGTGTTCCAGGAGATGACGTATGATGTACGCTGTTGAGTACTGCTGAGCTGTGTGGCTATCCTGGGCTCTCTGGTGCCCAACCCCTTGCTATCCCCAATCGTCTACTGACGAAACCCTAGTGGAGTTGAACCTAATATTTTAACTAGGAATATTTTAATCATCAATAAATGTTCTTAATTGTTCTTAGCTAGCTTTTCTTTTGATTTTATTGTCCAAAGGGCATTTTAGAGACCCCGCTTGTATAGGATCTAATACATTTTGTACCTTTGTACCCCCCTGAACAAACGTTTGGTGTCAGTCTCTCTGGGTGTTCGTACCCACTTATTGCTCTCCCAGCCTGGTATAATTACGAACCTGTGTCTAGCCTAGTGGTGTTAAACCTTAATGGTTTGTTGGTTAAAGCCCAACTGGCGTTGTCCGGCAACAAAGGTCCCCCTTTTCCATTTGGGTTTATATAAGAGTAATCATACAACAGTAAAATATATATATTCCTTTAATGGTAAATGGTTAATAGTATTGTATTATTATAATACCGTTGTTTTTGAACGTAACAGTAAGACTGGCCCATCTTACATAAATTGGCGTTGTGGTCGGCAGGACCAGGAGAGAGCAATAAGGAGAGACTGAACGGTTATATTTTGTGTTTGTATTAAGATTTAGGATGAGGATGATGCCTGTATACCCGGGGGCCCCATGGTTGCCTAAGTTTGGAGGAACAGAAGGTGAGGAAAAGTATAAGGAGTGGAGAGAGCAGATTAAGGGATTATTAGGTACACAGGATATTACAGAGGCAAGAAAAGTTAATATTTTGTTTAAGACGCTAACAGACGAAGCTAAACGACAAATTGTTGTGTTAGAAGAAGGGGAGCGAGACACGATAACGAAAATTTTGAGCTACCTTGATGGTCTGTACAGAGAAACAGTGCCGGTATCTCAGGTGCGTTCTCGATTTTATAGCTGTACACAGCGCCCAGACGAGAGTATTGGTTCATATATTCTGAGACTGAGGGAGCTATTCTGTAGGCTGCGGCAACACGACCCGGACACGGCCCCTTCTGATTCCGTCCTACGAGATCAACTGCTAATGGGGTTGTCTAAAGGTCCTCTGAGCCAGGCCTTAAGAATATATGCCCGAAGAAATCCGGATAATGACTTTGCTGCGCTGCGAGAAGAAGCTGTACTTCTAGATAGCGAACATGGAAGTGTGAGAGCACCTGAAGTTACATGCCATGCTGTTAACCCTGTGCCTATTCCTAACCCTGTACAGACGGCCGAGTGGAGGAACGAATTGAAACAAGAGATCTTGGATGATGTGAAGAGCCAAATGCAGGGATTCACGAAAGAACTAATGAACGAAATCCGTCCACTCCTGCAGGCCGCTGCTGTTCCTGCACCGCCTCCGCTTCACCAACAGTATGAGCCTGTCCAGGCTCATACTGCTCATACAAGCTTTTCTTTTGATTTTATTGTCCAAAGGGCATTTTAGAGACCCCGCTTGTATAGGATCTAATACATTTTGTACCTTTGTACCCCCCTGAACAAACGTTTGGTGTCAGTCTCTCTGTGTGTTCGTACCCACTTATTGCTCTCCCAGCCTGGTATAATTACGAACCTGTGTCTAGCCTAGTGGTGTTAAACCTTAATGGTTTGTTGGTTAAAGCCCAACTGGCGTTGTCCGGCAACAAATGTCCCCCTTTTCCATTTGGGTTTATAAAAGAGTAATCATACAACAGTAAAATATATATATTCCTTTAATGGTAAATGGTTAATAGTATTGTATTATTATAATACCGTTGTTTTTGAACGTAACAGTAAGACTGGCCCATCTTACAATGGCATTGCCTCTTCATCACTGATTACAATTTTAACCTTGAACATACTTTCCAGAAATGTTGCATTTTCCTTGTCTTGTTAGAAAGTAAGTGATGATATTCAAATTGTAATCCCTCCATTCAAACATGGTGGACCACTGGTAACCACTGGTAACCACTATCCAAACATTACATAACAGCTCTCAGTAGTACCATGAGGAGTAGGAAAGGGGGGTCAAAGGGCAAGAGGTTTGAGTACCTTTGCCGGGAGAATGTTCTGCCAATGTGCTGAGTGAGATACCGCACACCTTTACATCCCGTGTAAGGAAAATAAACCAGTGATGTGACCAGGGGCGTCACAAGGGGGGGAAAAGTGGGACTGAGTTACTAGGGCCCAAGGTGGAGGGGCATTAGCTTTAGCTATTGAAAAATAGCAGATATACAAGCTCACAGCGTGTCAAGCTTGTAGATCTGCTATTTTTTAAAAGTCGTGAAAATCTACGAATATATGTATTTTTTAAGCGAAAATCTGTAACTCAGATTTTGCTTCTGGGGGGGGGGGGGGGGGGGGGTCCCTGGAACTAAATATTTTGAGATGGGGTCTGTGGCCAAATACATATCATTTTGGGGGTCCTTCACATGAAAAGGTCTGAGCACCATTGACATAGAAACATATAGGTTTTTCAAAAAGCTTTAGAAGGATTTGAAATATTCATTCAAGACTTGCACACATTTTCACGATTTAAAAAAAAATAGCAGATCTACAAGCTTGCAGTGCGGTGAGCTTGTAGATCTGCTATTTTTCAATAGTTAAAGACAAGTACCCAGGACCCAGATTTGGTGCGACACCCCTGGACCGAGCCCTGGCTTTTCGGATCAGGCCAGGCTGTCCTTCAGGGCGTATTAGAGGTCCTTCTCATAGGCCCATAGGACATGACTCTGTCTGCCCCCTGGTCCACAGTTCCTTCCTCTCCTTGACCTTTTTGGTGGGAACCATTGTTACATATCGACAGCTAATACTTTTAATTCTAGACGAGGGACCCATAGAATTAGTCACGTCCCAGAACGCTCAGAACTTGACTTGTGTCAAGCATATCCACCTCAGGACAACGTCATTGGTTGTTGTTCCAAGCAATGCTGGACTCTGAGACATATAATATACACCAGTTTGACTGAGTAATATATTACATAATATTACATATTACTTTTGCCCACTCACAGCCTACAATAATAACACAGTCTGTTTAGCCATGGCTCCTTTTAGAACTGAATCAATTTTTTTTGAATAATAATCTTGGCTATAAAATATAGTAGTGATCTATCTTGACCCTTTAAACTAAATGTTTTCAAAAGACAGTCGACAAAAAAGTATAATAAAAAGTCATAGGCGATTATAATATATAGGCCCATTCTATTTTTTACAAAGTATAATATGGTATAATATTACTGTTTTGGTAATCCCTTACACTACTCGTTACTGGGGAAAGTAATAACATTACTAATATATAGGCCTATATAGCAACTAGTTACTATACCCAACACTGCACGTGAATCATTTCATAATAACACTATAGCCTAGTTATCTTGTACATTTTAGTGGGGAAATACTTTTTGTTAATTTTGAACGGAACATTTTCTTCTCACGTTTACACAGAAATAAACAGGTGGCGGTCCGTTTGAGGCCATATCACCGGAGGTTGAGGATCTGGATCATTGACATTATAGCCTACCAATAGTTGTAGGGACAAATATGTCCACTGAGAGCATCACCAAGTTCCAAACAAGTTCAACTGTTGAGAAGCATAAACAGTCTAAACTAAAAGCAATTTTACAACATGGACTGAAATGTCGTAAAGGAGGAATAGCCTACTCATAGAGTGTGTGTTAAATTGTTTAACCTACCCTACCGTATTTCAAAAAGGTCCAAAATTGGACCGTCCAATGCAAAAATGTGCAACACGCCAGATGACGTTGAACTGGAGTGTTAATTGCACCAGAAGACCAGAAGATGGCAGCAAATGACAGCACTCAAGTCAACAGGTTTATATCGTCTATGGCTAGGGAGCTCCACGAGCCACCACTTGTCACCAACAACATCTGTCAAGTGTCTCTCAGTGACGAAGGCACTTGCCCCTCTCTCCACCATGTGCTGTGTCCAGGCTGCTAGAATGCAGCGGTCTGTCGCGGCTGAATGAATGAAAGGAGAGTTGTTGGACAGCTTGGACAAGACAAGAGTGTAACTCTTTCTAGTGACAATAATGCATCCTCTCGCTGTTCTAGTCTTGCTGGTTGTGAACATTGGTGCATTGGGAACAACTGGACCTCCGAGCACTGACTGCCCGTCATCTCCCCTTTGCACATGCGACCGTGACGGGATGCGTTGGCGTGTGGATTGCGTGGACGTGGGACTGAATGACATTCCCTCTCACCTGAGCGCCTCCACGTCTTACCTGTAAGTAAAGCTTCCCCGACTCCATCCATCACTGACGTACGACGTGTGTCTAAAGGGCGTGTTTTTAAAGTGTTGTTGTATTGTTTTTGTTTCCTTTTATTTTACTATTTTTTTATTATTATGATTTTCGTCAGAAACTTCTCCAGTCAAATCTGTAGGCTACAACATTAATTAGCCTGCATTATGGTGGCCAATGTGGCTCGGGTGAGTCAGAAGTTGATATCATGTCAAGAGTGTTGGCTACCTGACCTACCTTGATTACAATAAATGTACCCCCATTGATTCCGGATGGGGACCCGGATGGGGGGTAATGCATTTGGGTCCCCATCCGGAATCAATGGGGGTACATTTACTATAATATTTTGTTTTGTCTTAGGAAACAAACAATGCAACAAAAATAAAAAATAAAATCTCAAGTCTCCATGGCATGAGTAGGCCTACTCAATAGGAAAAAGAAAATCATTTGGGGGGATAACTACTCCATTAAGACTGATTACTTAGCTATAATAGGCCTAGTATAATAATTAACTATTGCAGTTATTTTAAATAACATAGTAGGCCTGCAGAATAGGCTACTTGTGTACTAGGCTATCGCGTACCCCTTGCAGTATAGGTTATTAGCCTCGGATCAAGATGTCATCGGATATAGATTGATTGAATACTTAATTAGAAGTTTGCATATAGGAAAATGTACAGGACAGTAGCTACAGTTCACTGATACAAGGTCAACTAAAAGCATATTTAATTGGGGTCCCTTTGTACTCAATTCATACAACATTAAATGACAAGACAAATAAAACACAGTAGGCTACTATGCAAAAAATATCATGATAAGACAGTTGGAAGGAAAAAATACAGAAAGAAAGGTCAGGGGGAGATAATATATAAGGATAGGCTTTGTCTTCTTCTTTTCGAATGTAAAGGAGGGTAGGGATTTACACTCCTTTATAAAATATGACAGTCTTATATCAAGGCTATACAATGATATAACATTTTGTTGATACATCTTCAGACGTTTGATTTGATATCCTTCTCTTTCAATTAGAACAAAGTCAACTGTTAACGTGGTATTTCTTTATTTGACATTTAAATAGGCTATTCTTAAAATGACCTTTAGGCTAGTACACTACAGGATAAGTAACGATATACTAAAGAGAGGCCCTCAAGGCAAAAATACTGAATAGGCCTAGGTAACATAGGCTGTCACACAATTATTTAAAACATAGTAGAACCCAAGAACAAACCAACTAAACATATTACAGATCTGATCGATTACGATTAGATATTCTATATGAATGGACTCATCATAAGGGACTGACAAGGTTCTAGTATGGATGTTCTGTTTGTAATCAGTGTGGGTTGCAGCAGAGTAGGTGGGCTGAACATGATAGTAGCCTGCTTGCTTGGCTTCATGACACCTCGCTAATCTGCATGGCAGGCAGTGAAATGTTAAGGACCCTTGAATGTAACACCAGGTCTTTGATCAACTCCACACCACCGCGGCCTTCTTCACTGCTTGCCACGCGTTATCACGCTCAGATTAGTGGAGCAAATACGCCCCCCATACACTTTACATAACCTTTAGCAATGATGACATTACCCTTCAGTCTGTTTGGATGACATTTTACATGTAGAGTAATTATGTAAAGACTACCATAATAATCTAACCACTTGAATCCCAGCATCCCCAATGGAACGTTTGCCTTAAATAGCCAATCTACAAGCTCACAACGTGGTGCCCGGTGTGAGCTTTTTAGATCGGCTATTTTTGGGGAAGGGATTTGGTGTACTGTAGAGCAGAGGTCTTCAACAGGGGGTCCGGGACCCCTAGGGGGTCCCCAGAGTTACTACAGGGGATCCTCCAAATCTTTGAGTGATAGAAACTTTTTTTCTCCTTTTTTATATTAACCCTACCGTCCATATTCTGAGAACTTTAGCCAAAAATAGCAGATCTCAGAGCTTGTAGATCGCCTATTTTCGGCAAAGAGCTTTGGTGTAGAGGGGGAAAAGAGCAGATTAGGTACAGAGTGAAAGGTCAAGTTTATTAAGTAGGCTATTGACAGTTCAAGTGGTTAAATATCTGAAAACACAAATTGACATGAATCCAAAATACACTAATGATTGCGCTGTCAAACAATGAAACAATATGGAATCTATGAACAGGTTGTGGGGTCCCTGCTTCATCTCTCTCTCAACTAAGGAGTCCTTGGCCTGAAAACGTTGAAGACTGTTGTAGAGTGAAAAAAGAGAGTATCAAGTGCAATTGCAGCTCAGTTCCGTTTTACTGAGAGAATTTAAGTGGTTAATCTAGTTTTATCACTCATGCCCTCTGCAGCTGCAACCATGCTGCATGTGGTGTTATTATGTCTATTGTTGGATGGACCGTAATGTGTCCTGCATCGTCCCACGGCACGTCGAGCGAAATCCTGCCGTCCTCATCCCATGTGTGCAAGTAAATGCTGTCAAAAGTTGTCAATACATCACTGCAGCAGGGTTGGACTGACACATTTCAGTATAGGACATTCATTGTACTTTGCCGATTAGAGATCTGCTTCTTATTTATCTGAGACAGAGGGTAATGTGTTAAATATCCACATCTGTTGTTTTGTTGCTCAGAAACAGAGGAGAGTTTTACCAGTTACTGCCCTCCATGTGCTCTCTCTCTGCGGAAACCAAAAGTAATTGTCCGTGTGTTCTTATTTGCTTCAACTAAACCTAGGCCTGTTTTTGATTCATTCACCCTGTCCAATATGTCAAGAATTAACAACTTGAACCCTAGTATCCCTATGCTGGCTATTTTTAATAACAATAATAATAATATCTGGATATCTTGGCTGGGGGGACAAAGACATTTGTCGTAGAGGGGGCAAGCCCGGGGTGACACCGGTCAACTAAGTACGTATGTAGGGCTTTTTTGCACCAGTGCTGCACAGTGAAGTCCTCAGTAACAGGGACGTGCAGAGAATGTTAGAGAGGCAGGGGCTGAAATGTCTAAAAGGGCCTTTTGGTGAAAATATCGAAAATAGCAGACCTCCACGCTACAAACCTGTGAGATTGGAGGTCAGCTATTTTCGGTGCTTGACACCACACTGAACTAAGCATAATCAAGTCAACACTGGAGATGTGGTGTAACGGCATGGTTTTCTATACAGAGAGGGCGATTCTTTCAATATAAGATGCTGCATTCAAGTTCAGGAGAGTTTGGACAAGGCAATTCTCTTGAATGCTGCACGGCATGGAAAGAGGGCATTTGCATTTCTTTCACCTGAACATTCATGGTCTGGAAAGGGCACTTTTTACAGACGGATAAAAGGGTAGGGGCTCAAGCCCCCTTTGATGTCTATGTGTGCACTTGCCAGCTCAGTAATAATTAATCTACAGTTGTTTTGTGCATCTGTCTGTCTGTCTGTCTGTTGTCCTCATCTAGAGATCTGAGTATGAACAACCTCTACCCGCTGCCTAGTCGAGCTTTCTCCAACCTCCACCTCCTCCAGGAACTGTAAGAACATCTCCTCTAAAACTTCCTCTGTCTGTTTGTATGGCCGTCTGTCCAAGCATCATAATGAATAGTCATTAGGATTACCAGCCTAGGTGCCCAGATCGTTTTTTGAACATGGACCAGTAACACATACATTTTGGTATCAACAATACAATACAACAATACTGCGTTGTTATCATGGTGGGGTGGTTGAGTAGTGGCTGCATAGAGGTTTACTCTGACCGTGTACTATGTTGGTCGATTTGCTAAATGCCTCAATCGTAAATTGTCATTGTGTAGCTCTGCGCATGGGATACTTTGATAGTGATGGTCAGTATATCCGCCACGACAGGACAATGTCTCTGATCTCTCTGAGGTTTCTCCATGGCATCTAAAAACGATAGATTTACAAAGGGATCCTAAGTGTGATCCTACCCAACACAAACATTCTTCTCATGAGTTTGTCAATGACCACCAATTTACATTCTTAACTTTATTAAAAAGTCCCCCTCAGGCCCCCATAAACGCTCATGAAAGCCAAATGCATCTGATCCTCTTGCCACATTTTGGCCCCTGAAAACATCTGACAGACTCCAAAATAGGAACAGTCCCTGTGCCAGCAGAGACGAAAGCAGGGGATTAATTTAGCTTGGCAGCTTGTAAATACAAGACCATGGAATAAATAAAACAAAGTACAAGAGCAGACGCGCAACACTGAGGGATCGATTTGGTTCAACAGATGAACTAACAGATTGGGGACGGAGCCAGAAGCACTAAACATGTTAAAAGACATGAGACGTTAGCCATCAGGCCTGTGTTCCATGCGTGTTCCGGCAAGTTTAATTCCGGTCAGGATATTGAAATCTGGCTACAACTGGGGAGCAGGTTACAAGATACAAGTCGGGGCCAACTTGTAATTGCACCGCAGTTGGCTGTCAGCTGTCGAGCAGTGAGATTAATTTGGTGGGCATTCAGAAACAACTCAGTCGACTCTCAAGAAGCAGATGTGTTTATACAATCAAGAGGGGTGGTTACGTACAGTAGCAACATTGCCAAACACACAGAAACCACTCACGCTGGTTGTAGTTCTGTGTCGCGTGTCCATGGTATTTCCATTTTTACCTTTATTAAAATCTGTTCATTCTCTTTCCTATTGTTTTTTTCCTCCCCTACCTATAGCCGTCTGGCAGGAAACAGCATAGCTGACATCCCCAAAGCTGCTTTCGCAGGACTTGGAAATCTGAAAGCGCTGTATGTGACACATATTTTTAAATACTGATATTTATCACTTTACTAATTCACACATGTGGGTAAAATATATTTTTCATAATGGTTTATCCAAGAGCAATACATTTGAACTCAATGGGCGTGTCCTAAAAACAAAATAGTGCATACTTTCACCAATTACTTTCAATTTATGTTCTGTGAATTTATGTTCTATGAATTTTACTGCCCCACTTCTCACACAGAAAGCTCCAGAACAATCTCCTCTCTCACATTCCGTCTGAAGCCCTGCAAAACCTGAGGAACCTGCAGTCTCTGTGAGTACACCTCAGCAAAACCTAAAAACTTTGTTGGGGGCAAATTTAGTGCTCTACTCTGACCTTTCTGAAATAAATCCTAAAGATGTTGCACAAAAAAGAAGAAGAAAAAAAATAGAAGCAGTGCTCTTCCAAGGCCAAGGTGAAAAGGGTGCAATGTCTTCTTCTGCCTTTAACGGCAATCTGATGCTGCATTCATGATTTGAGGCATTTTGTTCCAATGGTGGCGCTATAACAGGCCATTCTGAAGAAAGAAAAAAAAAATCTTTGACCTAGTGGGAATGTGCGTGCACTGCGTTCATGACTTGACCAATGTTCTTGACCAATCCTGCAAACTTCGGAAGCCAATCTTAGCCAATTTTTGGACAAAAAGGTAGGGGTACTGTAAAAAAATGTGTTTTGCAAGAATCTGCCTCATGGTGATGCTAGAACAGACCCATGTGAAAAATGTGGGGCAGAGGTTCTGAATTGGCATCCAGGGAGTGTGTATGCACAGTTTGGCGGTGACTGGGCCAATGGTGCCGGAGATTAGCTGATTAGATTAACAGACGGACAGACGGACGGACGGACGGACGGACACATGGACGGACGGACGGACGGACGGACGGACGGACGGACGGACGGACGGACGGACGGACGGACGGACGGACGGAGGGTGCAAAACATAGTCTCCCCATGCCTTCGACCTGGTGGAGACAATAATGTGTAAGGAGAGAATTACACTAAACCACAAAGGTGTTGTAAAATCTAAAATACAACAAACATTTTACCTACCGGTAGCATACTGAAAGCATGAGTGCAACGTTCTCTTTTAATGTAAGTACTGACACTCCATGACCATATAGCTGTTCTAACAACTAAAATGTAAAGATGCTTGCTACAATAATACTTTTAAAGTTTTTGGTTGCTGCGTCCTGGAGGTAAAGACGAGGGAGTAGAGGACCATATAATTCCACATTGAGGCTAAACTAAGCATCATTCTTCAGTGTTACCGTGGCTCTCTCTAATAGCATAGGTCCATTCCCTGTGGAAAAAATGGTCTGCCTATATTTAGGAATTTATACTTTACTTGATGATAGACAGGCCCTATATGATGTAACCTACGTTTTCAGGTTTATCTCAAAAAGGCTATTTATTCCTCCCCTCATTTTGGCAGGAAAAGCTCAGCAAAATGATGGCAACCAAACTTTTGCGGTCAAGAACGTTTGTAAACGTGGCACAAGATTGGCAATGTCGGTCTATTTTCCCTGGACATAAAAAAAGCATAAATGGGCACACTCACCACTCTCTCTCGCTTTCTCTCTCGCTTTCTCTCCCTCTCCCTCTCCCTCTCTCTCTCTCTCTCTCTCTCTCTCTCTCTCTCTTACCAGCATCCATGTGCAAGTACGGCATGCATACGTTGCCCACAGACAGACAAACAAACAAACACATGCACCCACCCACCCACCCACGCATGCACGCACGCACGCACGTTGCACGCACGCACACACACACACACACATCTACTAAAACACACATAAGTGGGCCTGACACTATAAGTGGGCCTGACACTAAAGCCCTGTGTCATCACTAAACATGTTTACCTGATCCGTTGTTCTTAGCATCTCAATGGGGCCCTTGTCTGCTCATTGCTTGGCCCAGGGTAAACAGCGATCACTGTTGTTTAGATGTTCCAATCTCAAGTTCACACGTTAAGACAGAGGGGGAAATAGACACATGCAAGCTGCCGGCTTGCGGTGGTGCTGGGACCCCTGTCTGACAGACAGCTATGTCCCCTAAGCGATGTCAACACCATAAATTACTACCATACAACCCCAAGAATGCATAGACCTCCCTGATAGAGAGTGGGTTCTCTGAATGAGAAGGCTTGTGCTATTATGGCATTATGACATTTTATAATAATAATATTAATAATAAGGTCTGGTCAAATAACATGTTTTTCATGGAAAAACGAATTATATTATATGGACGTGTTTTTGAAACCTTTAGACAGGCAGCACTATTTTGAGTTAGATGTAACAAGACAAATATGAAATATATTCATTTATAAAACCAACTGTTTGCATTTATTGGTATTATAACGTCATCTGTTTTCTCCCTTAAAATACATGCATTATTACCATCATCAGGAAACTATTACTGAGGTCTGGAGTGGAATGGAATAATAAAATATGCATTGTCCTTAAATGGGTTTATAAATGTATATGCTGTGATATTCTGTAAGGTTTCTTTCTTTCTTTCTTTTTTTTTTTTTATAAAAAGTTAAACATTTGGAGAAATCATTGCTATAAAGTGTTCGGTAACAGAGGTACACCTGTCACTCCAGCACACTAATAAACATAAATGTTCAAGCGTGTCACCAATTCCTTCCAGCCAGTAGAGAGAACCCATTTATCAGTGTTCCAGTTCCAATTCTGTCTTCAAATTGTTTGTTTGTTTCAACACTTCCGATTTCCTAATATTATTGGATGAAATTGGTATCCCTATAAAAAATATAATTTCTGATCACCAAAAGAGCTGGAGAGTCAAACCGAACAAACACTATTGCAATGATTTCCTTCTAACAAGAAACCTACAGACATGCACACAGATACCTTCCACGTTTGAATTAGGATACATGGTAGTTAATTACTAGTAAGACGCCTCAAGGCGACAAGCATCTTGCCATGTCTTGGCCATCTTGGCCAGTGATGTATATCGGACCAGTTACCCATATATGGAGACCCCTGGTACCCATATATGGAGATCCATGTACTGTATATGCTGTGAGAGCCCAAACATGCTTACTCAGTTATTCGTTATGTGAAAGTCCTATGATGTCTATGACATCTGTTATCATACCCTTTTATGCCGATACATGGAGATCCCTGTCTGTAGAACCAGCCACATAGATATGAGCTGTCTTGGCCATCTGTCTTGGCCATATATGGATTCTGTTAGTGTGGGATGTGGCCGATGTGGCCTCCATATATGGGCATTCCCATATGAAGTCCTGATGGATATGGGCTTAATATTGATGACATCAGGGAACTCCATATATGGGCAAAAAAGGGATTCTGTTAGTGTGACATGACATCACAGGGAAGCCAGAGCATGATGTCAGAGCGGCAAACCCATAGACTAAAAAAGTAAAAAAGTGTACACGTCCAGACGGACAGGCGGACGGAGTCAGCACGTGCCGTTTCACATACTAAACTGCGACCTTCGGTCACAATTATGAAGCAACAGATAATTATGCGTCTTTACTTCGGGTTTTACAATCTCCATGTATTCCTACAGGTACATTGACTCTCTAAGCAGTATGTCTAAAACACCTAATCTCTCACTGCCAGGCGCCTGGATGCCAACTTCATTGGCAACTTGCATGCCGCCTCCTTCAAGGGCCTTAAATCACTCAGATACCTCTGGCTGGATGACAACGCCCTCACACAGGTGCCAGTAGAAGCCCTTGCCAGGCTGCCCACTCTGCAGGCGGTGAACCTCGCCCTCAACAACATCACCTGCATCCCCGACCGGGCGTTTGGCAACCTCAGTCACCTGGTGGTTATGTGAGTAACATTGTGTATCCTATGTGGTTCAATGAGTAGAGCAAGGTTCTTCAACGCGTTCAGGCCAAGGACCCCTTAGTTGAGAGAGAGATGAAGCAGGGACCCCCACAACCTTTTCAGAGATTCCATAGTTTCATTGTTTGACAGCACAATCATCAGTGTATTTTGGATTCATGTCAATCTGTGTTTTCAGATATTTAACCACTTGAACCGTCAATACTTAATAAACTTGACCTTTCACTCTGTACTTAGTCTGCTCTTTTTCCCCTCTACTCCAAACCCCATTTGCCGAAAATAGCTATTTTTGTCTTAGATAAAGTTCCCAGACACTAGGGTTCAAGTGGTTAATATAAAAAAAAAGTTTCTATCACTCAAAGATTTGGAGGACCCCCTGTAGTAACTCTGAGGATCCCCTAGGGGTTCCGGACCCCCTGTTGAAGACCCTTGGTGTAGTAGAGATTAAAACCCGCAAAATCAGAGTTAGGGATGTGTCTCCCAAACAGTCAGGGCATGGTTTGGAATTAAAAGGCATAAATTAGTCTTCTATATCGGTAAAGAAAAAAATTGTTTCCCTTCTTCAATATTAACCATTCCTATCCTAGACATCTCCATGACAACCAGATCCACTCGCTGGGCGAAAGGTGCTTTGATGGTCTGCAAAACCTGGAAACACTGTGAGTTGACCTGTAACATTTCACCTTGAAGCAATGTTGAATTTGAATAGCTACCTGGGTATGATATATGTCGAAATAATGTTGAACATTTGGTGAAATCTCGATATTTCTACATCCCATTAGTCCGACTAAGGGTTAGGGTTAGGGTTAGGTTTTGGCATAGTAGCATTCACCAGGTTAACATTCACCAGGTTAGCATTCACCAGCGTCGGAAGGTTAGCATTTCACCAGGGTAGCATTCACCAGCGTCAAACTAATGGGATGTCGAACAAATGTGACGTCGTAATAACGCTACATTTTCTGTTGCTTCTGTGCTCTGTGATCGAAGAACAGTGCACTCATTCTCATCGTATGGCGAAAAAGGTTTAACAATCACAAAACCAGAACACAACAACATTTGACCTCTTCAAAATGTTAATGTATGTACACATAATATATGTTGATCAAAATAAAATGTGTTAAGTTTGAATCCACCGCAGTGGATTCAAAGTTCAAAGTACAGTATTTTCTTTTTGTTTTGAATTTGTAACTTATTTTGATCTGCACCAGCACAAATATTAAGAAACATCAATTCCAAATTTAGGCTGGGGTATCCACAACAACATAAACAAATCAATGCCAATTATGTGGAAGAAATACTGAGCATCAACCCACAAAAATATACAAATATACAAAAATAAAATTGACCAACTGCCACACGACTCCTGACACAGTGACGCAGACGCTCAGATAGAGCGCAGGTGCTCTTCCTATTGGGACAGAGGGCTGTCTTTGAGCACTGTCTTTTACAAGAAAACCCCTAGGGCTCAGCCCTAAGTGAGCCACCACTGCAGTTCAAACAGTCTGGGCAGGCCTCATCTGGTGCATCACAGTGTGTGGTCACGGTGCAGAACCTCTGCCAATTACCCTCAATCTAGGATGCACATGTTTCCCCGACTGTTTGGATGCTGCACCCAAACAGCCCTCAGGGTGCCGGAACTTTGCACTAAGACAGACAGCTCTCATTATCCTGGTGTGTGTAACGCAGACAAAAAGTGCATGTTGAGATATCGAAATGGTAGATACAGCGGTAGACGGATACGGGGGTACTGGGACAATGTTTTCAACATGGGCCTGATACCGCAAAGGAGAAAACGGGTGAAAAGTGCTGTAATGAGTTAGTTTGCATCGAGAGCTATCTACATCTGTATGTATAGTCTGTGCGGGTTTACAGCATAATGCAGCTGGATGGCATTTATCTAGATTGGCCTATTACTACATTACTACGTAGACCTCTATAAGATAGATCCGTTTTGCGGTCCGTTTGTTTCTTTGCCGACATACACATGTAGAGTAAAGCAGGCTCGGAGGGTTCGATAGGCAAACGTTGTTTTCTTTCAGGACTGCTTCTGAGGATATGGAGATGTTCAAGACGTTCCTGTGTAACTCTAGTTAGCCTATGTTCTCTGTATTGCAGGGTTCCCCAATTAGTTTTCCCCAAGGGCCAAATTATGTCTAGGGTACCAAGCCGAGGGCCACAACATTGCAGGGGGCGATGGTGGCGTTCCCGCTACTCCAGCGACAGTTCAGATATTGTCGTTGTCGGGTGAAAATCTTGTATGTCCAAAACCGTTCGTTTTGCATTTATCATTTTAAAAATGATTTAAACTAGTGAAAACAGCCGATCTACAAGCGTGCTTGTAGATCTGCCGTTTTCACTACTTTTGTGCGACGGCCTTGTTTGATGAAGCAGAGCTTTACTTTGCGAAAGAACGTACAATGACTGTCCACCCGACAATGACGATGTACTAGTGTTGTTGCAGCTCTTATACCACCATTATTACTGGGGTTGGTGGGGGCCAGACAGTAGCCCCCTGTGGGCCGCAAATGGCCCGCAGGCCGCCTATTGGGGAACCCTGCTGTATTATATACTTTGACTCATGCTGGGCTTTTGTCTTTCACACACACACACACACACACACACACACACACACACACACACACACACACACACACACACACACACACACACACAGACACACACGCACACGCACACACACGCACACACACGCACGTCAAGGCCTTCTCGTTAAACCAGGAAGTCTCACCAGTGTATCTGACCCTTCAATAATTCATTCCCACCCAATACAATGGCCCCTGTCGAGGAGAGAGCCGGATGGGAACCAACAGTGTAAATCCTGACTGTACGACGTGTCAGCACCGAGAGGCAGTTTCCCAGACGTTGGCGTGTTTACAAACAGGAAGTAGCCGTGTGAGAAACGCACTGATTGGTGTGTGTTTTGGAGGGAGATGAGAGAAGCCAGGCTGAGATACTGTGGTGTAATGTCTGTCGTGTCGCTGCCGCGACACCACGGAGGAAGAGAGATTTATGACCGGAAAGCTTCTCTGATCAGACCTCTGCCTTCCGGGCCCGGAGGCTTTGGAACGTCCTGTCTGAAGAGTGTGTAAAATCATAACACATTTATGATTGATAATATCATAGTTGTGACAGTATTAATTGCGACCGCAGGTCGCGGTTAACTATAAAACCTTCACATCTTGTCCGTACGTCTGTGAGTAACACCTCAATGTCTACCCACAACTTTCCAACATCCCATCGTGCATTGCTCAGAAGTTGGACGGAGCTTCCGGCGCCGCAGCCGAGTGTGATTTACAAGCTCACAACGGCTGCATCTGCGATGCGACGTGAGCTTGTATGTCTGCTGTTAACCGGAAGTGTGGTGCAAAATTCTCCAGTAATTCTCCAGTAAATTCCCGCGGAAAGAGGTGGATAGCTGCTGACCTGTTGTGACATCACATCGTTATTGCGACCGTAGGACGCATTTACTACCAAAACCTCCACCGGCTGTCTGTGAGTGAGTCAGTCAGTCACACTTTTGCCCTGCTCATATCTCCACAACCGTTGCCCCCATCCATGCCAAATTTTGCACACACACTCCTTCACTGCCAACCTACAACCTCCAAGGACCCCCGGAGCCCCAGGGACCCCCAGGTCCCTGGGGGACCCCCAGATGTAAAAAATGACCAAATGTGCTCACACGTCACACGTCACACTTTTTCCCTGCTTATATCTCCGCACCCGTTGACCCGATCCATGCCACATTTTACACACACACTCCTTGCCTGCCAAACTACAACCTCCAAGGACCCCCGGAGCCCCAGGGACCCCCAGGTCCCTGGGGGACCCCCAGATGTAAAAAATGACCAAGTGTGCAAAAATGACCAAATGACCACCCCAACGGGGCTGCTCACGGGGAATTCCCGGGGACCACCGACTCCTGGTGCTCCAGAATGGATGCAAAAGTGGTGGCGCCCCCAGTGGAGGACCCCCTGCCACTGCAGCGCACATAAAATGCCGTAACTCGGGCTAGGAGCGTCCGGGAGAGCCGGGGCCGGTACCTATTCGTCCGCCAAGGCAACGCGGAGACCCCACCCCTCATTTCTCACATGGCCCTATTCTAGCGCCACCTTCAGGCCGATTTTTAAAACACATTTTTGGACACTGCTCCTACAGTTTTTGCCCTAAAATCACGAATATCACTACACAGCATGTCTACACTCATGTCATCAACATGGATCAGGAAGATTTGGGAAAAACAAATTTTAGCCCTATTTGTGGAGATAAGCCACCTACGGTCGCTTATCTCCCGATTAGGGAGTCTTACTGGTGATGTCACATTGTGACATCACATTCCGTCCTTGTCCCTTGTAATCTCATTGTATGCCCATACATGGAGATGTATCCCTGATCCCTGATCTCCATATATGTCTATAGCAGACCTATGACATCACATTGTTGTGACATCACATTGTGACATCACATTCCGTCCTTGTCCTTTGTATGCCCATATATGGAGATCCCTGATGTCATCAGTATTAAGCCCATAGCTTGGAATGCCCATATATGGACATATTGTGTGAGTCTCATGTGGTCTATAACATAAGACATCTATGATGTCAGATGTCAGTCATATCCATATTTGGGAAAATATTTTGTCCACATATTTTGTCCAACTTAAACAACCAACCGCAACTTGAATCACACTTGCAAATGAATTCCGTCCTGTGCTAATTCTGTCCTGCGCTTTTTCGCCCTTAGGCATCTTACTGGTAGTATTTAGTATTACAGTGGGTATTATTGCTGTTCTTATTATTATTGTTGTAAGTATGGTAGGTATACCGTATAGTAGTGGTAGTCTTATTACAGTATATCCGTATTACCAGTATTAGTAATATTAATTAAAAATAAATGACCCACCCCAAATAAATAAATACATTAATGAATGAATGAATGAAAAAAGTAATTGAAAAAACACAGACCCCTCACGTATTAGGAGGGCAGTATGAGTCACAAGAACCAAGGACAGTTGTTTTCGATGAATCTATCATGGTTAAAATGGAGTTTGAAGTTACAATGAATTTGTATATAAAATAAAATATCTAAATATTGAATGAAGCAACTTAAAAAACGGGGTGCTCCCAAAAGCCTCAGTAGACAATTTTTTTAAAAGTGAAATACCCCTTAAATAGTTTTACATGGTTTTGATGAATACTCAATTGTGAACTGTCAATTCCGCAGGCTGTTATTTCTCAAAAACAGGCCGCTGCTCTGCCTCCTGGAAGTGGAAATTAGTAAGCTAATTAAAAAAAACTTTTCAATCCATGTTAATTATCTCATTTGCAAATCCCGCCCCATTCTGCCCTGTTACTATGGTGGTACAATTGACCCTGGGCAGATTGTTTTTATAGTGGCAGTGAATGGGGGGAGAGGGTATTTTCATTGCCTCATTATTGCAATTTAAAGTACCAAAGGAAAAACATCTAGGTGATATTAATAAAAAGGGAAAACAAAGGTACAGTAGTTACATTGCAAAACAGGGGTTTTCCCCAAAAAATATATGTTTTAATTTGTTTAATCCCAGTGGGACAGAATCACCATTGCAGATTCTTTTATAGTGGAAGTGGATGGGGAAAAAAGATTGTTCATAGCCTCATTACAGCTATATAAAGTACCAAAAAAACACATCTATGTGATATTAATAAAAAGGGAAGAAAAAAGTACAGTAGTTACATAGCAAAACAGTAATTTCCCCCCGAAAATATATGTTTTAATTAGTTTAATCCTCTGGATCAGACAGGAGATAAATAGAAAGAGAAAGCGCAGTGCATCTTGGGTAGGAAGATGACAGACAGATTATAGTTCTACTCACATAATAGGCTGGCTTTTGTAATTCTGCCCATTTAAAATATATGTACCCAATCGAAACTCTTAGTTACATTGATAAGGTCCATGTGAACTAGTCTGTTGAAGCTTATTCATTATAATGAGCGAAATCGCTATCACCTCGCGGGGCCGTACTGCACGAACGCCGTGTCGCACAGTGCCCCCGGTGATAAAAGCCTAAAGCAACATTCTCCACTGCACAAACTCCACCCACCGATAGCAAAAAGTGAATGATTTTTTCTGGTTGGCCAGTCAGGGAGTCTCAGGGACCAATCAGAAGGCTGACAAACGGTGGATTGTCAAAGTATTGGTTGATTGTAAAATAAATCATGACAGGTCGAAATGGCTCTGAGGCACTGTGAGCACTGTGGGTCAAGTCATTATGAGAAAATGACCTAACCCACTCTAAGAATTCATGTCATTATAATAGAACTTTCTGACCTCATTGCAGAGATCTAGGTTACAACAGATTGGACAGCTTCCCTACAGCCATCAGAGCCGTCCCCAGCCTTAAGGAACTGTGAGTCTTAATGCTTAACTTACTGACACAAACATGTACATTCAGAAGTTGCTGAATCAAACAAACAAAATATTTAACCACTTAAACGCTCTCTATGACTATGCTTAGTAAATCAATACTTAGATGGCCAGGTTTGGCTCTGTACTTGGTCCCCTCTTTTTTCCCTGTACACCAAATCTCTTTGGTGAAAAAAGACGATCTACAAGCTCATAACGTGTCACAACACAACATGTAGTGTACTCTGCTATCTTTGCCGAATATCTCCCTCAGAATGGCTCAGGCGGGGATGCTAGGGTTCAAGTGGTTTACAGTGGTTCTCAACCTTTTCAGGCTGCGACCCCCAAAAGAATCATATTTTAACAGGGGACCCCCCACCATAACGAGCACTAAGAGTTACATTTTGTATAACATGGTTCTATTGTGAAAATAGCAGATCGGCTATTTTCACAACTTCTATCCTCTAATATTTGACAATTTGGCCAATGTTTAATTTGTAATTTTAGAGGTATTAAAAAGTACTTAGATTGTCACTTTAGAAATGTGCAAATGCCCTCTACACATTTAAACTGTACTGTATGTTGGTTTCTTTACTGTTGAGAGAGAAAACAATGTTGCACCTTAAGGTAATCATCTGGGGACCCCCGAAAATAATTTGGGGACCCCCCTGGGGGTCCCGACCCACAGGTTGAGAACCGCTGGTTTAGAGATAAGTACTGTATCTGATCCTAAATGAAAAACATAAAGTAATATATGTAATACATATTCTTCGATTAACAAATGAAAAGGAGTTTTAATCAACTGAACAGAAGGTGAGGTGACCTCCAGCTTCATAGATGGATATAGTGTACTGTACATACTGTAAATGCATCTCTGCAGCCAAAACTGTATGCTTTTGTCTAAACGTCATCTTTCATGCTTAATCCCTCAGAATTCTTCAGAGCAACCACATCAAATCCATACCAGGATATGCCTTCATTGGAAACCCTTCCATAGAGACCATGTAGGTTACCGTAGCATCCCTTAGAATTTAATTGTTTGAAATAATAAGCATGATTCAGAACTATAGATTGAAACTGACCAGACTGTTAATAAATCTAAAGACATCTAATAAACATAACTTCTTTACTTTGGCACTTTACTTTTGCAATTCTCGATCGTACATGATCATTTATTTTCTCTCTTAAGTCTCATTACTAAATGGTTAATTGCAAAGTTCACCATCAACTCAACAGTGGTGCTAAGCTGTGTTATTCTCCCCAAAAGAAACCTCCAGAACAATCCTGTCCAGGTTATAGGTCAGTCAGCCTTCCAGCATCTACCAGAGCTCAGAAGCTTGTAAGTCATCATCAGTCCTAAACCATCTTCACAGGCCGTATGGATTGTTATAGTGTGTCACATCTTACAGACCATTTGTTTGTTGGTTGGATCGTAACGTTCCTTTCTATAAGCCCTATGGGTTACTTTGTTTGTCTGGAAAACATGTTGTGCTACCCTTGGTATTTTTCAATCACTTATTTATTTCTAATTTCATGTGCTTGTAAACACCAAACCAAAGCACAGCTCTAAAACCCCTTGTCTTCTTTCCCCCTGCGATCTCATCTGTGTGTTTAGATCTCTCAGTGGAGCCAAAGGCATCACAGTCTTCCCAGACCTCACTGGAGCAAATAGACTGGAGACCCTGTAAGTCCCTGCAAGCCATCAGGATCCCTTATGGTGTCCCACACCAGGAACCCCACAAGCACTGCCTCTGATTTATTTGCCAACCTTTATGTGTTGTTGACGTTTGGAGAAACCCTAATCCAATGTTTCCCGTTCTGCTGGCTACCCTCCCTGCTTTACAGAGTGTTGTTTGTATTGTTTTCACTGGAGGGTTTCTTTGTGATGTTGGGAGAGAGGCAGAGGGTGGTCAGGTCATTTGAAAGGTCATCTTATGATTAAAAGGTCACAGGTTTGGATCCCAATAGGAGCCTACAGGATGTCCCTTCCTGTTGAACTACCTTTTGGCAAGGTCCTCTGCTTGCTCTATGGGCTTTTGATTGATTGAAGACTGTATTAGAAGTTTGCATAGGAAAAGGTACAGTTTCATGACGGTACAGTTCACTGGTACAAGGTCTACTAAAAGGAGATCCATGAAAAGACTAAGCTTATTTCCACAGGAAACCATTTAAGTATCTCATATAACATTGAATGACAGACGAATAGAACACAGTACTATGCAGTAGACATGTAAAGAAAAGAAAAATGAGAGAACAAAAAAAAGACGCCGTGCAACATGGCCCCCGACTATGTATTATCAACTGACCTTTGCCAATCTTTGGTTATTATCAATGGTCGAAAATAACGTGGCTTTCTCAGATGACAAGTATCATCCCGGTAGTTTAATGCACATACAGTATGCATAATTATGCATCTTTGACACTTGCAAAAGGAAACAAATTCCTAATAATTAAAAAGAGCCAACAGAAGTGCTTGAACAAAATAAAAAGTACCTAAGTAATCATTTGTTGATCTCACTGATACAATCTCATCCTTCAGAAGCATTACAGGCGCCCATATCTCCTCAGTGCCCAGTTCAATCTGTGAACTCCTGCCCAGCCTACAGCAGCTGTAAGTGTTTTCTTTTTTATGGTACATCTTTAGAGCTTTACAAATGCATTGACATACACGTTCGTATTTATTCCATGAAATTAATCATGCAATATAATTCTGTATTTGATGATTAGCAACAACAGTCCTCAATTTCATGGTTAATAAACACCCCCACCACCAAAACAAAATCAGAAGACAAAAAGAAACTAAACAATGCATCGGAGACATGAGTCATGTAATTCATATTTTGGCTGAGTTGATAGGCCTGTTTACACTCTCTTTAGCGACGTCATTTTCAATCATGCATGCAAACATCATATCCCATAAATAACCAAAATTACGCAAATTATGCAATAACACAATACAATAACCCAACCCTTATATACAGATTAATATTATGCTATGGGAAGGCATGTTTAGATACTGTCTTAATCTTTGGTTGGGAATTGGACATGATTTTCTTTGGGCAAATGTCCATGTAACCTAGTGTCTTATCTAAAGGGACCTGTCTTACAACTGGATCCAGTGTCTACCCAACTTCACTGGATGTGGAAAGATACAAAGAATGTGAGTCATCTGTTTTAGTATTGTAAATAGTCATAATAAATACCTAAATCTTTAGTCACCCAGATGAACGCCATGAGACTTTGTTTAATTTTTGTTTCCCCAGCGATTTGCGTCATAATATCATTTAGATCCATGTGGAGATCTTCCTGGAGATCAAAGCACTCAGGTCACTGTGGGTGACAGTGCCTCACGCAGCCTCAGATCACAAATATAGAAACTACTTTTTGAAAGAGTTTATTTGGAGAATAAACTTTTTTATTTGTATGGTAGATATGTACAAAGTATGCGTACAGTAGAGGCAGTGTCAGCGAATGGTCAGTCTCTGACAGATCAGTGCTCTAAGTAGTAATTAGTTAAAGACCTTTGCCAATAATGGATAGGATTTTGCAAACTATTTCTTCTTTTAAATGATAAAAAATATACATTACAGAATAACAGTAATAATTGTAATACTAAATGTCAAAAGTGAACAGTGAGTCAAAATATATACGAATGTCTGTAATATATTCTAAAGAATGTATACTATGCAAATTATTGTAATTAGACTGTTGGTTAAGCCATACTTTAGCTATTGAAAAATAGCAGATCTACAAGCTTGTGAGCTTGTATATCTGCTAATGAAAAAGTCGTGAAAATGTGTGCAAATCTTTGAATATATGTATTTTTTAAGCGAACATTTGTAACTCAAATTTTGCTTCTGGGGGGTCCCTGGAACTAAATGTTTTGAGATGGGGGTCCGTGGCCAAATACATATCATTTTGGGTGCCATGGCATTGGTCCGAAATCTCATTGTTCCTACATCCCATTAGTCAGAATCTGTTGATGTTAACCTGGTGAAAAATACTATGCCTAAACCTAACCTCAGTAAAACTATGCCTAAATCTAACCCAAACCCTAAACCTAACCTCAGTAAAATTATGCCTAAACATAACCCTAAAACCTAACCCTAACTAAATTCGGACTAATGAGATTTCACCCTTATGGACAGTCCCCTCATTTTGAGGGTCCTTCACATGAAAAGGTTTGAGCACCACTGACATAGAAACATAGGTTTTTCAAAAAGCCATAGAAAGATTTGAAATAGTCAAAGACTTGGACAAATCTTCACGATTTTTCAAAAATAGCAGATCTACAAGCTCGCACTTGTATAGCTGCTATTTTTCAATAGTTAAAGCACAAAATAATTGAAGTGAATCCTACCCAGGGCCCAGAATTTGGTGCAACACCCCTGAATATAAAAGTATTGTAATGAGTCTGTATTGAGTGAGTGGATGTACAGTATATCACTCTGTCCATAATCTTGTCCATCAGAGGGCGCTGACGACTATTAACTATACACATCTAGACTATATTAGGCAGCCTTGTTTATGAATAGAATGATTTGGAATCATTAAAAAAAAGCTGAACATTTGGTAAGACGATGCATTTGACACCCCCCTCCCCATCAACCCCACCTCTCTCCTTCAGCGACCTCACCTCCAACCAGCTGTCTTCCTTCTCCTTGGAGGGTCTTCACGGACTCACCCACTTGAAGCTGTCAGGGAACCTGCAGCTTAGAGACACTCTACCCCTGCACATCCTGCCCAGGCTCAGGTAGGTCACAGTGGTTCTCAACCTTTTCAGGCCGCGACCCCCAAAATAATCATATTTTAACAGGGGACCCCCCACCATAACGAGCACTAAGAGTTACATTTTGTATAACATTTGGATTGTAGCATTTTGATTGATTGATTGATTGAATACTTTAGTAACAGTTTGCAAAAGTGTATAGTGGTCCAATTATACAAATGGTGCTAAAAGGATAACACAGAATTCCCTGAGGGCTTGTTTCCATTGTGGTCCTTTGTATTCAATTCATATCATCACTGAATTATCACTGAAACATCTGCATGTTTCATGCTTTTTGATCTGTATGTTCCATATGCATTTCAGCAGAGGAAGGCTGGCAGGTTGCGGTACTATGCAGTGTGTGTGTGTGTGTGTGCGTACGTGCGCAGGTTTCATATTTACATACATTTGGACCAAACCATAACATTGCCGTTTTAAACTTTGCTTATACCCAGTGTTGTTAAGTTCTGCTCAAATGTTAATCCTTGCTCTAGCATATACAGTACTGTCTGTAGAGTGATTACTCATGCTGTGTGCCATTGCAGGGTAGCAGAGCTGCCATTTGCCCACCAGTGCTGTGTGTTTGCACCCTGGGCCAAGACAAAGTGCCCCTTCCCCTGGAACCTTGGAAGTGTTGACAACTGTAAGCCAAGTCTGAGTCAACAAGAGAGTTATGACGTAACCTTTCAGGGTGAGTCAAAACCTTTTCTCTTATTATGTAGGGATGATTAATGACTGCTATTAATTCTGAAGCTTCCCTAAAAGTTTGAGCTCAAACAACCAGGAACCATGGAGACCGGGGGTTCAATTCCTCCACGGTTCATCCGGCTTGGCGGGGCTCTCCAAAGAACACCTATTTAGGTCTACCTATTTATATAGCATTTTAAGTGGTTACTTGATTTATTGTATCATGCAGTCCTAGATGGAAGCAGACATTTGCGGTTTCTCTATTCAGTTATTTAGGGCTATCCTTTGTCAGTTGTGCCTTTGATGTGAGATCAATTTGGCCAATTTCTTAACAGATCTTATATATTGGTCAGTGAAGACAAGAGTTTAAGAATTTAGATTAAAAAATATATATACTGTGATATTTTCTCAGAATATGGCAGTCCAGATGACTTGGCAATGGAACAGGAAAGTGTAGATGCTACAAAACAGGCTTCCGTCCGCTGTTCTCCTGTCCCTGGTGAGTATAGAGAATATGTTTTTCACCGCCACTATTTAAATAAGGGACAGCTACTCCCAAAAAAACTATTGAGTTCTTATATCACATTTTCTCTCCATCTCTAGGTCCATTCCATCCGTGCCAGAACTCGTTTGCTACCTACTGGCTTCAGTTTGTCATCTGGGTCATCATCATCCTCTCCATCACTTTCAATTTCCTGGTCCTGTTCTCAATCTTCTTCTCCCCTACATCAAAAACCCCCGTGCAGCATCTTCTGGGTGTCCTATACTGGGTCCACTTTCTCACAGGTCTCTCGAGTGGCACTCTGGCTGTGGTAGATGTTCTGACCATAGACCATGGGGGTTGTCCATGGTGGGAGGTGGGAGTGCGTCCTTGGACCACAAATCTCCTTTTTGCGCTCTCCTCTGAATCCGGGGTCCTCCTTATGACAGCTGTCATCTTTGAGCAGATGCGTTGGAGCAATGAGCCCAAGGCCAGCAAGAAGCTACTGGGGCACAGGGGTGTGCAGGTGATAGCAGCGGTTGGTTGTACCCTGGCACTGGCCGCTGCTGCGATCCCTTTCCTGTTCAGAGCTGAACATGGTCTCTCCTCCATCTGTACGTCCTTCTCTCATAATCACTCAATCTGTTGGGGTTACAACTCAACACTATTATCACTCAACTTCCTCTGTTACCTGTTAATGACTGTCACCCACTGCTGTGTGAACCAGCCCGGGGGTGAGAGGACGCTAAAGAAGCTCAAGTGTGTCCAGGATTGTGCCATGACCAAAACGGTGACTGTCCTCCTCCTTTCGAATTGCCTGCTTTGCTTCTCTGCAGCTCTCCTCTCCTTCATGCTCCAGCATCCTTTCCTCTCCAGCCCAGAGTTGGTCAGATTCACAGTGTTGTTGACCATGTCCCTGCCTGCCTGTCTGGACCCTCTAGTCTATATGTTCCTCAGTTTGCATTTCAGAGATGACCTCAGCAGCTTTCTTCAGTGGAGTTCACACAGAACACAAAGATCACACTGCAGCAGCGACATGATGTCTGTCAACTCAGAGGATCCAGAGTTGCAGTCGTGTTCGTCGTCCACACAGGCACTGGTCTCCGTTTGATTGTGGAAGTGGACTTTACAGGACTGCCTCGTCCTGGCTGAACCATTAATTTGGTTTTACAGCAAGGACTGGAAAATCTGAAAACACATTTTAAGAATCCAACATGTTCTAGCTTAACTGCTTTGTCTCTACAAATAGTTAAAACAGTACCTTATGTTTTTCTAATTTTACTTTTTTGTTTACCATTCAATATTTTATGCTCACTTGTTTACGTTTTATACATATTATTTATTTTATATTATATTATTTCCACATTGTACACAAATTGCACTGTCACATTTTATCTTTCATGCCTTCTCTTACGAGTTCTTAACACCTTTTATTTAGAACTTACAGTAATTGTTATTTTATGTAGATTGCTGCTTGTCACATTGTTTTTATCCTGTTATGTAAAGCAGTTTAACATTTTGTGCTATACAAATAAAATGTATTATTACTGTGTAATGAAGGCACCATGAGCTGACAGCCAGCCATTTGACATGCTAGCTCAGGTGGTCGATTTTAGGGCTAAAAGTGACCCCTGTGTGGCGTTCCTGTGACTATACTTTGTTATATTCAAATTCTTATTCTCTTTATTTATGAAACATGTTTGTATTTGATTTAAAATTAAATTTCTCACATTAATGCTTTTGTTGAATGTGTTTCCCTGACTCCAGTTATGACATCCTTGGTGTTACACCTCGTGATTTAAACTCAAAACTGAGTTTTGAGAATGCTATGGGATTCACTATCCAGATCTAGGAATGATTAACTCCGTTCAATCCACAGTATGTGATTCAAGTCAGTAAACGGAATCTTCATTGTTCATTCCACTATACAAAATTGTATTTATGTAATGTGAGAAGTTGAACCAGTGTAGTCCTGTAAACTAGGGGTCTTCAACGTTCTTCAGGCGCAAGGACCCATCAGCTGAGAGATGAAGCAGGGACCCCCCCCCCCATATGGTACCAAATTAAACTTCATAGATAGCTTCATTAATTTGGATTCATGTTAATGTGCATTTTCAGTTAACCAATTAAACCCTCAATATTCAGAAAACACTTTTTTCCCCACTACACCAAACCTTTTTCACGAAAGTAGCCGTTCCATTTTGGGCTTATGTTCCCCTCAGGAAAGTGATGCTTGGGTTCAAGGGGTTATTTGAAAAATAGATAAATAGTTCCTATCATAAAGATTTGGTGGCCCCTCTGTAGTAACTCTGAGGACCCTAGGGGTCCCGGACGCCCTGTTGAAGACCACTGCTGTAAACACTTCCTGAATACATTTCTACTTGGTGGTGTTATTGATGCCCACAACCCATCTGAGTGTCATTGTATCCTTATGTGATCGTGTACTGAAATACACATGTTGCATCTTGGTTAAGCCATTTAGAACGGGTACACATTTTGTGTATCATTATTTTATGCTTTAACTATTGAAAAATAGCAGATATACAAGCTCACAGCGCGGCACCGAGTGCCGCGCTGCGAGCTCGTAGATCTGCTATTTTTGAAAAGTCGTGAACATTAGAATTTTGACCCGATTCTATAAGTGTCTTTTGAATCCTTCTAATTCTAGGCCTAAATGGGTTAAGTGGTTTCTCGCTCACCGACTCCAATTTGCTGTCTGTTGACAGACACACGACTAGAACCCCATGCACCCTACCAACCCATCCCCAGACAAAGTAACTTTACAAATAATAAAAACACAAAACAGAAATCTTCTCATTAGAGCATAATTTAATATAAACATTTTAATACAACATACAAAATAAAAGTTGAAGGACTTAAATTTGCCTGTCCTCGCTAACTTAATTATATATTTTAAAAAAAAGCACAGGGAAAAAAAAACATTTATGCTACAGGCTGCTGACTATCTTGTCCTGGTATGAGTTTAAAGGGGCCTTCCCCGTTGATCGGCTGGCCGAAGATCATCACAGCGTTCAGCAGTCTCTGTGGCAAGTCTCAAAAGGTATTGGCAACAAACAGGGCCAAATAGAATACTGGGCAGGACAGCAGTCCATGTTCCACATGGACTGTGATTTAACAGTTTTTTGATTGTTTTGAATTTTTTTAATCACTTTTTAAACAAATGAAACAATCTCTTCCTTTTGAGACAAAAGAAAACAA
Organism: Nannobrachium achirus; assembly: GCF_963921795.1. Taxonomy (NCBI): domain Eukaryota; kingdom Metazoa; phylum Chordata; class Actinopteri; order Myctophiformes; family Myctophidae; genus Nannobrachium; species Nannobrachium achirus. Next base: position 51,882,210 of record NC_137820.1, read on the forward strand.
AAATAGATATCGTACAGTTCTTGCAGCATCACTACAGGGGAAACCGTCCTTTAAAAACACAAGATATGTTAACACCACAGTGACAATCATAGTCCGTTCCAAATGCCAAACCCCAGGTAAACAAGGGGGAAGGGGATATTAAAAAATAAAAGGTGACAGTACAAACAAAAAGAGGGAGAACATGTAAATTAAAACAGAGGGGGAGGGGAAAAAAAAGGTAAGACTTTGTCACTGAGCAGGATCTATACTTACGTACACGATGTAAAGATGATATAAGCGGGGCCCCCAAGACATTTGTTGTCATTTGAGGGAGATCATTGGCTTCCGTTGATGACTGTTCCTTGATTCCTGGCGCCACCTGGTGGCGCTACAGGGAGGTTGCAGGATAGTCAGGCAAACAAACCGCCTCACGCATTTCCCTGGCTTACCTAGTAGGCAGTGGCAGTTTGAATTCGTCTGGTCTGATTGGATAATCTAGTTTCCAAACTAGCGCTTCTTTTTATTTCTCGTTGGAAAATGGGCACGCACTGCGGGGGTGCTGTGTGTGTCAGGACTCCTCTCCCTGTATTCTGCCCGGGCCTAAATTTAGGGTCTCACTTAGACTCACTCCCACCTCTTGAGCCTTGTCAACAAGCTTCCTCAGTCTATCAGTTTTACCTCCCTCCGCAGCTTCAAACAGCAGGCACTGGAAGAGGGGCAGAGACAGGGAGGGAGGGAGGGAAGGAAGGGGTCAGAGGAGGAGGGAAGGAAGGAGGGAAGGAAGGGTGGCAGGTGAACATGCGTGTAAAACCGCTCGGGTGCAAAAATATGTGTAGGGCTGTCACAATTATGACATTTTACATGCCGATTAATTGTCACTCAAATAATTGCGATTAACGATTTAATTGTGTTTGTCATCGACAATTACTTTCCTGTTTGGCTTTTAGGCTTTGAAGTTGCGCAAGCAGATATGACACGTAACCTAAATATACAACGAAATTACTTACATATTTGACAACTTTATACTTGAAAAAGAACCTTGAAAGTGGAAATGGCCGATCTACAAGCATCGCGACGCGATGTGAGCTTGTAGATCTGCTATTTCCACTACTTTTTGAAAGTGTTTGTAACTATATTAACATTTTTCAACATGGAAACGATTATGACGATTATGCAAAATAATTGCGATTACCTCAAATTATTGCGATTAGACGATTATGTAATAATTGTGACAGCCCTAAGTATGTGATGTTTTTGTGTATGCATATTTTTGTTATCGAAGAGAAAGAGGCGAATTACATCTTTCCATATGGTGGCACACAGTGGAAGGCTTTGGAGAGCTTGTCGATACAGAATTCGGACCTACAAGAACATTTAAAACAAAGGGGGAAGTGGGGGGAGAAAGAAAAAAAAAAGACCACCAAACGCAGGAGGTGGTGTCAGTTAAAAGGATGAGGACAAAGAAGCAAAACAAGAACAAAAGATAAAGTCAGGGATTGTTTTTGCTGTCTTTTTAAGTCACCTTCCTACAGAAAAACTGACCTGAGCCACAACAATCACAAAACCAAAAGTTTCAAACTGTGACACTCTAAAACACCATACATTACACCTGTTTGTGTGCAAAGTGACAAATAAGCCTGCAGGGGAAGAAATAAGATTCAACAACGTGAAATGGCCATGATTATAGAACAGTTCAGTCAGATATTGAAAACTTACTGCCTGGAGAAAAAGGCAGCACAAGGTTAGGATGTCAATTCATTATTTGCATATATTTTTGTTTACGTGTTACATTTAATGTTATTTGATTCTCAGTGATTCTTATCCTGATCCCCCCCCCCCTCCACCACTAACTCACCTCAGATGGCTCCTTTAGCTCCCTCTCCACAGCTATTGCTCTGCCGAGAAATGCAGCAGAAAGGGCTGTGAGCTTCACTGAAGGACAAGTCCCTAAACGCTCTTAAAAGACAGTAATGGCTAGCAGCAAGGAGAGTAAACCAATGTTTGCTTTGCTTGTCACCAGGTTTTCTTGTTTTTTTTTACCCCCCCCAAAGACGCTTATATTGAAGACAAACTTTATCAAGCGTATGCCTTGTGGCTGGTGTTAATTTCCCATCCTGGCTAGCTAACACAAACTCATCAGCAGCAATTTATGAACCCTCATTGTGAGATTTAATGTTTCGGAGCAGCGAGGAGAGATCTTGGAACTTACATTTTCCAGGAAGCCAGACATTTTGGAACACTACTGCTCAACATTCTGGCCTGGAATTTCAGGTGTTCTATGTTTCCATCCTGCCATTCGTGGTGCAGCAACCTGTACAGCGACAAACCAACACTAACCGTCTGAACAGTATGGTTCTAGAAACCCCACAAACGTGCCTCTGAACAGTACGCGATTATCCGTGACACACAGACAGATCAAACATAGCCAGTACATCTAAAAGCCTTTAACTTAGAGATTGGATAAACAAAAATAATATTTAAGTGACGCAGGGGTCGCAATACAGTAGTAAATACCTTTATATCTAAATATGGCTAAATAACCTTGTGCACACATTCATTCTCAAGGCAAAATACTCCTCTAGATATCCTGCAATATTACCCCAATGAAGCTACAACCATTTAAGTTACCACAGAAAAACCAGAGACAAATCATCACAATATGCTGAAGGTGTTTTCCATTCATGCTAGGCATGCATTTGCCGGGTTATGACAGTGGTGAACGGTACCTTAGGCCCAGTGCAGTGTTGTTGGGCATGGAGTATCTCAGCCTCTCCAACACCAGGGCGTGCTGGGACTTGGGCAGGCAGCATAAATAGTGAGCGACCACCTGAAGAGCCAATGCAGAACCAGAGGATTAGCGGTGCTCTGGGGCAATCTCTTTATTGGCATGAGAAAACATACGTTTAAATTGCCAACGCAATTGTCAAAACGTAATAAAACAATAACAATTTAGGAAAGTATGCACAGTTGAAGGGGTACAAGCATTGTGTTAAACAGAGCTATGTCACACCATGACATTATAATTATATATTTAAAAATGTGTTTTTTCTTCTATCCTATCTTTAACTGTTGGCAGAACTTGGCACAGGGTGTGGAACAGCACTGCAAATGGTGAGCTATATATTAACCTACGTTATCACTTCCTTCCCATTTTGGTCGCATACGTTTTCTTTATGAGAATGTGGACGGGTGAATATTGCCAGCCTCCCACCATGACTCATGGTAGCATCTCTCACACTGCATCGACAATGACTATAGAATGCATCGAGTTGACCCTTCAAGGGAGAATATGCCCGACACCCATCTTCATTTAGAAAACATTGAAATACGCTAAGCAGAGCCTCAGAGCCAGTGGGTGTTCTCTTGCCTTGTTGTGAAAGCGGTAGCAGCTCCAGTACGTCGCTGGACTGAAGGGAACCTCCAACCGGGAAGGAACCGTTCCCAGGCAACGCAGCACCAGGTCAGAGAACTGCCTGGTCCCTCGACTGGCAGTCTGCTTACTGCTGGTAAATAGGAGATAACTGGAGAGACACAAAACAGAAAAGTCAGAGTCAGAAGGGCTCTGCTTTGAACCCCACCTTTCTGTGTGGTACCTAGTGATGGATTATAGTACTATTACCATTACATGTTAGGGACACAATCAAAGTGAAACATAGCATGCTGCTGAATTCTGCGCCTGCAAGACTTACTCCATCCACACTTTGTGAAGCACGTCCAGCTGCATGGCTGATCCCAGAGCCCTCTCGAAAGCATCCACAGTCTCCTCTACCGTACCGTGGAGCCACTGCCAGTGACTAACAAAAGGTCACAGCATTTTTATTTTTATGGGGATCACAGTTCAATAGGTAGCGCATGGCATTAACACACTGTCAGGGTTAAAATCTTGATCCCCACTAGGGCCAACCATTGTGTATCATAACACACTTAAGGGGAAGGATGCAGCAATATAACAACTAAAACACATTGATGATTGCCGAAATAAATAAAACTCTTGCTGTTTCTTGCTGTCCTGGACTGATGATTATGTACATTAAGTGGTACACACCAGTGAACCAGATGCAGATAAGGCATCTGGTGACTCATCTGTTCCTGAAGGTCCTTTTTGATGATCGGCCCTCTCAACATCTCCTCTGTGGGAACACCAAGGATGTGTCTACAAAAGGAAGAGATATTCACCACTTGTATGTGGACCAACATCACTCATTTCAAACCAGGTTTTGGAATTAATTTGTAAAATGGTTAACGATGGCCCTGTTCGTTTAATACACAACTCATTGCTCATCATTTCATTTTCAAATGTTATGGGTTAGTGTGATTTGTTTAGCCTGATTTAGACTTCATCCACAATACAATTTTGTCATGTGCAGAAAATAGCCTACTTTTAGCATTGCTGCAAGCTAGATGTCATTAGGGCTGCAAGCGAACCTTCGGGGATTCGAACGTTCGTTCGTTACGTTGGCAATCGAAGTTCGAAATTAATGGGTTCAGGTTTTTTTTTTTTTTTTTTTTTTTTACACGAAAAATTATTATCAGAATGTGATAAGCCTATTCAGAATATCACAGTAGTAGAGATAGCCAAATATGAAATAAGTTAGGCCTACCGGTAAACACTAACAGTTAATGGTGACCGTTATAGTAGTTATAAAATGCACCAGAACAGCTTGGAGCGATCAAGGACCGTGCTTCGCTCCAATTCCGCTCCTGTTTGGGGCCGCGAACCACGCTGTGTGAACCTCGCTGACACACGCTTGATGACAGTAGAGTGAGAGCAGCCGAGCTGGGCATAGACTCTGAACAGCGAACACCCATCCATGCACCCAAAGATTAAACAGCCGTTCTCCTAAGCATGAGCAAAGATGGATTTTATTGCAACCCCCTAAAGGATCTATAATGCGATGTCTGGGGTTGTTAGACTTGTTACATCGAGACCAGTTCATCCCGAACGCGACGCGCTCCGACGCAATCACCAAGTCTCATCATCCGTGCAACTCCGCTATACATTGAGCCTGTTGGTCAACAAACTGCGCAACATTTTCTCCGATTGGGTTGGATTTTCCAAGTGTTAGCCTAGGTGTTAATGCAGCCACGCATGCACGCGTTTTCAATGGTTAAAACAGCGCATTTAAAACATTTCCTACACTGTTTTAGCTGGTTAAAGGTACAGTACGTTCGATGGTTCGATTGTCCGAACGTTCGGTTTTTATTCAATTGAACGAACCATCTAAGGTTCGATGGTTCGTTCGGAAAATCCCCCCGAAGTTCGAATCCCTAAAACAGGGCTAGATTACAGCCCTAGATGTCATATGAATGTCTTTGACCTACCGCAAAACGTCTACAGGCTGTTTCTGACTCTGTTCATCTTCACAGAGAGACAGAATGAATCCCCGGAAGAGAGGAACAATGGCACTCGACTTCTCCTGTAGACAAAAAAAACAACAACGGTAATTTTAATCAAGAGATTCAGTGCATAAAGAACTAAACTTAGACTAAAGACTAAGTTTAAATGTATTTAAGATTTGATATGACTTGGATACCACAAAAGCCATTTCCAGTAAAATGTGATAGTTTGCAATCATGATTAAAATATCAAAGTGTTTTAGTGAAAAGGAATCTAAACCTTAATTGATACCCGGGTGAAATTCACGAGACTGCAGCAGTCAATAATTGAAAGTGTTTCGGCATTCGTCAGGAAGACCTAATGAGAGACTGTATGGAAGCATCTTTCCAACTACCTGTCAATCCATCCACACTTACCTGGGCCATGAGGAACTTGCAGGAGTGGTAGAAGATCTCTGCATTGTGGGGACACTCTACCAGGGCGTGGAGCCACATGCTCACAGCCTGGTCACTGTTCCCCTTCTTGATGTGCAGCTTTGCAAGGCTGTCTCGCAGGGCACAGGACTCAGGACACAACACCAGCAGGTTCTCACACAGCTGAATGCCCACGTCAAACCTAAAATAAATACGCATTCGCTTGAGTACCATGGTGTGTCGGCCTGTGCATGCTTGCACACAGAACAGCTACACCCAACTCACCTTTCCAACAGACTATACAGGAAGATTAGGTTGGAATGAAGAGGCATGCAGGCCAGAGTCTGTTCACTCTGAGGCCGAGACTCATCTGTGCACTGACGGATGGCATCTAAAAGAGGAGGGAAAACACCACATCATGTAACTACAACACTAAATGATTATACCAAGGAAATTGGTAAGGAGGAACAAATATGTCATGCGAGTCATTTGGCTCCCCTTTGAAATATACATATTTTTATAAGGGTATAAATGCAAAGAAATCATTCATATTTACTTCCTTGGCCTACTAGCATGCACAAGTAATTTGGCGCTCAACGGTTTACGAGATTGGACACACACACACACACACACACACACACACACACACACGCTCTTCTAGAAAGCTTGCCCCATAGGAGCCATGCAGTACAAATATTATTAGATTAAGCAGGTAACACGTTGCGTCTGTCATGTGCCTCTCGTACCTTCAAAGAGAGCGATGAGGATGTCGGGCGGGGTGCTGATGTCCTGCTGCGATCGCCACGGTAACTTGAAAGGCTCCGTGCTGACCACCCTGCTCGGGCCCGAGGTCCCCGGGTCATACAGGCTGGACGGCAGACAGTCGAACTCCGTCAGGTGGATGTAAGACAGCCACACCAAGGCGTGGTTGCTAGCGGTCAGGTGGTCTGCAATGCTCCTCTCACTGGCGGACTTCAAGGCATTCTGGAACATTCAGATGCCATGTTAGTGTGGACCTTAACCCATTTAGGCCTAGAATTATTGAATGCTTTAAACAGTGAAAAATAGCAGATATACAAGCTCACAGTGCGGCACCGAGTGCCGCGCTGCGAACTTGTAGATCTGCTATTTTTGAAAAGGTCGTGAAAATGTGTGCAAATCTTTGAATATATGTATTTTTAAAGCGAACTTTTGTAACTCAAATTTTGCTTCTGGGTGGTCATTTTGGGGGTCCTTCACATGAAAAGGTTTGAGAACCACTGAGATAGTAGTCTCTCAAGAACAGACTAACTGAGCTCCAGTTAAGTGAAAAGGACCTTTTCTTTGATGATGGCTGGCCAGATTGCTGACATAGAAACATAGGTTTTACAAAAAACCTTAGAAGGATTCAAAAGACACTTATAGAATCAAAAATAGCAGATCTACAAGCTCGCAGCGCGGCACTCGCTGTGAGCTTGTATATCTGCTATTTTTCAATAGTTAAAGCATGAAATAATAATACTCAACTCCGTTCTAACAGGTTTTTAGATACACTTCAGACCAATAAAAACAGCACCGGCGCCGTTGTTTTTAGGGGCGGCCATCGTTTGATGGGTCGCCTGGTAATTTATACACGACACAACTCTTTTGTTAAAAGTGCCAAGTTTCAAACACCTTTCAGTTGAAAACATTTTAGGTGCTTTTTAAAAATGTTGAATCTTGAGAACGTTCTCTAAAAAACAAACCAAAGTTTAGACTTTTGTTTACTTTGTGAGTTTTAATAAAAACCAGTGTGGTTTTGCCTACTCTGCCAAGCGTGCGGTCTTTGAAAAGACTTCAGTTTCACCTGCAGAATGGCCAGGGCGCTCCCCATGCGGCCCGTGAAGAGGTTGAGGTGGACCCTGTAGAGCAGGACCTCTAGCAGCTGGAAGGAGACTTTGTCGGTGACCCCAGACGATGCCTCACTCACAAGGTACTGCAGCAGGCGGTCGCACACGTAGTCTTTCCCCTCAAATGAACTCTCCATGGTCAAATACTGAAAAACAAATCATTGATGAATCAAGACAATGTTAACACTTATGTTGCAATGATTTTTTCTCTTCAATGTCTCGCGTTGCCATGGTTACCATAGACTTCCATGTAATTGTGCAATTGTGTAAAAAGTGCACGCCCATGCCTAGATGATGCACCACGTGTGTAGATGCTGTTCACAGCTTTCAAACAAAAAAATCCGCTTGGAAATCCGTTCAGGCATTCATGATTTATCAGCCATTATGTTTTCTTCAGATGTAAACAAACATGGCTGCCATGTTTGAAAGAATGAGTTGGTATGGGGGTTAAACATGCAATTTCGCGATCGCGATCATGCCTAATACATTTCTGGAGGTCCAAAATTTTTTTTTGAAAAAAATTTCTTTTGAAAACAAAAAACTTTTTTTTTTTTTCAAAAACGGCCCAAACTCGGGAAACTCGGGGTTGGCACAGCGGTAGTACCAATACAAACTCGGGAAACTCGGGGTTGGCACCATATGTGTTAAGAGGATGAAGAATTTCTCCCGTTTATAAACGTATGAATTCTGGTAACACATGTTTTTTTTTTCAGTACACATCGAATTGATGCTTGAAAAGTAAATGTCATCTCCATTAGAGTATTCACGAATAGTGATTTTTAGTATTTGAAATGATTCGACCTCAAAGTATTCGAACAGTCGAATATTCGACAGGACTGGCCAAACTGTCAAATATTAAGTAAGCAAGAGGTGAACATTGTGAAAATAGCAGATCTACATGCTCATGCTCACACGAGGCGTTGTGAGCATGTAGATCGGCTATTTTCACAATATTTATCTGCGGAACCAAGTCACATTAAATGTAATACCTACAATTCCAAGTGCTTGTCAGGGTTCTTATGACTTCCAATCTAGCCAAGCTTTATAAACTATGAAGAAATATATATATAGTTTTAAATCCCTCATCAGGACTAAGACTTTCGAACCCCTTTCGTCTCAGCCATACAAGCCCTGCTTCATTTACATATTTGACAAGATAAAAACCAACAACCCGGACAACGTATAAAGGGGCCTTACGTTCCACCACACTTGGTAGCTGGGAGCATGTTCCACGGCCATCTCGCACATCTCCTGCACCTCCTCCCTGCTGCCCCGCTGTGAGAACAGAGACAGGTACTGGCACCAGATCTCAGGGTTGTTACAGTTGTCCTCCAGGGCACGAGACAGCGTGTTTAAGGCTGCGTCCAGGCACTCTGAAGCAGAGCTGGAAGAGCACAGAGACAGTGTGTTTAAGGCTGCGTCCAGGCACTCTGAAGCAGAGCTGGAAGAGCACAGAAAGAGGAACTATATCACTGGTTCCCAAACACTGGGTTGGGACCCATTTGTGGGTCGTGAACACATTTGTATAGGTCGCGAGTAAATATCCCTTAATTTTGTTTCCTACATTTTTTATTTACCGTAAATCACCAATGAATCGCCCGGTGGCAAACTGCCGCCGGGTCCCATATATCCGCCCGGGGTCTGACCCCATTTTGCGCAATAAACGCCCGTTTAAAATAAGCGCAAGGTTCGTATAAGCGCCTGGGCCGTTATTTGCAATTAATATTATCCTTATTAGGTTTTATGTAAGAGCCTGGGCTATTATTTGTTTGGTTGTTTGGTATTATTTGCTATTTATTTAACTTAACTGGTCATTTATGTTGCATGGCAGTGGTGCGCTGAAAACTGCAAATCTACAAGCTCACAGCAGTGCTGTGACAGCACGTTGCAACGCACCGCACTCGCTGTGCGTTGCTACGGGTCATATTATGTTGCATGACGGTAGTGCGCTGAAAACACCAAATCTACAAGCTCACAGCCCTGTGGACAGACACTTCTAAGCCAAATGTATATGGTGTCCAGCCCAGTGCTGCGCTACCATGACGCGCAGTGTGCGTCGGGGAACAGATTGCCAAAGGACACCAAAAAAAGAGAGAGGAAAAAAAGAAAAGGAGTCTGCTGCTCTCTGCGCACTGACCATCATTCATTACTGTCTAAAACGTTGCTACAATGCAAAGTTTACGTGAGTAGGCTACTTTAATGGCAAAACGTTGTGATGGAGAAAGACTGGCCAATAAAGAACAGCTGGATCAGAATAACTTATTACCTACTGTTGCTGCCTCTTATCCAGTCCGCATTTTGAAGAAGTAATCCATTATTTTGAGGTTCAAGGGGAAAGCAGAAGGCTTAATCATAATGCAATACCATAATGGTTTAACTCATACCCTGCCAAAAAAGACGTTTTTATAATAAAAACGTCTTTTTAACTATGGACCTCCCTGCCAGACGTCTTCTGGACGTCTTTAAAAAAAAAAAAAAAAAATTGAAAAAAATGTTTTTGAAAAAAAAAAATGTTGGACCTCCAACAGTGTACTAGGCATGATCGCGATCGCGAAATTGCATGTTTAACCCCCATACCAACCCCATCTTTCAAACATGGCAGCCATGTTTGTTTACATTTGAAGAAAACATAAGGGCAGCCTTCTCCTGAATGCCTGAACAGATTTCCAAGCGGATTTTTTTGTTTGAAAGCTGTGAAAAGCATGCACATGCATAGTGCATGATCTGCGCACGAATGTGTGCACCAGCGTGCACACTATTTTTTTAACCCTTTGTTGGTGAACCGGCAATATAAGAGGTCCCCACTTTAAATATGGCACCGACTGAGTTAATGTCAGGATAGTGGAGCTGTTCAGTGGTCATGTCAGCGAGTCCAGTCAGAACAGCACCAGCTGCAGGACTTCTGCGCTAATTGGGTCGTTGACTCGTTGAGCTAGATGCTCTTTGCTGGCATGCGGTAATTGACTATTTTGGAGAAAGATTCCCTTAGTATAAATATAGTATATATATTTTTTTAAAAGGCTTTCATACACTCTTGATATTTTTTAAATGAGGTTTGGTCTAATAGATCGCAATGTGCTATTTTCTGGGTGTTCATAATAATTAAAATAATAACAATAATAATTATAACATTTATTATAACATTTTGATTATTACCCCTATTATATAGTTTGAGAAAGAAAAATTTACCAAATAATGGCCCAGTGCTGGCCAGTGCCAAAATAAATAAAAGCCTGTTACCAATAGCCGCCTGGTCCCTTTTAAGCGCCCGGGGTCCGACCCCATTTTGCGAAATAAACGCCCGGGCTACTAATTGGTGATTTACGGTATTTATAGTTTTTTTATGCAAAAAAAAAAAAAAAGTTAAGTAAAGTAATAACTACATTCAATCTAAGAAATTACATTAATTAGAAAACAAATGTTTAAGTAGTGAAAATAGCTGATCTACAAGCTAATAAAGTGTCGACGCGCTGTGAGCTTGTACTGTAGATCGGCTATTTTCACGAGTTTGGGCCGCGGGGAGACATCAAATCTTTCTTTCCATGGTTTCCTAATTAAACAAAAAGAAATCATTCAACAATAGTAGGCATTTTTAGTGTTGGCCTCAGGTCTAAATGGTTTAACAAAGCTAAATGAGTTTCCTAATTCAGCAAAAGAAATAATTCAACAATAGTGCCGACAGAGTGAAACGCCAGACGACAGCCACTTACGTTTCGTCCTGACTGAGGTATTTATAGGCCAACTTGATCCAAAGCTGTGCATCCCTAGGGTTCTCCAGCACACTGGTTTCCAGATTAGATATGTCGTCTGTCTCGCTGACAAAATAACGCTTGTCACCTGGTGAAACACACGCGTCCAGGGCCAGCAAGCTGCTCTTGGAGGATTTATCTGTGAGCAAAGATAAATCAGACATTGTGGTAAATTGTCTGCATATTTTATATTAATCACAGATTAAAAATCATCAGGATGTTCTGAATTACTGGGTCAGGACGAGTGAGGTTTCAGATTCACCAATACGTCCATTGTGTGGGTATGTGTTTGAGTGTGTATATTCTTGCCACTTAAAATAGGTGTATAAGACAGCAATTTCGGGGCGCCCGCTGGCCTGGTGGTCAAGGCGCATACCATATATTAGGCTGTGATGCCTGCTGGCGTCGCCGGTTTGATTCCCGATCCGGACGACCTTTGCCACATGTCATTCCCAATCTCTCTCCCCATTTCCTGTCAGTCTACTATCCTATCAAATAAAGGCATAAAAAGCCCAAAAACAAATCTTAAAAAAAAAAAAAAAGTTTCCTCAAGGTGAACATTATTTATCTGTATATATAATTTCTGCTTAATCTGGTCATTTTCGCAAAACAAACTATTTAAGAATTTTATTAAATTGTATTCTGTAGAGCAAGTGCCACAACCTACCAGCAGCCTAGTGTAATGTTAAATATTTGGAGTTACACTTTCATGCAACAGAAAACAACACTCCCTGACTTTGTGCAGCCAGTCAGCAGCAGACATCAGTGCTTAGGGCTGTCACGATATGACATTTTACATGACGATTAATTGTCACTCAAATAATTGCGATTAACGATTAAATTGTGTTTTTGTCGTTGACAATTACATTTCTGTTTGGCTTTAGGCTTTGAAGTTGCACATGACAGATATGACACATAACCTAAATACACAAAGAAATTACTGACATATTTGACTTAAAAAAATAACATTGATAGTGGAAATAGCCGATCTACAAGCTCACAACGCGTCGCGATTTCCACTATTTTTGCCTTTTTTTCCTATTTTTTAACATGGAAACGATTATGACGATAATGAAAAAATAATCGTGATTATGTAAAATAATCGCGATTAGACGATTATGTAATAATTGTGACAGCCCTATCAGTGCTCACCATATCTCCTTGGAGTCAGGCTGAAGGCTGTAGTCTCATCATCGCTGTCCTCTGAAGGACCGGGGCCAGTCTGCCACGACGGCGTGGGCCTCCATCGTCTTGGCTCCTTGCATGTGGTGTAGGGAGGGACTGGCAAACAAACACATTTTAAATTGATTTGGTGATATCACATAAAGAGAGCACAATTAGCACTTCCCGACATACAGACAACTTTCATCACAGAGGATAACCGTGGTCTTTTTTATCGTTTTTTTTTGGGGGGAGGGGCTTTTTTTGGGTGTAGGAAAGGAGTCTTCAACGTTTTTAGGCCAAGGACCCCTTAGTTGAGCGAGAGATGAAGCAGGGACCCCCACAACCTTTTCAGAGATTCCATATAGTTTCATCGTTTGACAGCACAATCATTAGTGTATTTTGGATTCATGTCAATTTGTGTTTTCAGATATTTAACCACTTGAACCGTCAATACTTAATAAACATGACCTTTCACTCTGTACTTGGTCTGCTCTTTTTCCCCCTCTACCCCAAACTTAAACCAAAAATAGCCGATCTACAAGCTCACAACGCCTCGAAGAGCGAGGTGTTGTGAGCTTGTAGATCAGCTATTTTTGGCTACAAGTGCTCCCTGCAGTAACTCTGAGGACCCCCTAGGGGTCCCGGGGTCTGTGGCCTTATGCATATCAAACTGGAGGTCCTTGAAATGAAATGGCATGACAGTTATCGCTGTATACTGACCATGTCGCTTGCTTTCGTTCACTTTGCTCACGAGTAGGACTGCCTTCTGGTCTATCCCCATGCGGTCCTTGTTTGCTCCAAAGAGCTTCTTGATATACTTTTCTAAAAACAGAGAATTAGGACACAGGTATTTAGACTGCAACCTTAAACTGTTATATATGAATTAATCTAAGTTTATTATACATCCAATATGCACCCATGTATCTCACTACAGACCCCTTCGTCTGTACACTCGTCTACAAAACCATCCATCGCTGCAAGCATGTATTAAAGCCAACCAGTAACCTGTAGATGCATGTATTAAAGCCAACCTGTAGATGCTTTGATGTCGTCATTTGAGCTGCTCTCCATACAGCCAATCAAGGTCAGGTTGTAGGACACTATATCCTGGAACAGCTGGTTTCCAGTGAAACTGCAGTTTCTCATATGCTGCCTGAGGAAGTATAAAGTACAGGAAGCATTAAACCACACACAAAAGGAGGTCTGGGATTTAAGGGAAACGCTTTGTTCTGTGTTGCATTTCATTTTATTACAGTGTACTACAATAGAACACAAATGAATTGCACTACTACACCGACAGACTTTCCCTCAGTGCAGTGTTTCTCAAGCAGACAGCTTGGGACTCAACAACAATTTAATAGATAGAGTAAAACTATCATAATAGCGAAGTCAGTAAGCCCCAAAAATAAGCCGTTAACTTCAAGTCATGATGCAAAGGTCCCCTTTGGTATGGAAAGTACCTTAGGGCCATAGGAGACAATTTATCCAAAGAGGCAAGTTAGATCACCCCTCTATTTTTTGTATTTGAAGCAGTTAAGGACATTTAAGTACCGTTTTTAACTCTTCCCAAAGACAGACTGTTTTGAACACTTACGGTCCGTACACACTGGAAGCTTTTATTTCATGCGATTAATTCACATTAGAGTACATCCACACAGAACGTGAACATTATGTTGCAATAAAGAGGTAATCTTCTTTTGAGTTGTCCCCGCAAATAAAAGCATCAAACTATATGAATAAGGCACCACCAAATTAATAGTTCAGACAGTAATCAGTGCATGCACCTGAGGTCACCATCTTTGTTTTGAACGACTTACCAACGACAGTCGTCATCATTGCATGTACCCGTGAGGTCAAAGCGACAGAAACACTTCTTGGGCTCCACAGCGTTGCTGTAAGTTACAGAGCTCAGTGATAGCTTCGCCTTGGTCCGGTAATATGGGCTAAATCTGAAAAAAAGAATTTGTTTAAATCTTCAGAAAATGTCTTGAAATTAGTTTAGTTAGAAGAAGGGAGCAATATATGAATATACTGTTGTATACCATACGGCATAACTGTATACAGTGAAGGAACAGTTTTTGATATTGTCTATTGTAATTAATGGACAACAACGTGTCCCTTTACATTGTACTTGCAGTCATGACATCCATCCATTATATCTGTATATATACTGTGTTACTATTTTAACTCAACATGTCTTTATACCAGAATAAAAAGGTACATTATGGTACACTTGTTGTTACTTTGAGTATATGGTGAATGAGATTATACCTGTAGGACTTGAAGACCAGGAGAGGGCTACGATATGGTCCAAATGGAACAGGTTTCAGCTCCGTACAACCAGCCGTTTGGCATGAGATTGCTTCCACATCCACTGGAATCACCTGAAAAGCCAGGCAGCAATATACGAGACTATTAATATATAAACTATTAATATGAATGTGCCACACTTCCCCCCTCATTTGAATACAAGACATTCTTGACAAGTGATTTTTTTCTTTTTTCTACAAAAACGGTTATTGCAAAATGTTGAAACTGCTGTTGTGAAATATGACAAAAATACCTTGATAAGACTACCCTTAAAGGGCCACTTCACCTCTGGGACAACTAGATCTTATTTTATTGTTGTTTGGGACACAATCAACACAATCCTGAGTTATTTTTTGTATTCAATCTGTGTTTTGAGATATTTTAGTATTTCAGCTGTGCTAGTGATGCATTTTGCATCATATGATGCATTTTGCATCATCATGCTGCATCATATGATGCAAAACGCATCACTAGCACAGCTGAAATACTAAAATATCTCAAAACACAGATTGAACACAAAGAATAACTCAGGATTGTGTTGTTGATTGTGTCCCAAACAACAATAAAATAAGATCTGGTTGTACCAGAGGTGAAGTGGCCCTTTAATCATCCCATCTAACTTAACATTTCAGATAACCAATCTGCTTCCAGAAATACATCATGCAATTTAATACCTTGATTTGATGGAACTAATGAAGTCAATCAGTTTGTATTTTGCAGATCAAATGTTCAGTGCCTAGCACTTGTCCCAACTCCATTACTCAAACAAATACCAGTTATTTTACTCAATGTGTAAAATAATAGCTAACAAACACAAATTTTGATTCTGAGCAGGCGAGCCTGATGATAGACAATGTCAACAACTATTACCCTTTGTTGTGTAGTTTGTTTTTATGAGCAGCTAATTTTGCAGAGAACCATATACATTTAGATTTACAGGAGATTAGATTCTTAAAATCTTTCAGCATCACCTTTCCAACTGGAGGAGGCTCCACATCCCCTCCCAGTTTGTGTAGTTCGCTTAGCAGCAGCTCTCCCATTCGGGCCTGTTGCTTATCTCTCTTCTTCAGTGCCTCCATGTGTAGTCCTGCAAACAGTTCTGAAGGCTTCGCCGAGCTAGCCATGGCCTTGGCTGGTTTGACTGTGCTGCTGCTGCCATCCTTGGCCGGGGTGGAGCCGAGCTGCTCCAGTTTAGGCTTGGTGAAAGAGTTGGACTGACGGAGGGAATGTCTGCGGGTGCCTTCTCTAGTGGCAGCGGCTGGTGTCGCTTGAGGCTCGGCGTCGTTGTCCTCCGTCTCCACGATATCTCCGCTGTCTAGCGTGAGCTTGTCCTGAGTGAGATCGTGCAAGGAGGGCTGGGGCACAGGGAACGGGCTGGACGGTGGTGGGTGTTGGCTTGGCGTGTTGGATGGGGATGGGATTGGAGTTGAAGCCCGTATGGGTGGTTCAGATGTGACCCCTACACGGTTGTGCAGAGCCTGGGCCTCCTTCAGCTTCTGGATCTTCAGGGCGTACTCAGACTCTAGCTGCTGGAGTCTCTTCTTCTGGGCACTTAGCTCGGCATAGTGGCGCTCAGAGCCGCGGGGAGCTCCGTCAACTCGGCTCAGCTTTCCTGGCTGGATGAACAGGAGGTAACAGTTGTTAAGTACTAGGTTTAATTATGTTACAATCTACCTTTGTGTTCTCTTTGCATTCTAATGCTCTGCTCTGGAAGCAGAGAGCTCTGATCAGGGCATTCTGTGAGATAGATGCGTGTTCCTTCAATGCATCACTTGACAGACAGCTAACACCAGGAAATCAATGAACTTAGATATAACATGTTTACTGTGTCCTCTTTTCATCAAATGTTTTTGTAAAACTGAAATGAACAACATGGTTACAAACCATTCTTACAGAACAGCACACATACAGTATGCAGACATATTTTAAATAACCTCAAAGCACATGACAAGATGAAATGCAACATAATCTCGATGTACATGTTATGACAAGAAGCTAGTTAACTTGATGATCTGTGATATGAACAGTCACTCTGTTCAACAGATATATGAACAGAGTGACTGACCACTGAGAAAACAACAATTACTGTTATTAGAACAAAATGCCACAAGGTGGTGCCAAAGAGTATGACTTTTTATAATGTGTGCCATTACAAACAGCATGGCAGAGCTTGATAATTATTTTGAAATTTACAAACGAGAACTGGTAAGCCAGTGTCAAGATGGCAAAGACAAACAAAAATGACCATGACAGGAAATTAGACTGATATCATTTTAGTGATTTTCTGTTTCGCAATGAAGAGGAATGTGTAAATAACAATGTTACTTTGTAAGAACAATATCAATCATGTTTTAGTGTGTCAAACTGACGGTTTTGTATGCTTGTTATTCAGTTACGCAAGATGTGTGGGTCACTGGCTAATCACCATATACTGTTTATTTCGTTGACCAGGGTCCCCAGATGTTCATACATGGCCCCCTGATTTCTCCCTCCAAGCCAAATCTCTTTGCCAAAAATAGCTGTTCACAATGCAACATATAGTGGACACCTATGGTTCATATGGTTACTCTAATATATTACACTCACCAAATGATGGCTGAGGTCGGTGTGTCGTTTCAGGCCCCTGCCTAATGCAATCTGGGCCAGGGTCAACTCTTTCTCCATCTTTGCAGCCTGGCTCTTCTTTATAGACACACGGTGCTCAACACGATGTAACTATGCAGAAGAAATGTTTAGTGTTACTTGCGTGCTTCACCTGGAACTCATTTGTCACAGTGGGGTTATTTGAGAAACGTTTCCTTTTTGCCGTTTCTGATGTGCATTCAGAGAACACAGTTTAGCTTCAATGATGGGTTGTGAAAAACAGGGCCGTTTGTCACTACCTTTATGTAGACTTCTGAGAAAAAACTATCAATCTAAACATCTCAACAAGAGGTTTCATGCAACAGACAATCAAAACACTGATTACTAGCTCCCATCTGACCTCACCTGTTCCTGGAGTTTCTTGAGGAGAGTCTTGTTTGCACTAACTATTTTCTCTGAGGCCAATAGCTGCTCTTTCAGTTTGGAAACCTTGGACTCTGCTGCCTTCAGCGATTCCCTCTTCTTCACCTCCTGTTGGTGCAGCTGTCTGAGAATGGCCTCATCTTTGTGCAACAGAGCTCTGGGAGAGAGATGGACAAGGGGCAAATAATGACAAAAAAGGTAATGCAATCGTTTCATCTGAATAATCATATTTTCAGACATACCTTTGCAGCCCGATTGCTTTTTAAATACTTAACAAAAATATCACAAATAGGGGTGAATTTGGGACTGTGCAACACAGGGGTAAGTGATCACATCCCCTTGGTCCAGTGGTGAGTGTTACCTGTGTTTGTTGAGTTTTTCATCCGCTTCTTTTAAGCGGAGCTCTGCCATGGCCTTGACTGACCAGTCCACCTCGGAGTCAGAGACCACTGGTGAGGCAGCAGGACTGTGGCTGTGTTCCTTCACTATTCTCTGCTTCTCCCTGCTGTAGTTGACATTTTAATTTTTTTAATCTCACAGCGATATTTTTTCCCTAATTACAAGTCACATTACCTAACATAGACAAGCACATCAGATGCCAGCATTAAAAGAAGGCTACCCACTAATAATTCAGGTGATTGGCAGTAAAATAATACCTGGCAATTTCTTCTTTGAGCAGACGATATTCAGCCTTCTTGGACTCGGGCAGAGCTTCCGGGGTTCTGACTGGGTTGTTCTCTTTCTCAGATCCGGACGTGCCTTTGGGCTTCGCAGCCTAGGGTGACATTTAAAAAATGTTTATAACATCCATCTTAAAGGGGTGGCTGGATGCTAGAAGAACAAATCCGTTTAATGGATGCCATCAGTCAAAGCACTTGTCAAGCCATTTGATGGATGCTTTCAATCAAACCACTTGACAGATATCAAGATGAATTAATTTGACACATATTTATTTAAAAATGGCATAAAAAGAGGCAGAGTAGTGGTTTATAATTAATTAGTAACAGTCAGCATTTTGCCATCTCTCAATTCTTGATTGACAAATAAGTATTCAACGATACTGTGAAGTAAAGAAAGTTGGATGATAAATTATGGTTATCATTTTAGGAAGAGAAAAATAACATTTGATATCATACAATTTACAATACATAATTAAAGTAGGTGCCCTTAACAATACAAAAGCGTTCAGGGAAGTAGAGTGTGAATATGCTATGTAGAGTAGTAACTATGAAAAGTAAGCAACATGATTCCCCTAGCATCCATCTAAATAGTTAATGAGGAGGGTTATCATTATTAGATATTAGTTATTTCTTTTTTTTTTTTTTTATATAATTTTTATCCCACGATTTTGCAACCCTTTTTCACCCAGTGCCAATTGCCTATGTAATCCTGGGCTCTGTTCTCCCTCTGCCGCGCCTGGGGAGACAACGGACTGACCTCATGCTTCCTTCAATGCATGAGTAGTCCAAGTTGTTTCTTTTCACCTGACAGGGGGGATTTCCCCGGGATGGACGTAGCGCGTGGAAGGAACACGTTATTCCAACCAGTTCCTTTCCCCTCCATCAAGCGCCCCGGCTGGCCAGGGGGAGGCATTATTGAGACCAGGATTACTGCATGTTTTTGTGAGGGTATCAACCCTAGGAGACACGGGGAGAACATGCAAACTCCACACAGAAAGGCCCTATCGCCGACCCCACCTAGGGTGTGGGCTCTGATGACGCGGAGGGAGAAACACGCCCCCAGCACCCACAGCATCCCCCGGCGGGAATCAAACCCAGGACCTTCTAGCTGTGAGGCGAAGCGCTAACCACTGCGCTAACCACTGCGCCACCGTGCCCCTGATATTAGTTATTTCAAGTCAAAGCCACCCACCTCTACGGTCCTCCTGGCTTCCTTGATCATGAACTCCAGCCCTCCGAACACAGATGGAGCAGAAGTGCAGGCATCCATGTCAGAGTCACTATCATCAGTGTCATTCAACTGCACCACCACTGACTTGTGCCTTGGGAGCTAACACACACATACACACACACTTATTGGGTTTGCTGCTGACAAAACACAAAGAACAATACATAGGGTGTATCCTACATTCTTATACAGCTTTATGGCACTTCTTCATTCCACGAGGGAATACAAGGTTATATCAGCTTTAGTGTTTCCTCTGGATTGATTCAGCACTGGTGGGCTACCACAGCAATAAGAACATTAACCAACATGAGGAAATGCAAAACTAAAACTAGGTTTTCCGGTAAACACAAAAGTTGTGTTCCTGTTTGAAAATTAAAAGCATCTTTTATTATGCCATTGGGTCCAAAAAACAAGATTTTTAGCTCTGTAATGTGCACTAGAACCACAAATTGCACTAAAGGGAGGACCAACATGAAATATTACCCTTAAGCAAGGGCTGTTACATAAAAATTCTACTGAAGCTTCATTGTCCATGACTCCTCCAGGATCATCTTTCAAGGACCACAGCTGAAGATAGGCTTCATTGGAGCTGGTGTGTATTGCTCACACATGTTGCCTACAGCTATGCACGTGCTCTTGCATTATTTTCACATGAAAGCTGGAAAAGTCCCTACACGCCCACAATTATATTACACTGTAAAATGTGTGTTAAGGCTGTGTGTAAAATGACCTTTACATATTCCTTTTAAAACACCATATGGATTCGATCCATAAGAACCCATCGATTTTCAAATGTGTATTATTTTGAATATAAAATATTGTATGCAAAGAACACAGCAAAAGTACCACAAGCGGGGCTCTGGGAACATGATGGCCTCTGGGGAATTTGTTGCCTCTGGTCTGGGGCACCGTGTTCAGGTGACCCCGGGGTGCTGGCTGAACACCCACAGTGGGCTGGGGGCTCGGAGAGGGAGGGCCGCTGGTGGTCGTCTTGTCCTGGAGAACCAAAGGACATAGAATCGTGAAAAGGTGGTGTGAATAGCAAATAGTAAACATGTCATCCCTTACCGGTGATGTAGTCCCACTTTTGGGACTTGGGGACAGTCATTGGGGACTGTAAGCTACTTGAAGTATGGAGTAAACTGTAGGATAATTTTGGTAGGGGACAATGAAAGGACCGATTGACATTTATGTTGCCTGCCCTCCTCCAAATTAAGCGTACAAGTCATAAAATAATATAGATGAACATTTTCAAAAATGTGTGAGCTTGTTTATCAGTTATTTTTGCTATACGTCATATGCCAACGGGCCGTCTGGCTGCCTATTGGCGTTTGGTGAACGTGTCTACTGTGCCATCGGTGGTAGTGAAGCATCTGCATGAGTCAATCACCCAAATATGTCCGAATGTGTCAATAAGAGAGGGGGTTCGAAAGAGAGACACACGACTTCACGGATGCACTCACTTCTGGTAAAAGAACATCACGACTGATCAGATCATGACATTATTTTTGTAATCGTTCATAAAGCTAACTGTAGTCAATTGTTCACAGTTAGTAGTGCTCATATCTTCATAAAATAACCTCCCCAACCACAATCTGTTCATGCTGCAAACGAAAACAGACAATCTACAAACTCACTACACATTGCACTGCAACACATTGTGAGCTTGTAGATGAGCTATTTTGGGCAAAGAAATCCTGCAGAATATAGGGTTTACAACTTTATGGTAAATGGTTTAGTGATAACGGGTAGTGTGGAGACTGTACCTCAGCCACACACACTCTTTTATTGGCCATGGACATGAGGCAGGTCTCCCTCAGCAGCATCTCCTCCTCCTCTTCCTCGTCAGCAAACGGTGGTTTGGGTGGCGGCTCCACCTCATCGGGGGGAGGCGGGAGTGGGGGTGGCGGGGGAGGAAGCGTGGACAACAGCGCCGCGAAGAAAGGCTGAGCAAAATTGGGAAAATACATAATGTGCAAATGTGCTACACAAATAAAATAAAATAACTGCCATAATGAATAAGTGAGAAAGGTTACAACAGGAGGTGGTAAAGTGTTATTTTTAACACTTTTTTCAACAGAAATGACCACAGGCCATCAGTCAACTTTTGGTAAATTTCAGGTCAGAGATTATGAAGTTTGTCTACACTTCCTTTAATCAGCTAAACAACCATCAGCCATCGATTGCTGGCAAAGTTCGCGATGCTACTGTGGCTGTGTTGCACACACAAAATCTAGCTTCCTGCAACTGTGGATGTGGACATTAGACACTCATTAATTTAATAAACATGTTACATAAGCTACTGCATAAGTCACTGGTTCTCAACATGAATTCCCCCAGTGGTCTTTGAGGGGGTTCCAGGGATGGACGATTGATAACTAGGAGATAAACCACTTTCAAGTCTGTGACTCCAAGAGTGTACAAAATGGAACCGTACACTGTAGATTGGGGTCTTATTAATATCATATTGAATTAGGGGTAATGCCCTAATGCTTATCAAACTGGTGATCCTTGAAATTAAAAAAGGTTATAAATCACTGGTGTAAGCCATACCATTCCAAACTGTGCAGAGTCTGTAGTGAATGGAGGCATGTGAGGGACACAGGCAGGATCTTCAGCAGCAAATGGGTGATGCGATGGCGAAGGGGCTAGCAAGAAACAAGCATAGTACTTACTAGGCATATGAATTGTCAAATCCAGCATTAGTCAATATATTATAAGTAACCTTTAAATTAATGGGATAGAACTGTGGTTTAGGAAACATAACTGAAATCCTGATTTTCATACTTTGAATCGAATATTGGCATTACTAGTTTTGCTAAACCCAATATCAAGAAGGGTTTCTGGCAGCGAGTATGAAAATAAAGACACATTTCAAAGTAAATTCTTTAAAAGATACAAGGAACCATCTGTTAGGGGGTGTGCACAGAATACAGTAGGCCTGTAATATGGTCACTGACCTGGTGAATTGTTTTCACTGTCAGTGTCCATGGCAACCTCATCGTAGTTGTCGTATTGGTAGAGGTTTCCTGAAGTGTCCAGGCCTTGTTTGCCTGTAGATTTCCTGTGTTCTCTGTCCCTAGACTGAAGCACACAACATTTTAATACACAGACAGCTGAGGTGGATTGCGTTTGCTCCATACTAGACAAACATCTAACATACACAACATTTTTTATACTATTTGTATGTACATATTTAGTTATTCTTATTGTGTCTATAAGCTTAATCAGACTGCTATAAGGGTAGCATATTTGAGGCTAGTAATCATTTTGGCATTAGCTTCCCCTTCATCTTTTACGTTTTGGACATTTAAGAACTTTATCCTCCACTTGTCTTGTGCATTATGCTAATTACTTTTAATACTACATTTAGCATTATTTCATACTTTTTGCAGCATGGAAATTGTAAATCACAACGACTCAAGATATTTAAGAGATTTTTCAGGAGTTGCACCATGGTTTAGGGGCCATGGAATTAAGACAAAACCTTCCTCATCAGCATCTTACTTTACTGCGGGGAGCCGCCTTGCCTCCGACCAGCTTCATGAAGCGGTTGTATTGTTCATCCTGGTTCGACAAGTTGCGGATTTTCCGGATCTCGTCTTCTCGCTTGCGACGTTCATCCTCTTCCTGTCGTCGTTTCTCCTCTTGGTCCTGTTGTTGCTGCAGCTTCCATGTTCGCAGCTGCTGCTTCCTGAACGCCTGCTTGGCAGCAAAGCCTTGGATGGGCATGGAGGGGGAAAAAGTAAAAGTAAAGAGATCATCAGCAGCTTCCTAGACAATATATAAAATAAAATCACAATCGCAAAACTCACTGGCAGAAAAAGATATTCGTAAATGAATATGTATGTATATATTGTGTATAGCATTCAATCTGTGAAACAGGATGCAAGGTCCTAATGTGTCACAGGATATGTGGCTGATAGAACAAAATTGTGTTGTTTCTGTCTTGTCAAAGACAAAAAATTAAAAAGACTCAGTGAATGGAACATCAAGTCACGCAGAGGGTATGGTACTGACCTTTCTCACCTGGGCTGATAGGCTTCCTGGCTGAATGAGGCTTTACTGGGGTTCTGACCTTCTCCATCAGGGGCTTGGGGCCAGGTCTTGCCCTGTCCCTCTCTGCGGGAATTGTCCTCTCTCTTTCCGTTTGCCTGGCCCCAGCCATGGGCCTCTCTCTGTCTCTCTCCAGGGGCTTGGACCTGGTCCGTCCTGGTAAACCTGCCCTTTCTAAAGCAGCAGCCGAAGAAACTGATCGAGTGGTGACTCTATGGCCTTTGGGTGGAGTTGGGGCAGAAACCGACTTGGAGATCTTCTCCTGGGGGGCCCTGGTAGTCTTCTCCTGGGGGGCCCTAGTTGTCTTCTCCTGGGAGGCCCTGGTGGTCTTCTCCTGGGAGGCCCTAGTGGTCTTCTCCTGCGAGGCCCTGGTGATCTTCTCCTGGGAGGCCCTGGTGATCCGGTCCTTGCTCTCCTTCATCACCTGCTGCTCTTTTTGGTGCCACTTCTTGCTGGCTGACTGCAGCGCCAGAAGACGAAGCTGCATCTCAGACAGTTCCTCTTCTTCAACCTTGACTAGTGGCTGTGAAGGGTTGGAGTCCAAAAGCATTAATCCTCGTCAAACCAAAAACAAACTAAAACTAATTATAGAAAGAATAGAATCATTTAGGTACATACATGTCATATTTCTTGAATGTGTATGTGTGTATATCTATGTGTACAGTATGTGTGTGTGTGCGTATCTATCTATCAATCAAGATTCAACTGGAATAAGTTTAAACTTTGGGTGTGTTGAGGTAAACAGACAAATATTCCATGAAACCTGTGTTAGTTAACCTTTTAAAGTTGTGCAGACAGGCTAGTGTTAGACCATGCCCATTTGTGCTTAGACATACTTTGTCAGGGGATGAGGACGATTCTTCACTGGAAATGGACGACCAACTGTCACAACATACACAGGCCTTTTTCATCGGTCCCTTCTCTCCTTTCACAATTTCTTTATTGCAGGGGAGGGAAGTATTGTTTGCGTCATTGTCCACACTCTCTGTATTTGGCTTTTCCTCCGTCTCCTCTGACGACCCAGGGCTACAACATACACAGGATTTTTTCATCTTCCCCTTCTGTCCTTTGCCCATGTCTTTACTGCAGCGCAGGGTCTTTTTTGTGGCAGTATCCACACTCCCTTTTTTTGACTTCTCCTCCGTCTTTCCTCCATCTTCTTGTCTTGATTTTTCTCCATTTTCTGAAAACAGTGAACAATTCATTGATTAGCTGATGCTGTAGTATAACTATGTGGACACTGAACAAGCATCTATTTTATTTCATGTCTTAAGGCTGTTACTTGCTGGATGTTTCTCAGAAACGTTACAAACCTTCAAGAGCAGCAGTTGGTATATCAGTAGGAACTTTGTTGGACTCTTTTACGTCCAGCGTTGATGCCTGACCCTGTTCTTCCTCCCTTTCAGCATCTTTGGGTTCCTCGTCCTGTTGCTCTGCTATTTTGCTCTTAAACGCAGCATCCAGCTCTGCAGGTGTGAGCAGTTTCTGGCGTATTGGTTTGATGTTGAACGCCTGGAAGGCTTTTTTGTCTGCATTCTCAAGGCATTGCGATTCCTCTGTAGGAAATTGTTGGTGAATACTGGCCATTTCAGGTACTGGTTCGGTTTGGGGAATACTGGCAGGATGCTGTGGCGTCTCCTCTATTGGCAGGGAAACTTTGGGCTCCAAAGCCGTTTCCTCTTTCCGAATACATTCCAGCTCAAGCTGAATTTGCTTATACTTTGAAAGCAAGTCCTCAAAGCTCTCATCAACAGCAGTTTCTGCTTTGGCAACGGTGTACACCACCGGTTTTCTTACCTGATTCCTCCCAGGCTGTTTTTCTGAATTTATGAGTAAAGGAATGCACACACAGTAACCTACAGGTATTATGTGAGTTTTTACTCTAGTAACTACTTAGTTTAATTGATGGTAAATATTTAATACCATCAGGATAACAGAAGCTATAGACAAAGAAAGACAAATGTGTGTTGTGAACTTGTGTGACAATGGGACGAAAATTGTTCTCCACTTCGCAGCTGTATACAATGTCCTCATTGGACTGACTTGCTCCTTTTGGAACCTCTCCCTCCACTATATAGCTCCGAGATGAGGTTCCTTGGCGTCAGCTACCAAAATGTATTTTACTCAGTCGAATGTTCGCCACGCTTACATGATTCTTACCTTTATCGCACATTGTATCCAAAAAGTAAGGGTCGTTTTAGCATCTCTCAGTTGGATATTTTTTGAGCGGTGGAGAAAATCTATGCGAGGGGTTGAAACAAGCGTTTAAAATCCCTGTTTTTGTCAGCCTGTGGCCAGTTTTCTCGCCCCAACCGCTTGGTGGCCAAACATTTAAAGGAGTAGTTCATCCCCAAAATGACTTTTTTTTTATTGATTACTCACGCCATGGAGAATTGAGTTCAATAATGTTTTTAGTTTTTTTGTCGATTTTTTTTGGGTCCCCATCCGGAATCAATGGGGGTAAATTTAATACGTATTTGTCTTAGAAATGCGACAAATACCAATACATGTTATTGAACTCAAGTCTCCATGGCGTCAGTAATCAATAGAACAAAAGTCATTTTGGGGGTGAACTACTCCTTTAAGGCAACACGGATTAGTGGCCAGTCATCTTCGGTAAATTTGCATTGGAAAAAACTGACAATAGTCTAACTAGAACAGCAATTTAAACGCTTGTTTCAACTCATCGCTTTACTTTTTGGATACGATGTGCGATAAATGTACGAATCATGTAAGCGTGGCAAATTTCGCCGGAGAAGTCTCATTTGGGCAGCTGCGCCGAGGAACCTCGTCTGGGGAGAGGTTCCGAAAGGAGATCTGGACTGACATTTGCCTGGCGTTGCCAGCCTCTATCACACACTTCGTTTTGGGAAGAGAGTCTGGGATTTCAGGAAGAGTTTTTATTTCTGGGGTTTGCCCCAAACCACGTGCCCCAAGCTTACAGAAAACACGTGCCCCAAGCATACAACCCTGATTGGCCAACCCTTGAAGCTGTTTGAGGAAATAGAATCTCAATGGATCAGACCGTACTACAACACCACACCACTACCGCCAGGGGGTGTTATTGTGTTCGGTCTGGTTTATTAACCAGGCAAGACTGACATGTGAAGGTTACGTCAGTCAGTCTACTCTAAACGATTCTGACATTCCCTGAAAAATAGATAAGTTACAGTGACGACAAGTCTCCCACGAGTCAACTCCCCTTCTAATATAAGGTCCACAATCCACATACTACTGCCATCATGGACAGTAAACACCAATCAGAACTTTGCATGAGTGATCAGACAGGCACAAAATGAATTTACTGTCCAAAGACAATTAAATAATAACGGGTAAAGGATACGCTTTCTCGTGGGAGATTCCTTCTTGTTGTTGTGGCTCTCTGCAGGCCCATAACGAACAGGGGGAGGCCGAGTGTTGTCTCGCACTCCTCCTCCGCCGCCATCCCTCCAGACCCCTCCTCGGGGGTCCGGGTCCCAGTCCCCGCGTCCTCCGTTCGGCACGGCCCGGTGTCTGAACCGACCCAGGGCGCCGTGACTCCGTTCCCAGAAGTTGGACCGCGGGCTCTGGTCGAGTCCCGGCGGAGGAGGGGGTCGGTCGGGCCCGCTGGGCCCGCACTGCTGCTGCCTGTGGCTCGGAGGGAAAGGGCCGTGCATGTGAGGTCCGTTGTACGGCATCAGATGTCGAAAGTTGTGCGGCTGCTGGTGGGCCATGAGCGGGCTCAGGTTGTGGGGGTGCTGTTGGCGTCGTTTCTGCCTGTTCCGCGGCGATCCGCCGCCGCTAGGCCTCATGTCCTCCAGATGAACCAGCACGTTCTCCTCGGTTTCATCGTCGCAGATCTCTCCGTCTTCAAGCTCATCATCCTCCTCCCCGGCTGGAGAGCTGACGTTGGAATTCATTTTGTAAAGCGAATGTAACCTCAGCCTAACGTGGCGATTCTCAGCAACGTAGTGTTAAATTCATGGGTTAGAAAACGCGGGTTTGAATTGATCGTTCATTGGCAAATAAGACACACAAAAACACGGGCTTAGTTAGCCAGTTAGCTTCAGCTAACGACGCCCTAGCCTACTAACGTTATGCCTTCTTCTCGTCTTTCGCTGGATGGCTGACGATCAGCTGAACGACGGTTTCACCAGTGATGTCACAACTAAGCGCCATCTATGCAAACGCCCGTCCCTTATTGAATAAACCAATGAACCGCGTTAGAAATGTTTATGCTAGGTCGAAGCAAGACCCTACTAGTTCTTGTAGGCAAGGAGCAGGCCCTAGGAAACAACCATAAAGTAAAAGGCAAAAAGACTATTGACAAAAATATCAAACAGACTACACTTCCTCATTCCCATCGTCTGACTCTGACGTCACTCTACCAACCCTGGTATTTCTATTCTAGGTGCAGCAGCAGCAGCAGCATACCCTCTGTTTCAGACTGACCCTGGCCCCCCAGGGGGACAGACCTCCATTCAGAAACACCCCCACTTAGAAACATCCCCATTCAGAAATACCCACACTGAGGTTAGGGTTTAGGTTAGGGTTAGGTGACACGACCTCCATTTAGAATAATGAAAGTTAATCTTCTGAATGGCAATGTTTCTGAATGAAGATGTGATTGTGCAGCACTTTCTATTTGGTAAAATCACAATTGTCTTTTTCTTATAATGAACTTTCTGAAGTAGGCTACTTCTTTCATCTGTTCACGATGAGAAGATGAACATCACAGTATAATGTTCTCATTCTTCAACCACAGTCCACAGTGGTAACACTCACACATAAATTAGATACACATGGACAGACAGACAGACAGACAGACAGACAGACAGACAGACAGACAGACAGACAGACAGACAGACATACTTTGTCTTTTACTGATCCAGTGCAAGGGGGAATGCAGTGTCATGGCATTATATCATTTATGAAAACACAGGAACATTAATTGATTGAATACTTCATTAGAAGTTTGCCTAGGAAAAAAGCATACAATTATTATCTTATGCGGATTACAACCATGGATAGATATTGAACCGGCCAGGAGGGCGAACGGCGTGGTATTCGTACAGTTCACTGATACAAGGTCATCTAAAAGGATAAAGACCGCAAGAAAGCTGTAAGACTTGTTTGCATTAGGGTAACTTTTTTATTACAAACAAACAATAATGTACAACTAATAATTGAATATAAACAAATAAACTAGTCGGATTCCCCTATTCTTTTTCTTTTCTTTTTATGTCGTGGCTGGCTCTGTAGGAGGCAGACTGTCTAGACAAATATGTGTTCATCTCTTTGTCTGGTCTAAAAGGACTATTAAATTGTTGTAGAAATCTTCACTTAAAAATGAATGACTTCTACAAGGGATATGTGACCAGAATGCTCCCGACAGCATCCAGATGTAGAATCTCTGGCGGGTATTCTACATTACAAAGTAACCTCTCAAGACAGATGGGTTTCCAGATTGCAACCTCTTAGTGACAATGCAAGAGCTTCTGATGGGGTCAGCCTTGCCGGCCACAGATCCTGTGGGCTGGGCTGTGGCACAGTTGGACATGACAGAAAAGTCCCCATGGGCTGAGTCGACAACAGCTGACATAGCAAGAATGTTTATAAAGAGGTTCCTTAAAACAATTATCTCCTTGAAGAATGTTGCTCTAACAGCCCCGAGCAACCACAGGTAGCCAACAGATGCATGTGAGCTCTGCTTATCTCAAAACCTTACACCAGTCAAAAGCCAATCTCCAGACTTAAGAGAGAAACACACAAAAAGTGGGAGTGAATGTGATGTTATTATACTACGGAATAGAAAAAGTGGAAAGGAGGGGATGATTTTATGATGTAATTAAAGCAGTGTTTCTTTCATAGTTTTTACTGAATAGGTGCTGGGTCTACCTACATTTTTCTTAGATTATTATTTCTATGCATTTGATGTATTGATGTTGATGTACTGATGTATTACCTTTGCTTATTGCAGACATTGACACTAAGGCTTGCCCACCTGCCCCCGGCAGGTAAATAAAACGTCAGGGCAGGTGAAGTTTGCTTTCAGAACAGGTTGCCCGACCGGGCAAGTGCTCATTTGAGAGGGGACACAAACGTCTATAAACACAACACGAGATATCTGTCTAAACACCTGAATGTGGCCAGTGCGGTCTGTCTTCTGGTCTGTGGAATGTAAAATAAGAGCACTGTTGTGCTCTTTTTACTGTGGCTACTGTGTGAAACCATAGACATATAGCTATAGCTACAGTATGTAGGTATTTGGATTTGGAGGTATTGAGGTGTGACATTTTTTTATCGCACAGGCCCAGAAAGTAAAGAAATAAGTGTTAAATTGAGCGGTAATTAAAATCTTAACCTATCATTTTATAATGGACGATTTACTTTTCGGGCAAGTGGGCATGACCTGTACTTGCCTGATGGGCAAGTGCCTCTGAGACCTTAGTGTCAACCCCTGTTATTGTAAATCACTGGATTAAGAGCGTCTGCTAAATGCCTAAATTGTAAATTGTATAATAACTCCAGGGTCGTAAACACATCAAAAATGAATACAGAATATTAGCATTACCGCCTAATTCCCTCACAGAAGCCATCTCTTGACTTGAACCACTCTCAAACCAAAACATAAAATGTGCACTCAATATAGCTCCTAATTTTCATTTTAATCAGATTTAGGTGACCCCATGGCCTTTCCTCTGGACACTTATGCCGGTGTCCACTTATTTTTGAGTGGTGCCTACCGCTCCAACATTTGACCTCAACAGCTGCAATACCACTGGGTGACCTACCTTCAAAGCTGTTGAGCACCCGTCGCCCACTGGGTGTGATTTTTAGTTTTAAAAGCCCTTTCTAGCTCTTTAATAGCGTAGGCCTACTTTGGTTCATTTCAGTTTTTATTATGCAAATATATGTATATTACTTCAGATAGGTCAGAGTAGTGTCAAGGATTTATGAAGAGACTGTTATCGTTTAGATAACCTTTATCTATGTGTGCTTGTATCATCTATGTGTGCTGTGAGTGTACAGTTGGTTAGGAAAATGTGCTCTTGAAATGACCTGTGACTTTGACCTGTAACCGAGGCACCTAAAGTTTGCACATGTTGTTGTCAATAAAGATACATTTGATTATTCGACCAAAACTTCAACAGTGAATGTATTCTGTTTTCCTTGTGAATTTGTTCTTCTATAGCCAAGGCTATATAGGCTTGGCTAAAGAAGAACAAATTCAAAGTTTAGCTATGCTACCAAAGTACCAACAGTCTTAGTTAGTACCAATCTTTGTTGAAATGTAGTGGATACAAAAGTATATTTGCCTTTAAAATGTAGTGGAGTAAAAGTAAAACATAAAACAAAAATTAATGAATAAAAAATGAACTCAGTATATGTGCATGTACTTTGTTACTGTTCACCACATAAGAAAGGCTATGTTTCGTGGCACAGTGGTGCCTGCAGTTGTTAGTGCTGTTCCCTCAAAGCTAGAAGGTCCTGAGTTAGATTCCCACCGGGGGACGCTGGGGGCGTGCTTCTTCCTCTGCGTCATCAGCGCCCACACCCTAGGTGGGGTTGGCGAAAGGGCCTTTCTGTGTGAAGTTTGCATGTTCTCCCCGTCTCCTACGGTAGATACTTTCACAAAAACATGCAGTAATCCTGGTTTCTATACCGCCTCCCCCTGGCCAGCCGGGGCTCCCCAGGTGTGGCAGAGAGAGAGCAGAAACCAGGATTACAGTTTAGGCAATTGGCACTGGGTGAAAAAATGGGTTGCAAAATCATATAAATAAAAATGTTAAAAAGTAAGAATGGCTATGTTTAAATGCATATACCGGTAAATAAAAATGTTAAAAGGTAAGAATGGCTATGTTTAAATGCACGGCACTTTCTGGTATAAGGGTAGGCCACGGCACTTGCTGGTATAAGGGTAGGCCACGGCACTTGCTGGTATAAGGGTAGGCCACGGCAAGTTTATTTGTGCAGCACATTTCAACAATTCAATTCAATGTGCCTTGTTGATGAAAGGCATAACACATTAAGCAAAGGAAACGCATTATAAAAGGACATTTGAATTCAGACTGCAGGATGCCTGTGCCCTGTAGTCACATTTGCTGCTGTTGTTTTTGCCATTGGGGGCTCAGGGCTGTACACAAGCCAAAAGCCAGTATTGAAATGTAATGAGGTGGAAGGGATATAACAAACAAAACATTTATAGCCGCCCTGCTGACAATCTTTACATGTCACACTCAAAACATTGTAACTGACGATAGTAAAGAGAGACAATACAAAGTGAAGCACCAGGGTTATCCAGTCAGGAGGAGCAACAGCAAGTAAAGCCCTTGCCGATCTGAACAAAATCCTGTCTCCTGCAGCAGTTTTTCTCAGGGATGGATGAGATGAGTGGAATGGATGAGTCAATGCTTCAGAATGAGAGGATACACAGTCTCATACAGGCATGTGATATGTGCAAATTTTGAGATGAAATGTAAAATTTTTCATAAAAGAATTAAACTTGGTAGTTGGTACACTACGCAGTCGTATTTTAGTCATTTCTCTTAATGTAAAAAGGCGGTGCCTATTGTTTTATAAAGGACAATAGTCTGAACGATAGCTAATGGGAACATAATATGTTCCCAGGGTCTTATTTGTCCCCAAGGCTGTATGTTTTTTGGCATGTATTTTTGTACCACTGATATTTCTTTGTAGGACATATTTTTAATAGTTGTAATATTTATTTTGTCTCTATAACGTGTTTTTCTTGAGAGTTGTAATATTTGTTAGTTTTTATAGGATTTGTTTTATTTGATGGGTACGGTATGCTTTCTATTTGCAAAACAAAATGCATTTGTTTGTTAATGATGTTTTATATTTGCAAAACACAATCCATTTGTTTGTTAATGGTGTCAGTGAATCATTGCACACAGATGCCATGTCGATGTCGTTTACATATATTAGGAATAATAGAGGAACAATCATCTTCCTCATGAGGAACACCACAGCTTACTGGGAGGAGGGAGGACTAGGTACCATTCACCTCCTGGCACCACCTGTTCTCTCCCCACCAGGTAAGATTGCATCCAGCTCACTGCTACGTTGTCAACTGATAGCTTTTAATTTCTCAATCAGAATAGAGTGATCTACAGTGTCTAATGCCTTCTGGAGGTCCAGCATGAGCAATGAGCATGCCGCAATATTTGCCCAAATTGCCCAAAAAGTGTTTGATTTGGTCATACAAATAGAGAATGCATGTGTCAGTGGAATGGGATTCTCTTAAGCCAGAATAATAAACCAACATAATATTTGTTATAACATTTTGGCAGGGGCCCATCATATGAGGGGCCACCTCTGCCCATAGGGGGCGCCACAAACTAATCTAAACTAAGCTAAACAGAGACTAATAATGTGCAGAAAAGAGAGGCCCAAAAGAGAAAGTATATACGGTGTCGGTAGATGATCTGCCCCAGGCTGAGAATGACACCGGACCCAAACTAGTGAGCTTGTAGATCGTCTATTTTCACTACTTCTTCAACATTTGTTTTCTAATTTATGGAATTTCTTAGATTTTTTTTGTTGCTTTTTTGTATTTGTTTGTTTAAATGTTTTGAAATAATAATAATAAAAAAATAGTAACAAAGAATTCAGGCCGGGACCCATAAAAAATTGTCCACAACCAACAAATGGGTCCCGACCCAGTGTTTGGGAAACAGTGATCTAAACAAAATGTGTGTATGGTATGGAATCTATTGTTATTGTTGTTACACCGCTTTGTTGATCGCACAAAATTGCATTTCACATCTTTGTAGGCCTACTAGCTAGTGACAAATAAAACCTACTGATTTGTTTTCCTTCCAAGTTGCTTTTTCACAGGTTATGACGACCGTGTCCTCTCCTTCCTCTACATTTCACACCGCGGCCAACAGGAAGATGACTTGTCAGTGTTGTTTTGGTTGTTTTGGAAGTTGACAGACAGGCACGTGAGCCGCCGTCATCACAGTGAGTGCGAACCAACGGGGCGACATGGCGGCCAACACTCCTCCCAAGGTACTGGAAAACAACGTCCTTTGTGTTCTAATCTGTTCACAGTGATCGCAAGTTAACGCGCAACCGAGATCAGGCATCTAACCTATTCTTTCACCCCCGGTAGTTATCCAGCGTTATTTTCAGTAGCACACACAGGGGTTTTGCTGTTAGCAAGCTAACATGTAACATCCTACGTTATGCTGGATCGTACGCCAAAAACAGCTGATAAACAAGCCCACCACACGGTCGTCACGCGACGTCTTGTGAGCTTGTAGATCGACTGTTTTTGGTGCAAGCCGCCGTCGTACGACGAAGCCTGCCTGCGCGCTTGTTGTTTTAGTGCAGTGGTGGAAAATTAAAGTACTAAAATATTTTACTTGAGTAAAAGTATCAATACTGCAACATAGAAATACTCTAGTTACAAGTAAAAGTCCGGAATTTACTTAAAGTGTTGGCATCAAAATGTACTACCAAAAGTAAAATGTTTGAAAGGTATAGCGCTTGTAGGTATACTAAAAGGTATAAAATAATGCATGTTTTATAATATCTGTAAAGTCTCTAGTTACTAAAGTTTCAAATAATTGTGGAGTAAAAGTACAATAATTGGATCCGAGATGTAGTGGAGTAGAAGTAAAAGAAATTGGAAATACACTCCAGTGAAGTACAAATACCTCAAAATTGTAGACCTAAGTAAATGTACTTTACACCACTGGTTTAGTTGTACACAAACACGCCACGAATGCACCTCAACTCCTGAGGTTATGACCTCCCCTCTCTAGATGCTAACGTTATGGCTACACAGCATCACAACATTGGGGTTCAGTTAGTGGTTCAGTCTGATTAAACTGGTGCAGCAATCCGACGGTCTGCCTGATACAGAGCTGCTGTTAACTTGCATCATTTTTTAATTGCAGTGCTAAGAGCTAACGTTAGCATTAGCTAACTACAGAACAGGAAGAGTGGGCACCTCCATGTAAAATGTATCCAAACTGTAAAATAAATGAATAAAACATGTAAGGTCTAATGTTTTTTCAATTGCTAGAATGTGTAATTGCAATACTTTTGGACATAAACAATAAGTTGAAGCGTAAATTAAAATCTGCGAATTGAAGCTTTCCATAGAGCCACAATATTGGTGAGTTTGACGTTTAGTACAATCAGATTTTGATGCATTGAATCCCTATGGGAGGTATTGCAACCCTAGATTCATCAGATTAAACAGAAATCTAGTGTTGCAATTTGCGGCTACGTACAGACATACAGCATGTATATGGCCCAATGGTTTCTGTTTTAAATAAAGCTATTGTTTGTGTTTTTAAGCAGCCAGCTAATCTTGCTTAGCACTGCAGGCTCAGTTGCTGATTGTAAACAACATAACTGCCTGGTTGTGTTTCATTTGTTAACCTATCCACCTGTTTCTGCGAGAATTTACTGTAGCATTATTTGCGGGACACTTCCGGTTAACAGCAGACATACAAGCTCACATCGCGTCGCAGATGCAACCGTTGTGAGCTTGTAGATCACTCTCGGCTGCGGTGCCGGAAGCTGCCTGCACATTCTGCGCAATGCACAATGGGATGTTGGAAAGTTGTGGATAGAGGGTATGCGTGTGACATCATCATCAAACCCGGAAGTTACGTATGTGGTAAGTCGGGAACGCCTGCTGAGTGGCAAAAAACTACTTTCTGGCCTTGACAGCCCATACATCCAAACAGAAAAGTCCTATCCGATTGCATTGAACTCGCTTTACCACTCCATTTGCCTCTCACTTTATGCATGCGCATACCCTCTATGTGGCATTTGTGTTATTTTACCCACATATCTCAATGCTGCATTTGAATGTGTGCATTGCCTGAGGCTACCTGGCCGTTGAAGTTTACCACCTCTCTTTTAGGTTGTATATGAACACGAAGGGGTGTTCATACATTCAAACACAGATGATGTTGGCGTTGAGCAAGATCTACTCATTTCAGGGTCACTTCGCTTAATTGATAAGGTACTCCTAATTCCATGGTAACCTGATTTTGAAATACGTTGAACCATAGTCACCCACCCTTTGTGTATAGTTTGTAGTACAACGGAACATGAAATGAGTTGCATTTCTCATGCTGTAAGAGAGCTGAGCTTATAACCACATTCAGCACGTCTTGTTCATTACAATATCTTTACTTGTCAGGATGCTGAAATCACTGTGGAATACAAACCATTGGAAGATACCGTCGACCCATCCAACATACTCTGTGCTGGGAAGGTTTGTTTCAACATTACAGTTAGGCCTGTCACAATTACTACTTAATTGCCTAATCACACACAATTAATGTAAATTATTAGATTTTTGCCTAAATGTTGCCTAAAATATGGACACCAAGTGTTTAACACAAGTGAATCTCTTTGTGCTTGGCCAGGATTCCAGTTCAGTCATGGAATGGTCCCAGGGTGGAGGTGAGCGGTCCCAACTGGAGTCACAGCAGAGCTACGAGACGGAGTGGGACATGGTTAACGCTGTCTCCTTCAAGAAGAAGACCTGTACAAATGGAGAAAGTATGTCAAATTTTAACAATCTTCCAAACACACGGCTCTGGCACGTGGTTTTACACTGCAATATTGAGGATGTGAAATTGGTGTTTGTGTTCTACATTTTGATTTATTCTTTCTTCCTGGAGTCATGTGACCATATCAATGTCCTGAAGTGAAAAAGTCAATACATATTTTTTCTCTATTGATGGTGTTTGTGTTCTACATTTTGATTTATTCTTTCTTCCTGGAGTCATGTGACCATATCAATGTCCTGAAGTGAAAAAGTCAATACATATTTTTTCTCTATTGATTGGTTAAAGAAAAAGTGTATGACTTACCATACATCAAACTGTAACAATGCACAAACGTAAACCCATTGACTTCCTCTCACTTTCAGGTTCCCTGAACCATAGTCAGGAGAAGAGTAGGTGGGCATTCAGTTTCAGTGTTGGTGACCTCAGATCTATCACAGTCAAAGAGGAAGGTTGGTCCTACCTTCTCATTAAGCTGAAAGAGTCCTCCACTTCCCTGCCAGCCCTCCACTTCCACCACGGCGGCAGCACAGAGTTCCTGGACAGTCTCAGGAGATATGTGTTGCTCAGCGAGTGAGTACCCTCTCCCTCTTCCAGGGTGGGACATTAATACCACCACTGTGTGTCTGCCCTATGCCCACAGTAATTTTTCCACAGGTCTTTACACATACATATAGCCTCATGTAATTTACTGGATACCTTCTAGACACCACCCTTCTTGACTCACAGACGAGCCCCTTTATTTCATGACACGTTAGATCATTGAATTTATCCTGAATTGATTCATCCTGTAATTACACATACCATACAAGAAATACTGGAGGTAAATTATTTAATCACACTTAACATCACACTATGGTGTCATCATAGTACAGTAGGTCAAAAAGTCTATCTACCTAATTTCACCCTCCAAAATCAATTCAGAAGAGTATTTATGAAGTTAATCCTGTTATTGATTTAGTGAGTGGAGTGATGTTTCTGAACTTGCTGTCATCAAGGACTGAGACATTGGCAACAAACAGATTGAGGTTTATGTCATTCCACTGAAATGGAACCAGTTTCAAACCACCCTATGAATCTGCCTTTGGTTCAATGATATTTCCGTTTCCTTAAACATCTCTTTTATGTATACATGTTATCTATATGTTAATTCAAGTGATTTGCAAAAGGTCAAAAGCAAAGGGATTCTCTGTCTACGCTCATCTGTTTACTTTATGTCTGAGTTGGTGGACAGCCTGCAGCACAGAGCTATACTCTTGCCTTTGAGCCAAATATCACAGCAAATGATTTGTGGTGGACACGGGCTACGTGTTTCTCTATCTGCCAGCAGATAGCTGTTATTAAAGTTCTTATCAAAGCCTTTCATAATGAAATTGTTTGGATTAAATGCTGCACACACAAGCATCAGGCGTGAATGGATTGTGACGTCACGCAACCATGCCTTTGTCTCCTGTCTGCCTAGATTGTTTTCTTATAAGTGTTAACCTTCAAAGCTAGGTTGCAATACCACCAATGCAGCATCCTCTGTTTTCATACTGCAGTGATCGGAAGATTCGGAACATTACAGTTAAACACAAATTATAGCAGTGCAAAATTGTTATGATGTTACAAACATTGTTTGATTGTTAGTATTTTATCCTGCACTAATTGACTGACAGCCTTTTGAATCCTTAATGGGGAAACTAGGTTAGCCAACACTTAACAGAAAAGACAATAATGACGTAACAAACTTTGAATTAATTGAAAACATTGTGCAATGTAGAGGTGGATACAGTCAATATGATTAAACCATATCACTGAAAACGTAACGGCTGCAGACATGAAAGACCTTTTGAATTGTTCAGTAAAGGCTGACACGCCTTCGATTCATATCTGTGCCCAAAAATCAGGTTGTTAATGTAATGTAATGTGCCATCGGTGGTATTCATGCATCTGCGAGGGTCATTCACCTCACCTGATTCAATATGTGAATCAGCTGTCAAGGGAGAGAGGGGGAGTAGAGGCAGAGAGTCTCTGGTTGGCTGTTCAGCCTTGTTCAAACCAAGAGCTAGTTCAGATAGCTAGTGTGTTTAATTAGGGAAAGTTAGCCGAGTCTTTGACCAATCTGGGAACTAAATGCTTACCAATAGCTTTCTTCACAATTGTGTTCATAAAGGTGTCTACAATCACCTGAACCTTTTCAAACCCAACTCCCTTGGGAAACTATTAAGAGCCAATTAAAGTTGGGGTCTCATTGACATTACTATGTCTCATGTGAGGGGTCAAAAGATGGCTTTGTCATGATTATGAATCCAATGCAATTGTTTTGCTCGAAAAACATTCCCCCACAAAAATGTGAAAAGTGATGACTCGTCACTAAACCATGAGCTCGGAGCTAAGGGCTAAAATAGCAATGTGTGATGATGAACCAAACAAAACACATTACCATGAATAAACAACACAAAATGCATAAAATAGCAGCAGAGGCCCTGACTGGATGTTGATCATTCCATTGATGAAGACCGTTGACTGTTTTTCACCTTTGTTTTGAAGGTCACCAGATAATGCAAGCTGCCTGCTGGTCAGCAGTCCCAACA
Organism: Nannobrachium achirus; assembly: GCF_963921795.1. Lineage (NCBI taxonomy): Eukaryota > Metazoa > Chordata > Actinopteri > Myctophiformes > Myctophidae > Nannobrachium > Nannobrachium achirus. The sequence goes on from NC_137820.1 coordinate 51,921,119, forward strand.
AGGCTCTCTCCCAGTCCTTTGAGAATCTTCTAGATGACAAAAACTATGGCCTTGTCAACGTAAGGAGCTAAAATCACAGTTACTTGCCATGAACAAGATGAAATATGTTGGATAGTTTCATTGTAAATTGTTTTCTTTACGCTCTATTTAATGTGACTCTATTTAATATTCTATAGTGGTGCTCTTTGGGCACCGGTCTAGTCAGGGACTATGCAAGTGAGGAACGATGTAGATCGGTAACAATGCAAGACAAGTTAGGAATGCATGCCCCCCTGTCTGTCCGTGCGTCAGCACTACGAACTAGGAATCAAACGCAACATAACATGCCTGCTACTGGTGTTTCATAGCGAGATCAATACGATCGCATATTACTGCGACGGGCGATGCGATGTGCGGTACGGTCCGGCGGCGGCGCTTGTTTACTTGGAAACGCACATGAGTTCTGGGAAAACCCCACCCACGCTGATCACAAGACGCTGATTCACGACGCTGATTTTCTGTACGGATTTTCGAACGAGGAAAGCCTCTTCAATGAGAGCACTTCTAGACCCCTGAATCGCCAGAACAACATTTTAAAGGGGTGTGGCTAGCGATTCAGGTTCTGGAACTAGGCTAATATACCGCTTTTCCAAGTCCCCAAAGTCGCTTTACATAAAGAAAAGGAAGGAACCAACTTTATTTGAACTAGGCGCCACTTGTCTCCCACAGAAATTGAAGAAGGACCCATATGAGGCAACGCTCGGAGGATTCTCCAGGGTCACCAACTACATATATGATGCCTTCTGGATCGCAGACGAGCAGCAACAGCGCCCACCAGAGGAGGTGGCCGACCTGCTCACGGAGGTCATCCCAGGCCTGGAGATCAACCAGCAGGAAGAGCCTGGTTTTGAAGTCATCACCAGAGTGAGTGATTAGAGAGACTGTATAGATGACAGTACATTCATGGGTGGATTTGACTTGACTGGACCTGTGCTTTGTGCATCTCAGATTGACCTGGGAAGCAGACCAGAGGTCCAGAGGAGAGAGCCGCTATCAGCTGAGGACTGGGTTGAGCACCAGGATGCAGAGGGACGCATGATGAGGGTCCCTCAGCTCAAACAAGTCATCTTCAAAGGGGCATGTTGAATTTTCTTTATCAATCAACATTTCCCTGCCAGGATTGAATGTGACTAGTCTAGAACATTTTGAGAAGAGAAAACCATTGCTAGCATATGATGCTACGATTCAATGATAACCCACCCTTTGAAGGATATAACATTACAAATAAGAAATGCAGTGAAGGAGTTGCAATTAGTACCTCCTGAGCAGATACATTGTAAACTGCAGCCATAACATTTCAGTAAGTTCATTTGATGTCAATATATTCAAATAACACTTGTGCTAGTCATGCTTTTGATTTAATTTTACACTTTACAGATCTGCAAGTTCACAAAGCATTTGCTAATGTTCTATCATGCATAAGTAACATAATACTCAACGATGTTTCCATTTTCCACTGTCTTACGTACAGAACCTCCATTTGAGAAACCCTAATCTACAGTACAAGTTCACAACGTGCCGCGATGTGAACTTGACATCATTTTTGCCAAATACTAAAATACTATGTCATGCCCAGAATTGCATGAACCACCGTATTTACACAATTCCTCCAATTGACCCGGGTCTCCCTTCACACTTGTAATCCTGCAGGGATTATGCCATGCTGTGAGGAAAGAGGCGTGGAAGTTTCTTCTGGGGTATTTCCCTTGGGACAGCACCTTGGAGGAGAGGAAAAACCTACAGAGAAGAAAAACGTAAGGGGTCTGCGTAACCATGCTTCAAAATTGTGTAAAGCTCCTTTGATATCTACAAGCTCACTATATGTTATTGTAACATATTATTACCTTGTTGTTTCGCTCCAAACATTCTTGCCTCAGTCTGTCATGTGTTAGTTAACACAGTGCATGTCCGTCTTTCCTGTACCAAAGGGACGAGTACTTCAGGATGAAACTTCAATGGAAGTCAGTCAGTGAAGAGCAGGAGAGGAGAAACTCCAGGTTTAAAGACTACAAGAGTCTCATAGGTAACAAACATTTTCCTTCTTTTCTTTGCTGGTTGCTTTTTAAGACAATGCTTTCCCAAAGACCTACCTTCATTATAAGATGTTGATAATAATATGCCACCTAATATATTTGCTAAATTGTCAGTATATTGTAATGGATAAAAGTACATATTGACAACAGGATCACACATTTTGTACCATGAAACTGGGAAGCATGATGCAATTAATGCTGGAATTTGATTACTTTCATTACATATGACTACCCTTTCGACTCCTCAGAGAAAGACGTGAACCGAACAGACAGGACGAACAGATTCTATGAAGGCATTGACAACCCTGGCCTGGTTCTCCTCCATGACATCTTGATGACATACTGCATGTACGACTTTGACCTGGGTGAGCCATACCACCGTTTCTTGGAGCAAGCATAGGATTAACAAATTCTCTGATAAATAGGTTCAATTTTTGTTATTTATTATGAGTATCGGTAATTCAAGATTTCACTCACTGGTTTGTGAATCAATATTTTTCTGTGCTTCTGTTGCACAGACGGTATAGCGGAAGCATTTTGTTGCTGTCAGCCGGAAACCTGTGTATCTCCAAGTTTCTTTCTTCTGTAAATTAAAATAATAATAAAGGAGTCACACAAAAGTAGTGAAAATAGAAAAAAAAAAGAATTGTCCCAAAACAAGGCTCACAGAAGCCTTTCCTCTCAACAGCACTATCAAGGCATAATATCCTTGGCTATCATCTTGGCTTTCAAAGCAGTGATCCTTTCTGCCATGTATCACAATGTGGAGGTTTGGTCTGCCTCTCTCGCTTTTTTTTTTGGATAATGAATATTTGCAGTCTCTAATGTGTTATTATTTTCCATCTCCAGGGTATGTACAGGGAATGAGTGACCTCCTCTCCCCAATTCTCTATGTGATGGAGAATGAGGTGGATGCTTTCTGGTGCTTTGTCTCCTACATGGACCAAATGGTAAAGTTCCAGTGTCTTTGATCAGAGCGCCTTTCAAGTTCAGTATTTCAAAAAGTATGTGAAAATTAACGAGTGGAGGTAATTCTATGGCCTACCAGCCTGCATTCAGTTTATGCCAGCATTTTTTTTAGATCGACAGTAGGACCATGAAGGACAGGAGGCCCACCAAGGTGGCCCGCTTTTAGGTTTGAATCAAAGAGCAGACAAAGATACGTGCAGGTCTTGAAGTGAAGATCTTAACTACTCTACCATCAATGGATACAAATTACTTCTGCGTTGTTGTTGCAATCAAGAAAGAACATGTTGTTGCCAGGATACCTTTGAATGCAGTTTGGATCCTGTGTCTCCACTTGTTACTTGTTGCTTGGATACTATCTGTTAGCCAGAGAGTCACCATTTTTTGTGTGTGTGTGCGTGTGCTCGTGCAGCACCAGAACTTTGAGGAACAGATGCAGGGCATGAAGACCCAGCTGATTCAGCTCAGTACTCTGTTAAGACTGCTGGACCTCACCTTCTGGAACTACCTTGGTATGCAAAACCCTCTTCATACCTGTACCATGATCATGGAAAATACTCATTTCTGCTTGGCTGGCTGGTTAAAAAGGGTATTTGAACAGTTCAAAGAGGAGATGTGTGCACATCTTGTACCTTTATTTAGGCAAGGTGCTGCTGGACATCAAGCCAATATTCCGAAAAAAGGTTAAAATATCTGCACACTGGTTTAAAGCTTTGTATTTGCCTGAGGAAGACCTATAGTTACATTAATGCTGCTATCCATAACATTCCTAGTGAAAACAAATGTATTTGAACTTTTACACCTTTTTTAACCAGTCTATATGGTAGCGTTTGTTGGAGGTGGTCTCCCTATTCTCATCTATTGATATTTAGATCCTCTGGTCAGGTAGGACCACTACTGGTTGACAAGTGGTATTCCATGAAACTCTGTAAAACTTGCGTGGGGGACCTGTGAAGGGTGTGAACGTTGTGGATTGCAGCATTAACTCTTTAAACTAAGAATATTGATGATTATGTGCATTATTTATTGATGATAGAATGAACTTGTTGGCTTCAATCCATCGCATCAGAACTTAGTCTAGACAAGAGCCATTGTGCCAGACTGCCAGTTGACCTACTGTAGGCAAGTGTGAATTGACTGTTAAATTGCCAGCCAAATTTAAATATGAATGTGCGCTTATAACGCCAGGAAATAGCTATATTTAATCACAATAATCACATCAATTTACCAAGCCACGTTGAAATACCATACCACTAGACCAAGCCATAGACCATAGACTGTGGAAGCCCCCATGTTAACCCATGTTAAAACCAAGGTTCACAACATTCAAGGATGGGACGATGACGTCGATCCCCATTGACATGAATGGGAGACCCGCGGGCCGCCATCTGAGCTCAATACTGTTCAATTCGTGCTTGATCGTCTAAAACCACCATCGGTATGGGCACCGGAACGTATACAGATGCCACACAGAAAGTTTCCGAATCAAAATCCGACCTAGTGAAGCTGCGTGAGGGTCGGATGGTTTGCATTGAGCCTAGCGGCTAGCAGAGGCCTACGTAAACAGGAAGCTATGGCTTAAAGGTGACGTCATAATCGTATCCTTTTTTTTTCACGGTTTACGTCTGTATACTAGCCGAAGGTAAGCTAACCGTTCCACTCCGTCTATTAACCCAAATTAAAAGCTTAAACAATGCTTTTATATAAAAGTCGATTTAAGTCGCTTGGCAGGGAACTCCATAATGAGATAGTCGATCTAAAAGTCGACCGGCCCTGACTGAGTTAATTTAAAGTATAATTTTACAAATATTATGACTATGTTGCAAGACTATTTTGACATGAGATCAAACTAATGTAATACTTGGTACTGTGTTGTGAGTGATGGCGATACCTGTATACTCTTGGCTTAAAATTACCCCACACAGTTGTGAAAGTGACTTGGATGAGCATTACACTTTACCTTGCTAAATACATATTTCATACCTTTCGGTGTAGTACATTCATACATTTTTTGCTATGCACCACTTAAACATTTCTCACCCCTTTGTATTTACACTGCAGAGTCACAGGATTCTGGATTCCTGTATTTTTGCTTTCGCTGGTTACTGATCCGTTTCAAGAGGGAACTCAGCTTCCAGGACGTGCTGCGACTCTGGGAGGTGAGTCAAAGTTCCAGTGTTTCCAGAACTCACCTAGCACACACACAACACATTATGTCATCTTGTTTTGATATTGTACGTGTACTCAAGATCTTTGAAAAACGCCTGTTCGAATAGTCGAAAATGTATACATTTGTATACACACAAAATTGCCTTGATCTATAAGGCCAAACCCCAATGGAAGATTAGATTAAGAGTATATAAAATCAATTTAAACTTATACTATTGGAATCTTACTCACCTACTCCCAATACAATTAGGTCAAATAAATTATTCTCTCACTCCAGCGCAAGTAAGAGCCGGTCAAAAGCTCCCCTTCAAACACAACATGACATGTAGTAGGCATATTGGATTCTCAGCCAAACGGTTAACTTGTCATTGAAACGTAGGCCTACTCTCCACATTCTCACCTCAAATGCTGGATTATTTCTTCAAATCGACCAGATCACAGAGGCAGCGGGCATTACGAGGGAATATGAACGATTCACATCCAGGAAGTGTTAATATTGGATGTGATTTCTTTCCATTGTGACGTTATCCCATCAAAATCTAAGTAACCTACTCGAAACATTGTTTTTATATATCCGCGCACACACCTAATAGATACTATATTTTCTTCATGTAGGTGGATACCATATTTTCTTCATGTAGATGCCATAGACCATATGTGTTGTGTTGGAATAGTTTGTTCTCACAGTAGATGTCTGTTTCTCTCTCCCAGGTCATGTGGACTGCCTTGCCCTGCCAAAATTTCCATCTCCTTGTGTGCTGTGCCATCCTCGACTCAGAGAAACGTAAAATCATGGAGGAGAACTACGGCTTCAATGAAATCCTCAAGGTAACTATTGTCAACACAAAACAATGGTCCTCAAACAGATTGACACAAGGACCTAGATTTTGTCTTGTCAGTGCATTCAAGAGTGACATTTCAAAGTATATCTGTCCGTTATTGTTGCCTCTAGACATTGACCTCTTCAGATCATCACTAAAATCACATTTGGGTCCTGACCCACTGGTTGAGAAACAGGCTGAAACCAAAGTCTTCAAGTTGTCGAAGTGAGAATAGACCTGATTGTGTGATAATTTATAGAACCTTCCCTTAATTTTCAACAGCACATCAATGAACTTTCCATGAAGCTGGATATTGAGGAAATCCTCCAAAAAGCAGAAGCTATTTGCTTGCAGATCAAAAATTGTAAGGTAGGTTATTGCACATTATAACAGGTACAACCAGTTTATAAACTAGTACTAGCCCTTACCCGTTCAAAGATATGAGCTCCGAAATGATGTGCAGTGTGTGGGTTATGGGATGTGCACTGTGCACACAGTATATGAGGGATGGAAAGTAACTTTAACTGGTGCTTGCATGCTAATATGTAGGAGCATCAATGTAAGAAATACCCGTTCCATTTAACGGCTACAGAGATACTGTGTACCGATCTGCATGATTTTTGGACAACATCTGTAACAGGGCCAGAACCCCCCCCCCCCCCCCCCCCCACCACCCCGTGTGTGTGTGTGTGTGTGTGTGTGTGGGTTTGTGTGTGATTGTGCATGGCCTGAACAACAGCGCCCCTCCCTTAACATGTGTGGTCACAAAAGGTACTGTAGGCTAAATAGATGTAGATACACCATAAAAATGCTAATATACAGCATACGATTTGTGAAAGTGACAAACGGGCTTCACAGTTATGTCAGGTGTGTTCATATGCTGATGGTGATGCGATTTCAGATCAATTGCTCCAGCCATTGAGGAGAAACGCTGTGACAGACAGACAGACAGACAGACAGACACTCACTCACTCACTCACTCACTCACTCACTCACTCACTCACTCAGACATTCGCAAAATTATAGTATAGATATTGTCTGACAATTGGGTTGAATAAAAATCACCACAGATTTTTTTTCTTTTTTTCCCCCCTTCTTTTTACACTAGTAGAATACTTTGTGTTGTGCTGATATTAAAAGTCCTCAATTGTACCGGATTTTCCTCCTTGAAATCAGAGCCATCTCCTTTGAGTAGAACAAACTTTTATAGCATTGCAATTTCTTTTTATAAATTGGCTATCCTTCTGAGTTGTGAAATGTCATTTATGTCAAAGAACCACATCACCCATTTTCAGCATATGTTCTTCATATAATTGGTCTTCTTTCTGCCTTAATTCCATCTACTCGCTCTGTGTCTCAGAAGTGGGCCGTGGACAATTCAGAAACCTGCCTACCGGTGCACTCGTCGATAGGCTTTTTAAAGATGTATTATTAATGCAAGAACTATAGCTTCTATGTTGGCTAACTTTCCAGGAAGACAAAGGTTGTAGTATCTGTTGCGCTTGGAATCCCATCGATGATGTTATTGGTAGGCAGATTTCTGTCCATAGCCCACCAATGACACGCACAGTGAGTAGATCAAATTGTGCCGGCTTATAATATGCATTAGTGACAACCAATCATATGAAGATGACAAAAGAAGAAAAAGCACTCTTCTGGCATTTATGTTTAAAAAGCCTTAATTGAGTGACTATTTCATATTGGAATTATACAAAACTACATCCATAACAATACTATTTGAGTGATAGATATATTAACCACTTGATCCCTAGTGTCCATATACTGAGAACTTTAGCCAAAAATAGCAGATCTACAAGCTCACAACGCTTCACGCTGTGAGGCGTTGTGAGCTTGAAGAACGTCTATTTTTGGCAAAGAGCTTTGGTGTAGAGGGGGAAAAGAGCTGACTAAATACAGAGTGAAAGGTCAAGTTTATTACGTTTTGACAGTTCAAGTGGTTAAATATCTGAAAACAAATTGACATGAATCCAAAATACACTAATGATTGTGCTGTCAAACAATGAAACTATATTGAATCTATGACCAGTAAGACTCTAGTCGGGAGAAGGTTGTGGTGGTCCCCGCTTCATCTCTCTCTCTCAACTAAGGGGTCCTTGGCCTGAAAACGTTGAAGACCCCTGAATTAGCTAATTGTATGAAGCCGAGCTCAGTGTTATTTAATGACTGAATGACTTTTTTCCCTCCCCTCAGGATCTGCCTCATTCAATAAGTGACATCCTGGGGTTCCAAACAGACGCCGAGGCTCCCAGGTTAGGGGCACCAGAGCTGGGGGGTCCGCAGAGAGCACCCCCCTCCTCCCCCAGACCCCCTCAGAGACAGGAGGCCTGCTCTAACGGCCACGGACACTTAAGAGAAACACCTGCCAACGGCTGCAAAGTTGCCTTCATATCATAGTAAACAATAAAACACCACACAGAGACTTTACAATAGCCTCACAGCTGCAAGGGAGATCTTTTTTATATATATATATATATTATAATGTATATGGCCTACGCAGGGTAAGAAAGGCAGTGTGTGTGCTTCACCATCCTGTCTGCCACTTCCCCAACCAGAGAGAAAGGAGAAGAATGTACAATGGATTTAAGATTATTCAAATCTTATTTTTGTAATTTCTTGTACCATATTATTGTCTTTCATTGAAAATGAGTCATTCCTTCTCTCTCGCAGATGTTTTTTTAAAGATGGGCAAATAGTTGTATTATTGTAACAATAATAATAATAATCATTATAATCATAATTGTGGGCATGGCGCTGGGGAGACTGGGGTTTGATTCCTCTACATTTATACTAGCTTGGCTGGGCACTCATATAGGCCTTTTTCATGGCAGCCATTGATATAAATAGTTGTGTAATGTTACCAGTGATATTAATATTAATTAAAGGAATAGTTGACCCCCACAATGACTATCGATTGCTCACCCCATGGAGAAATGCATTTGTGTCTCCATCCAGAAACAATGGGGGGGACATTTATTTTAATCAAATTGTCTTGGACTCAAGTCTCCATGGGGTGAGTAATTGATAGACATTTAAATTTTAGGGGTGAACTATTCCCTTTAAGGCTCTGTACATTATTTGGCTGACTGGAAAGACTTCACTTAAGCCCTATTTGTAAAACGGCAAAAACAGCTGTTCTACACACTCACGACGTGATGTGACGTGTTGTGAGCGTGTAGATCAGCTGTTTAGTTGATGCATACCATCAGCGTATCTTCCTGGAGTTTATTGGGAAGTAAAATTGCACAACGGCCATTTATGTCAATATGGCTTCCGCGAAAAAGGTCTATTAATGGCCACGCTCGCCAGTGGGAAGCCGGTTGGAGAGCAGCAGAGAGTGGAAATGGAATTTCTGCACATGCTTTATGTTCTCCCGGTGAAACTCCTCACTGTCGGCTGAACAGAAGCAGCTAGTCACGACTATATGTGTTTCGGGAGGTGTGGTTGTCTACACCCTCCCCAGAACAACAGTATAGGGCAGGGGTCTTCAACAGGGGGTCCGGGGGGTCCTCAAAGAGTTACTACAGGGGGTCCTCCAAATCTGTGTCTACTTTTTTTATATTAACCACTTGAACCCTAGTGTCCATTATTCTGAGAACTTTGGCCAAAAGTATATCTACAAGCTCACAACACCTCGCAGCTTGTAGATCGGCTGTTGGAGAAAAAGTACAGAGTTAAAGGTCAAGTTTATTAAGTATTGATGGTTCAAGTGGTTAAATATCTGAAAACACAAATTGACGTGAATCCAAAATACACTGATGATTGTGGCGTCAAATGATGAAACTATATGGTATCTATGGGTTTTGGGGGGTCCCTGCTTCATCTCTCTCTCAACTGAGGTCCTTGGCCTGAAAATGTTGAAGACCCCTGGTATAAGGGTTGGCGGTGACGGGTACTGTTGGATTATTGACATGGCGACTAAATTGAGGAGTACATTTAAAAGGGAGAGAAAACAAAGTACAGTTATCATTGTGCCCTATAAATGCAGTTTATCTCATATCCAACATTGATTTATAAGTTGATTAATAGAACATTTGGGGGCGGGGGGAAACACCTAAGCAGCCAGCTTCAGAGATTTTGTTCGGGCATTGTTTCTTTTTTTTTTTATAGTTGCCTTTTTTTTTTTTTTTTTTTAAATAGTTGCTGACCACGTATATTGTCTCAATATTTTGTCACAAGGCTCTCTCATCTTGCCCTCATCATAAATGTGTCTTAATGTCAACAATATCTCAAGCTGCTAGGCTGCTATTAAAACCCATATAGAACGGGTACACATTGTGTATCATTATTTTGTGCTTTAACTATTGAAAAATAGCAGATAAACAAGCTCACAGCGCGGCACCGAGTGCCGCGCTGCGAGCTTGTAGATCTGCTATTTTTGAAAAATCGTGAAAATTTGAATTTTGACCCCGAAGTGTCTTTTGAATCCTTCTATGGTTTTTTGAAAAACCAATGTTTCTATGACAGCAATCTGGCCGGCCATCGTCAAAGAAAAGGTCCTTTTCACTCAACTGTAGCTCAGTTAGTCTGTTCTTGAGAGACTACTATGTCAGTGGTTATTAAACCTTTTTTATGTGAAGGACCCCCAAAATGATATGTATTTGGCCACGGACCCCCATCTCAAAATATTTAGTTCCAGGGACCACCCAGAAGCAAAATTTGAGTTACAAATGTTCGCTTTAAAAATACATATATTCAAAGATTTGCACACATTTTCATGACTTTTTCAAAAATAGCAGATGTGAGCTTGTATATCTGCTATTTTTCAATAGCTAAAGCATTCAATAATTCTAGGCCTAAATGGGTTAACAATACAGCCTCTGATAACAGCAGGGCTTCCATGATGTGGATATCAGACTTAAGATGGCCAGTAGCCTGACATCAGTCATCTGATATGACCTATCTACTGTATGAAGCATACTTCATACCAAATGTGTGCAAGGGTTCAGCCCAGTCTGACCCCTCCATTGACTTCCATGGCACATTTCTTTCAAAAAGTAAACAAAACATGACAAAGTGCAGGCTTTTTCCTGTGCAGTCAGTACTTGGTGGCCAGTCTGGAGCTTGTGGTACTCCATATTTGGGCAAGATGTGAGGACACACACATAGGCCTATATACAGTATGAGGGATGTTCGGTGCTACACCGTAAAGAAAAGAAAAAAACTATAGATTATTGATACATAAGCTCCAATCAGTATTTACCTGTTGTTGAATTGGTCATTCCATGTCCTATTGAATTAAAGTATTATTGATGTCTTATATAAGGTAAGCCCCCCCCCCCCCCCCCCACCACCATGCCATGTAATAATCCGCTTTTGTATGATGATACTTGTGTCTTGAACCAAGTCAAGTCACAGTATGTACTTTGTTTGGTACAAGCATTATCTTTTTAGAGTAGTTCACCCCAAAATTATCCATTACTCTCCCCATGAAGCCCTGAATTCATGTATACCTTTTGTTGTTGCATTTCGGATCCAATATTGATCCAATATTTGGGCAAGTGGATAATGTTGCTTAGGAGAGGGAACACTGGAAATGTTACCCCTGCGACCCGATTCCGGATAAGCGGTTGAAGATGGGTGGATGGATGGAAAGTAAATGGGGGCCCAATCTTGGCAGTAGAATTATATCAACATTTTCTTTATATACTCAAAAATAATTGGATTACGTGAGAGTTCTTTTTATTATACATTATTGGATCTATTTGATATCGAATCTGGATTCTGTCCAAAACAAAAGAAAAATCTGTGGTGAATTCAAGGCTTAATAGGATGAGTAAATTGATAGAAAAAAGTAATTTGGGTGTGAACCACTCCTTAAATTTTGCACCTTGGTGTGAATATTTACGTTTTCCTTTTTTTTTCCCTCTTTTTTTTCAGAAATACATTTGCGTTTGAATTCATGCCATTTTGACTTTGATTTACTTTGTTGCATTGCGCAGGATTTAAAAGCAGGTTAACGACATGCTTTGGAATGGAAATTGGCACTGCAGGTAATAAAGCCACTTAAGAAGGACTCGGTTATTTGTTTCCTTAACTTTTTTGTTTAAATTTTGCAACATTAGATTTTTTAGATCCAGATTTTAGACGACACCTTAGGCCAAAGTGGGTGGGTGCCGTGACGACAGTCCAATGTGAATTTATTTGGACACTTATACAAAAATATTTTGTATAATTTTAAGTACAAAGTTATTTTTAGTCGGTTCTAAACAAAATGGCTATTATCTCAACGTTTTCCTTGCAACATAATCTCGGCAAAACCGACCCCTTCCCCTGTAATTTCACTTAAAAACCAGGTTGGAGGCGACTGCGAATGGCATTTCGCACCTCTTTCAAGTATTAAGTGAGGGACGTCAAGACGTGACCTTCTTAGCCCCTGAGACAGTCCACACAGTGCTTCCTATTCCTTTGACGGAAGACATTTGGAGTGTGTTTGAGGTGCTGATAGATGACTTGTCTGTCATAGTGAGCTATCACCTGCAATCTTATAGCGTATGTGGCAGCACAATTGGAACAAAGCAGCATCTCCCCTCCCGTCTCCCAGCTCTTTCATTTCCTGTGCAGCAGGAAATTGCCTCAGCATACAGTAGATAGCACGCTGCCCACAGCTGCGGCTTATCAGCCGTGGGTTTTTATTAAAATGGAGGCTGCTTTATGTGGACTTGATGTCTGTCCTGTCATTCGTTCAGCTTCAACTCGTAAACATAATATTGTAGTTCTGAATGGGCAGAACCAGTGCCCTGAAGCAACGTCAACATTTTGACCATTGACGGGCAAAGAAACACCTCTGCAGAACACTGTCGCATATCGTCACTGTTGGGCAAAATCCTTGTATATCCATTTATAATTTCATAGATTTACAGAAAATGAAAAAAAAGAACCTGTGTTCCTTCCTATGGATCAAATGTAGTTAGTATTTAGCCACACTCTTGTTAATGCTATGCCTCTCATTGGATTGGTTAAATATTTAAAGCCAAGGACAGACTTTCAACCTTGTGACCCTATTTTGGGCTGTTTCAAAAATAGCAATGGCAAAAACGACTTGCCTATTTTCGCTACTTCTGCACAACACAAAATATGAAAGAATAAAATAGGGCAATAATTTATGAATAAAAACATGAAATATGGAGATTTCTGCCTGACTGACAATACTGTATGTATGAAAGCAATTAGGACCACCATAGGCAAGTGTAGCACTGCCCCTTTAAGGGTAGTGCATATAAATCCTGGCTCCACCGGGCAAGGCGAGCGTCACGTCAACGTTTGAGGCCTCCTGTTTGGCCAGAAGCCTCATTTGAGTGTTTGTTGGGGACCTGGAGGCATGATGTGTACAGCCTTGTCCTTGAGTTCGGCCATGGACGGATTAACCCCCGCGAGGGCCCCTGGCCGCAAATCTTTTAGGGCCCCCCCACCCCCCACCATAACCCCTCCTCCCTCCCGACGCGCACTATCCAGCTTGGATTTTAAGCCATGATGGTCATCTGTGGACCAAGAAAGCACCTGTAGACAACAGAGGAGGGGCCCACACATTTGATTTTTGATTAAAATATACATTTAATTTTTGTAAATTGTCAATGACCACGCGGGCCAGTTCCCCCAAGGGCCCCTGAGAGCCAAGGGCCCCTGGCAACGGCCCCACCGGCCCAATGGTTAATACAGCCCTGAGTTCGGCAGGTCGCTGCCGTAGTCCTTTCCTGGGTTAACCATATACACAGACAGGGAGGACAACTAACCAACCTAACCTACAACCTTTCACAGTTTTTCCCACCATGCCATATTATACTTGAGACTCAGTAGGCCCCAAAGCCTTCACCCTATATCACCTGCCCTTGGGCTCAGTCCCACTTTTAGGATCATGATTTCCGAACTATAATAACCTCTCTTCTCTTCTGTATTCTAACTCGAATATATACTTTCTACATGTTGAATAAACTTGGCACTTTTGTTACATCAGCCTCTGGTTCTGTTCATTCTGAACCTGTCAGTTACATTGTCCAGCATATACAGTACAAATATGGTTAATGTGTTTGTAGGATCCCTCACTCCTATTTGTGAGGTGGGGTAGTCATTTCATTTCATAATATAGCCCTGCTACACAAGCTTAAAGAATTGCTTTTGAATTTAGTTAAAAAACAACCACATCATTATGACCCTGATTTCTTATGGTATGATAAACTGATCAATGGATATATCCCCTTTTCTGAAAGCTATAGGCTGATTGATTGGTTGGACCTTCTTGAGTACATTCACTGTGTTTAGGCTAAGCTGTCAGTGTCTAATTTGAGACTGCCTGTCTGATATGAAAAACAGTCTCTAAATAATTGGTATTCTGCTCATACTGTAGTTGCGACCGTAGGTCGCAGTTTACTATGAAACCCGGCAGATCCTGTCCGTCAGTGAGTGGGTAACCTGTACTGGAGTGTTGCTACACAGTAAAATCCTTTGTGTTTGTGTTGCGACGGTAGAGAGAATTTACTATCAAACCTGGCAGATCCTGTCCGTCAGTGAGTGGGTAACCTGTACTGGAGTGTTGCTACACAGTAAAATCCTTTGTGTTTGTGTTTGACGGTGTTGGACGGTAACATAAGACATCTACTGTATGATGTCAGACGTCAGTCAAATATTTTGTCTACATTTTGTCCAACTTAAACAACCAACCGCAACTCGAATCACACTTGCAAATGAATTTCGTCCTGTGCTTCACAAATACCAACAGACCAAATCATCATAACATCACAAAAACCAAAACATTATTTCCAGGTAGATAATGCTGTCAGAATTTGCATTCTTCTTCTTTTTCTTGTATCATCGATGACTGGGTGGTGACATTTGTTTCACAAGATAAACTATACATAACTAATGTTCTGGACACTTTATTTTATGTTGTGTAGATATCCATAGACATTCAAACCTGAAATACTTGTTTGTTTGCAAACATCATCATTCTGATTCTATATCCACGTAACAATCTTGTTGCTTAATTCTGTATGCAACATCTGTCAGAAGTGTTTCGTTAATGGGTACAATTCAAACCATCCAACCAGTGACAGTGAGAGAATGTTTGCGGTCTTCCCAGCTCTATCAAATCCAAGGAGGAGGGGGAGATAGGGCATCAAAAGTCATCTCTAGTTTATATGAGCTTCCATGTAAACACCGGCAGCCTTATCAGTAACCCTCCTCCCCTCCCCATTACACACACTGTGCACCATTCACCCGCCTCTCCTCCGTCACACTATTTAAACAGAACCTGGGCTGAGGCTGGGCCAGCAGAACCATACAGTAGCTTACAATACAGTGTGAAAGGGTAGGCTGAACGCGTGACAAACTGGAGCCGTGGTACTCATACACCCACTGGTATCCCATGGCATCGTCCCACCTGAAGAGGGACGAACATGTGGGACCAGTGCCCAAGATGCAGCCAGCCATGATGATGTTCTCCAGCAAGTACTGGACCCGGCGCGGGTTTTCTCTGGACTCTGCCATGTTTGATCACCAACAGCAACGCCACACCGGTGGGCAAATGGTGAGCCACCACCCACCCGCTTTCTTTCTTCCTCTTCCTGCTTCTGCATCTTCTTGCTCTTTGATTTCAGTGTTCAATCCATCAATGATATTGGTACTGAACCTGTGATTTTCCCAACAATCTGGGTCCACAGTCAGGTCAAGGTTTCGTAGCAATTTTGGACCTTTTAAAAACTGTTGAGGATCAGCTATTAGGTGACACTTAAGATTTACTGAAGGTGTATTTGGTGTTTTCAGCATATTTGTTCTCGTGTGGAATCATTAGGAGTGAACTGTGCTCTTTACACATGAAAATTGTTGATGGGCATGTTGTGTCTCCTATGGAGGACTGTTGAATTCCATCTCTACTTTAGGAAAACAACACCTGTTGGATATCATTATGAAAGCGGCAAAGGCTAAAGTTGAATAGTATCGGTTGCATTTTTATCTTGCTTCATAGGTCAGTCGGCAACTTTTACGTGTCTTGATTCTTCGTTCTTGGACAGAAGTCTCCCTAGCCCAGACACATATTTAATCCAAACCAACGTATGTTATGCATGTCAGGAATTTACATTTTGCTTCTTTTTTTCCCCTCTCAGACGAGAAGAACTTCATTGATAGTCATATAATGAGTTTATCTCTTATTTTCTCTTGTGTACAACAGCACCGAGGCCAAATAAAGAATTACTTAACTTGAATCAGAAATTGGATTCAACCAACACTGCATGAGATCTCAAGGTTAATCCAAGAATGTTGGTTTGAAGAACAGACCTTAGAAAAATGACATTTTGAATTTTGAAAGTCTTTTCAGGGGGGTTATGGAATGAAAATACGGCCACATAAAGCTGTTTATGCATTGTGCTATGGTTAGTGACATGCAGGTATATATAAATAACATCCACCGTCGGTGTTTTTCGCTCTGCAGTCGCGGAGGTCCTCTTTCTGTCCCATCAATGAGAAGCCGGAGACAGAGAATGATGAAGAGGCAGGGAGGACAGCTGTGGTGTTTTCTCTGAAGAACGAGGTGGGCTGCCTGGTCAAAGCCCTCAGGCTGTTTCAGGTGGGTGAATGTCTCCAAGCTGTTAGCAACACTCTGCATTGGGTGTGATTACTTAGAGCAGTGGTTCTCAACCTTTTCAGTCCGCGACCGCCAAAATAATCATATTTTAACTGGGGACCCCCCCACCCCGACTAGCACTAAGAGTTGAGGAATTACATTTTTTGTATAACGCAGTTCTATTGTGCAGAACCGTGTTATACACAATAACTCTGCCACTGTTGTAGATCGTCTATTTTCACAATTTGTCATTTTAAAGGTATTAAGAGTAGGTCGGGAGTGGCTTATTGTCGGTATCAGCCGGTAACACGCAGGAGTCTGTCCCCGTTACAATGCGCTAGACCCCTGGGAGATGGACTGCTGAGGTGGAGCGCCACACCTACCATCAGCTCCCAGTACTTGCCGCACGACTTGCCAAACCGTGCTACTCATACGCTGAGTTGGCGGTGCCCGGAATCGAACCCATGACCTTGCGGTACAAAGGCAAGAGCTCTACCGACTGAGCTACCCGGGCACTACCCGGATGTTAAGAAGTCCTTAAATTGTCACTTTAGAAATGTGCATATATACCCTCTATACACTTAAACTTTGTTGGTTTGTTTACTTTTGAGTGAGAAAACAATGTTGCACATTAAATTGATCTTCTGGGGACCTCCCAACATAATTTAGGGACCCCCCTGGGGTTCCCAAGCAAGCCACAGGTTGAGAACCACTAATTTAGAGCAGTGGTTCCCAAATGTTTCCATTCAGTGACCCAAAAAGGTCAGGTAATTAACTCTTGTGTGTTACATACTGTATACTATATGTATGTTGTTCAATACCGTATGCAAACATACTAATGACAATGAGATTTGGGGAAAGGGAGATAGATGCCTGTAATTTATCAAAAACTCATTATAACATTTTGTGACCTGTATACCCAGGTATGTGATTTTATCAGCTATCTTGAATAGTAAGGAGGAAAATGTGAATATCTGTTGTCGCAAATAGTGCTTTGAGTTGTATTTAACATAAATTAAACATAGCTTGCCTTAAACAAGTGTCAAACATAAACAGTACTCACTCAAAGTTAAGCATGCATTTTGTTTCTCTACATTTAAAAAAAGTGATTAATGTGTCCGTCCAGCGAATCACCTGGTTCCCAACTATGACCACCCACTTATGGGCCACAATTTGAACCACTCATTTAGAGCAGTGGTTCTCAACCTGTGGGTCGGGACCCCCAGGGGGGTCCCCAAATTATTTTGGGGGGTCCCCAGATGATTTGATTAATTTGAAACAGTTTTCTCACTCAACAGTTAAAAAAAAGAACTTGCAGTATAAGTGTATAGAGATTATCTGCACATTTATTATATAGTGACAATTAAAGGACTTTTAATACCTTTGTAACATGTAACATTGTTCAAATAGTCAAATAGGCCTATTAGAGGCAGAATTTGTGAAAATAGCCGATCTACATGCTCACAACGCCTCGCAGCGTTGTGAGCATGTAGATCTGCTATTTTCACAATAGAACCGTGTTATACAAACGTACAAGACGTAATGCCTCAACTCTTAGTGATCATCAGGGTGGGGGGGTCCCCAGTTAAAATGTGATTATTTTGGGGGTCGCGGCCCGAAAAGGTTGAGAACCACTGATTTAGAGGATGGTGTTTTTGTTTCCTTCTTTCTCCACACTGTACTCCCTCTTCACTGTGTTTTGTATTTTTTCTTCTCCTCTTTCCTTGTGGCCTGCCCTATCCTCTTCTCCTTGTCCACTCTCACATTCCCATCTTTATTTTCATCCCACGGCCACAACAGGAGAGGCACGTGAACTTGAACCACATTGAATCTCGGGTGTCAAAGCGCATCGCCAACGAGGTGGAGATCTACGCCGACTGCAACTGCAGCAAGAAGGAGTTCAATGACCTCTTGCAGCATCTCAAAGACCACGTCAACATCATCTCATTCAACACACCTGCCAATGTATGGTCAGCAGAGGCAGGTATAGACCACCAGTTATGAAAAGATATCTTATACTGTGTTTGGACATAGCGCTGAAGATGAAGAAGCAAACTAAGGCCTTGACGAGTTTATCGGCACATATTGCAGTATATGTGGAAGGCAGCTGCCTTCCACATATGATACAAAACAGCAGGACACACATACATACAGTATACACAGTATGAGATGAAGGTGCATTGAAGATATACCATGGACACGAGACTGTACTTACTGTAACAGTTCTGCAAAGAAAACGCAACATGGCGGAAAATGTCAGGTGGAAATAGGCATGGCTTATTTGAGGAGGTCCGTAATAATCCAATAAATCCAAGGGAAATATAATTTTGATTGTATGACCTACGGTTCAAGATTTATAGACCAAAACGTCCTGTTATAACACCACCATGAGCCAATTTGAAACATGTAGGGCATTTCTTCCTTGGCCTAGTGGGAATGTGCGTGCAAAGTTTCACATCAATAAAACACGGTGTTCATGATTTGAGTTGTTCAAAATGCAAACTTTACATGCCAGTTTTAACCAATCAGGATGGAAAATGAAAAATCAGACAGATCCATCTTGATCACATGACTATAGAGATAATGTGTACCGATTTGTGTGTTGTAGGAGTAATAGCCAAAAATGTGTTTTCCAAAAGGTTGTTTGGCTTCAGAGAGTACCAAATTAGGGACTTAAAGTAGGGGTTAAAGTAGTTAAAAGACAAGCTGTGGCATTCTGGACCAAATGCATGAATTCAAGGTTCACTTCAAGGTTAACTTTTATTGTCATTCAAACTATACACAGCAGAATGAAGTTACATTGTAATTACATGAAATTACTTGAGCGAGATGCCTGAAAAGGTCAAGTTGTGTCGAGTGAAGCCAATGTCAATATCACTGTCTTTTGCCTAGAGTTTGTTCATAGGTTTTTAGTCCTGGACAAACATTATCAAATTATCACAATGTCAATATCACTTGGCCAGGATGCACATTTGATTTACTGATTGAATACTTTATTAGTCAGAAATGTAAAGTGCACAGAGGTACAGTAAGACATTTAAGCTAATGGGATATACAGTAACTGGGAGTGATTTTCACTTTTGTTATATTGGGTAACCCAATATATTGTGTATGGTCATAAGATTTACAAAAAACATTGCCAGGTTGCGCTGGCCCCTATTGGTCTGCAGAAACTCAAACCCCCAAATAATAACAATAACTGATGCAAAAGATTTTGTTGCTATTGGGAGTACTAAATATACAAAAATATATACTTTCAAGATGGCGTCTGCGATGGCTGCTGGGAGCTTAAAATGGCTATGTCTCAATTACTATTTAACCTAGAATGGTGGTTTTGGTGTCTAACCCTAGGTTTTAGGGAATAAGGAACGCAACTGAATCAGTGAAATTATCCTCAGTTAATTATTTATTGCCAAATCCAAGATGGCGTCCCATCAATAGCTGTACAGCATTGTTATTTTGATAATGGCAGGTATGCGTTTTCAGCAATTCTATGTTTTCTATTAAATTCCAATGTGTATCAGATTGTGAGGATGTTCCTTGGTTCCCCATGAAGATCTCTGAGCTTGACCAGTGCTCTCACAGGGTGCTGATGTACGGAACAGAACTGGACGCTGATCATCCTGTGAGTTCCACAGCAATGACACCTTGCGCAGGGGCGTCACAAGAGGGGGGGAGTGGGACTGAGTTACTAGGGCCCAAGGTGGAGGGGCCTTAATTATTATATACTTTAGCTATTGAAAAATAGCAGATATACAAGCTCACAGCGCTGCACTGATTGCCGCGCTGCGAGCATGTTTTGGGGGGGGGTAATATTTAAATACATAATGGATATATCAACAAATCAATGTGAAAACAACGACTATAACAAGTCTGATTAACCACTTAAGCCCCATTTTATACTTTGTTCTGCAACCGTGTCATATCAATCTTCAAGCTCACAAAGTGTTGTGATGTGATGCATTGTGAGCTTGTAGATCTGCTATTTTCCGTAATTAATTAAAACAAATAAACTGATGAACTGTCGCACCCCTAACAGAGTTATTCAAAGAACAATTTAAAACACTGCTTGCTATTAATGTAGCTTGGGACACATTAGCTGATGTCTTGAATTCTTCCTGCCAGGGTTTTAAAGATGATGTTTATCGCCAGCGAAGGAAATACTTTGTGGAAGTGGCCATGAATTACAAATTGTAAGCATTTACTTCCATATGTTAATGTTGAATTGTGTGTGTGTGTGTGTGTGTGTGTGTGTGTGTGCGTGCGTGCGTGCGTGCGTGCGTGCGTGCGTGCGTGCGTAGTACATTGTACATGGAACGAACTATTTTGAGATGGGGGTCCGTGGCCAAATACATATAATTTTAGGGGTCCTTCACATGAAAAAGTCTGAGCACCACTGACATTGAAACATAGTTTTTTTCAAAAAGCCATTGAAGGATTTAGAAGACTCTTATAGAATCGGGTCAAATATATTCAAAAATAGCAGATCTGTGAGCTTGTAGATCTGCTATTATTCAATAGCTAAAGCACAAAATAATGCGTAATAATGTGTTCCCAGTCTAAATGGGTTAAACCCCCCATGAATGTTCTTCATGGGGGGCCCGCAGTGAATCCTTGTACCCGTGCAGGGCCCAGAATTTGGTGTGACACCCCTGACTGTGGTGCTCTGTTCTTGCCAGCGGACAGCCCATTCCCCATGTGGAGTACACTGCAGAGGAGACCAGGACCTGGGGTGTGGTCTTCAGGGAGCTGACCAAGCTTTACCCCACCCACGCCTGCCGAGAGTACCTCCAGAACCTCCCCCTCCTCACCAAGCTATGCGGCTACCGCGAAGACAACATCCCTCAGCTGGAAGACGTGTCTTTGTTTCTGCGAGGTGCCGTGCACAGCCTGCACTTTAAGATCTATATGAGGCATTGTGCTACATTTATGAGAATGACTAATTCCTGTTTGTGTTAGTGAAGCTATCCCTAAACTATAGCTCTAATATAAATAGGCCTAAGTATATTTTTAGTTTATTGAAAGCATGACTATTCAGATAATTTGTGTTCTGGCTTTTAACATTAGTTTTACTCCATGTCATAAATATCGATTTAATAAAGTAGGATCTGAATAGGTGGTAGATTCAAGACCAACTATTTTCTTCTTTACAGGTAAAAAAAAAGCATGTGTGAACTCAGCATGTAATTCTTCTTAGTAACTTTTATACTGTATTACATTACGAATGATAATGTTGCTTTAGTAGCAGCAGCAGTACTAGTAGCTCTACTACTGTATATTTTACCATATTCACATGCCAATCATTTTGCTCTTATGTCATAATGTAAGAGCAAAATGTGAATTTTGAGTACATAGTCAAAAGTCATTATTGTGGTGTTACCATTTGTTTCAGAGAGGTCAGGATTCACAGTGCGTCCTGTAGCAGGATATCTGTCTCCCAGAGACTTCCTAGCTGGTCTGGCCTATCGAGTCTTTAACTGCACTCAATATGTCCGCCACAGCACCGATCCTCTCTACACACCTGAACCGTGAGTCTCCTGCCCCCTTTGCTTTAACTGCACCTCTGCATAAAGACCATAAACACAGTTACTGTACACACGTTCCCTACAGCAGTGGTTCTCAACCTGTGGGTCGGGACCCCCAGAGGGGTGCCCAAAATATTTTGGGGGGTCCCCAGATGATTAACTTAATGTGCAACATTGTTTTCTCACTCAACAGTAAACAAACAAACATAACGTTTAAGCGTATTGCACATTTCTAAAGTGACAATTTATAGAACCGTGTTATACAAAATGTAATGCCTCAACTCTTAGTGCTCGTCAGGGTGGGGGGGTCCCCAGGTAAAATATGATTATTTTGGGGGTCGCGGCCTGAAAAGGTTGAGTAGAACCACTGCCCTACAGCACCTGCATACCAAGCACACAGAGCTCCTATTCAGATAACATACACGCTTACACAAGCTTGTGCATGTATGCACGCAGTGCACACACGCAAGTCAATCTATTCACTGTATACAGTGACTGTATACAGTCTATGAATTTGATATTTTCATTTGGACACAGGGACACATGTCATGAGCTACTGGGCCACGTTCCACTCCTGGCTGATCCAAAGTTTGCCCAGTTTTCCCAGGAAATTGGCCTGGCATCTCTAGGATCATCAGATGAGGATGTACAAAAACTGGCAACAGTATGGATGCTATGTGATTCTTCATATTTTGTTCATTTATTCTGATATCCATATACAGTAAATATATCCAACTGTATTGATAGATGTTTTTTATATATATATATATATATAGAGCCTATATATATATACTTTATATGTATTTGCATGCTACTTTCACAGGTTAATGCAAACTCATGGTCACTCAGGGTGTGTTTCATCTAACACATACTCAACCAAATGACAGTGTATTCTATATTTTCCACAGTGCTATTTCTTCACCATTGAGTTTGGGCTTTGCAAACAAGATGGCCAGCTGAGAGCTTATGGGGCAGGTTTGCTGTCCTCTATTGGAGAACTAAGGGTAATGCAGCCCATATACTTGTGTTACCTCATGTCATATATGCATCAGTGTATATATGACAGTGCTGTACAGTTTTTTTTTTTTTTTTTATAATGACCGATACTGTATATCGGTCATTATTTAACATCTTTATCTGGAATTATGCAGCCGATGTGTTCTGATTCGTAACCACGCTCAACCCGGCGTCCCTATTTTGTGCATGTCGTTACCAGTAAGACGCCCTAAGGACGATAAGTGAAACAACAGAGATTGTCCATATATGGGCATTCCCAGAAATGGGCTTAATATTGATGACATCAGGGATCTTGGCCATATGGAGCGCGACATGAGGCGTGACGCACGGACAGACAGACATGATCCGCAGGTTTTCATACTAAATGCAGCAATAAGAGACATTTTTCAAGTCTTCAAATATTTTCCAAAATTGCCAATCTACAAGCTCACACCATCAGCTTAGTGGCCTTGTGGTTAGGGGGTCTGCCCTGAAAATAGGAGGTCAGGGTTCAATCCCCAGCCGAGTCATACTAAAGACTACTAATGGTACCCAATGCCTCCCTGCTGGCATTCAGCATCAAGGGGTGGATTGGGGGTAAACCCCTGCGACATACTAGTGTCATGTCCAGGGCGTGTACTTGTATGCTAAGGAAACAGGAGATACTGTAGGCTCCTGACCTATTGTCCACATCGCTCTGGAACTGTTGGTCCCCAAGGCGACACTTTGTGAGCTGGTAGATCAGACTTTATTTTTATTATCTAATGTTTTCAAATTGAATAGAAATGATTTTGCACTTTTTGACCAACACATCATTCAAACATCAGTAATCAGTGGGCTAAGACTCCAAAATCAGGATCGGCCTCTCTCTCATTCTTAACCCTGTTACAAACAATGGGAATGAGAATCAGTTGCTTTGACTTCATGAATTCATGACTTTGTGACACCTCCATTCCCCCAGCATGCCTTGTCTGATAAAGCTTGTGTGAAGATGTTTGACCCTCGGACGACCTGCCACCAGGAGTGTCTCATCACGACCTTCCAAGATGTCTACTTTGTCTCTGAGAGCTTTGAGGAAGCCAAGGAGAGGATGCGGTAACATACATTACATACATTTCTCACAGCCAATGTGGTAAAACTCAGAAACGTAGTTAAAGAACAGATGTTGTCGGTTTGGAAATATGTGTCTCGTCTCTATGTTTATCATTATACTGTATCTAAAGACAAAAGATCCTGTCTATCTCCAGTGTAAGAGTTGCCAGATTTTCAATCGTGAATATTCTTAAAACCTTGGGGTACTATCATTTACCGTATTTTAAACACTCATTAAATGCGCTTTGTTAAAGTCATTTTAATTGTCAAATTAGTATCCAATTTTGAAAAGAAAACATTGCAATTATTTTCCGCATCCTCTTCCAACACAATCTCAAATGTCTCTTCACCAATGCCATATCATCCAGGTCCTTGAATGTGAAGTGCAGTGTATAGAAATACATTTGTCAACAGGTTTTGCATATGGTTTTACATGCCACCTTGAACATGACCCTCCCTCTCTGACAGGGAGTTTGCCAAGAGCATCAAGAGGCCTTTCTCTGTGTATTACAACCCCTACACTCAAAGCATCGACCTGCTGAAAGACACCCGAAGCATTGAGAACGTGGTCCAAGACCTCCGCTGTGACCTGACAACTGTATGTGATGCCCTTGGAAAAATGAACACATACCTGGGCATTTGAAGTATATTTATGGGTGAAGGCTTTAGTAATTACATCCCAATATGAGCTCCAGGACTGAATCAGTATCATTTCTTTTGACCGACATTTGTGTAGAATTCGATAACAGTAGCGTCTATATTCTGTGTTGATAGGTTTCAGTAGTTTGTGTGTACATGCAAATAAGAGGGAACAAATGGCTTGTACACTAGTAGTGCACAGGTAGATAATAAAGAGAAATGAAACAAAATTGCTACAAATATATATATTCAGTCCAAAGGTGTTGGCGAGACTATGCTTTCACCCCTGTACGTCCGACTATGTTTTCACTCCTGTACGTCCGTCAGATTAACATTTCTACCATAGTGCATTTTCTTCAAAACAGTTTTTGCTACAACTCCTACAAATTTTGTCCAAAACTCACACAAATTGGTACACACATCTCTGGGGTCAAGTGATGAAGTTAGATTTTTCAAGTGGCTACAGTATGACCACTGTGCTCCGAGGATAAAAGTGTGTTACGAGGAGCACACTTTTAACAGGGTTCCACGGTCATGAAATTCCTGGAAATATTTTTAAATTAGATTTTCTTTTTCTTTCTTTTTTTCCAGTACTGGAAACGTTTTGGAATTGATCAAGGGTCCTGGAAGGTTATGCATTTTTTGGCTATGCGGTTTTTTTGGCTATTGATTTTTCAAAACATGTATAACATGTAACATAAGATGTTTTTCGCCAAAGAAGCGTGATTGCAGCCTAAATGTATGTGACAAAAACAGATCTACAATCTCATTCTATGACCATTCTATGCTTTATTCTAAGCCAGTGTGTCTAACCCAGTACCCCCTTTACCCTGCAACAACATTTTGCTTATAAAACTGTAATTCAAATATAAATAAATAGTGATATCTGATGCTATTTCAAGAATATAAAATCACGAATAAGGAATGGAGTAAAAGAGTTTCAAACGGTTTTCATGTCAATAACTTCAATACATTCAAACAACTTTAAAACACATCCCAGTTGCCTGGTACCATGTCATTTGGATTAGCAACTCTGGCTCATATCAAGTCTCTCCATTTGTCATCATTAAACATAACAGTACATGTTTTTCCCCTCCTAATTCAATTGTAGTCAATTATTTAAGTATGAAGTTTCTGAGTACCCCCTGCAGTACCTCCGCCCCCTAGCGCTGAATGGTTGTTATATAGGCCTGGAAATTGGGAAAGGTTTTGGAAATTCATTGGTTAAAATGTGTGGGAACCCGGTTTTAAGTTTCTTTTTTTTATGAACATTAGGGCAAAGGAAAGTCATTTTCAGTCAAAGCTAAAGGTTTAAGCTCATGTTTAAATTCATGTTTCCATCTGCTGTTTCATCGGCTGTTGACAATAATGTAAAGTTTTTTCTAAAAGGAAGTATTTAGAACTAGAAGGCGTTTTTAGAATTGGCCTGATTAAGTATAGTTATAAGATAGAATTTAGAAGTTAGAACATGAATATATTTTTACAGAAGCTCAATAGATTACAATATATTTTGTTCAAAATGAATCTAAAACCAAATGATCTAGTGTTCATATACTACCACCACTACTGTGTAGAAACAAACATGCTATGATGTAAATCTTTGAGAGCGCTTGTGGTTAACTCATGAAATGCATGAATATTTAAATATTCATGCATTAAAATACATGTAGGCGACACAATCACAAAACAATGTGTATACAATGACTTTGTTCTTAAAGAAAACAACCTTTTGCTCATTTATAAGTGACATCATCGTTTGCAACTCACTGATATTTTCAGATTTTTTTGTTTATTAGTACAATCATACAATTCTGTACAATGACAGAAGAATATAAAAATAGAGGAGAAAGAACAATGTACTATAGACAGAGATATAAATAAATATAACACTATTTCCACGTTCACAGCCACCTACGTTGATGCTTATTCATTTGAATAACATAAACAATGCATCATATTGAACAGACACCTCATGGATACTTTGGCTTTTGTGTTTGACACAAATGCTCAGTTTAGCAATGAATGGAAATGTCTTCTATACCTTTATTTCTATGACTATAGAGCAGCATCTTTCTCTCAATTGATCACATAGAGAAGAACAGTTTAATTTTATTTTTTTAATGTTATTTAATATTATGGGTTTCGACCCCACAGTGAGTCAATTTGAGTCTGGATGTGGAAGCAACTGAAATGTCTTACCACTTATCCTTTAACTTCTTTGCCCTTTTTTTTTTACTATTTTGAAAAACATTTTAAAATACTTCAAATAGCCGATCTACATCGACAGATTCGACAAGTTGTGAGCTTGTAGATCAGCTATTTGAAATATTTAAAAATGTTTTTAAAAATAGTAAAAAATGGCAAAGAGTTTAGGGATAAGGGGTAAGGCATGGATGAAAATAGGGCCCCTAGTCTCCAGACTGTCTCCAGAGCAGTTCATTACATTCAAACATTACATTGCACTCATTTTGAAATGTTGGTACCATCATTTTTGTCAGTGGGAAGAACGTGGGCTTCTTCAGAACGGTGTGTGAATGTCTGGGTGAACCACAGATCCCAGCGGTTTTAATCAACATCACTACTGCTAAACACGGCATCCTAGATGAGACACAGAAAATGACACATTCAGAAATGTCTTACAACATGCTGATAGCTAACCAGTGTGTCGACCCCAAACAATCAGATTGATTCTGACTGGATGCTTTGTGCTGCGTGCCCCTTCATTAGTTTCCTTTCTTTCAACCCAATATATACATATTTTTTTAATTAAAGAATCACTTCAGAATTGTGATGTATTCTGCTATGATTCTATAAAGAGCTATAAAAAAACAGGCTGGCTACAGTATAGCGGTACCATATAGCCTATGTGTCACAACGTGAAGTGCTGCGAGCTTGTAGATCTGCTTTTTTCAATGAATGTCACCATCGTACGATGGAGTATAAACTAGAAGCAGTGCTCTTCCGAGCACAGGTCTCTATAATAAGCCAATGTGAAAAGAGTGCCATGTCTTCTTCTGCCTTTAACGGAAATCGGACGCTGCATTCAAGATTTAAGGCATTCTGTTCCAAAAATGTGTTTTGCAAAAGTCGACCTGCTGGTGGCGCAATAACAGGCCAATGTGAAAAGGTCCTTGTTGTTCTTTAACCTAGTTGGAATGTGTGTGCAAAATTTCATGACTTAAGCATTTTTTCTAAACGGCAAACTTTGGAAGCCAATTAGGATTGAATATGAAATATCGGACAGATCTGTCTTGATCACATGACTATAGAGATACTGTCTACCGATTTGCGTGATTTTTGGATAGAATTGGAAAGGAATATCATCATATTGTTTTACATAAGTCGGCCTACTGACGCTATAAAAGGCAGATGTGAAAATTTCAGGGCAAAGGGTTTTCCTTGGCCTCTAGGGAGTCAATCAGGATGGAATATGGGAAATCGGACAGATCCAGGTTGATCACACATGACTGTAGAGATACTGTCTACCGATGTGCATACTTTTTGGACAAAATCTGTAGGAGTACTGTAATGTGTTTCACAAAAGTCTGCCTCATGGCGATGCTATAACAGGCCCAAAAGAATGTTGGACAGATGTTCTGAATTGGCATCCAGGGAGTGTGTGTGCACAGTTTGGCAGCGAGAAGGCCAACAGTGGGGAGATTAGCTGGTAACAGACGGACGGACGGACGGACGGACGGACGGACGGACGGACGGACGGACGGACGGACGGACGATTTCATGTTATAATAACATGAAACAAAATGGTAATTTTTGTGATGAGCATTTTTTGCCACACTTGATTGTTCTCACATCAGTAAAAATGGTGGCAATGACAATACATAAACAGTAGGACCAGGACAAGGTGCTTCCAATTAATACGATTTCCACTCTAATTTCACCTAATGTGTAATGGCAATATTACCTACCATTGTCAAGACAGTCATTAAAGATTAAAGCTTATGAAACAGCCATAAAACTGCTGAAAATCCCACATCTCCTTTATTCAAGTGCGTCTTGGAACTACAGAAGAGACCCCACACCCTAAGTTGGTCTCTTTTCTGAAAATAAGTAAATTTGGTCTCATGGTCACTCACCCAGCCTCCTTGCTGCTGGACCCAAGTGGAGTGGTGCTGTTGGACGTATTGTGCCCCAAAGACGAGTGCTCTCCTCCTGGGAATGGCGTCACACATGGACAGCCTGTTTGTCACCTCGAAGGCCCAGGCGATCTGCTGCTTGGTGGGTACAGCTGCACAGCCACTGGGAGCCCGAAGGTTCTGGAGCATAGAGGTAGTCACCTTCTCAAACAGGCTGTAGGTGAGGGACTTCTGGATCTTTTGCTGGAAGGCCTTGTCCTTCTTGATCTGTAATGGCAGGTAAGAGTTGAGACATGAAGTACTTTCATGACAGTGACATAAATGCATGTGGACAGTTAAGACAAATAGGGATGGATATGGCCTATCCCTTAATTGACATCTCCCTCTCTCACTCACACACACACACACACACACACACACACACACACACACACACACACACACACACACACACACACACACACACACACACACACACACACACACACACACACACACACACACACACACACACACACACACACACACACACACACGTACCTTCTCGTTCAGCTCATCCCCAGATTTCTTAAGCAACTCCACAAGTTCCTTAATGACATCTGCAGAAGCACAGCAATCACATACTGTAATATCCAATATCACAGGTATCAACACTTTAACAAGGCAACAAAGAGGTGTATATACACCAGATGACTGGTATAGCTTTTCATTTTGGCCTATATAGGCTCCCTCTGGTGGATACATGTGCAGACAGGGTGGCATACACATACTGTAGGTATCGAAAACATTTGAATAACCTAGTGCTTCTTTGCATGTAGCTCACAAGGGTTTGCAGAACTGAGAAATCTAATATAAATATGACTATACAGTAAGAGCTGCTCAGGGTTTAGAGCAAAAACAAGTCATGACTTGAGTCTTTAGTGTTCCACACTACTAGCGCTGTGTTTCCTAAACAACTAGCACAGTTATGTAGAATTGTTTAGGTATTATCATTCTAAACCTCTTGCTGTTCTATATACAGTCAACCAGTTGAAGAAATGTAACCGTTATGAAATATCTGAGACCATGGGTGTTCTCTGTGGAAGATGCCTCTGAACATCAATTTACAATATAAGCAATAGAACATGTATTCTATTGCAAGTTTGTTTGACACTTCCTCTTACTGTACTCTTTATCTTTATTATACAATTTAGCAAAAGCCGCATCCCACTTCCATGCCCAGTCACGCCCACTCTGCCTCCACTCCAACTCAACTTCAACTCAACGGTAGGGAGAACGTACGGAAAAATACCGCCCACCTCTATGCCGATTCGCTAATCGCTAGGATCAGGGGCGTCACTTGGGTATGGCAGGGGTATGCAGCTATATACCATACCCTGGGTCCAGGGGGGAAGATAAAAGTTAGTTCGAAATATACATCCATGAATGTCTCTGGGTCCAGGGGGGAAGATACAAGTTAGTTCTAAATATAAATAATAAATGTACTTGGGTATGGCAGGGGTATGCAGCTATATACCATACCCTGGCTCCAGGGGGTCCAGGGGGGAAGATAAAAGTATAAATCCATGAATGTCTCTGGGTCCAGGGGGGAAGATAAAAGTTAGTTCGAAATATAAATAATAAATGTATCATGCCTGCTGGTAAGGTATGGCAACATGACTTGAGCTACTTCTTCTTAAAATAAATGTATCATGCCTGTTGGTAAGGTATGTCAACCATGTTGCCATACCTTAGCTTTTTCTGAACTGACGCCACTGGCTAGGAACCCGCAACACTTCCACAGGACAGACGGAACGTTGGAAAGTTAGAGCACAGTCCCACAACAGCAAGAGCATCAACACCTACTTTTTTCTCCAGTGACAATGACGACCAAAAACCCAACAACAGCACAAAAAGGTACTGGCAATTACTTTCTGTAAAAAAAAAGCACACGCGCTGGTGCTGTCTCTGTGTCCATGCATGTCCCCCTATCTGCTCTACTTGAGTAAAAAGCACAAAAGTAATGCTATTCGCTACCACCCTACGGCCGTAGCTGCAATCTAAAATGTACTCGAGTAAAAGCACAAAAGTAATGCTATTCGCTACCACCCTACGGCCGTAGCTGCAATCTAAAATGTACTCGAGTAAAAGCACAAAAGTAATGCTATTCGCTACCACCCTACGGCCGTATCTGCTCACTAAAATGTACTCGAGTAAAAGCACAAAAGTAATGCAATTCGCTGCGTCGTCTTCGTCCCTCTCTCTCCCCCTCCCTCTCTCTCCCCTCTCTCTCTACATCGTGTCTCTCTCTCCCTATTCTCTCTCCCTCCCCCTCTCTCCCCTCTCTCTCTCCCTCCCTCCTGTGTGTGTGTGTCTATAACACCAACGGCAACATCAGTTGCAAAAAGTACTCAAATGTCCACCCTACGGCCGTATCTGCTCACTAAAATGTACTCGAGTAAAATGTACTCGAGTAAAAGCACAACAGTAATGCAATTCGCTGCGTCGTCTTCGTCCCTCTCTCTCCCCCTCCCTCTCTCTCCACATCGTCTCTCTCTCTCCCTATTCTCTCTCTTGCAAACGCGCGCGCGCGTGTGTCCCCCTCTCCCTCTCTCCCCTCTCTCTCTCCCTCCCTCCTGTGTGTGTGTGTCTATAACACCAATGGCAACATCAGTTGCAAAAAGTACTCAAATGTTTTTACTTAAGTAAAAGTACTCCAACTACAAGGAACATGCCTGTATTCGAATGTGTTACTAGACTAGAAGTATTCCCATCATCAATCCACTGACACCGACATAAGCTATGAACAACAAGATGTGTGTAAAATTACCTAAAAACATGTACTTTCGAACATCAACCAGGTACAGTAACTTGCACTCAGTGGCTGTTATTTAATTCTGCAAATCAAACCCTCAATAATGAATAAGTAATTTTGAGGCAGACACATAGTAAATAGGCTACTGTGGATGCGATAAATTTGGTGTGTGGGGGGGGGGTCTCAAATGTTTTAAAAAAGGAAAAAAAAAAAAAAAAGTTTAAAAAAAAAATAATAAAAAAATAATAATAAATAAATAAAAAATTGGGGGGGGGGGGAACTATTGTGGCGGAACTATTTTTTTTTTTACTTTTTTTTAGTAAAGAAGCGGGCGTGGACTCTAGATGTGAGCGGGCCGTAGGCCCGCGAACCTCTAGTCTTATACAAATGACTGAAATCAGCTGTGGCAACTGAGAATCCATGGCTGTTACAGTTTTACAGCTGACTGAACTGCATGGATAAAGGACGAGTGGGCACCTAAACATTGTGGGGCACCTCAATGTTATATTGCCTTTTTTTTCCTTTATATTAAAAATAATTAAAATTTGAAAATGGTCTTAAGTAAATGAGTCTGAAGAAGAGCTGTATGCTCGAAACGTCACAACATTTATGTATTTATTTATTTTTCTTAAAGTTGTACCATGTAACTTTTTTTATAAAACAAATCTTAAAATTGTCCTAACTCTTAAATCGCTAAAGTTTTAGAACACCCACTCCGTTATTTTCAGCTTCTGAAGCCTTCTCTTTATATGTTTTCTATGATCCTGACCGGGGTCCGGTTTTCGCGCAAAAATTACGTCATCATACACTATCGGCCAATCACAGCGAGGGTTATACACTGCCGGCCAATCACAGCGCATCTTGAAGTGGGGTCGCTAGCTATCACAATAGGGCGGCCATATTTGTAGGCGCCCGTGTGTCTCTATCTATACTCGGGTGAAACACTCCGTTTCTCCGGAATGCCTGAACGCACAGGAACCAGGGACCCCTCTAAAGATAGATCTCGGCGAGGTGGAGGCAGACGCGGGGGTGACGCGGGGGTGTGAGGCCCGGTCCGCGGCGAAAAACGGCCGAAAGACGCGGATGCTACTGACCACTAGTTGAGCAACTTACACAGTATAGCTTTAAAGATGGTCTGATCCCCCTGGTGCTGTCACCAGGATAAATGTGTATATTGCCTACTTCCTGTACCTAATGATTAAAGTGCTGCTAATTCTTACAAATCGCGAGTCAGGAGTCAGGACATGATTCGATTCTAAAGCCTGATTTACGCTTTGTCGTACAATGGAGTATAAATCAAGCATAATGTTGTGGTTCCCAAAGCGAGTGATAATACCCACCATCATCAGTTCCATCAGACTCCAGGTCAGACTCCAGGTCATCTTCATGAATCAGAGCACTATCAGCAATCTGAACCAGGTGGTTTGTAACTCTACCCAAGGTGCTGCCTACAGATGCATAAACAGAAATACACACAGACAGAAACAAACCTTCAGCTGCAATATTAAATTAATGCATAAATGATAAATATACAACAGATTGTTCCTCTGGCCGCACTGTTCACATTGCCATCATGAATACAGGAAAACTCGACCTAAAACAAACTCGACCTCATTCGCACAACCGCGTGTTTCAAAAAATTTGATTCGAGTAAATTTACCCCCATTGATTCCGGATGGGGACCCGTTTCATCCGGAACGAATGGGGGTACATTTATTGTTATCACATTTTCGTCTTAGGAATGCGACAAAAAACTAAAAATATTATTGAACTCTAGTCTCCATGGCGTGACTAATCAATAAAAAAAAAGTCATTTTGGGGGTGAACAACTCCTTTAAGCTAGATGCAGAATAGACCAAAATCTAATCTTTGCTTCTGGGGGTCCCTGGAACAAAATATTTTGTGATAGGGCTCCATCCGTGAACAAAATATTTTTAGATGGGGGTCCGTGGCCAAAAACACATTTTGGGGGTCATTAACCACTGATAGGCACATCTACAAATGTGCCTATTTCTGGAAAAAAAAAAGAAAAAAAAAAAAACACGGACCCCCATCGCAAAATATTTTGTTCCAGGGACCTTCAGAAGCAAAGATTTGATTTTAGTCTATTCTGCATCTAGCTGCCATACTGTTATATTTCATAATACTGTTAATCTGTGAACGTTGTCCAGGTAGATTTCCCTCACAGTTGAGGTGCATACCTGTATATTTAATATCAAGTTAAAACTTGAAATAGTGCTTCTATTTTCTATCAAAATAACCTACCAGGAACTCTACTTGAGTCGAGCTTTAAGCAGCATGCGGTGGGCTTGGGTCCCATCACCCGAGCATGGTCCTGTTTCTTGGAGTTTACAGAACCTTTGCACATTCTGGGGAACCTCTGAGTCTGTTGTCTCCTCGTGGTGCAGTACGCCTCGAGCAACCGGTACTCCTCAGATTCCTCCATTGACTCTTCCAAATTGGCCCCTCCATTTCCCCAGCTCTCCATTTGACCAGCTGAGAGGCACAAACTGTAAAGACACATGATTTCCAAGAGAGAATGCAAACTTGTTACTTTATTATAATTTTTTGCTCAAAACTGGTGTTGCTCTGCTCTGATGAAGAAATTGTACTTAAGTTGTAGGGCCTCCTACTCCAGCAAATTAAAGGACCAGGTCACCTCTGGGACAACCAGATCTTATTTTATTGTTGTTTGGGACACGATCAACACAATCCTGAGTAATTGTTTGTGTTCAATCTGTGTTTTTAGATATTTTAGTATTTCAGTATGCTACAACTGGTCATATGATGCATTTTGCATCATATGATGCATGAGATGATGCAATATCATGCTACAAAGCATCATATGACCAGTTGTAGCATGCTGAAATACTAAAATATCTAAAAACACAGATTGAACACAAAAGATTACTCAGGATTGTGTTGGTTGTGTCCCAAACAACAATAAAATAAGATCTGGTTGTCCCAGAGGTGACGCTGACCTGGTCCTTTAAGGTTCAGAGTCCTCACTAACCAGACAAAACGTGCACATATATATTGTATGATGATGACAACAGGCATAGTTTATCTCGAGACCAGATTATCCCGAGACAGAGTCAGGTGAGCTAAGGAGAGGTGCCACCACTCAAAAATATGTAGCCTACTTAGTCTAAACATTCCGGAGAGCTTCCTGATGGATAGATTACACTTTGGATTACACTTTGGAGCAAATGCAAAATATAAGGTGCTCCCTATTTGCTCCAAGTGTAATCTATCCATCAGGAAGCTCTCTGGAATGTTTAAGTACATATTTTTGAGCGGTGGCACCGTTTTAAAGACACAGCCAGAAAAAAATATGTATGGGGGTTTTATATACACAAACCGGGAATATCGGCATTTGACAACCCGATTAGCATTTACTGTAGGCTAAAGAAAATATGCAAACCACCAGGAGGTACATGTCGTCATCTGCTCGCAAAACCCACACAAGATAATAAGTATGAATGAGTGAGAGAGTGACCCTGCCTTGAATGTCAACGTCTACTCACTGTGTAAAATGTTTTGTATAAATGTAACACTGCTCCCCCGGGTCAGCATTTACTGTAGCCTACGTCGTCTTCCATTATAGCTTGAGTTGTTTTCGGGGGAACTAAACTGTTGAAAGCATAGGGGTTGAAAGTTCTAAACTTCCCCCTTCCGCTTGACAGCAAGAGCGAGTGTGTTGAGTTCCGCACGCAGTCTACGTCTACTGCCACTAGAGGGCACCATTCAACCCCCATTAGACTTACTGGCTAGTGCAGGTGTGGGCATTGGGCAACTGTGATGATGGAGAGGTTTTGAGCTTGTAGATCTGCTATTCTTGCTATTTTTGAATTGGAATCCTAAATGTTTTTTTTTTGTTATTCTTGAATTGGAATCCTGAAATGTAACATTTCTTACTTAAATTCAACAGCATTTATATGTTCTTATGTTAACTTTATGAACTTAAATACATTGGATATAAAAAAAACAGTGCTTCAAAAAAAGTCATTAAGCTACTGATATAGACTGAAGTAATGAAAGTGGGTCATGTTTGGAATTGTAACAGCTGAAATCAATAATATATTATTACAGTATTCCGATATTAACCTGAGGGACGCATTAAGTGAAGGTGGGGGCCGCATGTGGCCCTCGATCCGCCAGTTGCCCATGTATGGGCTAGTGACTACTGTGTGTTCCAGTGAGAAATTCCCCTATTAACACCAAATTGCGAACGGGTCTACAGGCCAGGTACTGTATTATCAAGAACCTTAGTATGGATCAATTAATCTTCCCCCCACGTGTGTGTGTGTGTGTGTGTGTGTGTGTGTGTGTGTGTGTGTGTGTGTGTGTGTGTGTGTGTGTGTGTGTGTGTGTGTGCGTGCGTGCGTGCGTGCGTGCATGCGTGCCTGTCTGTGTGCGTGCGTGCGTGCGTGCGTGCGTGCTTGCGTGTGTGTGTACTAGGCAAACATGTCCAGACCACATTGTTGTCACGAATTTGCCCATAAATGTAACTTTTCCGGGGAGATTTGCATGATGGAAGTTGTTTGACAAACAACTCCTTGTAAACATGCGTGCATTGTGCACAGTTTGAGACCAAGTCCACTGGACCATCACAGGTGTAGGCCTCCATGCAAACTATATCCGGGAGAATCTCAATGTAAAGGGCGAAGAGAAGAGGGGAGGCAAACACTTCATATCACCTTGCGACCATCAACCATCTGACTATCTTGTCAACCTCTTGTCCCAAAGGTCAGTTCAAACTCAGATATTTTCTGTCTGTATAGGCCTATTTCTTATCTATATATAACTATAACTATATATACTGTATATATATTCATTTGTATGATCTGACCCACAGTGAACCAGTCACACTTCACAGCAAAGAACCCTGCATTTCCAGAGAAGATTCACAATGGGCAACAATAGTACATCGTCTTCTGTGAACAACAATGGCAGCAGCAGCAGCAACAGCAGCAGCGGGGGAATGCCCCCATACCAATACCATGGTGGTTTCTCATTCTTTGCCTTTTCAGAGAGTAACATTGAAGAGATAATTAACCAGTGTCACTTGCACGGTGACTCCATGATTTTGCTCGGCATCAAAATCTTCATACTGGTGACCGGCCTTCCTGCCAATGCAGGCTTGATGTGGATACTGCTCAGCAGTAAGCGAGCACTGTCAGCCTCTGAGGTACTTGGAGTCAACCTCTCCATTCTGGACATACTCTTTTGTCTCTGCTTGCCTCTGGGCATCTATGACACCGTGCATGAGCTCTCTAAAGAGGCTACAAACATTCTGGAAGCCCTCTCTGCCCTCAATTCATTTGGCTGCCCGCTGTTGTTGACGTTCATGTGTTTTGAGCGTTATTTGGCCGCAGCTCACCCCATTGCCTATATGAGGCTTGGTAAATGGGAGTACCGTGCTGTACTGTGTGCTTGTGGCTGGGTTCTCACCCTTGTTGTGGCACTGCTGGCCTATTTTCTTGAGTCGTTGTCCTTGACTATATACTTGACCCTCACTACCTCTTTGATGTTCGGGCTCATGCTGCTGAGTATGATCGGTATCGTGCGGGTTCTGTGCCAAAGTGGGCCAAGTGAGGTCTCAGGATCCCACGTGCCACTCAAAAGAAGGGCTTTAAATAATATTCTGGCAGTAATGGTACCATCATTTGTGGCGTATGGACCACTTGTGGTCATGCTTCCGTTTATGTTTGTGATAAACTCCCAGGAGGGGCAAGCTAGTGTCACACAATGCAATGTCCTGCAGGTGCTCCTGGCTTTCCCAAACTTTGGCCTGTACATTGGGCCCATGTTCTATCTGTCTCGATTCAGACAGTTAGCCTGCAGGAAGGAGAATAAAGAACAAACCCAAAACACTAAAATAGAGGCAGAATAGAAATCTGTTGCACTGTGACTTATGTAGTCTTCATAGTGCGTTGGCTTTTTTGGATCTTGGCAAGTCTTTGCCTAGATGTTTATTTGTTTGTTTTTTCAACATCTTGAACTAATTATAATTTTAAATACCATGGAAAATAAGCTAACTATAGAATGTGACATTATTTGTGACAATGGAACCAGATGAGCCGAGTGCTTCAGGGGTTTAGCAATAGGGTGATACTTCCAGTCCTGTGGTGTTTGAGGTGCTTGAAGTTAATATACTGTAGAGTTAAATCGGGGTCTCATCGACATCAAGTGACATATTTGTATTGTCAGAAACATTTGTCATTATTGGGAGTGATTATAAGTGTGAACTGTCAAAATACTGTAGCATGATTGTCTAAATAAAGTAATATTGCAGTAATAGTCATCAATTCTGTTGTTTAATCTGTTGTAACCTTTTAATTAGTCTATTCCATAGCTCTACTGTATTGCATGTTTTACATATATTTCTCAGGAATCGTTGCTCAATGTGAAACGAAACATGCAAAATGTCTTTCCACAGAAATAGAAAGGCTGTGCACTGGGCTGTAATTTTTCAACTCATATAAATAGCAGTGGATGTGATTGTCATTAGGATTGCAGAGTCATTATATGTGTAATTAAACTAGTCCGGATTATAGTTACAGTACCTATAGTGACACTTCTCAATTCCTCTGTGTATAATTCCTTATGATACACATTTCAACACAGTTTAGAACATAGAAAACAAGTTCATATCCAACCAATTACAAAATAACATTTTGCGAAAAGAAATATCTGTCTGTTAGAATCACTGATATATCACTTGAACTGAGAAACAATGGGTCAAATGTCTCCTTGACTTCCACACGCTGATCTCCATGAACAATCTCTTCCAACCTGGGTCTGTCCAGCACCATCCACAGTCTGTGCTTCAGTTTCATCGGCTCGAAACTGTTAAAACATGACCAGCCGCAGATAACAGGCAACACTGTGCTGTAGAACACCTTGTAATGCTCAACACTCAGGCCATGAATCACTTCAGCAGAGGTTGGTCAGTTAAAGAGACTGTGTTCGGATTGTAATAACCTTTACACAGAGCAGCCACCGCCATGGTTCTCTTCTTCTTTGGGCTTCTGGTGTTGTTGTCAGGATGTTTCTGTCAAACGGCACCAGGCAATTGCTGAGGTTTTGTCATATTTTCCTCCCTTCTGAAATGTTAAATAAAATGCCTTATAGGGCTGAGCAAAATATAGTCTAGATATTATATCAATATCGTCATATGAGACTATATCGTCTGGGATTTACGATACTGTAATATTGTGTTGTTACTATATAGCACCTAGGCCACCACAGGTAATTATTTATCAGAAGTGTCATTGTAAATATTATGTGAAAGCATAAATAACCATCCCCACAATATCGATATCATGGTATTTGGTCCAAATAGCCCTGCACTACTTACGGTATAAAGCTATAATTAAGAACAGTGACCCATTTGGAGGGATTTGTCAAGACTATTTGAACATCTACATCTACATCTACAAAAGGCTAGGTGTCAACCAATAGATTTCTATAGATGGCAGTAGCAGACTTCTCCTTGACCTGCAAGCTCATTCGTGAGCTTGTGCCTTCAGCCAGCTCACTTCTAACTGTGAGCTGATAACTGGCAACCCATGGTGGCTGTGACATCACCCGTTTTGAATGATATCATGAGATACAATAACAGATTATCCATTCTATCGCATGATAACAATTGAAACGGTGGACATTTTTGACCTGAGGGTCAGCAGAAGGTTGCCAGTGCCATTCTAAGCCTGCATGCCCACTGCTTTTGAAAAAGGTATTTGTACGATTAAAGGTGTTATAAGTGATTGTCACTGTGAGTTATCTCTCCTGGTGGTATTAAATTGATACCCCAACACCTAAAAATGTGAAACATTTTCTGTTTAGCCTAAAACTGGGGGATGGGATTGGGCGAGACCCATGTTATTGAACCAGCAATTCACTAGAGCAAGTATTGGGAATAGGCCTATAGAGCTATTTAACACTTACTGTAAAAAATAATAATCTCGACGCTGGTGAATGCTACCGGTATGCTCCCCAGGTTCTATGTTCCCCACTTACCACCTAAACCTAACCTTAACCCTAACCCTAACCTCAGTAAAACTAACGCTGGTGAATGCTAACCTGGTGAAATGCTAACCTGCAGACGCCATGGGGAATGTTAACCTGGTGAATATTAACCTGTGGGGAACATAGACCCTGGGGAACATTAAACATAGGGAGGACCCCAGCTACCTCATCCATTTGACCATATAGGCTACTTATATTCAAATTAATAAATCTGACCCGGAAATAGCACGTGATGGATGACCTGCCAACTTCCAAGTGGATAATGAGGTCATAAAGTCGGACATTCCGCCCCCTTGTTTGTGTTGTAAGATAAGTCTGTAAGTAGGCCTATAATCCTTCACCTGTGATTAATAGAAATAGTCCAAAAACAGAATGTTCTTTTATGATTCAAATAAGCGAGGAGGAACATGCAAGGCATATGGGGTTATTTACAGAATGATCAGGCCTATTATTATTATTATTAAATCATAATTATAATGTATTTATTTATTTTAAATCGAATTTTGGCTATTTGAGATTGGCTTATCGAATTTCAATTCTTTTTTACTTTATTTGCTTTATTCTGAATTTGCCAACAATGCTGAAAGTGAAATTAGTTATTGAAATGTCAATGGGAGAAACAAAGCGTGCTAGAAAATCTAAAGGCTTTTATTTAAAATCTGGTATTTTGCTTCCATCTTTCGTTTAAATCAATATCATATTGTCAAAAGGCTATGCAGTGGCCGCTGCAGTCTTTCGTTATCCTCAGGATTTTTGGTGTGAAATATGAGGCAGAAAGGCAGCCATTAATTGTCTGTTTCTCCCTGTAGCTTCAGCCAAACCAGTTGAATTAGCCTTGATCAATATGTGCCACCATAGAGAAGCACACTATCTATTATTCCAACCCCTTGGCTATTAGATGCCATTGAGCTGAATTTAATGAACTCCAATTTAGTCACATTCTCTGGGTTCTTCGCAGACAATGGTTATTGGCAAGTTGTCACTGACATTGTAAACCGTTACAGTGGACCTGCCATTGTTGTCCCAATTTAGACCAGCAGGGGGCAATCTAAAACAATATAAAGGCTTCCTGAATACATGGCAGCCTGTGGAATTGTGCTTCTTTATCTCAGGCCATCCATTCAACAATAAGTAGGCTGTTGTTATTAATTAACTGAAATTAACCTGAACAAACAAATGTATAGGCCTACAAAATAATCACCCATGAATGATGACATATCGACAGCAGCCCTTTACCCATTTGGTAATTATATGAGTAGCCTAAATTAAATTGTATACTTTTTTCCTAAAACACTATTCTAATCTAGATAAAGCTGCGTAATCTTACACCAAGATGCGTCTTTTAAATTAGACAGTGATGAAAAACATTTGTATTCTTATTAGATTCCACCGTTTCCATCCAGACATTGCAAGCATCCACCTGCGCTATGTGCCTGCCTGGCTGCCTTTGTATTGGGCTTCTTTCATCTTTGAAGCTAGTGTGTTGTGTGCAGTGCCGTTGCCTGGCAGTGGTGTCGGCAGTATCCGTGCATCCTCTCCCACGGGACTGCCCGTGGAAAGCAAGAAATAGAAGCAGGGAGGAGAGAAGAAGCGCTAACGGTCACACATAGCAGCAACACACAAAACCTGGCTGCGCCAGTGCGCCTCGCCCGCCGCCTCGGAACGGCAACTCCGTTGGTTGCCTCCCTCTGCTGTTTTAAGTTTTGTCCCACGTCGTGGAACGAGGACCTATTGTAGCGCGAGACCTAAAAACGAACCACCGTTGCTGAATGCTAACTGTCACAATTGATTGCATTTGGAGTTTTCAAATAAGAAGGAAGGCTGAGAGTGAGAGAGGCTCTGTCGAAAAGAAGCAGCAGAAGAAGAAAGGGACGGGGAGTTAACGGTCGAGCAAAACTCTTCACACACAGCGTCCATGGTGAGAGCTGCAAAGGTGAGGCACTCTTTGTTCATTTCTTTCTTTGACCATTTCTTTCTTTAACCATTTGCATTTTTCTTTTCGTTTTCTAACAAGAAATAACAAAATATTTAAGGTTGTCAAATATTGGATTGCATATAGGCTATATGCAATCTTTTTCACAGAATTAAATGTTTTCTGAATAAAGTTAACATTAATACTGCCATGAAAATACATCTGGGCATTTTAAAAGTTTTCAACATATAGGCCTAATAGTAGGAAGCCTAACAAAAACAAGAGGCAAAGCTTTTGTCCAGTTCATTCATGCTGTATTTATTTTTTATTTTTACTGTGTGCCTGAAGTCTACTTTGGGCCTTTCAGTGCCTCACCTGACCAGATAGGCTTTGGTAGATGCCCCCCCTCTCTCTCTCTCTCTCTCTCTCTCTCTCTCTCTCTCTCTCTCCCCCCAAATTTCAACTCCCTAGGCTAATCTTGGTAAGACTCAATAAACGGCATATATTTATGGGGCAATGTCTGTTGGCAGTGCTGAATGTGGAATCATGCAGGCAGTGGAGGATTGGCTCAGATTAAGATATCAAAATTCTCTTGATTTGCCTGTGCTGCACTATTCACTGGGAAGATATCCATATCTGCAAAGTGTTTCTCTTTGACAGCCCACACAAGGGGACTGAGTGAGCCATGAAAGCTTCAAACAGATACCATATCCCACCTGTCATGCCTGTGCAGCGGAGGGACAGGAGAAAGGGTTTAATCTTTTCGTTTCTCCTCATCTGTTCTGTCAAGGAGGAGACTTGAATGAGCTGCTCTGAGATCGCACTGAATTATTTCTCTCCTTGCAGCTATAAATAGCCCAGGTTGTCCTGTGCACCTCACAGCACACCCGGGGGCCTGGGAATCTGTGCACTTAGCTCCCAAAGTGTGTGTGCCCACCAGGGACGTGCTGGGCCCCTGATTCAGCTCGGGAAAAAGAGTTGGAGAGGCCCTCATTGCGCGCTATAGAGAGAGAGATCGCTCTATAGCGCTGCTGCTACTCAAAGATTTGTGACAAAGTCAGTGGGCCAATTACATGAGTTATATTTCGTCGTTGTCGGGTGGAAACCTAGTATTTCCAAAACCGTTTGTTTTGTATTTATCATTTTTAAAATGATTTAAACTAGTGAAAACAGCTGATCTACAAGCACACAACGCCTCGCGGTGCGAGGCGTTGTGTGCTTGTAGATCTGCTGTTTTCACTACTTTTGTGCGACAGCCTTGTATGATGGGAATGAACCGGCCGTTCGGGAGTTGTCCCGCTTTTCCCAATGGCCAGCACGTCCCTGCTTTGCAATAGAGTGCAAGCAGACATGCCCATATTGGCGCACACTCTTGAGAAAAGTCGGCCTGGCCTAATACATGTCATTCATCAAGTTGTCATCAACTGCTCCTGTATAGTTTTCTTGTGATTTCTTAACCTTAACAAACAAATGTCCTTGTGGTAGTAAAATGTCAAGTGTCCTTGTAGAGAAATGTCACTATTGTACAATTTAAACAGAACTACAGTAGCCCATCCCTCCATATCAGGTCATAATATTAAATCACTTTTATTTATTGATTGATTGTTTGAATACTTTATTAGTGAAATTGATGTTATCCTAGATAAAGTACTATGTTCTATCCGTCTGTCTTTCAATGTTTTATGAGATACATAGTGTGGTTCCTGTGTAAATAAGCCGTAAGGCTTTCTAGGATCTCCTTTTAGTTGACCTTGTACCAGTGATTTGTGCTGTCATGAAACTGTACTTTTTTCTATTGCAAACTGCTAATACATTCTTCAGTCAATCAATCAATTAGTAAAAAAAATCACAATGGCGAGTGTGAAGTAAGTGATGCCTCTATGAGTTAATTTCATTAAGCGTCCAGCAATACAAAGCTTGGCAAATCATGCCAAGCTCTGCGTGATGGACATACAGTACACACAAAGCCAGCTGTAGGAGCTGCAAAATGTAAACAGTGATGGGGACTTTCCATTGTGGTCCTATGTATTCAATTCATCAATCGATTAATCAACCGATCTGTCTACCTACCCATTTGTCTACCTATCCATCTTGTTGTCACACAGTAATAAATCATATTGGATCTTGCAGAAGGTTAGTTATACCCTGGTCCCTAATCGTGTGTGTGGTTGGGGGGGGGGGGGGGGGGGGGTAATACCCTGGGGGAAATGCAGTTTTCAGCTCGAGCGCTCGAGGGGAGCAGTATAAGGGGTTACAGTACATGGACACCTCGACACATTAGCTGGGGCTTAGGAATTGAACCTGGGACCTTCTGTTTCCCAGGCAGCCTCTCTACCCAGGCATTCAGGC
The DNA here is from genome assembly GCF_963921795.1 of Nannobrachium achirus. Taxonomy (NCBI): domain Eukaryota; kingdom Metazoa; phylum Chordata; class Actinopteri; order Myctophiformes; family Myctophidae; genus Nannobrachium; species Nannobrachium achirus. The sequence goes on from NC_137820.1 coordinate 51,965,158, forward strand.
TACAGGCACATCATTACCACTGGTTAAATAAATGGTAAATGGTGCATTTATATAACGCTTTTATCCGAAGCGCTTTACAGAGATTGTGCATTACATTCACCCATTCACGCACACATTCATACACCGGTGGCGGAGGAAACCATGCAAGGCACCAACCAGCTCACCGGGAGCAATGTGGGGTTCAGAGTCTTGCCTAAGGACCCTTCGACATTAACTCAGGGGGAGCCCGGATTCGAACTGGGAACCCTTCGGGAACCCTTCGTGCTCTAATAACGGTTTCTCTACCCCTGAGCTTATGTATACCCACACGCTGTGACAGTAGCCTAACTTACAACCTCACAGAGCAGATATAGTATTATATAAACATTTTGCTTAGCCTAACTTATCTTTTTTTGTATTGATATTATCTTCCTTTGGCTTTTCTGCCTTTATTGATAGTATATCAATTAGTAGAGATGACAGGAAACAGGGAGAGAGAGACAGGGAGTGACACGCAGCAAAGGTTGACGGGATCGGGATTCGAATCCACAACACGCTATCAGGCATGTGATATGTGCCTGGACCACTTGGCCAGTGGCACCAGGCAACCCTCTAGTTCATGTTTTAGTCTACTAACACACTACAGCACTGAAATAATATCTAATGGTTTTTGAAGCGGTGAAAGCCGCTTCCAAGGAGTGGCTTTGTCTGTCCCATACATGTTTTTTTGAGGATTCCCATAGATTCCCAAGGAGTGGCCTTGTCTATCCCGTACATGTCCCGTGCATGCAGAATTGAGGATTGGTCAAGCTTCACATGACAATTTGGCCCTCCAGACAAAATCATTCATTCATTCAGAATTCATAAAAATATAGAACTAAAGCACATGGAAAGTATAGATCTAGAACACAGAATGTATAGATCTAGAACACTGATTTCATAGCTCTAGAACACATAGAATAAAAATTCACCGCTTCACTTCGAACCGAGGTTTGATTTTTATTTAATTAGTCTAGTTTATCTATTTTATCAGATTAAAAGAGTGTAAATTTACACATGGTATATAGCCTACTGTTCAAGCAAAACAGTCAACGAACAAACAACATTTCCAGGGGAATTGTTTTGTACCCCATCATTTTGTATTTTTCTGAAATAGGAGCCTGTGGCTTTAACTAGCACCCTGAGTTGACGCTCAATTTCAATTGCCCTCCCTCTGATGTACACTGTCCTGTAAATCAGCATTAGGATTCAATTACCATAAGGACCTTTAATCTGAGCACACTCTCAGAGAAACACTATCCTTCCCCCCTCACTAATGAGAAAAAACCACACACCAGGATTCTTCACCGGTTGTGTCAAGTACATCATCTACGAAGGGCAGTTATTTAAGGGACAGAAGCCATTAATAATATATTAAAGACACCCGTACCTTCCCAAAAGGGATTCTGTCCTTCTTTTGAGGTCAATTCCCTTAAAACCATAGCTTTCTTTGACTGACCTTTACTGTCACTGTTTTTTTTTTCATCTTCTCCTTCTTTACCCTGTTTTTCCCCTGGGCCGAGGCTGACTTGAACAGGCCTGATATGGAAGGATGTTAGTAATTGCTTCCTTCCATTCTGGGGAAACAAGACTCCAGGGATCCCCATATTGCATCTTTTAGTGGTATGCTAATGGCTGCTAAGCTTCTACGGAGAGTGGTAGTGACAATTCCAAACGTCGCTATGGAATTAGGTTTCTGCTTTGGTTATTTCTCCCTCTTAAGATAGTTTTAGTGCTGAATACCATTCTTTTTGTTATTTTTGTTCAAAATATCCTTTTCATTTTCAAAAATAGCAGATCTACAACCCCACAATGCATCACATCAAAATGCATTGGTGCATTTGGCTATTATTGCTATTTTGTCGTATGACAAAGTATATACCGTAGGCTTTAAGTGGTTAAATAGAGAATAGGACATCCAGTTCCGCCAGTATTCATTAATACAGACATTTGGGAAGCTGAGAGTTGAAACGGCACAAGAGAGACATACCTGGAGGGATTCTGAACCGAGGGCAGTGTGGGCGCTGCAGGTTCAGAGATGGCAGTTTTAATGACTACACAATGGAAATGTCAGTCCATGAAGGGTTTCTGAGGATGAGTCTTGAAAGCCTAATTGGAGTGGGAGAGTGATTTAGGTGTTTAACTGTCATTTCCCTTAATTGTTTTTCGTTAGGATGTCATGTAGACACTGTGTCAAATACACGAGGCGGTTATCAACTCAGTCAGTTGTTTTCTGTTTCAGTTGTTTGATCTATTAATACCCTCAAAGGGTTTTTGATTAAGAGTGCATCAACAGCAGGATGCAAAAAGGATTTTTGAATAAATGATCAAACTGAGTGTTTTTGGTTTGTGACTTTATATTGATTTCATGGCTGAATCTTCTCTCTGTTGTCAAAGCTTATGTGATTGTATGGAGATTACATAATCGTATCACTTGAATTTGGCAGAGTAAATTACAGGGTGCTTGATAAAGGGCCCAGTATAATAAAAGGGTTCATGGCAAACTGTTTGCAAGGGTGATGTCTGTCCAGTGCACAGAACTAAACTATGTTCTTTGTGAGTTCCGAAGACCCGAGTTTGAATCTGACTTCCATCATGTCTTGCATTTGTCTCTGACCTTGGTTTTCTCTCTACTACTGTCTAATAATGCTAATATTGCATATATATATATATATATATATATATATATATATATATATATAAATAATTATTGGTTAAGCATGCCATTTCAGTTTCTTTTTAGTTACATCTGAATCCCTTTAGTGCCCAGATGGAACGTGAAATTGCTTCTGAGGTACTCTACGAATAGACATTGTGACTGATGCTGAGGTGTTTGCAGTAATAGTATACCATTTACAGAGAGACATTTTATGGTACTTGCAGCTGAGAATGGGAAAATGTGCATAAGCTTCAAAGACCCGAGTGTAGAGAGACCCAAGGCTGAGCCGTGACAAAACGGGGCAAATCTGCTATAGTTTTAAAGAAGAAGAAAGAAAATGTTTTTGTTGAAATGATTAGGCTAATACCTCAGTTCAGTAGAGGGCAGAACGTGCAATTTCTGTGGTGTTACGACTCTTTATTATAGCATATATCACTATGTCACAAATGTTGAGAGACAGGAATTAACAGGATGCTTCAGGTAAAATGACCCCATATTGTTTTAAAATGTTCATCATCTCTCAGTTGCTAAAAAACATTAGTTCTTGCAGCTTAATTAAACCATATCGCATTCCAGAGATCCCTGACAGCACAGTCATATATATATATATATATATATATATATATATATATATATATATATATATATATAATTTTTATGTCCTATATTAAAATTGCCTAGAGGGTCAACCGATGGCGGACGGCAGACATCACAGATGTAACATGCAGACTTGCAAGGCACACCGCACCGTTAGTCCGATCTACACCATCACAAACTTGGCACCATCACTGGAGGGGTTTTTAAACTGAAAAATGGGGTAGGCAAAATCCTTAACACTTTCAGTGCCAGGGCGTCATATGACGTCCGACACGACCTTGGCAATGATGCCAGAAAATAATATTGGCGTCATATGACGCCAGATGCTTTTTTTTCATATTACAGTAGTACAGTGTTGGATCTATGCGGTAACCAAGATACAGCCCTTTTGGACGATGGGACGGTCGTCATGCATGACAATTCAGTGGCGTCAGTTCAGAACAAGCTAAGGTATGGCAACATGACTGGTGTCTGGTGAAGACACCAGTCATGTTGCCATACCTTAGCAACAGGCACGATGAAAAGTACATTTTTATTATTTCCCCCTGTCAAGGTATGGCAGCTGCATACCCCTGCCATACCCAATTGACGCCCCTGCATGACATCACACGCTTATGTGACCAAATTCAAGCATGCTGATTGGCCGGTTCCCCCCAGAAACAAGGGTCTCAAAGAATTCAGTGACTTTTACCGTAAGCGGACACACAGCAATCAGAGGGAGAGAGAGATATATTGAGAGAATGAGCTAGAATTAGTTATAAAATCATTAGATGTAGTATTATTTAGAGAGATAGAGATAGAGAGAGAGATCGGAAGGTTTTACCTAGGAGGAGTGGGGGAAGGGAAGGGCTAGTTTCTTTGTAGGTTGGGGTCCATTTTGTAGAAAAAGAAAACGCCGTCCCAGTTACCGGACCGTTGCTCCGCTGATCAGAGAGCAAGTCATGGCCGCACATGGAGACCAAGCAGGCAGCCGAACCATGCCCCGTGGCCGTGGACACCACCAAGCCCGCAGCCTGCTGCTGCCCAGCGCCGCCACCGACCATAATCAAAACCCGAAGCACCAGTTGGACTTTCGTTTGTTGCTGCGCGGCTGCGTTTGGGACTTGACTGAGGCGACGCGTGAGGATGAACGGTGATGCCGTTGAACGCTGATGCCGGCGATTTGAAGAGAATTCTGTGTTTTTGCTGCTGTGTCGGGGGAGCCAAGGAACGTCGCCAGCCATCCACAGTGGACGGAGGAGCTACGGCGGTGATCCGGACCGGAGGCAGGCTGTTTGGAGCAGTGTATCATCTTACGGCGCCCACCGGCTGCACCGATAGGTATGGCCCCGGAGAGCGGAGTTGCAGCGGGCGCTAATACACCCAAATGAGGCCGTGCGTGGACTTAGCCAAGGAGGACGACCCGGTCGCTCGGTGTGCTGCGATCAGCGAACCGGGTAAGCATTATAAAGCTATGCTTTTTACGTTTCAATATGTTCTATACGTCTGTCTGTCTTTCAATGTTATATGAGATCAGTGCTGTGTTCTGGGGACTCACCGGGGACTACCCTCCACACCTCGCCCGACTTGGGAAACCCTCGCAGGCACGGCGCCGCCAGGCGCCGGCCTCTATACCTCCGTGATGGAGGAACAATAAAATATGAACGGCGTCTGCCCTCGTGAACCTTTCAAAGTAGCGTATTTGATAGGGATTATGTACTATAGCGTCTGCCCTGGCCAAACGAATAGTAGCTGATCGTATGCCCTCAAAAAAAGTCTAGAACACACCACTGTATGTCTGATATGCATAAAGTGTGTTCCTGTGGAAATGAGCCATGAATCTGTAGGTCTACTCTAATGCAAGCTTGTAATACATTCTTCAATCAATCAATAACCGATGTCAATAAGCCTGACCTGCTATTGTTTTTTTTCCACGTAGGGTGCATTTGGTAATATACAATTCAATTCAAAGGAGCGTTATTGGCATGAGAAAACATACGTTTACATTGCCAAAGCAAGTATCACACATACAATAAAACTAGACCAGGTCAACCTGGTTGTGCCAGACCCCCTGTCTGTCATCATCATTTATGACATCATGCCTTTTGTAGGCATGTCATCATCATGTCATCATCATATATACCCTTTATATAGAAAACCAGGACAGACAGACCGACATTTGCTTATGTAGGTCTACCCATTTCATGGGTCTGGCAATGACAATGCGACATAGCATGAGGGAGGGATAGACCGACAGACAAAGCCTTCATGTCATCACAATGTCACAAATGATGATGACATGAGGGAGGGACAGACAGCCTATAAAGGGACAGACAGCCTATAAATGTACCATTAAATTTATAGGCCCAGAGGGTTGGCAGAACCGGGGTCTGGCACAACCAGGTTGACCTGGTCTAGTTTTATATATATACAGGGTACAAATAGCAGCATTATTTTCCTCATAGTACATAAAGGTATCAGCTCTGTTTCATACTGTATGTGCAGTAGGTCTAGATGTCAATCCATGGTTTGTAGTAGGTGTATGAAGTTCCTCCAACTTCTTCCAGTAAGAATACATTTCTTTATAGTTTAGTTTTTTATTGTGTGTGTATACCTAGATAGATAGTTTAGTAATACAATCAGTGTGTGTGTGTGTGTGTGTGTGTGTGTGTGTGTGTGTGTGTGTGTGTGTGTGTGTGTGACATAATAATCTATCAAATCGATCTCAAATCTGTATCAAATTTGTATCAAAGCAGAGCCTATAGAATTCAGTGGCCACGTATATATGTCATAGTATATTAGAGAAACAGCACATTCGAGACGCGGAGCACTCGTGGTGCGGCACGGGGCGGAGCAAGCGGTCGCCACAACAACGTACTCCAGGCGGTGCGCCGCTCTATTGTCCACGACACTGCGAGCGGCTACCGAAGCCCCCCTGTATCCACGAAGCCCAAACGAGTTACGAGGCCCCCCTGGGTCCACGAAGCCCCAAGCGGCGCGAAGGCCAGCGGACCTTGGTCCTGCTCTTCGCCCCCGAGCGCCGCAGGCGCGAGTGGCCGCGAAGAGCGGGCCAGGGCCGCGCGGCCGGCGGAGCGCCGCGCGAGTTACGAAGCCGTGGTGAATGCAATCGTTATATTTATGCCCAGGCCGTAAGGCCTGGGCAAGCGCACGTTAAACGCCCTGTCCAAGTGACTACAATGGAGCTAATGGCTAGGCTAGGCTAGGCTAGGCTAGGCTAGGCTAGTAAATAAAGAGTAAACACTTCCGGTCTGCGGCGAGTTCAAAGCGTGACGTAACTCTCTTATATACACTCTGGTGAATGGCAGAGCAGTGGCTGACGTCGCCATCTGGTGGTGATTAGTGTGTGGTGAACGTCAAAACGAGTGCTCCTTGACAACTTTTACTGGTTTCTTGAACATACTGTTGAACATATATACATATATACATTTGAAATTATTTAGACTAGTGAAAACAGCCGATCTACAAGCACACAACGCCTCGCTTGTAGATCTGCTGTTTTCACTACTTTTGTGCGACAGCCTTTGCTAAAGAACATACAAATTATACAGAAGCACGTTCATTTAGTATTTTGTATTTATTTCTATCATATACAGGGCCCGTGGAGTCTGACTGGATGGAGGAAGGATGGGAGCCCGATCTGCAACCAGACCAATGACAACGCAGAGGACAGTATGATGGCGGAGATAGCGAGAGCGGAGGAGTCAGGCATAGGTCATACACACTGTAGGTTCGCTGCCTGGACCAATGTCACTCTAGGGGAGCTGAAGAACTTTCTGGGACTTCTCTTCCTCACAGCTATCGTTCACAAGCCGGAGATTGCCATGCAGTGGTCAAAAAAACATTGCCATGCCGTACTTTCCCAGAACAATGGCAAGGAACAGGTACCAGGCCATTTTGAGGCACCTGAGGTACACACACACACACACACACACACACACACACACACACACACACACACACACACACACACACACACACACACACACGGTGAACAGTACCATCTTTGACCTTTATTTGTGGTGCCTTTGACTCCTGAATGTTGGCTTGTTGAATGCCTTTTTTTGAGAATACAGTACAGTACAGTACTGACTTTTATATTATTTTATTTATTCTTTACTTGCTGCACATTTATTTTATTTTACTTTTATCCAGTTATATTTTATTTTTGTGAAGTCATATTTGTGATTTCTTTTTTTTTGGAAATATTTGTAAATATTGTTGAACATAAATATGTTCATGCTGGATGTGTGAGGTACTCACCAGGGTTAGGGTTCGATGTTGCCATAAAATAAAAGGTTGACATCGCTTTTCTGACTTTTTGTCTTCCTGACCTTCTAGACCAGGTAAAAACACAGTGAATTCACAGTGCATAGTTCTATCAAAATGTAAGGCAATTTCTACCTTCTGAGTCATTTCATACTTTTTCACTTTGCCCCCTTGAAACTAGACGATGGTACAATATTTTTTTAACTTTTTTTGCACATAATGAAAGTAGGCATGTCATTCTTTCTGTCAAGGGTACTTGTGTTCCGTTACCATTTACCAATTTGTTGCTATGGCTTCCTAAAGTTTTTTTTCTTTGAACTCAAATATCTCAGAATCTAGATTTCTGAGGTTATTGACTGGTTTGCGCAGTGCGCACTCTCGAGCACCTATCTCCAAAACCGCTCACCGAAATCACTCCAAAAAATTTTTGGTAAAAAAAAAAATCCTCTTTTACCAAACCTCCCATTTTTGTTCCGATGTGAATATCGGATCATTTCCAATTTATTCCCTGGAATTGGGGCAGAAATGAATGGGACCTAATGGTGGCACTGGTAAGGGACGGGGGGCAGGGGGGGCTGGCACTCAAAGTGTTAAGGAAGAGTGTATATAAAAATGGCTTTTTGGAGGTTAAATGAAGGTCAGACAGAATGATGAGCATGAAGCTGGACATAGAAGGGGCGATGATAAATGTTGTCAGTGCAAATGCCCCACAAGTCGGTGTACAATTGAAAACAAAGAAGAGTTCTGTAGTGAGCTAGATGAAGTGGTAGAGCAGATACCAAAGAGGGAGAGAGTGATGATTGGAGCAGGCCACAATGGGCATGTGGGAAAGGGGGAAAGAGGGGATGAGGAGGTGATGGGTGGGTATGGTGTTAAATGGAAAAGGGAAAAAAAAGTGGTGGTGCGAAAAGAATGGAAATGGCTGTGGTGAACACCTATTTCAAGGGAGAGGATGGGCAACAGGTTAAGGTGATAATGCATAGAGTTGGAAATGTTCTAACAAGGGAAGCCGGTGTGTTGAGAAGATGGAAGGAGGACTTTGAGAGGCTGATGAGAGAGGAAAATGAGAAGGTGAGGGTGGATAATTGGCAGGGGGGGGCAAACCAGAAAGTGAGGGGGGGGGGGGGGGGGGGGGGGGTTTGGGAAGGAGGAAGTGAGGGCAGCTATGAGAAGGATGAAAAATAGGAAGGCAGTTGGCCTTGATTAGAAACTATGTCAGAATGGTGCAGGATATGGAGGAAGACAGCATGACTAGGGTTGGATGTGCAATTATTACACATTGTCCACCAGCAAAATTGGGTTGGGCCTGCATTAAGGATTGGCACTGAGCCCTTTCTAGTTTGCATTGGTTATAGATAGGTTGACAGTTGGCAGGAGGCACCGTGGACTTTGATGTTCGCGGACGCGGACAACATTGTGATATGTAATGAGACGCGAGGGAACAAGTTGAAAAGAGCCTTGAAAAAAGAGTGTTGAAAATCAGCAGGAGTAAGAATATGCATGCCTAAACGAGAGAGAGGACAGTGGACTTTTTCACTTTGCTAAGTAAAAGCAAACGTTTTTTTAAATAGATTTTTAAATAGAGTATTTTGAGTAACATTTGAAAACTATGTCCACTCCATCTCAATGCTGCCTTGCATGCAGTAGATGTTTCAAACGGATATCAGTGCAAGGATGTCAGCTTATATTCTTTATTGACCTACCGGTACTATATGAGACCTACAGTATACTGATTGAATACAAGGACTACAAGGAATATTATCAGCAATATAATCTGTAAATCCGACGAGTTGATACTATAATGTAAGCCACCTCCTCTACCTCAATAAAGGGCCCATAGCCCCCTTCAGCTTGGGCTAAGTAGATTAATCCCTTTTTCATTCTCTCATGAAACCGTAATCGTACTACCGGAAAACAGCTTTCCATGTCCTACACGTGTATTTGTGCTTATCTGAGGTGTAGATAAGGTTAAACTTTGACCCAGAATAGCACGTTTTCAGGCCAGGGACCCCTTAGCTGGGAGAGAAATGAAGCAGGGACCCCCACTACATATTGTATAAAATTGTGTTATGTTCATAGATTTCTTAGACAGCTTAGACTTGTTTGACAGCACTGTGATCATGTTGTGTATTTTCAGACATTTAACCACTTGAACCGTCAAATACTTAGTCTGCTCTTCTTTTCCCTCTACAAACCTCTTTGCCAAAAATAGCCAATCTACAAGCTTACAACGCCTCGCAGCGCAAGGCGTTGTGAGCTTGTAGATCTGCTATTTTTGGCTAATGTTCCACTCAAAATAGGGATGCTAGGGTTCAAATGGTTAATGGAAAAAACATGATCCTATCACACAAAGATTTGGCGGCCCCCATGTAGTAACTCTTGAGGACCCCCTAGGGGTCCCGGACCCCCTGTTGAAGACCCCTGCCTTAGGTATAGTATCTAACCAGCAGTTTGTGTATCATTACATTTAAGATGGGTCAGCTATTAAATCAGGAATTGGGTAACAGTGACAGTTACTCCCTTGCTATAAAAGCTTTTACTCAGGTGAGACCCCTTTTTTTAGCACCACGTCAGATAGGGTTTTACATAACGCTGCATCTTGCCCAATTCTCATTGCGTTTTTGAGACAAAGGAAGTAACGTGCTTGCTCGGGAAAGTGTAGAGCTGCAAAAAGTGCACCATCCTTTCTGACATTTCTGGGTCTCCATATGTACTGTAGAGTTGAGATATATCCTGTGTTTTTATTTTTATCTCTCTTTCCAATTCAGTACCATATTAATAAAATCTAAAAAATAATAATAATGTCAAATAATTCAGAGTTGCTCCCCGCTGACTCACTATTATGAAGTTGTAGCTCTGTAGTCACAATATTGATACAACCGACACGTTCAATATTAGCAATCGTTTCCTATTTCAGAGTGCTGATGACCCACCTCGGGGATGTAGCATTATGTGGATGCAGTGGTGTGATGATGGATGGCGTTCGTGACCCGTCCGTTTTGTAAAGGGTGCTATGTTTGTCCATAAGGTTATCGGACATCAACTTGCACCCACACAGAGGAAGGTACAGACAGCTATTGATCTCGGTGTGAGCACTCCATCTGTCATGTTAATCCAGCCGCTGCCAGCCTCTCTCAGCTGTGTACGCTTTCCTTGGCAGACCTGCTGAAAGCCTCCTTCCGTCTGAGTGAAGACTCAGCCAGGAAGGGTCAGAGGTCAGGCAATATATTTGACTCACTATTGTTGACTTTAGGAGGCTTTGGGACTGACTGAGCGAAGCTCTAACTGGACTGTTCACAGATACTATCTGTGTGCGTGCGTGCGTGCGGCCGTGTGTGCGTGCGTGCGTGCGTGTGTAATTGCGACCAGTTTAGTATGTGAACGGCCACAGCTTGTCCGTATGTATCTCTGTCTATAACGCCTGATACTGTGGTTCTATGGGTTTGCCGCCCTAACGTCACACTCTGATTTCACTGTGATGTCACACTAACAGAATCATTTTTATGCCCATATATGGAGTTCCCTGATGTCATCAATATTAAGCCCATATCTAACAGGACTTCATATGGGAATGCCCGTATATGGAGGCCACATTGGCCACATACCACACTAACGGCTGGTTCTACAGACAGGGATCTCCATGTATGGGCATAGAAGGGTATGATGTCAGATGTCATAGACATCATAGGACATTCACATAACGAATAACTGAGTAAGCATATGTTTGGGCTCTCACAGCATATCTCCATATACAGTACATGGATCTCCATGGGTACCAGGGATCTCCATATATGGGTACCAGGGATCTCCATCTCCATATATGGGTAACTGTTCCGATATTCATCACTGGCCAGGGCGAGGTTGCATGTCGCCCTGAGGCGTCTTACTAGTATATACTTTTATACTCATAAACAACCGAATGTCTGTCTGTCCGATGTCTGTCTGATATATCACTGATACTAAACAGTGCCCAACAGTGATACCGCCGCCTGTACTGCGCATGTGTCTCTGCCTTGGTAACAGCCGCATGCTGAAACTGTGCCCAAATTTGGAGATGACTGACATCACTGATACGTCTGGATTCTCCAACATTACCTCTGAGACTCCTACATTCAGTCCCTCATAATACTGTACGCACCTCATAACCCAAACTGCACATCATTGGGACCACATATCTTCGAACAGGCAAGGACTAGTACATAATAAGCTATATATAAATGTTCTAAAAATGTGATCGACAAGAGATAAAACTATACCGTGGTATCTTTTTTTTTCATCACATGAATTATGGCTTTAGTTTTACTTGCATCTGCCAAGAGGAAATTATGCCATAGTAATAAACGTTGAAATTAGGTTTGGATATCGTGTCATGTTTTCCATTGTAAGTGGTTCATTTCTAGTTACTGGTGAAAAATCAAACCTCGGTTCGAAGTGGAGCTGTGAATTTGAGCAGTTCCAGATCTATGTTTTTGATTCTATGTGTTTTAGATCTATGAATTCTATGTGTTCTAGATCTATAAATTATGTGTTCTAGTTCTATATTTTTTAGATTGATTCTATGTGTTCTAGATCTATATTTTTACATTCTATGTCTTCTAGATCTGTGTGTGTGTGTGTGTGTGTGTGTGATGGGAGTAGACAAATACTTGCTTTATGCAAATGTAGCATATTTACTATTATTTGAAATAATAACAAATACTGTCCATAATAGGCCTAACAAACATATAACTTGAGAAAATATCTGCTTCTATAGGACAGATTAATAGTGAAAGGACCACCACTCATCGAGGTGCTGCATGCCTGAAGAAGGTCTATGACCAAAAGCTTGCACTTTATTTAACTGCAAATGAAGAACATGATTTTGCACACTTTTGAGTGTGCGGAGGCTCCCTTAAATCTTTCATTAGGACAGATTTAAAATAAACAATAATCAATAAACCCCAGCATCCCTATTCTAAGGGGATATTCACCAAAAGTAGCAGATTTACAAGCTCACTACAAGATATTGATACATTCTAAATATTATTCTGAGGCACCCTGGACTGGTGTTATTGGGCGCCCTAGTTCACTATGAGAAAGTGATTGAGAAACCCAGCTGTTATTATGATGTAGAGACACTGTGATGACTAGTTGGAGATGTGTGGCACACAAGCCATAGTCAGCCAGACCTGCCGGATTTCAGCCGGATTCGGGCCAAACCTGTTTGCTATGTGGGTTCTCTGGCCCTTGTTGCATGCATTCGGTGGTCACTGTTGTGTTGGTGCGGGGGTCTGGGGAGCACTGTATAAAGGATGTAGGCTACTATGTGCTCGAGCGCTCCTGTTCTTGGGAGTGTGTTTGTCTGGGGCTCGCGCTGTCTAAGTACAGATGTGCCGTTTCAACGCTTCGGTATTTGCTGCGCGCGTCGCCGTCAGCGGTAATATTGTAGTTGTGATTGTGTTTGTCTGCTGCCCCTTTCAGTCGGGGGCAGCCCGACTGTCGGGAGGGTAATTAAATGCCCCGATTATCGTGTAGTGTACGGCCGCCTTTACTAGTCAATTTCGGCCGGGATGCGACTCATTCTGTGAGCTCGTAGATTTGCTAATTGCTACGTTTTCTGTGTTCGGTAGTTCGAGCCGTGTGTGTGTGTGTGTGTGTGTGTGTGTGTGTGTGTGTGTGTGTGGCGTGCGTGCGGTCGCGCATGCGCAGATCCTGTTCAAACTCAACGGGACAGTTCTCACTTGACGGTGAGGACACACATTGCTGCCTATGGGGAGCTCTGTTCCACACAGCTCCAAAAAGCACAATGGATGGAGAGCCTGTGTTTAGTTTGAAGATGTGTTACTTGTTATACTGAATACTGATGAGCGGTGACGGTTCTAGCTAAATACACAATTGCAAATAAAAATATGTGATTATCAGACATTACTACTGTACACTAGTTTCTCATTGGGAGAATGAGAGTGCTTCTTTGTTAAAACTGGCATCAAGCTGCTAACTGATGACAAAACTTTACATCACCAACATTACCTTGGAATCGAGTTCTCAGTGCAGCACGTTGAGATTGCACCTTTGTTTGTCCTTGAAGGTGAAAAGCCAATCCATATGGTCTCCAACCACCGACGCTTTGGTCGGAAAGGTTCAACTACAAAATTACGTCACCTGTAGGGATTTGGAGCTATTATTAGTGCACATTTCCAGTGTAGGCATAGCTTTTGATTGTGTTATTTAATCGTTATTATTACACAAGAGGGTGTGCATTATCGTGGTTATTGGCACGCCAGTCTTGCTGCAGGAACGAGCCGACAGGCGAGTTCCGTAGGCAGGGCTGATTATACAACAACCTAAAAAAACATGTCAACTTCATTTCGTTGTAATTAATGCCAGATTTCATCACTACTGTATGTCCCTTAACATCACATGAAAACTGCTAGTGTAGTCGCTAGTGTAATCAATAAAAGCGACCAGGCGGCTATTTTGTGACTGTGCACAGCTGATTTCTTTCTATGATGAGACCTGTGTGGTAATACTCATTATTCGCACGGGTAGAAAGCTATTTCAACCAATCAGATTGCTTTGTCGGAACTACCTGTTGTCTAATTTGGACTACCGGTAACCTGCGCTTGGCTTGTGTAGCATGCATTGGGTGGGTTGTTGTGTCCCTATAAATGTTGAGACCAAATCTATGCCCTTGCATACAGTAGTAATCATAATCCACTATGAGTGAGAGAGTTTACTGTTGGACTGATCGAAATCTGTGCAAAATGTTCAAATCAAATGCTCAAATGATTTTAATCTCAATGGTGGCATGGCACGCATGCTATAAAGTTCATTACCGTTCATTCCACTGTGAATGAAAGAGATTGAGAGACCAAACAAAGATCTTGATTGTGTGAGTTGTTCTATTACACTGCACATTAATCATGCATTGTTAATATGACTTCAGGAATACTGAAGAGATCAGCTTGCCTTGCTAAATTTCTAAAACGTCATTATGAAAGTGACTGCATTTAAGTCAAGTCAGAACCCAGGCTGCTGTTGTGTCATTATTGTTAGCTTGTAATGTTGCCACTCTAGGGCGTTGTATATTCTTCTGTTGAACAAAGTACATTACTCTGGATAAGAGAATTGACTAAAGTCTTTGTAATCTAATAAGGCTTGTAGGGGGGAAGAAAACTAACTCTCAAAACATTTATTTCAAATTAATGTTGTGAGTGAGGGGTCACAGATATACTCATGTATGTTTGGACTGGACTTGCCCAACATCAGCGCACATATGCCCATTGGCCATACCGGTATATGGCCCATACATGGTTGACATCGTGTAAATCACTGTGTTTAGGCAACGGTTTCCGTTGTGTGTGACTTCTGACCAGAGCATGATCAGTGTAGAGAGGGAGAGGGGGAAGGAGGGAGAGAGGGAGGGAGAGTGGGAGGGGAGGAAGAGGCAAACTGAACATGATGCCAGGGTTATTATGCTCTGCATAAGACGTTATGCTGTGCATAATAACCCGACAACATCAGACAAGCTGATAATGTGGCATGAAGTGCTGCATTTTCCGCATACTGTGCGGAAACCGTATCCTATATTCAAATTGTCTAATGGGTGGGTGTTGGGGGGTTGGGTTTGTCTGAATATACGCATTAACAACATTATTCCAGCTAGCCGATCCCCAAGTGTGCAGCCACATATTATTGGCAAAGATAATGTGTAAACAAACAAACAAACAAACAAGAAACGTCTAATTTACACAACACTGATGATAGTGCTGTCAAACGAATCTATGAAGCCATCAAAGCTGCAGCATCACTTGGCAGCAACTCGTGGACACAAACATACAATGGAATACTTCCAAGCTAGTCTCAAATCTCTCAACCGTCAACTGACATTGATGAGACAATCAGCTAAATATTGTGAGCTAGCTTTGAAAACCTCTTGTGGGGGTCCCTGCTTTGTTTCTATCTCTGCTAAGGGGTCTTTCCTTGGCCTGAAAAACATGCAAGACCCCTGATTTTAGATGGTTTGGTAGTAGAGAGCTGGTAGGGAGAAAACTAAAGAGAGGCAGAAGAAAAGGTCTGATGGGATTTGATCATCGGCCAGCAGGGTACATAGAAACTGGGCTCTTAACATCTGCTCTGTCTTGTCCAACGCCCAGATATATCCACAACCAACGACATCAAGGGGATTTGATTCTTTTCACATGCTGTGCCACTGTATCTATCCAATCTGTTAAATAATCGATGCAGCTAGCTAGTGTATCAACCAGGCAAAAGTGAATTAACATTGATTATGGAAGGGAACATGGAGTAGACTATCAATTCTAAAACCTTTGTCTGACTGAACTACAGGGAAAAGCAATCACTAAAACAAGACTAGGAAGTCTTAGATTTCAGGCCCAAACAACCAACACTCAATAGCAAAACAACAGGTGGAGAATGCATAGGGACAGGCGTGGTTGCAGCCCAGGCCAGTCCTACTGTGTTGTAGGTACTTGTGTGTGGTGTCAATTGTGTTCTTCTCATTTGCCTGTTATAGCTAAATGGTATGGTGCATTTATATAGCGCTTTTATCCAAGGCACTTTACATAGATTGTGCATTACATCCACCCATTCACACACACATTCATACACCGGTGGCGGAGGAAACCATGCAAGACACCAACCTACTCACCGGGAGCAATTAGGGGTTCAGAGTCTCAATGACCCTTCGACATTAACTCAGGGGGAGCCCAGATTCGAACTGGGAACCCTTCGTGCTCTAATAACGGTTTCTCTACCCCTGAGCTATGCCGCCCCCTCTTTTTATCAGCTCTTTGTAACTGATAAAATCTATGTATGGCAAACCAATTAAGTCAACTGATCACAATGCATGGCAAATGACTCACATTCACCATGTGGGAGCTGGTGTTCATTTCTCACCCTGGTTCTCACCCAAGGCCAAAAAGCTTGTACTGTGACACACAGGCATCGATCGAGAGGACGTCCCACAACTACCTACGTGGACGTACTAAAGAAAGATGCTCGTGCAGAAAGCACAAATGAGCTGGCGAGATGTATGGAGAACCGAGATGACTGGAGACGCCGATGGAGGGCTCGTCTGAGTCGTAGAGAGTTAACATTTCTGGAGAGGAATATTGATGCAAGCCTTGCTTAGGTGTGTGATGTGAGTGTTATTTATAAAAGCTTCCTTACTTGAGTTCTAAGGGATTATCTTAGCCACACCAACTCAAAACGGCCAAAGACTGTTTTTGTTCGGCTATTCCCAACATTCGGTCGTGTTAGAAGTCACCATTATTACAGAAATATATACTGCATGCTATGCTGAACTTAATCCACTTAGTGTCATCTTTTCAAAATGCATATTTACCGTACAGTTTGTGTTTATATGCTTATTGCGCAATCCTCTGTAGAGCAATGTGTCATTATCATCACCAAAGTCTCAGGTTACAAGAGGGAAAGGGGGGGTCAGCTGCACAGGGAGAGAGAGAGAGAGAGAGAGAGAGAGAGAGAGAGAGAGAGAGGGGGGTACAGTACAGTACAGTACAGTAAGGTACAGTACAGTACAGTACAGTACAGTACAGTACAGTACAGTACAGTAAGGTACAGTACAGTAAGGTACAGTAGAGTACAGTACAGTAAAATACAGTAGATTACAGTACAGTAAGATACAGTAGATTACAGTACAGTAAGATACAGTACAGCAAGGTACAGTAGAGTACAGCAAAGTACAGTACAATACGGTACAGCAAGGTACAGTAGAGTACAGCAAAGTACAGTACAATACGGTACAGTCAGGTACAGTAGAGTAGAGTATAGCAAAGTACAGTACAATACGGTACAGTCAGGTACAGTAGAGTACAGCAAAGTACAATTTGTTCGGCTATTCCCAACATTCGGTCATGTTAGAAGTCACCATTATTACAGAAATATATACTGCATGCTATGCTGAACGTAATCCACTTAGTGTCATCTTTTCAAAATGCATATTTACCGTACAGTTTGTGTTTATATGCTTATTTCGCAATACCTATTGCGCAATCCTCTGTAGAGCAATGTGTCATTATCATCACCAAAGTCTCAGGTTACAAGAGGGAAGGGGGGGTCAGCTGCACAGGGGGAGAGAGAGAGAGAGAGAGAGAGAGAGAGAGAGGTACAGTACAGTACAGTAAGGTACAGTAGAGTACAGTACAGTAACATACAGTAGATTACAGTACAGTAAGATACAGTAGATTACAGTACAGTAAGATACAGTAGATTACAGTACAGTAAGATACAGTACAGCAAGGTACAGTAGAGTACAGCAAAGTACAGTACAATACGGTACAGCAAGGTACAGTAGAGTACAGCAAAGTACAGTACAATATGGTACAGTCAGGTACATTAGAGTACAGCAAAGTACAGTACAATACGGTACAGTCAGGTACAGTAGAGTACAGCAAAGTACAGTAAGTATGGATGGATGGATGGTGGATGGATGTGGATGGATGCATGGATGTGGATGGATGCATGGATGCATGGATGTGGATGGATGTGGATGGATGCATGGATGCATGGATGGATGGATGCATGGATGTGGATGGATGGATGGATGGATGGATGGATGGATGGATGTGAATGGATGGATGGATGTGGATGGATGGATGGATGGATGGATGTGGATTGATGGATGGATGTGGATGGATGGATGGATGGATGGATAGATGGATGTGGATGGATGGATGGATGGGTGTGGATGGATGGATGGATGTGGATGGATGGATGGATGGATGGATGTGGATGGATGGATGGATGGATGGATGTGGATGGATGGATGGATGGATGGATGGATGGATGGATGTGGATGGGTGGATGGATGTGGATGGATGGATGGATGTGGATGGATGGATGGATGTGGATGGATGGATGGATGGATGGATGTGGATGGATGGATGGATGGATGGATGGATGGATAGATGGATGGATGTGGATGTGGATGTGGATGTGGATGGATGGATGGATGGATGTGGATGGATGGATGTGGATGGATGGATGGATGTGGATGGATGGATGGATGTGGATGGATGGATGGATGGATGGATGGATGGATGCATGGATGGATGGATGGATGGATGGATGTGGATGGATGCATGTATGTGGATGGATGGATGGATGGATGGATGGATGCATGGATGGATGCATGGATGGATGTGGATGGATGGATGTGGATGGATGGATGGATGGATGGATGGATGTGGATGGATGGATGGATGGATGGGTGGATGGATGGATGGATGGATGGATGTGGATGGATGGATGGATGGATGTGGATGGATGGATGGATGTGGATGGATGTGGATGGATGGATGGATGGATGTGGATGGATGGATGGATGGATGTGGGTGGATCACTGCTGCAACGTAGCTGTGAGCGCCTGCGAAGCAGGCGCGATCTCTAGATGTGAGCGGCCCGAAGGGCCGCGAACCTCTAGTTATACCAACACAAGAGACTTGCACTCTTCAGCAACACATGGACGGACAAGATTGAAAACATTGTATCCGGCCTTCGCCCGTCCGGGCTTCGGTCAGTCGGCCTGGCACTGGCGGAGGCAATATCAGAAGGACTGATTTCGTAGAAAATGTGATGAATGAATAAACGATAATAAGAAACTTCAATAATGGTGAAAGAAAAATGCAATGAAAAAGGCTACATGTAATTATGCTAAATATGCTGCCACCAGTGCCAAGTGATAAAGGATGGACATAATGGAGAGTTGCAAACAGTATTTGTGCTTTAACTGAAGTAAACACATAGCAAGAGTCACCATTATAGACAAATCATTCATTCTTATTTCAGTTGCCCTCAAGCTGATTTTGTGGAATGAAGGAAAACAATTGATTTGCAGATAATAGTGCTCGAGAAGACAATTCACTGTCTGAGGTCCCGCAAAACTAGACAATGATGTTTTTCATGGCTACAGTGGATGTGAGGAATCTAGAATGAGGATGGAGGCTCAGTCAGTGAATCAATAGAATATTTTCCTCCAGTGCAGAGCTTCCCCGTGGCCTCTACCCCTCCACTCTTCTCATCTGTTTTCATGAAACAGTCATCTCGGATACTGTGTGTAAATATGTAGATAATTAGTTTTGTTTTCTTTGATTGATCTCCTTTCTCCTTTTCCCTTGCCCTCTCCCCACCTCTGTTCTTCTTCCCTCTCTTTTTTCTATGGAAATAAGGATGTGATGGGAACTATGCACGGAAACACATTTTAGTTTTTCACAAACAATAAAACTAAAGGCTAAATTCTGATGGAAATAAGTGCATATGTGGAGGCTTAGGGCTGATATAAAACATGGGATGTGTTGACCAGCAGGCACCAGCCATATGTTCCACAGCTTGTACTGATATTTTCATAGTACATTGTCCTTCCACTCTTTCAAATTACAGGAGTGTGTTGTATGTTATAGATTTGATTATAATTTGTCATCTTGACACAGCATCCACGTCCGCTCATAAGGGACGGTGTTGGTGCATGTGCACGTCTGCATTTCCATACACGTAATTAAGTATTTTAATTAAATTCAGTTTGTTGTGGAGTGATTAGTGAAGTGTATTATCTTTGAGATTTAGTTCGCTTTTTTATGCCTTGACTACAGAATGTTAATAGGCCTTCTGCTGGCGCTATAACAGGCCAATTTTTGGAGGCGCCTCCAAGGAGTTTGCATGCAAAGTTTCATGGCAATTGTTCCAACGGTGCCGGAGATAAGCTGCTCATAGGCGGACATACTTGCTTATGGCAATACGCACACACACGCGCGCACACACACACACACACACACACACACACACACACACACACACACACACACACACACACACACACACACACACACACACACACACACACGGATGGGGTGAAAACATTCGGCCTGGCGGAGACAAAAATTGCAGATCTACAAGCTCTAAATATCTAAAGATATGTCTTTTGGGCTTTTATTGATAGGACAGTAGACTGACAGTAAACGGGGAGAGACACGCAACAAAGGTAGTCAGGATCGAGAATCGAACCAGCGACACGCTGTCAGGCTACACTGAGCCTTATGTGGTGTGCGCCTGGACCGATAGGCCAGTGGGTGCCCCTGTTTGGATAAACATTGTAACATGGTTAAAAAGGAGAGAACTTTCATGTGATGGAATTCATTCATTTATTTAGTGATAAAAGGAAAGAGCACATCATCACCTCCACAACATATACAGACACAATATCACAGAGGATAAAAACACAATAAAGCCGTAAGGCTTTCCATTTCCATTGGTCCTCTAAAAAACACACAACAGTCACACCATAAAAAAGATAAGTGGCTTAGTATGGTCTCAAACCCGCAGCCAGCAGCTCTATGGTAGGTACAGCTATGTTGCTTTACATTTACAGTACTGTATGTGTGGGGTTAGGGCTCTCACAATTATGAAATTTTACATGACGATTATTTGTCACTCAAATAATTGCGATTAACGATTTAATTGTGTTTTTGTCGTTGACAATTACATTTCTGTTTGGCTTTTAGGCTTTGAAGTTGCACATGTCAGATATGACACAACCTAAATATACAAAGAAATTACTGACATATTTCACAACTTTACACTTAAAAAAGTACATTGATAGTGGAAATAGCCGATCTACAAGCTCACAACGCGTCGCATCGTTTGACCTTTTTTTTTTTAATGTATGAACATTTTTCAACATGGAAACGATTATGACGATTATGAAAAATAATCACGATTATGGCAAAAGAAATCACGATTAGACGATTATGTAATAATTGTAACAGCCCTATGTGGGGTTATACCATCTGGAGTTTACAAAGATAGCAAGCCTACTGACTGCTGGTTTGACTAAACAGTCTGGAATATTCCCATTCAGCCATGTCACTGGACGTCACAACACACTGGCCCCACGTTGGTCCCAAATAATTTTACGGAGTTTACCACAGTGATAATGTTTATGGAGTTTACCACAGGGATAACCATTCAGTGTTTTATAGATGCACAGAAGACTGCTCGGTTTTGTCGCTTCTAATGGAACATTAGTCCTTCAACAAATATACATTGTATCTGTGGTAGACAGTGTATAGATATAGCATATAACATATAAATCGTTGCAGTGTATTGTCCCTTAAGGCATTACAATTACAATTTATAATTTAGCCATGTAGCAGATGCTCTTATCCATTCCAGAGCATCAGCTCAGTGGCCTTGTGGCTGGGACTCCATGTTCCATATTATCCACAAGTACAATACCACAAGAGTGTGGGGAGAACAAGGGTCCTCTGAGCTGGCTGCAGGGAAGACGTCCCTGGCTGCCGCTGCTCCGCCACCGCAAGATGTTCCGGGAATAAAGGAGCAAAACATCAGTGAAGGATGGCTCCCGGCTGACAACCCTGCAGGTGGCCTATAGTGGCACCGTTGGTGTGACGGGCAGCAATGCCCAGCAGGAATACCCACCAGTGCTTATATATAGAGCCTCCTATCTAAATAACATCCTTTTGTATTTGTGGTCAAGCAAACAAAATGGCTATCTAAATAACATAATGTATTCTGAACACGTAATCGACCCACTGTACAGTAGCATGCATACTTCATAGTATACTGTAACCAGTAAGACGCCATGGGGCGACCGTTTGGGGGTCTCGAACCCGCAGGTTGACTGCCGCTCGCGGCTTGCTCACACTACCCTGAAGCGCTTAGCCTCACCCTCTCCACAGACAAAACTCTGATGCGCGACCTGTTGTTTTTAGATCATTATTCACGTTGAGGGTGCGTCAGAAGCATACAGTAAATCATGCAAAGACAATCCCAGTTTATAGAAAACACCAGAGCACTTAATAAACAGTAGTGCAAGAAATATCTCATCTATTCTCTTCCTCCTTCCATGGGAATCGTTAGGTTGTTGTCAATCTGTGAGTCGAGACTCGGCAGTCAACGTGCGGGTCGAGATCCCCACAGAGGACTCGAAACTTAAGACTGACGGTCGCCACTCGCCGTGTGTGTGTGTGTGTGTGTGTGTGTGTGTGTGTGTGTGTGTGTGTGTGTGTGTGTGTGTGTGTGTGTGTGTGTGTGTGTGTGTGTGTCAATCACAACAGGGAAAGCGTTTCACTTTCACTTTCTGCCTTTATTGATAGGTGTACAGTAGGCTGACAGGAAACGGGGAGAGAGATGGGGGGTGACACGCAGCAAAGGTTGTCAGGATCGCTGCAAAGGCTGGATTACCAGCCTCGGTGCCTGGCCAAGCGTTTCACTTCTGAGCATTACAGAGACTTAACTAGCATCTATAAAAAAGTTAACAATAAGGGATTATGGCTTTGGTCTTGAGCCAGAATCAAGCCCACAATGTCACAATTAGATCTGTGTTTATGTGGAAGACAGTTGAGCCACCTGGTTGGCTCATTTCTGTATTGCTTTTTAATTGGTCAAACAATTAGGCCAAGGCGCTGATCGCAGCATTCATGTTTGCATTTGCCTGGTTTTAAGGTAAAAGACTGCTCATCACAATACAAGGCCAGCCTCTGTCTGTGTGCTCCTTCTCTAATGAACATCGGCAGTCGGGCAGCCGCGGCAGTGGTTCAGGAGGTAGAGTGGCCACCTGGGAACCGGAAAGGTCCCAGTTCGATCCTGGGGCTCGCCCAGAGTTAGTGTCTAAGGGTCCTTGAGCTATTGCTACTGGTTCTGGCCCTGTTACAGATGTTGTCCAAAATCATGCAGATCGGTACACAGTATCTCTGTAGCCGTTAAATGGAACGGGTATTTCTTACATTGATGCTCCTACATATTAGCATGCAAGCAGTGGCGTAGCTAGGGGTAGGAAAGTTAGACTGAGGTAAGGGGGCCCAAGGTGCCAGAGGCCCTCGAAAAGTCTGGATTAAAACTCTTTTTCCCCCAATAATAATAATTATTATTATGATGTTTATCATTTGTGTCTAAAAACTTAAAATTACTGCTGGAATAAAACCAATGAGCGATACAATTTAAATAATTGAGGGTCCCTATATTATATACTCACCCCTTACAAAGCTAAAATGGTTTCTCCTGCTTTCAGTTGTTTTGAGACCTATAGTAGCTTTGCGGTTTGTGCGTCCGCTTGCATCATGTTATGGTTGTGAAACTTAGGTGTGCTCTACAGGATAATTATGATCATCTGAAGTAAATGGAAAAGTCTTTTCATTGGCCCTGCAAACATAAGATCAACTCTCACGTTCTGTTCGCCCCACCCTCCCCCGGTCCTGACTGTAAAGCAGCTTCTGCAGCACACAACAGCATGCATTGAACAGAGACAGGGAGAGGGAGAAAAAAAAAAAAAAAGACTGCAAACATAAGATCAACTTTCAGGTTCTGTTCGCTCCACCCTCCCCCGGCTTCTTCCACACACAACACGCATTGAACAGAGACAGGGAGAGAGAGAAAAAAAGACGTAATGTGACATAGAGCAGCATGTTTCATTACTGTAAACTGAGAGGAGAGCTTGACTGTTTACACTCAAGGAAGCAGCTGATGTCTGTGGGTAAGCATGCAACAGAAAATATTCTCCCCTCTTCCTTCTTCCTTCTTTATCCAACACCATTAAGCAATAAGCATGGATAACGTTTTAAGCACAAACGCAAGTGTTTCGAACGAAACACCTGTTTGCTAAGTTCTGGAAGGAAGCACTCCCAAACTAGTGACATGATCAGTTGATCACAATCGCATCATGTTATGAATGTATGTAGGTTCCCAAATCAAAGTGAAAAATGGTTTGGTTTTTTGCAACAATGACTAGTTATCTAAAGTATGGTAATAGTGTCAAGTAGTGTGAGGATTAATGTCAGAGTGTTTGTGTTTGAGCGCCTCAGTGCGGCCGCTGCAGAGTTCATGTGCAACCTCTTCCAGAGAGATAGATGGAGACACTAGAAACTCTGCTGGAGAAACAAGACAAACTGCTGGATGTCCCTAGTAATAACAATAATTGTATAATATCCCATTATCTATCTAGTAGTCATATGATTATGTCATACAAAAATAACAATCTAGGCATCACAATATTTTTGTTTCAGTCAGTCACAGTAGGCTATTATTGTTTTGTGAACTCCCAAAATGTTCACAGGATCTTGCTGTAGATTAAACACACTGACTGACTTTGCTGTTAAAACAATGTATGTGCATACACACAGACACAGTACACACAAGAATGTCCTGTTATGCCATTCTCATATAGCCTTATATGATCTAGCCTGTTATACAGTAGATGTATTCTCAGATCATTATATCCAACCCTTGTTTTCCATAGTTTAGCTAACTAGCCAAAGTTCTGATTGCATGCAGACTCATTTTTGCATGTAGGCTAATCATGTTCATACTTCACCCAATCTGAATAGTCCTATACTGCTTATTTTTTCTCCTATTCAACTTCCTATGTATAGCCTATATGCTTCACTCCTCATGTGCATTTGCTTGAGCACTGCTGCTATTGATTAGTGATTGTATATTCTGCACAACACCTGCACATATTTAAGCTGCTACTAAAATGATTGCTGAGACGATCACGGCTACCGTATCATTGTGACACATGTCATTCAAACAGTAACAAAGTGTTCCCGGTTGGCCGGTTCTCCGCTTGCATGGGGGGGCCCATACAGATTTCTGGCCTAGGGGCCCAGAATTGCTAGTGACGCCCCTGCATGCAAGCACCAGTTAAAGTTACTTTCCATCCCTCATATACTGTGTGCACAGTGCACATCCCATAATCCACACACTGCACATCATTTCGGAGCTCATATCTTTGAACGGGTAAGGGCTAGTAATAATAATGCACCATTTACATCCTTTAACTGTGTTTTATTTAAATGATTGCACCCAATAATACAATCGTAAGTACTAGTACTAGTGTGTGTGTGTGTGTGTGTGTGTGTGTGTGTGTGTGTGTGTGTGTGTGTGTGTGTGTGTGTGTGTGTGTGTGCGTGTGCGTGTGTGTGTGCGTGCGTGCGTGCGTGCGTGCGTGCAATGCATGCATACATGCGTGTGTGCTTATGAGTGTGCTTGAACTGCTAAGTTAGGCTAGTTGCACCTGCTGAGAGAGGCTGTTTGACCAAGCTCCAGAGGAACAGATGTTCCTGCCTGGTCTCTAGGGAACAGGAAGGCTGCAGTCAGCAACATCTTCTACTGGATTCACGGAGAGTAAACATGCGGAAATGCATACACTAATGCACAAATATGCATATATGTCCCCCCACTACACACACACACAGACAAATTCATCATGCACCAGCATATTTAACTAGGCTGGCAGCATCCTTATTAACTCTAGTTGGGCTTGTTGGCTGCGGTACAGAAAGCATCTCTTCTAGACAGACTGGAGCATTGACCTGTGTCTTGCGCCCATGTGTTTCACGCTGCCTCTATGTTGGCTGTGGTTATCCCTGACTGTCATGTATCATTACGCTGGCTGCGCTCTTGTGGTTTGCATTGACGTCTCTGGTCTTCCGCTAGCCATTACTCGCTGATCCATTTGGTCTCAGCTAAGCCTTCAAAGATCAGGTGCCCCTAGCTAGGAAGCAAACTTGAGCGCAGTTTAAAAACAAGTTGGGCTTTGCTCTAGTCATGGCTTTTGACTGTAACTCTTAACTCCTAGGTTAGGTAAGAAGAGGTCATGTTAGTTTGTGTGCTTCTGGGTCTCATCAAACAAAGACAATTTGCGTTCCCATCAGGCCTACAAAAACAACACTCTGTGTTAATTGCGACCGTCAGATCGCAGTTACTATCAAACCTCCACCGGCTGTCAGTCTGTCCGTCACGTCACACTTTTGCCCTACTCATATCTCCGCAACCGTTGCCCCAATCCATGCCAAACTTTGCACACACACTCCTTGGCTGCCAAACCACCCCTCATTTCTGACATGGCCCTCTTCTAGCACCACCATGAGGCCGATTCTTGCAAATACATTTATGGACACTGCTCCTACAGATTCTGCCCTAAAATCACGCAAAGCGGTACACAGTATCTCTAAAGTCTTGTCATCAACATGGATCTGTCCCATTTCCCATATTCCCTCCTGATTGGCTACCATTGCCTCTAAAGTTTTGTATGCGACCTGACGGTCGCTTATCTCCCGATTAGGGAGTCTTACTGGTGTTATTAAGACGTATTATTCGTAGCATTGCCAGCTGTCGTTTCTTCACATAGATTCTGACGCAGTCAGTGGACATGCTTCTGTTTCACAAGAACATTGTCACAGGGTATGCTGTGTCCCTGTCTTCACACAATCTGACAATATTCTGTCATGACTCATGATGCACAGGAATCGATTTGCTGTAGCTGAGCAAGAACACAGTAGATGTTACCAGTTTTTACCCTGTCAAACCTCTACCCTTCCTCCACCTCCGGTTGTCTTTTCATGTTTCACATGTCTGTGTTTCACATGTCCCCCGATGTATTATCTTTCCCAGAATCACTTTGCTTGCCAAGTACAAAACATATACAGGAATGTGTCTTGTGGGTCCCTATCGTTCATACTTGCTACTTTTGATTCAATGCAACGGAAACACTGAAGAACAATACAACAGAAAGCACAAGTCTGTACTGTAGACTGATATAAAACTGTATAAAAATAATCTACCTGGCTACAAGCTCACAGTGCGTCGCATTGCAACGCATTGTGAACTTTGAACGGCTATTTTCACCGTAAAACGCCGCTGCGCAACTAAGTATAAATGAAGTG
Source organism: Nannobrachium achirus (assembly GCF_963921795.1). Classification (NCBI taxonomy): domain Eukaryota; kingdom Metazoa; phylum Chordata; class Actinopteri; order Myctophiformes; family Myctophidae; genus Nannobrachium; species Nannobrachium achirus. Next base: position 51,992,398 of record NC_137820.1, read on the forward strand.
TCTGTCCTTCCACAGGCTGTGCAGGCTGGGCTGCAGTGGGATGAGCCAGGTGGACTGTAGGACTCTGGATGTTCTGCGTGGGAGGAAGAGGCTGCTGGTGGTGGCCATGAAGCTGCCCTGCTCCCTGTACTGCTCCCTGTGGTTCCTCCTGCTGTTGGGAGCCGGCTCCCTGCTCCTTCTGGTCCGCCTCCAGGACCTCTCTGAGATGGTCCAGCAGCAGACCCCAGGTCAGTGGCTGTCTATGCTCTGTGGATCAAAGCTTAATTTTATACTGCGTCAGATGCTGGCATTGCTTGCTGAAAACAACTGATATTCAAGCTAACAGTGCGTCGAAGATCAGGAGTTGGAGTTGTTGGAGTATAAATTTGCCGTAAACGCTTTCAACCTGGCATCCCTATTTTGGGCATGTAATTAGAGCCGAACATTAAAAAAAAAACATCAAAGGTTTTCTAAATGTTACTTGTATTAAAAGAATAGCCAATCTACACGCTCACAATGCATTGGAATGTGATTGTTTGTTAGCTTGTACTGTAGATCGGCATGATGATCGGTATGAAATAGATTTTAGATGGTTAATGTGGTTAGCATCGTATAATCAGCGAACATTGCCTAATTTCTGTCAAGTCAAGTGTATACATTTTTCTTAGTGTATTTACTGTACTTATTCTCTTGTGGTCGGTATTGCACAGACACAGTCAGCAGTTATCCATGCTGTGTAGAACAGCATGGGAAATTATTACCACCAACCATCAGCCAAATGCTGGTAAATGTTGTGCTGTGGCTGGTGTGTTAGCATGCCCTGCCAACCACTTTGGCAGGTGATCCACCATTAGTTGACAGATTTATTGCCAGAACGCTACATTTCCATTGTGGAGAAAAGTCGGTTTGACAGTTCTGTTTTTCTATTTCTTTTTTGTTTTTGTTTTATCTTTTCCAATTTTCTTCCAATTTCTGAAAATGTGTTTGCTTTTTATCAGTTTTTTCATTGTCTCCACCAGCCGAAGGCTGAGGGAGAGTATGTTTTCCCCTCCGTCCGTCCGTCCGTGCGTCCGTGCGTGCGTCCGTGCGTGCGTCCGTCCGTCCGTCCGTTTGTCCGTTACCAGCTAATCTCCGGCGCCGTTGGCCCGGTCGCTGCCAAACTGTGCACACACACTCCCTCGACACCAATTCAGAACCTCTGCCCCAAATATTTCACATGGGCCTGTTCTAGCGCCACCAGGAGGCCGACTTTTGCAAAACTAACTTTTGCCAGTACTCCTACAGATTTTGTCCAAAAATCACGTAAATCAGTAGACAGTATCTCTACAGTCATGTGATCGACATGGATGTGTCAGATTTTCCATATTCCATCCTGATTGGTTTTGAATAAAATGCCTGAAATCCTGAACGCAGTGTGCGATTTTGGTGAAATTGTGCATGCACATTCCCAATAGGCAGAGGAATAAATGCCACTTAAGAAAAATCAAATCAGCCTCATGGTGGCGCTATAACAGGCCGATTCATGTTTTCACCTATAACTCCACCGATTAGTGTCAAACTTTGTATGCGCACTCCTTAGAGGCCAAGGTAAAACCTTTTCCCTGCATTTTTTACATCAGCCTTTTATAGCGCCATCAGGAGGCCGACTTATGTAAAACACATTACATGCCTGACCTGGTGGAGACCTGTGCTCGGAAGAGCACTGCTTCTAGTTGTTTTTGTTTTTCTTTCTTGACCTCCTTTCCCCCCACCCTCTTCTTCTTCCCTTTCTTTATTCTATGGAAAATAACAATAAGATGGGAACAATGCACAAAATGGAATTTCACCCACTTCTCTACTTCTATAAACCTGTGATGTGACAATAAAGATTCTGATTCTGATTATGGTCCCACTTTCTGGGACAAACAGACTGATGACCCTTACCGGTAAATCTGCCAAAACTGTGTCATCTTTTAAATGCAGGTTTACGGTAAGGTAAGGCAACCTATTCCCTGTGGGACAGGCCTTTGAAGAGCCAAAGCGGGTGTGTGTGTGTGTGTGTGTGTGTGTGTGTGTGTGTGTGTGTGTGTGTGTGTGTGTGTGTGTGTGTGTGTGTGTGTGTGTGTGTGTGTGTGTGTGTGTGTGTGTGTGACTTCGCTTGACTTGGCCCTAATTGTCTCCACCAGCCGAAGGCTGAGGGAGAGTATGTTTTCCCCTCCTCCGTCCGTCCGTCCGTCCGTGCGTGCGTCCGTCCGTTTGTCCGTTACCAGCTAATCTCCGGCGCTGTTGGCCCGGTCGCTGCCAAACTGTGCACACACACTCCCTCGACACCAATTCAGAACCTCTGCCCCAAATATTTCACATGGGCCTGTTCTAGCGCCACCAGGAGGCCGACTTTTGCAAAACTAACTTTTGCCAGTACTCCTACAGATTTTGTCCAAAAATCACGTAAATCAGTAGACAGTATCTCTACAGTCATGTGATTGACATGGATGTGTCAGATTTTCCATATTCCATCCTGATTGGCTAAAACTGGCTTTCAAAGTTTGCAGGATTGGTCAGTTTTGAATAAAATGCCTGAAATCCTGAACGCAGTGTGCGATTTTGGTGAAATTGTGCATGCACATTCCCAATAGGCAGAGGAATAAATGCCACTAAAGAAAAATCAAATCAGCCTCATGGTGGCGCTATAACAGGCCGATTCATGTTTTCACCTATAACTCCACCGATTAGTGTCAAACTTTGTATGCGCACTCCTTAGAGGCCAAGGTAAAACCTTTTCCCTGCATTTTTTACATCAGCCTTTTATAGCGCCATCAGGAGGCCGACTTATGTAAAACACATTACATGCCTGACCTGGTGGAGACCTGTGCTCGGAAGAGCACTGCTTCTAGTTAAATCTGTTTTCTCTTCATCTGAAACTCACACACTCTTAAAACAATCAAATGTCTGAGGAGATAACATACATAGTTATTGTAGTTTTACCTTATCTCTCTTATGCAAATATATAATCTATATTATTTTACCTCTTATGCATATATAAACTGTATTACCTAGTTATCTCTCTTATGCAAATATACTGTATTATACTGTACAATGTTGGTGCCATTCTGTTTTGTAAATGTATCCATTGGCTCCATTTTCCTCAAACTGAGTTAGAGGTTGTAGTTGTTTTCCTTGTTATTCTGCAGTGCCTTTATATTGTGTAATGGAGGCCTTGTTTTGTGGCTGACAGAGGATGACATTGCAGCATCTTGTTTTCAGGTGGTAACTGTGGCTCAGACTTGACTAGATAGATTACGCTAGGAAAACACTCATTTGAACTGACGTGAAAAAGGAATAGCTGTGTTCCCTCATGGTGAATTGTAATGTTTCATGTCGGTCATATTCAGCAGTAAACACATTTCGTAAACAAGTCCTGATACAAGTCCATTCCAGTTCCATCAGTTCAGGGACCATCTTTCAATCAGCCAACCAAAAGCGGCTGCAGTTTGGTGTGCAAAGAATCTGCCTGGTTTGTAACCGTGGGGTGGATTCTGTGATTTCCATGTGTGAGCGTCCCAGTGGTGACAGTCAATTTCCTGAGCAAAGCCATTTCCAGAGCCGGGTTATGCCACTTACTGTCTCATACACATGGGCAATATCAAACCCAGTGGCCTTTTGGGAGTTGGTATTTTGTTCAGCATTGAATATACACAGTGAGATAGCGTTAGGCAGCTTTTAAATTCTCAATTATCCTCATATTTGTAATTTGTTGCAGTTATTCAGAAAATATAGATGAATTCCAACAGAATGGAAATGTGGGGGCAAGTATATTTATTATTTTTTTTGTAGTTAAGCACTCTTTCAGAAGCATGGGGTCGTAGCAGTGCTGTACCTCATTTAAGCAAATAGAATAATAATGTGATGGGGATTTGAAAGAAAGAAAGCAGTTAAAAGAAATTGGAAATGGTTGAGTTCGTAAATTACATTTCACAGATCAATATAACAATACAACAGCATAAAAGAGTGAGCACATCAGAGGCCATTTTTAAATTGCATCCCCTCCATGTTCCATCAGTGCAGAACGCACAATACCCTGAAATTGGTTTTGTGATGTCTCTATTGGCTATCGCCTCTGTTTCCCTTCTGAATCCCTCACTGACACCATAGATTAAACAGATGCAGATTTTCAATCACGTCACAGTCCTGCTTGAGGAAAATCGACATGGAGGGTGTAATTGTCAGGGCGTTGAGCGCATTGTGCATCCGATAATAATGACTTTCACAGCTGTTATTAGCCCGTGCCTCTATAGCATTCCTGAAACACGAGGCCTGTCAACAAATCTAATGATGCACACGTAAACATAATGCACAGACGGAAACAAAGTTTTCAATCCCCTCAGCCTGCCCCGATGGTGACCCTACGTTGTTCATTAGCACGCCATGAGTTCTTCGGTAACACTTTACTTAGCTCAGGGAAACAGCACATTATAAGTAGTACCATACCAAACCTACAGTGGTACTATTGGGCTGCTCAGTTTTTGAACCATCCTGGGTCCAAATTGAACTCCTATCCTCAGGAGATATCTCTCTGGATTCCCTTCTATACTCAGCTCCGGTTGAAATTTTTTTAACTTACCCCTTCACCATCAACACTATTAACATTTGGTTTGAAGTAAATATCTAGGCGGTGCCCCTGAGCTGTCCTGTTTTGCTTCAATTTTTTTCTCTAATTTGGGGAAATGATGTCCGGCTAATGAGAACTTGGAATTAAATTATGGTTCAATAAGGAAATGTGGAAAATTATGGATCTATATGAGGATGGCAATCCAATGTCTTTTGAGGGGCTGAAGAGGAGATATGACATTCCACGAAATCACTTCTTCGTATACTTGCAGAACAGAAGTTTTATTTTACACGTTTATTTTACAGGCCAGACGCTCAGTATGTTGGAAGAATGTTAATGTGTAATTAGGAAGAAAGCTGTTGAATTCCATAAGATATGGGAGAGGTTCTTGGAGTTGTGTGTGAGTGTGTGTGTGTGCGTGTGTGTGTGTGTGTGTGAGAACATATTTTATTTTTGTCTTGTTTTGTTTGTTTTGTTTTAAAGGACTGTCTTTTCTTTTTCCCCCTCCTTGACCACTTAAGCCCTATATAATACAAGGGCAACTGGCGGCCCGGGGGCACATGCCACCTTCACTTAATGCGGCCCGCAGGTTAATATCGGAATACTGATATTACTGATTTCAGCTGTTATAACATGACCCGCTTTAATTCTATATTAATTGCGACCGAAGGTCGCATATACTCTGAAAAACCGTGTTGCTTGAGTGACCTTCCTTCCTTCCTTCCTTCCTTCCTTCCGTAACCTTCCTTCTGTAACCTTCCTTCTGTACGGGAGTGATGTCAGTGTGATGTCAGCGAGTTGTGACATCACTTCCTGTACGGGGCGGCTACACAAAATGTGGATAACACTATATATGGAGATAGTCCAGTCCATCATGTCATATGGGACTACCGTCATAGACAGTAGCCAAAAGATAAGGATACACAAGACTAAGAAAGACAAAAAAAGAGAAGAATAAAAAGAAAAAAAAGGAGGAGGAGGATAAAGATACCAAAAGGAGAGATAAGAAAGGGTGGATGAGGTACAATGTGTCTCAGAAAAGAAAATGTAACAAGGAGGTGGCAACGGGGCGGCTAGATAAAGTTATTAGGCCTGGATCCGACTTTAAGTCGACGCACAGGATTCCAGAAGTGTAGCGCTTATTCGCTCTTGTATCAAACTGGTACTTGAAACGTTCTTAGAATTTAATATATATTTTCTAAAGTAAATATGGGGGCGGCTGTGAAAAAAAGAGAAGAATAAAAAAGAAAAAAGGAGGAGGAGGATAAATATACCAAAAGGAGAGAGAGGGTGGATGAGGTACAATGTGCGGTATCCTCCTTGTCAAGCTCGACGTTGGGCATTTGGACCTACTGTATACATGGAGAAATGGAGCGAACCTGTGTGGCCTAAACATGGAGATGTGGTACAGAATGACTCATATATGGGCATAAAAAGTATGTCATGTGACATCACTTCCTGTACAGACAGTCAGACAGCCAGCCATTGACTCTGGCCTAACAATGGCTACTGTCTATGACGGTAGTCCCATATGACATGATGGACTGGACTATCTCCATATATAGTGTTCTCCACATCTCCATGTTTAGGCCTTATCGCTCACACCCTAGGTGGGGTTGGCGATAGGGCCTTTTTTTGTGTGGAGTTTGCATGTTCTCCCTGTGTCTCCTAGGGTTGATAACAACTAGAATCATCAGAGAAACGCTGTGGTTGGCCAGATAGTCAAGAATTGGCGCGACCTCGCCCTTTAGGGCGCCCTTTAGGGCGAGGTCGCATGTCACCCTGAGGTCGCATTCCACCCTCAGGTGTCTTACTAGTATTAGTAGTCTCTATATTAGTAGTTCAATGACTAGTATAGTAGTATTAAAATGTTAGTCTTTTTTATGTCCAATGTAGGCCTATTTGTATTTAAGTTCATAAAGTTAACATAAGTAAAACTAAATGCATTTGAAATTAAATCAAAATGTTACATTTCAGTATTCCAATAAAAAAATAACAAAATATAATTCAGGATTCCAATTCAAAAGTAGCAAAAATAGCAGATCTACAAGCTCAAAACGCATCGTAGCGCGACACGTTTTGAGATTGTAGATCGGCTATTTTTGCTACTCTTACTGGAGATAAGAGGTTTTTGCTCGACAATAACAATATGCCAAGGGATATGGCCCTCTGGAGTGAATGTGGAAATATAGTGGCCCTCTCTATCATCAAAGTTGCCCACCCCTGCCCTATATACTTCAACACAGAATAAGTTGCATTGTGATATGTTGTGATCTTGTAGATGTGCTATCGTGACTACTAATTGAAGCCGAGGCCGAATTGGCCCGAATCCCATGGATGAGCCCTGACAGCACATGGTTGGTGCTACAGACTCCAAATTTCGCACGCAGATAGCTCAGACCTTTGCCTACGTTCTTAGCTAGGCCTCGACCCGACCCGATATGCGGTTTTCCGGAACCAACGCGAAAGGTTCGGAATCTCCATATGCGGAGTCCTGACTACTAATTGAAGCCAATGGACGCCGAATCCGAATTGGCCCGAATCGCATGGATGAGCCCTGACAGCACATGGTTGGTGCTACAGACTCCAAATTTCGCACACAGATAGCTCAGACCTTTGCCTACGTTCTTAGCTAGGCCTCGACCTGACCCGATACACAGTTTTTCAGATCCGGCACGAAAGGTTCGGAATCTCCGTATGCGGAGATGACTGACATCGGGCTGTTCCAGAGCAAGCGATGACTCATTGTGACATCACTTCATAAAAGGCTCTGACATCAACAAAAAATCTCTCTGAGTGTGGCATAAACTAAAGTCTTTCTTCCTCTCACTTTGAGGTGAGCGTGACTACTAATTGAAGCCGAGGCCGAATTGGCCCGAATCCCATGGATGAGCCCTGACAGCACATGGTTGGTGCTACAGACACCAGATTTTGCACGCAGATAGCTCAGACCTTTGCCTACGTTCTTAGCTAGGCCTCGACCCGACCCGATATGCGGTTTTCCGGAACCAACGCGAAAGGTTCGGAATCTCCATATGCGGAGTCCTGACTACTAATTGAAGCCAATGGACGCCGAATCCGAATTGGCCCGAATCGCATGGATGAGCCCTGACAGCACATGGTTGGTGCTACAGACTCCAAATTTCGCACACAGATAGCTCAGACCTTTGCCTACGTTCTTAGCTAGGCCCCGATACACAGTTTTTCAGATCCGGCACGAAAGGTTCGGAATCTCCGTATGCGGAGATGACTGACATCGGGCTGTTCCGGAGCAAGCGATGACTCATTGTGACATCACTTCATAAAAGGCTCTGACATCAACAAAAAATCTCTCTGAGTGTGGCATAAACTAAAGTCTTTCTTCCTCTCACTTTGAGGTGAGCAAAGTTCAGGGTAATTAGTGGGCTGTGCCTTTTAGAGAACCAGGTGAATAATGGATACAGGCAAACATATGGTCAAAACGGCTCTTATGACAACAGGTATAATGGGGTTTGCATTAAAGGGTAGGGCATTCACAGAGATCTCCATATATGGGCATAAAATGGATGTACTGTGTCTGCAGAGATCTCCATATATGGGCATAAGTGGACAAAGGCAAACAGATGGTCAAAACGGGTCCTATGACAACAGGTATAATGGGGTTTGCATTAAAGGGGGAACTGGCACTGTGTCTGCAACACAGTCGGAGGCACAGACAGATACAGAGATCTCCATAATGCGCAAAACGTAAGGAAATCTCCTTATGCAGAGCTGATTGTTGACATCAGGCTGTTCCGGAGGAAATCGGCGCAAGCGATGACTCATTGTGACATCACTTCATAAAAGTCTCTGACATCATGTACACCACATGAGTCAATGGGCATAAATAGACACAGGCAAACAGATGGTCAAAACGGGTCCTATGACAACAGGTATAATGGGGTTTGCATTAAAGGGGGAACCGGCACTGTGTCTGCAACATGGGCATAAATGGACACAGGCAAACATAATGGTCAAAACGGGTCTTATGACAACAGATATAATGGGGTTTGCATTAAAAGGTAGGGGCATTCATAGAGATCTCCATATACTGTATGGGCATAAATAAAATGGACGCCCGTATGCGGAGCTGATGTCTGACATCAGAGTTTTCCGGAACCTGCACTGTGTCTGCAGAGTCCCTCATATATGGGCATAAGTGGACACAGGTAAACAGATGGTCAAAACGGGTCCTATGACAACAGGTATATTGGGGTTTGCATTAAAGGGTGGGTCATTCATTCCCTATTTCAATTTCGGCACGCGTGTGGACGCAGACAGACAGATAACTCCATATAGGCATAAATGGACACAGGCAAACAGATGGTCAAAACGGGTCCTACCATATATATCTCCATATATATGGGCATAAAATGGACAGACAGATATCTCCATATATGGGCATAAATGGACACACGCAAACAGATGGTCAAAATGGTTCCTATGACAACAGGTATAATGGGGTTTGCATTAAAGGGCGGGGCATTCATTCCCTATTTACATTGTTCCCGAGTTGGCCAGGTCGCCGACTAGACGCTCGGCCGCCCAAAGGGCGGCCGAGCTTCTAGTTTCTATAATTTTTGAAATAGAATGTTCACCTGTGGTGACAAATAGGGATGCCATGTTGAAAGTGGTTAAACAGAAAAGGAAAGAAATAAAATTAACTGATGGACATACTGTACAAGCACCCAATGACCCCACACTATTAAATATATCTAGCTATTTTGACTGAAAAGGGAGTGATATCCTTGGACAGTGTCAAACCTGTGTTCCTGAACCACCTTGTAGTGTTCCTGGTGCTTGCTGACATGTTGGTTTTTGTGTATTATTTATTTGTCAATGTTTCTGCCTGGCTCTTGTATTTTTGGCTATAACAATTTGTTAAGAGGTAACCTAGTGGCAACCAGACCTCAATGGCATGACCTCCAGTTGCAGAGTAGTTTATATACTGCTGCCCTCACCATTCATCACACAGAGGAACCGCTGGCAAATGGCTGGCCTAACATTTTTACTTGTATTACTATTCTTACTTTAAAAGTGTGTTCTTTTTAAAATTATCCAACCAAAGTATGCAATGAATAGCTAACAGCACAAAAGCATAAGTGTACAGAAGCTGCTTTTCTTCTGCTCCATGTTAATGAATGTAGCGGTTCTCACTGACAGTGCAGTGCATGAAAGGAAAATGTGTGTCTGCAGTCTGCACGCGTATTAAAAACAAACATTGTATATAGGGTGAGCAGATGTCACGCACACAACGGCATTAAGCAGAATATTTTTGGTGGGTTCTGTGCTTAATGTATTCCTACAGTAGTTATCAGATCTTCAGAATGGGACTTATTTGTGATTAGTTTTTTGCTTCCAAGTGTAGTAGGTAGGCAGTATATGCTTAACCACATGAAGCCTAGCTAGCATCCCCATTCTGAGCATGTCATAATAGGCAAAAATTCTGCAAAAATAAGTGAACATTCACTGAAGGTGAGCTTGTAGATGGGCTGTTTCCTGGGAAGGAATTTGGTGTAGAAGGCAAAAAGGAGGGGGCCAGAAGTATGTGCACCTGGGGGACATTGTCAATGAAATAGATACAGCAGTAACAGCACAGTAGGGTTTAAGTGGTTTAGGATAACATCTTAGTATTCACCATATGATTTTCAGTCACAACCTTGCTCATAACTAAGCAGCTTTTATGTACTACAGCAAGATGTGCACAGCATTCTAAATGAATCTGTCATCTGTCATTGCTAATATAAAACCACATTCTCTGTGAGCGGGGTGGAGGAGAGTGCTCTGGCAGTTGGCATCATCAGTGCATGGTCTCTGCAACCAGGGGTGAAACCATTAATCAACTTATCGGTCAGCATGAAATTAATCACATCAAATTCTAGTAGGTTTAATCGTCGCACATCATCAGTTTAGTGATGTACTTTATCGTGTAAAAGAATCTTCTATTTGCTATTTACAACGTGACCATATTATAGATTTTTCTGCATGGTAAAAACCTAAGCAATGGCTGATAGTCCTCAAGTGTAGACACAGGCATCTATCAATCAATACTAGGCACATAAATATTATGCACATGTTTAGATTGTCATTGATTTGATTTGAGATGTTACACATCAACTTCACATCTCTTCTTTAGTTTACCTTGATTTTCTTATGTTAAAGATATCTCAACTCATGAATAATCTTAACATAGGAGGGTGAAGTGGCCTCTATGTTGAGTCACGTGAATCGCCTGAATGTGTATGCGGTGTATGTAATGTGCATTTGTGTGTGCATGCGTGCGTGCATTTGTGTGTTTGGAGGGTAGGGGTGCCCCAAAACATCATCCTGAAACATCTCATCTAAATGTATGAGCATCTGCTTTGCTCCAGGTGCCCATATGCTTGTGATGACAGGGTCCTGGGAGGGATCGATACTCTCCTCAGCAAGTCGGGCCACTCTGAAACTGACTTTATTAAATTGCCGGCTTGAATTTGCACAGCCACTGTGCTGCAGTTAGCCCGTGGTCCTCTGCCTATTTAGTGTGTACTGTAGGCCTGGATTTTACTGTATACGATAAAGGCTATAGATTGATAGATTGTATTTAGTCTCAGATGATGAAAAGAGCAATATACTGTATACTATGTCCAGTGACTCTGCTGCAGTAGTAGTGATCCATTGGTGGGTCGAAAATACATTTTCAGTGCTGTCATGACTTCCAGCATCGCAGATTTTAATTTTTCTGTCTTTGATTTGTTGCTCACGACCCTAATGTCCAAATTAATCAATTTCAAAACTTGTAAGAGAATTTCACAAGTGAAAAGTTGAATTGTGAATCAAGAATCCACCAAGAGGGGTTTACTCATACAGGTACAAGCAGCAGAATGTGGGTATGTTCCACAAGACAATTTAAGCAAGACAATAATAGAAATAATGCTGAATTGTAATTAAAAAGATAAATACATAAAGAATATGGTTGGAAAAAGTAAAAAAAAAAAAAGTACAGATTAGACACACTACTCTAATCTTCTTTAAAAAAACTTTTATCAGCAATGGGTACTGTCGTACACATCCTGCAGGGACGGGTGCAATGTCCCGGGGCGGGCTCAGCGTGGAACTTGCAGATTCCCATACCATGCAGTGATGCCCCCCATCATGATGCTCTGGGTGGTAGCAAAGTAGAAGGATTTCAGAGATCCAACTGCCTGAGGTGGTGCAGGTGTTGTATTGCCTTCCTTGCCACAGTCTCTCTGTGTGCGTTCTCCAAGTCAGGTCCTTGGGGATGTGTTCAACAAGGTATAGTACTTGAAACTGTTCACCATCTCCACTGGTGTACGTTGATTAGGAGGGGCGTGTAAAGGCCAATTTACTCTTTGAACGTCAAGTGTCTCACAATAGTCTCAGTTTTGAGCATTCTTGCTGTCTCTGATATTTGAGAGACACAATTCAATTCAATTCAAAGGAGCTTTATTGGCATGAGAAAACATACGTTTACATTGCCATAGCAAGTGTGAAAATATAATAAAACTGAGACACAATGTCGTGGTGGTAACAGCATATAGTGTGCAATGACCATGCATTTAGTAGAGCTTTCCACTGTGACAGTGTAATGGAACTGTCCGGAATAGGAAAATGCCACATCACCATTGGCCTATAATTGGCTGTGTTGTTCTGTTTGGGTTGGTGGTGGGAGTCATGACTGAAATCCATCTGGTTCGGCTGGGTCTTTCTTATCATTGATTTTATAAAAAGGAATAAGTCATATTACATTTCTCATTGATTGAACCATGATGTTCCCACTCAGCTTGCCACCATATGCTTTGTAAAAACTGCTACTAAAAATAGAATGGTTCTCCTCCAGCATCGATTTAGCCTGTGTTAACTATAGTATCTGCTCCCTTGCTCGGTTTAGTGGATGATTGGATGTCCCTAAAACCTGATTGATTAGCCAGTAATTGATTTCAGCGTGCTGCACTGGGAATCACAGAAGTGCATAAGATTGCAAATAGCGATAAGTTGCAAGCCGTTTTGGATGGTTGTTTCTACTTAATTGGATCAATGCTATTAAGTTCAGACCTGTGAAACCAAAGCTTACTTGTTTCCCATGTTGCGTAATCCTAGTAGCATTTAAGTGCCGCTCTACTTCACCACCACCGGATTGTAATTGCATTTCAAGATTCGTCTCAATAGCTTTTCTTTGTACACAATGTAAGGTACTATACGAATCATTTCAGAGGAAATTGAACTTGGCCTTTTTGTTATTATTCCCCTGACATAACACTATACATTTACATTTTCAGTAGCTGCATCGAGTTTGTGCAAGAACTCGCTGTGCCGAGGACAGGGACGTACAGAGAATGTTAGAGAGGCAGGGGCTGAAATTTCTATTAGGGCATTATAAAGGGCCTATTGAAAATAGCAGACCTCCAAGCTCACAACGCGTCACGCTGCAACGCATTGTGACTTGGAGCTCAGCTATTTTCGATGCTTGATTTCTACACAGAGAGGACAATTCTTTCAACATACGATACTGCATTCAAGTTCAGGAGAGTTCGGACAAGGCGATTCTCTTGAATGCTAGCTGCCTTAAGGTATGGCATGGAAAGAGGGCATTTGCATTTCTTTCACCATAGTAAAAACTGCATTCATGGTCTGGAAAGGGCACTTTTTTACGGACGGATAAAAGGGCAGGGCTCAAACCCCCTTTGATGTCTATGTGTGCACGTGCATTAAGCTGTGGTGAGGAAAAAGAGAATCACATTAGATTACATCAAAGCCTTCTCTGGTCACTCTCCGCCATGTGTTGCCGATTGAATTTCTTCCCTAAAGTGAGCTAATACAATTTGAAAGTTGGGCTATTGGTGTGTGATGAGTGTGATGTAGGACAGGTCCAAACAAAAACATGTCAGAGCAAGCCAAATGTGATTTGATTGTATGGGGGGAGGGTGGGGGGGAGGCATAAAGCCACTCAGCGCTTTATTAAGCAATGACACCGGCTGCTTGGCTGTCTCTGTATGAGAAGTGTTTGTGTTTAGGCCATTGAGTGACGTTTACATTATTTCACACCGTCTTCATAAATGTCGCAGTACATTATGGCATCTTTCAGATGGATGTCTGAAGAGAGCCTATATGCGTTAGAGGAAGACTAAAATAGACACTCAGCTCAAATGGATTAGTTTACCGTCACAAATGGGGAGTATTTTCAATCCACACGGTTCAAGGCTGAGGTTAAAAAGCAAATAGTTGCCTAGAAAGGTTCCATTCTTTAAGAAATTAACCTTTGCAGTGACCCACAGTGCTTCACTGAATTGTTATTTTCCAGTTCCACGTATTAATCTTTTTTTTCCTTTTGTTATATATGACAGGCAAGCAGGAGGCTCTGTGGGAAATTATAAAAGAATACGGTGAAGGACTTTGACAGGAGCCTCTTGTTCTCTCATTTCTCTATTGTGTACGAGGGTGAAAACATCATGTCAACATCCATCAAGTGGAGGTTATTTCAATAAAATAAGAGTTTAATTTGAACCTACTGGTTCAGACAGTTTTTTTTTCACCACATTATTACAGGGGCTTTTGGTAGTTGAAGATGAAGAGGAATAATTCGTTTTAAATTAGGGCTCCTTTTTTTGATTGGCTGTATGCCGAAATAGGGAGTTGACTTGACTCTTAACAATATTTAAAGGATCTGGTCATAAGTCATGTCCTCCATAGAGTCTTATGTGTATTCTCTGAGGGAGGAATTAGAGCTGGATAATATAACATATACATTGTAATGTATATCATCTGGTATTTTGGTTATAATTGTGATATATCTTGTAAGAGCTATGAGTCATATTCCTTGTACTGTATGTGAACAATGAACATACTACCTAACCTAACTGGCCAATAAACTGATTCTAATTTGGATTAAATGTTGCCTTTTTTTCCTGTTGATAGAATGATTTGAATTGAATATGCTGTTATATCAGAGTGAAATAAACAATGAATTCCTCTTTGGTCATCACATCCACATTACTAATGATCTTTTGTCAAAATTGTCCAATACCAATAGTGATCTTGAGTTATTATAGGTAAAACATATTGGGATATTTGATTTAGTCAATATATTCCAGAGAGAAAGCACTGCAAAGCAGAGTGCCCGCAACACTCCAGACTAAACAAAAGTCTCAACAATATCATGAAACTGAGAAAACAGCCAGCACACTGTAAATGTCCTTTTCTCGTAGTTTTATTTACCTCTCAATATCGCACAGCCCTAAGGAATGAAACCAACAAATGTATTCATTTATATAATCATGCAGCTTGGCAAGACCGAATGGTACAAACTCTGGTACGACAAACAGTAGGTCTAGATCCAAATAGGCCACTTTTGCCCCCTCAAAAGGATCAGACAGATTGTTGGTCCAGTCTGAATCATACAGCTTGTCTCCTCTGGCCTTGTGATGTCACTGGTCAGTGGTCAGACTGGTAGCTCTGCATTACTAAAACCCTACTTATGGGACGCTGCGAGCTCAGCCCTCTGTGGCAGGTCTTGTATTTGCAGGGTGACTTCACTGGTATATTAATAGCGTTGGGCAGACAATGAGCGTCACCATGTCACAGTCACATGGACTGCCCTGCTGCTCCTGTACAGAAGGTCAGCAGGGTCACTCCTTTCCCCAAGGTACATGCCAGGGGCACAGACAAAATCATTGCCTCGCTGAGCAGCTTCCCATAATGGAAGAAGAAGGAAACCACTTCACAATCCTCTATCGACCATTAACACAGTGGCCATTTTGCTCTTACGTCATACTCAGGGATGGGAAACCAATGTACCGGTACTAATCTCAACCAATTATTTTTGTTATTCACATGGTGGCCATTTTGTTCTTATGATATACTCAGGAGTATAATGTAAGTGTGTAGAGTAGAGTAGAGAATAATGTAAGTGCAAAATGGTTGCCGTGTGTATATGGATCAATGCTTCCCGTGATGGCTCATAGACGAGATTAATCACGGTGACACTTGACAGTGCTTTTCGTGGCGTCTCAATAAAAGAAATAGACCTACAGTATAATATGGCTGTTGGCGCCTGTATTACATCTGTACCAGGAACTCGCTCTCAGAATCCTTGAAATGGATCTCTGTTTCCTACTCTGTCAATATCCAGTGTTTTATTTTAGGGAGGACAGTGTTATATTTTATGCATATCAATATGTTTTTTTCTTACTTAAAAAGAACCCAGGTCACGTAACGATAATGTACGTCTCTGTGCACAGCTCCCAGGGGCATCACACAGGGGGGGAAAAGTGGGACTGAGTTACTAGGGCCCAAGTGGAGGGGCCTTAATTATTTTATAATTTAGCTATTGAAAAATAGCAGATATACAAGCTCACAGTGCGGCACCGAGTGCCGCGCTGCGAGCTTGTAGATCTGCTATTTTTGAAAACTAGCCCTTACCCGTTCAAAGATATGAGCTCCGAAATGATGTGCAGTGTGTGGGTTATGGGATGTGCACTGTGCACACAGTATATGAGGGATGGAAAGTAACTTTAACTGGTGCTTGCATGCTAATATGTAGGAGCATCAATGTAAGAAATACCCGTTTCGTTTAATGGCTACAGAGATACTGTGTACCGATCTGCATGATTTTTTGACAACATCTGTAACAGGGCCAGAACCCCCCCCCCCCCCCCCCCCCCCCGTGTGTGTGTGTGTGTGTGTGGGTTTGTGTGTGAATGTGCATGGCCTGAACAACAGCGCCCCTCCCTTAACATGTGTCTTCACAAAAGGTACTGTAGGCTAAATAGATATAGATACAGCATAAAAATGCTAATATACAGCATACGATTTGTGAAAGTGACAAACGGGCTTCACAGTTATGTCAGGTGTGTTCATATGCTAATGGTGATGCGATTTCAGATCAATTGCTCCAGCCACTGAGGAGAAACGCTGTGACAGACACTCACTCACTCACTCACTCACTCACTCACTCACTCACTCACTCAGACAGACATTCGCAAAATTATAGTATAGATGGGTTTAAATCTTTGAACATATGTACTTTTTAAGCGGACATTTGTAACTCAAATTTTGCTTCTGGGGTGTCCCTGGAACTAAATATTTTGAGATGGGGGTCCGTGGCCAATACATTTAATTTTGGGGGTCCTTCACATGAAAAGATTTGAGCACCACCAAAAAGCCTTGGAAGGATTTGAAATGTTCAAAGACTTGCACAAATTTTCACGACTTTTCAAAAATAGCAGATCGACAAGCTCGCAGCGCGGCACTCGCTTGTATGTATCTGCTCTTTTTCAATAGTTCCCAGTCTAAATGGGTTAAACCCCCTCCCGTTATGAAGAACATTCACGGGGGGGCCCGCTGTGAATCCTTGTACCCAGGGCCCAGCTACCCAGGGCCCAGAATTTAGTGCAACACCCCTGACAGCTCCCCTCGCCATACCTTATGTATGGATATGCTGACAGCAGCCACAGTAGCTACACACCACGTACCACTGGGGACTGAGTCAGCGCTAACACAAGGTCAAGGTCTCCTCAGAACGTAAGCCTTTATGAAGACAGCAGTGGCCCCCTGAGCCTCCCCCTGCTGTGACCTTCCTCCCTAAAACAGCTCATTGGTAATCAGAAAGTAGCGTTCGATATCATCTGTGACGTGAGTTTCTTTCTTTCCACGAGCCACACAAGGTCACACCCATACCAGTGTTGATTTGAGGTCTCCAGGGTCCTTGGCCAGTTGCGTAGGCAATGTAAATTTTGCATGAGAAGAATACTGCATGAGACATCGTCGGACTGTGTGGAGGGAGGCTACAATGTGAGAATGAGAAATCATTATGCTAATCTTATCTTGACCTTAATGGAAGTAAAGCGATGATTTTAAAATTATACTAGAAATGTACTTGACTGCACACACCGCATCCAGGGGCGTCACAAGGGGGGGAAAAGTGGGACTGAGTTACTAAGACCCAAGGTGGAGGGGCCTTAATTATTTTATACTTTAGCAATTGAAAAATAGCAGATCTACAAGCTCACACTGTGAGCTTGTAGATCTGCTGTTTTTGAAAAGTCGTGAAAATGTGTGCAAATCTTTGAATATAATTATGTATTTTTTAAGCGAACATTTGTAGCTCAAATTTTGCTTCTGGGTGGTCCCTGGAACTAAATATTTTGACATGGGGGTCTGGCCATTTTCGGGGTCCTTCACATGAAAATGTTTGAGAACCATTGACAAAGAAACATAGGTTTTTCAAAAAACCTTCAAAGACTACAAGCTCGCAGCTGCACTGTGAGCATGTATATCTGCTATTTTTCAATAGTTAAAGCACAAAATAACGCAGTGAATCCATGTACCCATGGCCCAGAATTTGGTGCGACACCCCTACCCGCATTCCCCCACCTCCTCGGTCCTATCACTTCCTCTGACAGTATATGATCACGATCTCATGTCCTGCAGGCTCACTCGCTCCATATTACATAGCATTAGCATTGTCCGCAAGAAGCCACCCACAGATGAGGGGGAAGAACAGAAAGGAGCATTGAGATGCCAACAGGCATACAGTTTCGAGGAGTCATCTCTCTCTGCTGCCCACACTTTGGTTTCTACAGCTGGGGGAAGGGAGCTCTACATCAAGCTGTCTAGTTGTACTTCCTTCAGTAGCTACACTGCGTGCAAACTAATTGGCCAGACAATAGCTGTCACTGTGTTGACCTCGCTGCTGGTAGATCTCTGAGCCACTCGTGAAAATCCTCAGTGTAAAATGAACTCTGAGAGTGGTTTATAAAATGTTATTCAATTTGTACAATGCACCACTTATTCTTTTTTCCTCTTTTGATTAGAAATTGATAAATTAACACTGAGGATTTGTTCCCAGCTATCACTCCATGTTAAGATGTCTCATAGAGATGTTTTATAAAGTTACTTAAATTAATCGTAATGAAGATTTTGCTCACATCTATAGACGCAGGAATGTGAAGACTTCCGAAGGTATTTCAAGACATTGATGGCGGATTGGTTATACCTTCTGAATTGGTCCACTGCCTGTTTCAGCGTGGTGGGAAATTAAATTTGTTTTGTATGCTGCATGCTACACCCTTGTTTGTTTCCTCATCACGGATCACATCAATAAAAGATCCTCATCTCCCATGTCTGAAGCGAGGAAGCATCTGTTGTGGTTCGGAAAAAGGGGAGGAGACATGCCAGTCGTCTAAATAAAATGCATTGCCAAATGCGCTTACAGGGCGAGACTGTGTTTTTAAAATCACGTTCCCCTCTTGCGGAGGCGACACAGATCTCGGCCTAATTCATATTCTCAGATCACGTATCGGTAGCACGGAGAGTACAGGCACTTAGAGAGACAGGCTGTCTGGATGCAGTGTGTGAGGCTTTAATGGAGCAAAACAAAACCTTGGGATACACTGTGGGCTGATGAGTAAACCCTGGTTCCTGTGATGTGTGTGTGTGTGTGTGTGTGGGGGGGGGGGGGGGGGGGGGGGGTGCCTAAAGCACTGGCATCAATACTTTTTAAGACTCATGAAGACTTTAAAAAAGTATGCCTTTTGGAAAAAATTATACCCGACCCAGATGGCACTCGCTAATCATAATGAATGATCATTGACTAATGACTTGCTCCTGGATAGACTATGAATGGACTTTTACATTTTCTCTCTAAAACTATAGGATTGGAGCCATTCATATCTTTTTCAAAAGGGGCATTAACTCTGTGGGCATAAACATTACATAAAAGTTGGGTATTAAAGGAAGATTTCACCCTTTTTTGTGATACATACAGTACCATTGTTTTAGGGGCACGGCCAATTGGCCTTTGGTGTTATAATCTTTTGAGGGCACAAAGGCCAAATGCTAGGGCAGGAAGGCCATCAAATAAAACAGGTTTAGTCCATTGAAATAATTTATTGAATTTAAGGGTGAAGGATGATTTTGAAATGTAGACTCTGCAGTGAAAAGAAATCTCAGCCCTGCACAAATAAAACTTACTGCATTGGTCAGGGGTCATCAACCCCTGGACTTGTGATGGACATTTTGAACTTTTCAAAGCAGTAAAGACAATTGTCATATTGACATCCTCCACCGGTCATTATTCATTTCCTTAAAAAACCTGGGCTCTTATTAGAGTGTTAATGTCAAAGGGCATTTGAGAAATGCAGCTCTTAAACTGTAAGTTAAAATCACATCATTCATCGGCTTGGAAGACATTGGTGTACTGGCACCTGTGGCCAGTGGTTCTCAAAGTCCAGGGGTCTTTGAGTGGGTATTAAGAGCATATTATTAAAGCAAAATAGCTTAACTCATTTGCCGCGATGCCCGTAGCGCCCGTAAATTTTCCGCTGTACGGCCCTGCCATGCCCGTAAATCCCGTAAATGTGCTTTTAAATTATGTAATGCTAAATTACACTCTTCCCCAGCCCCTGAAAAAGTTTGGGCCTTCTATTATATACAGAACCCAAAATATCACACATCAAAGTTAGTGTGTTTGAAAACAAGAGTGTAATAAATGTATAAATCTCAATAAAAGTGTCTCCCCATTCTCCCCATAACCTACAGTGAAGGTACAGTGACGGCATATCGCACATACGCTGCAGCCTCCAGCACACAGAATGCGTCTTTTTTTTCCAAGCGTTTTTTTTTTTTTTTTTTTTTTTCAGGCGCTCACTCCAACATGCATGCCATTCACACACACCCCCATTCCAACACCAATGCCCTTGCCCTACTATGTTAGTGTCGCCAGAAGTCAATCTGAATGGCAGCACGTCAGAAGTATTTTTCTTTTTTTTTCCAGGCGTGCATCCCCTCACTCCAACATGCATGCCATTCACACACACCCCCATTCCAACACCAATGCCCTTGCCCTACTATGCAAGTGTCGCCTGAAGTCAATCTGAATGACAGCATGTCAGAAGCCCCCCAAGCAGAGGCTAGCCTAACAGTTCAGCTCGATGAGACCGTTCTTCATAAATCAAACAAAATCCCGTGACATTTTCACTTCAAAAGCCATAATCTGCTATGTGCCTACACAAGACAAAGTCTCCACAACAAACTATTGTCCAGATTTGCAGCCAACAACCAAAATAAACCATCACAAACACAATATATAACACATCTAAACCTCACCTCACGTCAGCGGGGGTCCCCTCGACCAAATCCCGATCATAAGGCACTGCTCGCGGGAGAGAGTAGATGTCCCCGACTCCCCCCGTGCCCTGGTCAAGCGACCAATGTCCTCTGTGTCGTGTCCGGAGGCTGACCACAAACTCCTCCATTCGCGTCGGTAAAACTTATAAGACATCCTCGTCGTCAAGCGTTAGCCTTGTCTTCTCCGTGTCTGCTCCAGCTTTCCGAAACAAGTGGATCCCACCGGGAACAGTGGAGTAAGACTAAAGTTTTGTTTTCAACCATTCCATTCCTAAAGTTGTCCTTCCCCACACACAGCATGTCGGCTTATGTGCATGCAAGCGCAATCACGCACGCAACGCATGTGCATGTGCATGTGCACAGACTGAAAAGAAAGTGAATATCGATCCATCGCGCGCCTGCATCTCCCCATGTGTTGTGTGTTGTGATCAGCATGTTCGATCAGCTGTCTTGCGGATACCCAAACTTGTACAAGTTCCTGTCCCCCCCGAGCCCCCTGTGATTGGCTGAACCGGAGGTAGGGAGCGCTCCATTTTAGTCACTTGGACCGCGCAGAGGACCTGATCACTGCACACTCAGTGAGTAACGTGATCCCAAACGATTCAATTCGGTGGAGCTTAATTGGCATGAGAAAACGCAAAGTACAAAAGAACTGTTTGCTGGGTTCTCGCCAAAGCAAGTGTCACAAATAAAATAAAAACTGTTGAAAATGGGTAACATATAGGTCTAGATACAGTTGCTTTTACTACTTAGCAATATATATAGACCTATATTTAGACATATATATATATATATATATATAGATCTGCTATTATGTACATGTGTGTGTGTATAGCCTACAGTATAGTGTGTGTGTGTGTGTGTGTGTGTGTGTGTGTGTGTGTGTGTGTGTGTGTGGTGTGTATGTGTGTGTGTGTGTCCTTTTAGTAGACCTTGTACCAGTGAACTGTACCGTCATGAAACTGTACCTTTTCCTATGCAATCTTCTAATAAAGTCTTCAATCAATCAATCAATCAATCAATCAATCAATCAATCAATCAATCAAATGTGTGTGTGTGTGTGTGTGTGTGTGTGTGTGTGTGTGTGTGTGTGTGTGTGTGTGTGTGTGTGTGTATGTGTGTGTGTGTGTGTGTGTGTGTGTGCGTGGTGCGCGGTGTGTGTGTGTGAGGAGGTACTGCAGAGTAGACCATCGTGGGCCCGTCGGAGTCCAATATAAAAAGCGTATTTCTCTTAGTGTGAAGTAAGACGCCCTAAGGGCAAGAGGTGACCTATTACAGCACTATTACACAATTCCAGTTATACACAATCATCTGATAAGGCCTGAGGTCATAAAGACAGATATCAAGTGACTTATCTGCTTGAAAATAGACCATTCACAAAAACCTAAATAACTCCATTTCATTTGATTTTCAAGCTCGGAAAATCAAAAAACAAGGGTTTTGAAATGGCTATAACTATAGAATGGTACATCGTAAATACAAAATTATATTTTTTGGGTGAAACTAGAGCTTGTCTTCTTTCATTTTCATTACTGTATGACATTGTCATGCAAAAACAGAATTTAGGAAAAATGTAAATATAAAAAAAAAGATCCATTATACAAAATGGCAGAAAAGCCTTACAGTACAATGTTAAAATGGCAGCAAATGAGTTAGTGTGTCTGTCACAGCGTTTCTCTTCGGTGGCTGGACCAATTGATCTGAATCTGCATCACCATTAGCATATGAACACACCTGACAGAACTGCAAAGCCCGTTTGTCACTTTCACAAATCATATGCTGTATATTAGCATTTTTATGGTGTATCTACTATCTATTCTGCATCTAGCATGAGGCTTATCTATTCTGCATCTAGCATGAGGCAACATGTTTAACTAGCTGTGTGTGTGTGTGTGTGTGTGTGTGTGTGTGGGGGGGGGGGGGGGGGGGGGGTTTGTCTGGCCCTGTTACAGATGTTGTCCAAAAATCATGCAGATCGGTACACAGTATCTCTGTAGCCATTAAACGAAAAGGGTATTTCTTACATTGATGCTCCTACATATTATCCTGCAAGCACCAGTTAAAGTTACTTTCCATCCCTCATACACACCCCATAACCCACACACTGCACATCATTTTGGAACTCATATCTTTGAACGGGTAAGGGCTAGTACGGTATATATATATTCAATAGACTAAAACAGATATTAATTAAAACATTTACAATGTAAAACAAAAGTGTTAGAAACCATTGTCTTGAATTGACCTAAAGAAGGCAATGGAAGTCACTTGAGCGAGTCTGAGCCACGGCATTGGTTTAAAGATGGGGACGTAACAATCCAGAGGGCTCTATTTTCATCCATTCCTTATCCCTTATCCCTAAACCTTTTTGGCATTTTTTACTATATATTTCAAATAGCTGATCTACAAGCTCACAACGTGCCGATGTGCATCGGCTATTTGGAGTATTTTAAAGGACAACTTTAGTTTTTTACAGCAAGGGTTCGTATTTTAGAATGTAATTTGAGAAAAGAAAAGATGAGTGTTACAATGTTTTAATTTACTGCTTTCTATCGTTTTAGCCATTTCAGTATTTTTATTTTAGTGGTTGGGGGCATGAAGTGTGTGGCTGAATATGTCTTTTTAGACACAATAAGCTGACAATTTCTTACTTACTATTTACACCAGCCCACTTGAAAGATTGCGTTGCATCTTGGGAATGGGCTTATTGTGTCTAAAAATACATATTTAGCCACTTGTATGCATGCTCCCAACCTGGGGTCATGCATGCAAATCAAAATCGTTAAAATCACTAAAATGATAGAAAGAAGTAAATGAAAACATTTTCATCTTTTATTTTCTCTCATGACTATTTAAAATATGAACCCTTGATGTAAAAAAACAAAGTTGTCCTTTAAAATGTTTTTAAAAATAGTAAAAAAAAAAAAAAAAAAGGCAAAGAAGCTTATAGCGATAAGGGGTAAGGCATGTATAAAGATATAGCTGAGAATCTCAACAAAAGACACATTGTCTACATGACAAGAAACAGACACTGGTGTCTACATATTGACAAGAAAGAAACAGAGGAGAAATTGTTACAGTCAGCTGGGGCATTAAGGCCACTGTGGCCTCAGGGCATGCCATGGCCTTCATGGCCTCCCTGAAATTCCTGCCCTGTAACAGTACTGTAGTTGATAGTTATTTTTTCCTAATAATGATATCATTGTTCAAACAAGATTCCAAACTTTTATGCAACAAGAGAGGCTTCTATTTCAGCATGCTAACATTCTAGGAAAAGAAAGTGAGTTGACATACCGGTACAGTACATGGTAGGCCTATCTTATAATGAGCATTAGTTAGTATCTGCTTGGTTGAACATAGGTGCAGTGTTTTTTCAGCATGGTTTTCTGCAGTTTCCAGGCTAGGTTTTCTGTGTCCCAGTAATGCATCTAAATCAGTGATTCCCAAACAGTGGGTCGGGACCCATTTGTGGGTGACAGACCAATTTTTATGGATCACGACTCGACACGAAAAGTTATTTTCCTACATCGAAACAAACACATCTAAATTCCATGAATTTTACAAATATATATAATTAAGAAGTAGTGAAAATAGCCGATCTACAAGCTCACAAGGCGGCGTGAACCGACGTGGTGTGAGCTTGTAGATCGGCTATTTTCACTAGTTTGGGTCCCGGGCAAACTCTTTTGGGTCACAAGCTAAAAAGTTTGGGAACCACTGATCTAAATCAACACAGTA
Organism: Nannobrachium achirus; assembly: GCF_963921795.1. Classification (NCBI taxonomy): domain Eukaryota; kingdom Metazoa; phylum Chordata; class Actinopteri; order Myctophiformes; family Myctophidae; genus Nannobrachium; species Nannobrachium achirus. The sequence goes on from NC_137820.1 coordinate 52,016,846, forward strand.
CGTTCTCAGCAATATTCTCCTAAATGTTAAGGGGTTCAATTTCAGTAGGTGGGTGGGATGAAGCTAATGGGGCTTAAACTTATACTCCATTGTATGATGATGCTATGAACCTAAATGCCTATTTTCTGTACGATGAAGTATAATCGGGCCTCAACCTGCCCAAAGTGTGCACCCCTACAGAACTTCAAATATATATGCCCGACCAGCGACCGATATATCAGTCTGGATAGACTGTTTTTTATAAGATTGGTATATATGGAGCCAATTTTAACCACTTTCAACTGTGCATGTCATGATAGCCGAACATTTCTCAGTTAACTGGGATCGATTTCAAATCATATCAAATGTTCACGATGCCTGGAATTTCTTTCACTCTGAACTTACTAGAATTATTGATAAGCATGCACCATTCAAAACCATCAAGGTCAAGGGAAGTCACCTTCCATGGATCACATCAGACCTAATTTACACTTTTAGACAGAGGGATAAGGCATGGGCCTTTGGGCCCTATATCGGAAGACAAGGGATCCTGCAAAGTGGGAAATCTACAGACAGTTGAGAAATAAAAGTAAATTAATGACTAGAAACGCAAAATCAAATTATTATAAACAATCTCTCAATCATGATTTCAAAAATTCTAAACAATTTTGGAAACGAATTAAAACAATAAATAATTCATCTAATAAAAATGCTCAATGCAATCAATTAAAAGTCAATAACACCATTTTACATAATCCTCTTCTAATTGCCCAAGCCTTTAACGAACACTTCTCCTCAGTCTGTACCCCCACAATGCCTGACCCGTATGTTATCTGCAACAATGCACCACCTTGCCACAGTTCCTTCTCTTTCAGGAAAATTACTCCTCTTGAGGTTATGAAGGCCATAGACGGCATAGAGAGCAAATTTCTTAAACTGGCTCCACATGTTTTTATGTACCCCCTTTGTGATCTTTTTAATTTGTCTTTATTAACTCATGATATACCATCTATCTGGAAGTATTCACAAATCACTCCAATTCACAAAGCGGGCAATGTGTTAGAACCCAATAACTATAGACCAATATCAATTATCTGTTCCATTGCAAAAATATTTGAAAAATTAATTTATAATCAACTGTCCAATTATCTCAACACTAACAACATTTTATCACCTTTTCAATCTGGTTTTCGCTCTAATCATTCCACAACTACTGCTTTATTAAAACTCACAAATGACATATATTCTTCCTCAGGTAACGGCAATCTCACAGGTGCAATTTTTATTGATTTAACTAAAGCCTTTGATCTGGTCAATCACTATATTCTCCTTGATAAACTATATGCTATTGGTCTCTCACGCAATGCCCTACTCTGGTTTAACTCCTATCTCCACAACAGAAAACACTGTGTTGTTATCCAGGGCAGTAAATCAGGCTTAGCAGTACAGGAACGAGGTGTGCCTCAAGGATCAACATTAGGCCCACTACTGTTCTCTATTTTCATCAACGATCTTCCCTCAATTTTCTCAGGTTGCAATATTCAGCTCTATGCCGACGACACAGTAATATATACATCTCAAACTACTTTAACTCAAATTCAATCAACACTGCAAACAAATTTCAATCACCTAGAATCATGGCTATTGGCTAATAAATTACTCATCAACAAAACAAAAACTAATATTATGCTTTTTGGTACCAACCAAAAGCTATCATCCATAACAATAAACCAACCATATCATATTGCTTGTCTCGACGGCACACAACTGAAAAGAGTTGATTGCATAAAATATCTTGGACTTTGGCTAGACTCTGAGCTCTCATTCAAATGTCATATTGACAATATTATTAGAAAAATGAATTTTAGTAGTGGTGTTCTCTACCGCAACAGAGAATGTTTCACACTCACAGTCAGAAAAAAACTGGTTTTGCAACTCATTATACCCATCATGGATTATGCTGACGTAGTTTATCAGACCGCACCAAAAAACAATCTTTTACCACTTAACACAATATTCAACCGCCTATGTAGATTTGCACTTGATTGCCCGTATAGAACACATCACTGTACCATGTATGAAAACCTTAATTTGACATCTCCCACAATGAGAAGACAGCAACACTGGTTTCAATTCATTTTTAAATGTATTAATTTTAATTACCCACAATATCTCAAACAGTATATGGACCCCTTCACATCTTCTCATCAACTGAGACATTGCTCACAAATTTATTTCAAAGTTCCAACTAAAGTTCCCACCTCAGTTGGAAAAAAATCCTTTAGTTTTAAAGCTCCTTCGGACTGGAACAATCTGCCTGCTTATATCCGGTCAATATCATCCTTTCATTTATTCAAAACATCGCTGTCCTCTCATTTTGAGACTACCGGTACTTGCTCATGTTTTCGTTAACAGTATAATAGATCTCTGAGACAATGATTCATATACATGCTCTGTGTTTTTTGTTCGTCCTATGTTTGTTGTTTTTTTTATTTTTATTTTTATTTTTATTTTGTTGCTTATTTTCTCCTATGTGTTGTTGTAGTGTTATGTTCTGTGTGTTATGTATGTACCTATACAGTATGTACTCTGTAAGCATTCTGTAAAGTGCGGAGCTCCTCTAAAACGAGATGGTTCATCTCAAGGGGTAATTCCTAATAAAGAATTTCAATATATATACATTTTCAAAGCTTCACAGCTCACAATACATAGCACTGTGATGCTTTTTGAGCTCGCAAATTGGCACATTTTCTTAAAGGAGCACTTGCACATTGTCAACCTATCTTCATAAAATTGGTCCTTACTAATGTTAACAATTTCTGACTACTCTGAGTCTCATTGGTGGGCTATGGAGAGTTGAGAAACGTGCTTACCAATATCATCATCAATGCGGAATTGCGGATAAAGCTAATAGAAACTACAGCCTTTCTCCTCAAGGTTAGCATGGAGAAATAGAAGCCATTGTTTTTACACTAATAAAAAGATTTAAAGTTTGAAACCAAACCCGCCTACCGATGATGTCACTGGCAGGCAGGTTTCTGAATTGTCTGCTATGGGTGAAGTGGTCTTTTAAGTGGTTGAATAAGATAAAGTACATGTTTTTTATGTTGTGTCAACTAAAGATTGTATTTATTTATTTTATCAAAAAGTTATTTGTGTTTGTGTTGTGTTTTTATTAAACAATTTAGCTTCTAAAGTAAAATGTGCTCAAATAAAAACCCTGGTGGTCTAGAACTCAAAACGTGGCATCGGTTGGGCCCTACTTCAAATAATGTCCCTGTGTCCATCGTGTTCAATAAACATGATAAGATGACCAGCCTCTGTAGGACATGAGTCATTCCACTGCTCCGACTGACAAGTGGAAGATGACGGGCGCATCCACTTCAGTAATGTAAAGACCTATTGTGTGCGGTGTGGTCGTGCAGGGGTCGTAAATCACTATACTGGAGCTTTGGCTGGCACTAAAAACATGGCTGTGGCATTGTCGTAATGAATGTTCAATGCCATTGAGCCTCGGCGAGTGCGCAGAGACAGTCCAGGCTATCTGTCTGACACTGACGTTGGGCGCAGTGATTGCCTCTGAAATATGGTACAATATGTGTAGGGGTTTGTCATTGATGAGTAAGGAAACGTGTCAGGTGAAATAATTGAGCGTATCACACAGTTTGGCTCTGGCTCAAATGTACACAGTAAAAGACACAGTGTAAAAATGTACTCTTACGGGTCCATTCGAGTTCAATTCACACTCAGGCAACTCGCTTGGCACCAGGAACCACATGGTTGTGCTCAGAGCAAAAATCCTAATTTTACCTCCTGCATCAAGTTAATCGAGTAGATACTAGGTAGAGATGCAACACTTTTCAACTAAGCCTATAAGCAGGCCTCTCTGTAACCAGATGTAAAATATGTTTTATTTCTTAAATTTGGTTAAGAAACAATAATGGGATAATACACTGACACACCTGGCCTTATTAATGCTGAGCAGTGAGTTGTGTATTTTTCACAATCCCTTTTTGTATTTTCAGTTTAGATTACAGCTGGTTAGTTCAGGGTTAGATGGGATACGTTTTGGATTAGTTGGGTTAGAGTTATTTGGGATATGGTTGGGATTATTTGACTTAAGGCCCATTCCCACTGGGCCAGATAACAGATAAAAATCACACCCGTGTGAAGTGGAGCTGTGTGTGTGTGTGTGTGTGTGTGTGTGTGTGTGTGTGTGTGTGTGTGTGTGTGTGTGTACCGATTTGTGTGACATTTGAAGAAAATATGTAGGAAAAGGAGCAAAAAGTGTGTTTTGGAGAAAATTCAAGATGGCGGAAAATCTATCATGGCGCAAATGGGCGTGGCCTATATGGGGAGATGCGTCATGACCCAAGGAATCCAGGGAAAAAATATTTTTAATTTTCCGACCTACGGTTCAAGAGTTAAAGGCCAAAACGTAAAGTGGGGTGTTATGGCGCCACCATGCGGCCAAATGACACAATTATTTTTTATTTAATCCTTGAAACCATTATGAACCTCCTCTCCAAGTCTTGAAACTCTAGCCCCTATGGTTTGCGAGAGACAAATAATTGAATGTGAGTTTTTGCGATTGCCATTATAAGTCAATGGGGAAAATTAATTCACTAATAAATTAATATCAATTAAACTATTGAACCTTTCTCTTAGCAAGTTACTAGCCCACTATTCCCGAGTAAGCCGGTCGATTTGACATATGGCGCGAGTGTGTGGTGGCAAAACTGTGGGACTAGTAGCGTGCCGAAGTCAGGCTACATACAGACACACACACAGACAGACACACAGACAGACAGACCCACAAAGCTACGTATAGGGAGCCTGTGTTTCACACAGCTCCAAAAAAATCTCTTTCTCCAGATATTTTTCCATTCAAAGTGGATGGTAGATACAGATTTAAAAAAAAAAACCTGCCACAGATAAAAGAAATATCTGTGGCAGGTATTTTTTTTATCTGTATCTACCATCCACTTAGAATGGAAAAATATCTGGAGAAAGAGATTCTTTTATCTGTTATCTGGCCCAGTGGGAATGGGCCTTTAGAGTTAGTTGGAATATGGTTAGGATTAGTTGGGTTAGAATCAGTTGGAGAGCCAGTTTATCTATTATTGCTCTCCAGCTTAGATGTCCAAACAACAAATACTTGTCTTCACAGGCTCTGTTCATCTGTTCACTTTTCATGGAACTCTAACCAGATGGCATATTTCTCAACAGCCTTTCCGCTATTGCTGTAGCACATAGCTTTTGAATTAAGCCCTCGCTTATTAAAGCTCAGGTGAGACGTAGTGCTGAAGATGGCTTAATCACCCACTGTCAACCTGCATAGCAACTTGCATAAAAATAGAAATTTTCACAGCTTAATTTCTTTGTGTCATCTCAGTGAAATATTGGACAGGCCTCCATATGGAGGGAGAAGCTGATGCAATGTACAATCCTCTGCCCAGGAAGTAAGTGTGTGTGTGTGTGTGTGTGTGTGTGTGTGTGTGTGTGTGTGTGTGTGTGTGTGTGTGTGTGTGTGTGTGTGTGTGCGTGCGTGCGTGCGTGCGTGCGTGCGTGCGTGCGTGCGTGCGCGCGCGGCATGGCAATGGCTTATTATCTCAGGTTTGTTTGTCCCTCTGAGAGACAAGTTCTGGAGCTGTACGATGAGAATACTCAGTTAATGCTTCTCACTTTCCATCTCACTCGTATAGATAAGGTTGCACACTACATGTTGGTGAACTAGATTAGATGTGATGCAAATATCCTTATTGTATTATACTTAAAAAATGATGAAACAAAAAGTGTATTCTTTTAAAAAAGGAGCTACGCAACATACCATACAAGATAGTATCAAAGAGCTACCGGTATGTCCTATTATAGTCTATACATGATAGCTAAATATGTGATCACTGTGTGATACTACAGTATGATGTCAATGTAACCTGACTCACAGAGATTGGCAATATTTGTTACATCGTGTGTTTAAAATACCTATTTCAGTAACTTTAATTTCATTTGACAGAAACTGTGATTTGCAACAAGATACTTCTGAGAAAGGTATTTTGGTATTTTCCAAATACACAAACCACAAATAAACCACAGTAAATCACAGCTTTGAAGCAAGCGATAGCATTTTGTTGACGTTGGTCATCTCAATTTGAATTGAATAAAGTGGGAGGTCTTTATCGTTGTGGCACATCATGCGTTTTCCCTGAGGAAGTTCATAGAAATAAATAGGAAGCCTGTATCTTTGTGGCACGTCCTGCTTGTTCCCCGAGGATGTTCATTGAATTAAATAGGAAGTCGGTATCTTTGAGGCACGGTCTTGCTTGTTCTCAGAGGAAGTTCCAGACTACTTATAAAATCCACAGTTCACATTGCGTACCAAGAGTTTGTCATCCATTGCTGCCTGTGTGTGTGTGTGTGTGTGTGTGTGTGTGTGTGTGTGTGTGTGTGTGTGTGTGTGTGTGTGTGTGTGTGTGTGTGTGTGTGTGTGTGTGTGTGTGTGTGTGTGTGTGCGTGCGCTCATGTGAGAGCTCACATGTGCATTAATTTATGTGCGTCCCTGCCAGAAGGCCAAGAACCTCAGTTCCCAAATATTTTTCGAATCACTCAACAACAACTATGTTACTATTTAACTATGATACAATAACCTTGGACCCAGCATCCCTCCAAGCTATGGAATATATACAGTATATCCTTGAGGCTATGGAGTTTGGTGCATAGGATCTACACACTACTTGCCAATTCACTCCTGTGTCTCTGGCTGCAGGCCAAGTGGGAAGATTCCATTTTGAAAAATGAAGCCATTGTGGAAGTGTCTTAAACTGGCATTCCATCAAACGCAACCAGGGGGGGGGACTCCACTGGTTGCAGTTGGTTAACATATAGACTACCACAGCGATCAGGATAGAGGCGGAGCAATGTGTCTTCAGTGTCACCTTTTCATTCAAATATGATCAATCTTTTGGATATTGACCATCTTTGGAGGTTGCAAAGAGCCTGGCAGCATCTTGTATATCGTCACTGTCGGGCAGAAACCTTGTATCTCCAAGTTTCAAATGTGTATGTTTTTTCACAAAGCAAAAAGCCCTGCTTCATCATACAAGGCTGTCGCACAAAAGCAGATCTACAAGCACACAGCGCCTCGCGGTGCGAGGCGTTGTGCGCTTGTAGATCGGCTGTTTTCACTAGTTTAAATCATACGAACGGTTTTGGACATACAAGGTTTTCACCCGACAACGGCGATATCTTACATTCAGAAGAAGACATCGCGGCTGGCTCAGTCCACTGTTTACAGCATGGTGCCTAGGAGAGCACTTGTGTGTCCTTGCGTGTCCTTGTGTCCACAGGCAGACGCCTCTGCTTGCGTCCATCCATCTGCCCGTCCTGCCATGCCTCCATATTTGGGCAAGAATGATGTCATCAACAAGACATCAGGAACCCACAGGGAAGCCACGCTGTTTTAAGACCCTGTCTTGTTTTTTTACGCTCTATGCTGAAGGCATGTGTTGCATAGTATGTAGGGCTGAGATTGTGGATGTTATGGATACCGTAATATCATCATATGGAAAGTGTTGTCCTTTCCTGATTCTAATCATTTAAAAATGTTCATGCCAAGGGCTGGGGCGGTAAGGATTTTTAGTTATCGCGGTAACAAATCACTGTTTGCCGACGGTATGGCGGTCTCTCCCCAAAAAAGTCATTTTGAATGATAATAATAATAATAACAATCAAACTTCGGTATTACGGTTATGGCCCTATCAAGGACCCCCAAATTGATACATATTAGGGTGTGGACCCCCATTTTAAGAACATTTCATTTTTCTTCTTCTCTGGGACCACCCATTTTGATATGACTAGACCACTGACATCCATTTGATGCCATTATTATTTCTGGGGCCTCGATTTACACTGTCAAATCCTGAGTGTTCATTTAACTCTGAGAGTGTACTAATGGAACCATTAGTACACTCTGAGTTACAGATCCACAAGGGTCCATTTGGTTCCTTCAATGATTTTGCTGGGGACCCTTGGGGATCCCAGACCCCACTTTGAGAACCTCTGCTCTGTGTCATACTAGAACTACAATATGTAAAATAAAATGAACAATAAAATACTAATAGTCTGACCCTCTTTTTTTAAAAGAAAGGTTACATTGAAACAGGAGGGGTCAGTTTTTTATCCTAATATTGTTTTATGGCAGGAATCATTTTGTCACCACAGGTGTCACATTTCTTAAAGTGACAGATGGCTTTGGCATGAAATTCAGTTTAATTCCTGGCATCTGAGCACTATGTACCGTACAACAATATGTGCTGATGAGATCATTCCGAAGTCTTCATAACCTCATAACCGATCTCCCTGTGATTCATTGGACATAATCCATTAGTCTTGCTTTTAGCTGGGCCACAGCACATTATCTCATGCTGCTAGCCTACCCCAATAAAATATTTCCTGTTGCCGTAATTGTCTTTTTCACCTCTGAGACACAGAGCTTGAACTCAGTTTATGAGTTAATACTGTACAGTATATGTCATGTTTGCAAAAGGTCAGATGGTGTATAGGCTAGTGTTAAGTCTAACTCTGGGCACTATGAACTTCTTTGTACTGTATAAGGGACATCTGTTGAGATTTAACAAATTAACTAACTTAATAAATGTTTTAATATTTTTGTTTTCTAGGCTAGGGTATACATCAGTCATATTGAATGTACTGTAAAGAGGCTTATTCTTGCTCAGCCTCTGGTACAGTTTTCTATTGCAATTCTATTCTATTGTTATGTCATTAGAAATTTGAGATGAGAGTTCCACTGTACTGCATTCATGGAACAGTTCTAAAGTAGGGAGTGTACTCAAATTGTTAGGGATTGAAGGAACATAGGGGCTGAGGGAACATGACCCCCTCAAGTAAAGCAGCACAAGTTATAGGCTATTTATTGCAGACATACTGTCCAGACTGCCCATCTGCTGTGAATATTTATTTTGTTCTCGCATTCCATAGTGTCTTCTCCTGCATACAGTAGTGCTTATTTTACATGCTGCCCAGTCCCTAAAGTGATGAAGTAGTACACACTTATGCTGTAACTGAAAAACTTGCCAAGGGAATCCCTTGCCCTCAGCTGAAAATATGAATTTTCTTCCAACTCTTGTTCTTCTTTTAAGGAGAAGCAATACTTCAGCAGAAGTAGTGCTGTGCATTCATTAAAAAGGAGAACTTCATTTTCATGGTTACATTTCTTGCTTTGTCAACCAGTTTAAATCTTGTCTCCTCAAAAGGTCTCCTCTGTGCACTGTAAAGTCCTCAGTGTTAATTTAACTCCTCCTTCTCAGCCATCTTTATCTCAATTAAAACACATAAAGGAGGTACAGTAGGACTCCCCGTTCTCCTTAATAGAGAGAAAACAAGCTACTGAGCGCTTGCTGAACTTGGTGAGCCCACAGTGGGTTTGGGGTCCGGCAATGTATAGACAGAGCGGCTAGAACCTATAGTCTCTTGATTCACTTTACATTTCTCACAGTGTTACTACCGGCCAACAATCCTTTGTGTGGCATGCCGCAGTGTCTCACAGCAATCATCTACTGGTTTACCTAAACAGATGAATTCTCTCCCGCTGTTTTATTCATCAGATTGTGCGCTCAAACAGCTGGGCCCTGCTTTTTTTTGTATCATATCGCTTGTCGTCGTTGCCTTGAATTGATGCAGGCTCAACCAGAGCCCTATGAATAACACAAAGCGTGATGAATAAAACAATAGAACGGTGTGTGTGTGTGTGTGTGTGTGTGTGTGTGTGTGTGTGTGTGTGTGTGTGTGTGTGTGTGTGTGTGTGTGTGTGTGTGTGTGTGTGTGTGTGTGTGTGTGTGCCTGCGTGCGTGTGTGTGTGTGTGGGTGGGTGGGTGAGGGTTGAGTGGAACCCAGCCACGTTTATACTTGACTCACTCACCACCATCACCAACGTTGGTGAGTGCAAATAAACAGTCAAAAATGCCCTGCCTTTACATTACCCTCTCTCTCCACCTCTCCAAAACAGAACAGTAAACAGTAAATGCACAACCAACAGGATGCTGAACTCTGAATATATAACACTATGCTTGCTCCTGATGTCAAAACGATGGATGGATGTCCACAACGTTTTGAAAATGTAAATCTTTTCTGAACCAGTCAACTGTTAATGTCAAGATTCATGACATCTTACATTACATCTCCTTGAATGAAGTAAGTTCAATACTTTTTTCCCCCCAAAAGGTATTTCTAGCCCGAGGCCTGGCACATTCACATTCTGGTACTGAGCAAAACAATTTAATATTTGAACAGTGATAAATATTCATAAGGGAAACCGATAATGGTGGCAAGGTTGTCTAGTGTCTAGTGTGAGAAACGGTTCCCAAAAGAACGAATAATGAGTGCCCATCATGTGCTGATGCTTTTAAGGGCCAATCACACCAACCATTAAATTATAACTATTATCGATATCCACTGTCGCCATTAGTTTTGGTGTGGTGTTATCTATAATATCTGTACTATACAGTCATTCATAGAATGTGTGTGTCTGTGCGTGCGTGTGTGCGTGCGTGCATGCGTGCGTGCGTGCGTGCTTAAAACAGCTGCATTTATTCTCAGCTTTAAAATCTGTGAATAGAAACCAAATGAGAATCTCACTCCATCCATGGAGATGAGAGAGAGAAGGCAGCAACGAGGGTGAGGAAGGAGCCGAGGTGTGCTGGGGTGTGAGCAGCGTAGGTGGGAACCAGACAAAGAACCATGTGTTGAGCTCTGGCACAAATGTGCTCCAGCTGAGAAGACAGTGTAATTTGACGACAGCTCGAAGTGATGCGGCACGAAGCTTCAGTACTTTGTCACGGGTCACGACACAGGCACTTGTGATTTTCACACGGTTTCGGGAGGTTCAGATTACTTTCGGAAAGGTGCGAGAACAGCGAATTTGCTCATTTCTAAGCCCTGAAATTGTACGGCTCCGCAAATAGATTGGTAGTGAACAGGTGAATGTTTTTCTGCACTGACACCATACATCTCTGATGTCATGTTTTATGCAGCCGTAGACCCCATGCACAATTTTGTGATATTTGTTGAAGAGAAGAATTATCTACAAGTGTATCCAGTTTACACTCATATTCCCCTACCACTATTGTATTCTACCTGAGGTGTTGTGCTGAATGTTGTTAAACAATGCCAAGGACACTGGCACAGATAGATGTGTATGACTAGGACTAAGAACCTTGTAGCCTACACAGCAACGTAAGGAACCTTAACCACATGAACCCTAGCATCCCTATTCTGGGCTTGTCATAATCAATCTGGGAACCCATCAACGAAATGAGTGAGATTTAGTGTAAGGTGCCGAACCAGAGCTCTGGAACAGTGTGCAGACTTCCTCTTCTTCCATAGTAATGTGATCAAGACATATCTGTCAGATATTTCATATTCCATTCCTATTGGCTATGATTGGCTTCCAAAGTTTGTGAAGTGGCCGTTTTGCACAAAATGCTACAAATTATGAATGCAGCGTCAGATTGCCATGAACCTTTCCACTAAGCCAAGGAAGAACCATCACCCCATGTTTCAAATCAGCCTCATGGTGGTGCTATAACAGGTGGCAACACTGGTCTGATATACATCACTGGCCAGATGGCCAAGAATTGGCGCGACTGTCGCATGTCGCCCCTGTGGCATCTTACTAGTAATTTATCTTCAACATCTTCAAAGGACGCCATCTAATCTAAATTTTGTTAAAGACATCACTAAAGAATTGTTTGTTATGACAAGGCCTGTAGTAAGTCCCAAGTCTCCATGGATCTTATCCAGAAAAGTGTTGTAAATTAATAACACAGAATACAATACAACGGGAAAAGTAAACAGAATGGCAACAGACAATAGTAGCCATTCCCCACACTGCCTTATATAGTCCAAAAAAGACTTAACAGAGGACATCAACAACATTGAATATGTTTATTTCAACTGAACAGTAATAATAACAATGACTGTAAATATTAACAGTAACACTGGCAACACAGGAAAAAAAATATTATAATACAAAAAGTAATACAATTATGAGATAATGAAGACAATGTAAACTAAAAAGGAGATGGGGAAGGGGCCGTGGGGCTGGGCATATGAAGATGTAAGCAATGGTACTCCATGTCTAACACAAATTGATGATTTGTGTATTCTCAGTTAGTTCTATCCCCAATTCTTCTTCAGAGGCACTTTTCATATGGTTATTCTTTCCATATTGTCTTTTATCAAAGTGGTTAAGCGAGGGACAACTCAGCCATGTCCTCAATCCCACAAGCTTTCAGTGTAAACTGGAAACATTAATATTTCCTTCAACTGGGAGAGCAGGCCATTTGGTAAAAGGGAAGACAAGGATGAGCCTCCAACAGATTGCTAAAAAGACATCTCTAGATGGACAGAGGGAGGGCTGGAAGCAGTTTTTGAGGTGGGATTTGTTTTTTGGCCGGGGAAATTCTCTTGAGTGGTGGGAAAGCTGGGTCAATAAGACAGAACAGAGCTTTTACTGCCTCACCTCTCTAACTTGGTGAGTCTATCTCTGTTCTGCCTCTCTGCTCGCTGCTTTGTAACTTCACCAAAGGGTATCTTTTATTGATAGGAGGGTTATGAATATTTTAAGCCAGTTTCAGCGTCACTTAAAAGGGAGCTGGTTGAGAGAAGTCATTCTGTCACTGGGTTCGGTGCTCTGCACAGAGGCAATGAGTTAAGGCACTTAGCTGGAATGGAAGACCAGAGGAAGACTGCCTCTGGGTCAACACAGCACAGATCGTATTCAGGGTATCAGATTTAAAGATGCAGCCAAATGTAGTGTAGTGTTCTTGAAGATCTTGACTCGGAAAATGGAAAAGCTCTGTATTTTATTTGTCTTAAACCCATCGTAACTCATAATGCAAAGTTGTAAGGCAAGTTTATATGTATAGCACACCACCGTGGAGACTATAGGGTTTGAATCCTCCATGGTGCCTGTGGCTTGGCCGGTTACTCCGACTGGTCTACTACACCCTCCCAATGTCAAACTGTTTAGCAGTGACATAGAGACATGGATTGAAGCTAACGTGAAGAACAAAGAAGTACATCCAGTCAGCCATAAGGAAGAACATGGTTCATGCTTCACCTGTGAAAATACAGTGAAGAAAGGAGAAAACGGTGTGTGTGCGTGTGTGTGTGTGTGTGTGTGTGTGTGTGTGTGTGTGTGTGCGTGCGTGCGTGCGTGCGTGCGTGCGTGCGTGCGTGCGTGCGCGCGCGTGTGTGTGTGTCATGAACAAGATCATGAAGGACACATTCAAGGTATGCCATAGAACCACAAACACACACACACACACACACACACACACACACACACACACACACACACACACACACACACACACACACACACACACAGACACACACACACACACACACACACACACACACACACACACACACACACACAAACACACACACACACACACACACATACACTGATAAGTACCCACAGATGTTCTTCAATTATCATGAGCCCATCTTAGACATACACTCAATAATTCCACTCAGATACTAGCAAGTAATAAAAATGAAAAATATGGGATATTTATTCACAACTGTAATCTATGATGAACGTGGAGTGAGAATGAGACACAAATCACAATGGGAGTCAGCTCAAGACAAAATGACCCTTCACCAGAAGGTTAAATGTCTCCTGTCCTCACAGTGAGATGATGCACACGGCTGTTTAGCAAGATATCGAACACCTATTAGAGGGATTGTTTGTATGGTGCAGTCTCACTGAGGAGCCCTGTATAGTCTCACCATGATGCAAAAGCAACCAAGCGATAATGCCTAACTCAGCAAAACTGCACCCAATGGACCATATTAGAGCACATTAAAAAGTGAGTCAATGTTTGGTGCACCTTTCAGCGGGGGCAGTTGTTCCCCTCACCGTGCTACTTACACTAAGATACAAATATCTGGCAAGCATCTGCAAGATTTGTGCTCGGTTGATGGATTAACTCTTGAAACGTCGCGGATGCAACGACTTCCACAGGTAGGCTACTGTACAGTGTGTTAATCCCTGTGAAATTACAGTAAGCAGCTGCTGAAGATTGTCTGGCAGTGTTGGTTGGCACCTTTTCTCAGCTTTTGGATGTTGAAACAAGCTGTATTTCTTTTCTGACTGGGCACAAGCATGGATTACATGGATGCCATCCTGGCTCAGATGTCCTTGGAGCGAGAGACTGAGCTCCTACAGTAACTGCTCCCCGAGCACTGCTTAGTGGCTGTCCACTCCTCTAGCTCGTTAGGCTGGGTTAAACCACTTTAACCCTGGTGTCCCTATTTTGGGAATATTATTACAGGTGAACATGAAAATGTTCAATGTAGAAAAAACAAAATAATAACAAAGTGAAATAAAAATAGCAGAACTACAAGCTCAGAATGCATTGCTACTGTATGCGTTGCGTTGTGAGGTTTTAGTTGATTCAATTGTCCTCCTAATACATAATGCACCCTTTCATTTTTAATCTCACTATATTTTCTGTAATTTTACACGTAATGGTACTTGTAATTTCAAATATAAATGTAATGTAAAGTGTGCTGCCCCACCATGAGGCTGACTTGGGGTGAAGAGAACTCCCTGGCCCACTAGCTGCATATACACAAACTGCACATACAGTTTGATGCTGATCGGTTCATCGGTTTGCAAGATTAGCTGTGTGCACAGACTGCACACATACTGTACATACGCACGCACGCACGCACGCACGCACGCACGCACGCACGCACACACACACACACACACACACACACACACACACACACAGGGTGAAAACATAATATCTGCCCCTTCGACCTGGCAGAGATGATGGAAATCTTGAATCTAGTTGTAAATCTGGTTCTAGTGTAGCTATGTACAATGTAGAGAATTAAAGAAATCTGTACCCGCTGCAGCTCCTATTTATTGCAGCAATGTGGGCTGTACAAACAAGCCAAGCTGTTGTGCAACACTGAATAGTCATTTCCGTTATCAATTAAAGCAGACAATTAAAAATAGCACAATTTAAATGTCACACCACATGAAGAACACTGCCATGTTCAAAGCGTGTGAGTGGTGGTGGGTACTGTAGTCTTTAATTACAAACATCTCATATATCCATCCCCTGGACTGCAGTAAGAATAAGTATTATTCCAATTGGCACCTATTTTTGGAGCTGTGGAACACAAGCTCCCAATAGACAGGTATGTCCGTGGGTATGTGGCTGGGTGGCTGGGTGGCTGGCCGTGTCCGTAGTCTGGCAATACCTTGAGTGGCCACACACAACACACTAGTTAAAGGAGGGGCGCTGTTTTGTGCAGGCCAGGCACACTCACCACTCACTCATAGGAACAGTTTACAGTTCACACACACACACACACACACACACACACACACACACACACACACACACACACACACACACACACACACACACACACACACACACACACACACATAATTTATAGATCTAGAACACATAGAATTTATATATAGAACACTTAGAATTCATAGATCTAAAACACATAGAATCAAAAGCATAGATCTGGAACTGCTCAAATTCACAGCTCCACTTCGAACGAGGTTTGATTTTATTCATAGGATTACTCATGCATGCAGCATCCTGTTGTTGCTTTGTTCGTATGCCTGTGCGAGCTATGGGATACCTGAATTATGAATGAGAGGATAAATAAAATATCTATCTATCTGACCGTCCGTCTGCCCATCCATTTGTCCGTCCGTCCGTCCTTCCGTCCGTCTGTCTATCAGGGATACTCGTCACCCAACAGTTATGCTGAATGAATCATACTACATGCCATAGTCCACAACCTTGCAAACCTTGTCTCTTTATACTCCATATGAGGGCCTGTTGTCCTGAGGGTGTCAGAATGTACCGTGAGACAAGTTGCGAGAACCAGTTCAGTGTTAAATTAACTCTTGATGATTTTACAGCGTATGGCCTTAAATACTCCCCTCTACCCTGTATGCTTCCTGCACATGGCTTTGATTATAGCCTCCCCATGGGTTTTACAACCCACTAAGCAATAATAATAAATAACAATAATTATAAACTACTTGTACGGCGCCATACACACATAAATTGCAGCTCAAGATGCTATACAGTAGCCTGGTAAACCATCCTGGCTGCGTGAATTCACATTATCATATGTCTTCTGCATGACCACTCCGGTACCAATGAAAAATTGAGAAATGAGACAAACAAAACAAAACTAAATAAAATTAAGAATAGAATATTATCCATATTCATTCTAATTTTGTGTTACAGTCACTTAATGCTTAATTTCAATTCAGTCATATGACTCTGTCACGTGCCAAAAATCGACATAGATCAACTATTTTAATACTTGTATAGTATAGTTGACTATTTGTATACAAGCTCACAACGTGTTGCATTGTGAGCTTGTAGATTGGCTATTTTTGACACGTGACACAGGCGAGCTACAAAATTATAAATATGGGTTTACAGCCCTCAAAGCTTTGTATACAAACTATGGTGCCCTACAAGCCAGAGTGCAGTAACTACGAACAAAGAATGGACTGATAAATGGGTTTAAAAGTAGTGTTTCAACTGGTCAGCCAAATGAGATAAAGGCATATAAGTGATATTACACTGATTGTATATCTGTTCTTGAGGTAAATGTTTATCCCCCAATATCATGAAGGCTAATTTGACCTTTGGGGTACACAAATAAGTTGGTGTGTCCAAAAACATAGTTACTGCACTCTGGCTTTGTAGTGCAGTATGGTGCAGCAGAGAACCTAGGCTACAGGTATGTTTGAGTAATTATCTGTCAATCCCAGGTCACCTGGGCTAACTCAGGAGCTACGTTCAACTGACTGGATGTAGTATTCTCGCGTGGCCAGACTGTTGACTCTGCGATTTGCAAATGCTCCCGTCACACAGTCTGGGGTAACGTAAGAAGAATGATGAGTACCCGGTTAAATCGGAAGTGAAGCCTCCTCATCACTTCCGCCTTTAACACGTTTGAAGCGTGGAGTTAATTAAACTTTAGTGAACTTTGACTGGGCGTCAACCAAATGCCATGGTTGACCCCACTTGCCAGGCATTTCGCTTGTAGTTTTCTTTCAGTGAGTCAACCACTCCAACCTTATCCCTATGCATCAATTTTGGTGTAGTGACCAGTTGTGAGCATATAGATCTGCTTTTTTTTGGGCAAATGTTCCCCCCAGGTTAGGGATGCTGGGGTTGAAGTGGTTAATGAGATAGGAGGACACTGTGTTAATGGTTGTTACATTTGATTTTGCTCAATGAACTGGTTTGTCTGTATGGTAGACTGTGTGCTGTGAGCTGTGTCTTTTTATTCATCATAAACTAAGTCTGCAAATCAAATTCCCCTCATTTATCAAATTGCCTTAGGTGGAGTTGGCAGATTAATTTAATCAGTAAATATATTAATAACTCCCTTTCCTTTTTTGTGTTGTTGCAAAATAATAATAAAAAAAAACCTGGCAGGGGCTTAGCATTGTTTCTGATTGTCAGTGCGCTGTAGAGAGTGTTGAATTTCGATTTGCATATTGTAGGCCACTGCTAAGCTCTATAAAATTGCATTTGGTTATTATTGTTATGGTGAGGTATACCGGTACTGTTGTTACATCCGTTTTGATAGGATTTAAAGCTAAGCTTAAAAGAGAAATACCACTGAAATGTGTCTGAGAAATACTGTGTGTTGCTCCTATGCCCTGGGAGAGTTCATTCTATGAGTAAACATTCTCTGCTGTCGTCCTGGAATAAAAGGAGGGAACAGCTTGTCATGCGTCTTCATTCTAAGATGTCTCACCCCACACACACGACTCCATTGAGGATGACAATGAAATATGCTAGAGGAGGAATGTGACAGAAGCCAGAATGACTGCCAGGGGATCAGGGTGCACAGACTACTATTGGAACAATGAAGTTTAGCGACAGTACAAAAAACTCAGGGAAATTGTTGTCTATGCTGGGTTTCGTAGTCAAATTCAGTTCATCGTTTGTTATAAATGAGCTGTACCGTACATTGATCTATAGATATAGTTTGGGGGAGGTATTGTTCATATTCATTAAACAAATTGGTACCGGTAGCTGTACTGCAGCCAAATAGCAATCGTGAGTCCTTAAATTGTGCATTATATTGTATTGTAGTATTAGTCGTCAAATATTCAAAATAGACCTTTTTCACAGCACCCATATTGGCATGAAATAATTTAGTAGGGTAAACACAGGTGCGACAAATGCTACAATGCTACAAAAAATAATTAGGTATGATTCAGGTCAAACAGAGTTGGAGTGCTGCAATTGTGCTTGTTGGCTCACTGGAAAGGCTCTGGCCCTGCTAAACTAATTGCAACACAATCTTAATTAGTGTGATTGGTAACACCTGTGTTTACCCTACTACATAATGTCAATATGGCTGCGTGAAAAGGTCTATTCAGCATGTATGGGTATGTTTCTCAGTATTTTTTTTTTCTTTTTTTTTTTTTTGCTGAATGTGTAGAGAGGCCGCCGTGGAAACAGAAGGTCTCAGGTTCGAGCCCCTGCTATGTGATGAGGTGTCCATGAGCAAGACACTTAACCCCTAACTGCCCCCCCTCCCCCAAGAACTCAATATGACCATCTGAGAAACTATCAGCTGGGTGAAGCTGAAACTGAATATCCCTCGCGGGATTAATAAGGTCTACATTCATTAGTATGCATGTATTCTGTACAGTTGCAGGTGCATGTAATAGGATATGTTGTGTCTATGTGTGTTACTGTACGTAGGTGTAGCACACATTTGTGTGCATGCATGTTTGCAGGTGCAGTGTGCATATGTCCATACAGTATATGCACACGTACTGTACAACTGTTCACACGCACAGGTGTGACAGGCGGTGCTCTTGTGGTATCATTAGTGGGCTCACTCCGGTCCCAGCCCACTTGCCACAGTTGTGGCCCTACCAAGCTCCGATGGGATTGGCTGGAGCAGGTGCTGAGCTGGGCATGCAGGACATGCTTGTGTAATTAATTAGCCTCCTGCGGGAGGAAGCACCACTCACACGGGTCAGGAGTCTGTAAACACGGCCATGCCGGACCCCAAGGTTTCTGCTTTGTTTTTACTTCTGTGCTGTTTAGCCATAGTTTGCACTTCTTAGAGTTGGTAGACATGTCAGCAGTGCAGTGTTGTTGACTCACCTAGGTGGAGTTAAAAGAGAGTAAATCAGGAATATAGTAATAGGAGAAAGATAGAGATGGTAGTTTGGGATTCTAGAATTGTGTTAATGGCTGAGTGGAATAATGTACGAGGATATGGTGTGGTGGTACTGGTGCCACTGGTGACATAATGGCAGCCTGCAGAGCTGCACAGTACGTGCTGACACACATTTGGCACAGCTGGGCCACGGGGGCGCCAGGGCTCTGCGTACAGTGCCTCTCACCAGTTGGCTGTCCAAGTAAACAACCCAGTCAAAACATTTACAAGCATTAAAATAGAGACATTGCATAATAGAACACAATAGAGAACATCATCACCATGAGAAAAGTCATAATTAAGGAATTTGCTTTGGAAGTGATATTGTACTACATGCACAGAACATTGACATACAACTGATGTGGTAAGATTGTAGTGCAACAAGCACACTGCACAGAAAACACAGTACATTGACATACAACTCATGTAGTAGGCATGTAGTGCAACAATCACACAGCACAGCAAACATTCAGACAGTAAGTAGACTATATAGTACATCTAGACATGTAGATATACAAATTAATAATAATTATAGTCAATAATGAATTAAATGGTGGACCTCTTCTCCTCCTCTCAGCTAATACAAGGACTGTGTGACTGTCCATAATACTGTGTCAACTGTTCACGGCCCCAGCATTGCCATCTGTGATGGTGTCGGGAACGTCGTCACCGACAGAGCTCACCAGCTGAGCTGCCGCATGGCGGACGGGGCTTTTCCTCTCGAGATTAGCAATTATATCCGTGCATTCGACCGTATATTTAAAAGCCAACACATTGGGAGATAACTGGGGGACAGACAGAGCAGAAAGTCAGAGTTGTGTTACGATGTAATGAAGTCCACAACTAGGCTGACAGCCCATCGACGCCTGGCTATGTCCACCACCCGGCTGGTGAATAATTGGTTGTTTACTTTGTACACACACGTACATACACACACACACACACACACACACACACACACGCTCACCGCAAAGCTGTATTCGAATTTCATTATTATATATCATATACGTACACCAGTGGTTCTCAACCTTTTCAGGCCTAGACCCCCCAAAATAATCATATTTTTGAACTGAAGGACCCCCCACCCTGATAAGCACTTGGAATGTAGGAGTTGAGGCATTACATTGACGGCATTACATTGACTCGGTTCCACAGATAAACATCGTGAAAATAGCAGATGTACAAGCACACAATGAGCTTGCAGATCGGCTATTTAAAAAGATTTTACCTCTTTCTTTTTTCAGTTTGTCAATTTGGCCAAAGTTTGACCAGTTTTTAAATTACATTTTGTTTGTTGATTACTTTTGATATAGTAATGGTCTTTTCCCCCCTTTTCTTTCTTTCTTTCTTTCTTTCTTTCTTTCTTTCTTTATTCTTTATTTTTTGAGGTATTAAAAAGGTCTTATTGTCACTTCACTGTCATCTGGGGGACCCTCCTCCCTTCCCCCACCCCAAAAAAGAAAAAGAAAAAAAAGAAAAAGAAAAATCATGTGGACAATGTGCACATACCTGTAGACACGCACACATTATGTGTAGGAATGCAGGAACACACTGCCCCTCAGTATCTGTCTTCATGTCCGTCTGCCTCCAGCGCTGGGGTTTGGCCGGTGTGTAATTGATGGAAGAGGGCGTTGCCTGTGTAGGTCACAGATTGACAGCTCTGTCATGGGGCTGTCAGTCCGGGCACATCCACCTGCCCACCACCACCTCCATCACCACCCACCCAGCATTGACTTCTCCATATGCATACAAAGGCATTAACCATGAACCCTAGCTTCCCTCTTCTGGGCATGTCATAATAAGAGAACAATCTGTGAAAATAGGCAAACATTCAGCAAAAATAGTGCTGCAACATGTTATGGACAAAAAAAAATACCTACTAAAAAACAAAAACAAAGGGTATTTATTAAATCATATAATTAAATATTACATCTTTTATTGTCATGATTCACCAGGAGCCTGGATGGCTTGATTCTAGGCTTAAAATTATTTATAAAATATTTTTGAAAATCTTTTTGGGAAAGACAAATGAGTGGAACAACAAAATGCACTGCTATATGCCCTATAAGTTGTGCTGTAAGTTCACTATAAATTGGCTAAGAGATGCATGAGCTCCATTGTTATAATGTGATATACTTTACACATTATTTGTGTATACGTTACACAGGAAGGGAGATGAGGGAGCAATAAAGAGCAGTTGAAACTGAACTGTGTATGCGTGGTTTCATACGCCACACACACTTTTTTTATTTTTAAAATTTTTATCCCTCGCTTTTGTAACCCATTTTCTTTCACCCAGTGCCAATCGTCTATAATCCTGGGCTCTGCACTCCCTCTGCTGCGCCTGGGGAGACAACGGACTAACCTCATGCTTCCTTCCATGTATGAGGAGTCCAAGTTGCTCTTTTTTCACCTGACAGTGGGGATTTCCCCGGTTTGGACGTAGCACGTGGAAGGAACATGTTATTCCAACCGGTTCCTTTCCCCTCCGTCAGGCACCCAGGCTGGCTAGGGGGAGGCACCATGAGACCAGGATGACTGCATGTTTTTGTGAGGGTACCTACCCAGGGGACACGGGGAGAACATGCAAACTCCACACAGAAAGGCCCTATCGCCAACCCCACCTAGGGTGTGGGGCTGATGACGTGGAGGGAGGAACACGCCCCCCAGCACCCACAGCGTCCCCCGGCGGGAATTGAACCCAGGACCTTCCAGCTGTGAGGCGAAGCGCTAACCACTGCGCCACCGTGCCCCTAAAACACACTTTTTTTAATATGCAAATAAAAATCTTCCATAATGAAATTGCATAATGAAATCGATTGGTTTGATTAACTGTTGGAACTCTAGAGGACAGCGAGGAACAAACACTCATTCTGTCACCTCCCGCAAAGCAACAACTGCAGACGTGCCCTGGAGCAATGCTGAAAGTTGCTTAGTGGTCAATCCAGGGTTGCCAGCAAGCAACTGAAGCCTGTGATTGTATCGGTCAGCTCCCAGTTCTGTTTGTGTGTAAAGTTTAAACTGCATACCTGTGATACAAGCTGATGTTGTGAAAGACCATTCATGCTCCGTCCATTTAGGACTACCCCTACAAAACCAGTAAGACTCCCTAATCGGGAGATAAGCGACCGTAGGTCTCGCTAGAAGAGGGCCATGTGAGAAATGAGGGGTGGGGTCTCCGCGTTGCCTTGGCGGACGAATAGGTACCGGCCCCGGCTTTCCCGGACGCTCCTATAGGCCGAGTTAGGGCATTTTATGTGAGCTGCAGTGGAGGGGGTCCTCCACTGGGGGCGCCACCACTTTTGCATCCGTTCTGGAGTACCAGGAGTGGGTGGTCCCCGGGAATTCCCCGTGAGCAGCCCCGTGGGGGTGGTCATTTGGTCATTTTTGCACATTTGGTTTTTTTTTTACACCTGGGGGTCCCCCAGGGACCTGGGGGTCCCTGGAACTCCGGGGGTCCTTGGAGGTTGTAGTTTGGCAGGCAAGGAGTTTGTGTGGAAATTTTGGCATGGATCGGGCCAACGGTGGCCGAGATATGAGTAGGGGGAAAGTGTGACGTGTATGTGGTAATGTTTTTACACCTGGGGGTCCCCCAGGGACCTGGGGGTCCCTGGAACTCCGGGGGTCCTTGGAGGTTGTAGTTTGGCAGGTAAGGAGTGTGTGTGCAAAATCTGGCATGGATCGGGGCAACGGTTGCGTAGATATGAGCAGGGCAAAAGTGTGACGTGTGACGTGTGTGACGGACGGACAGACGGACACCTGGTGGAGCTTTCTGTAGTAAGTGCGGTCGCAACCAGGTCGCAACCAGTAAGACTCCCTAATCGGGAGATAAGCGACCGTTGGTCGCTTATCTCCACAAATAGGCCAAAAGTTTGTTTTACCAATTATCAAGACATACGGGCAGTTGACAGTTTGCCATGGTTACTCATTGAAGTTGAATCTCCATATATGGAGATAACCTACGCATCACACTAAGTCTGACCTCACCAGCCCATATTTGGGCATGAGCAACTTATGTCTCCATATATGGAGATATGATGACATCACACAGTCCTCAGCCGATGATGTGGCGTGATGTCATACAATACACAAACGAGCCCTACAGTACCAGTAAGACTCCCTAATCGGGAGATAAGCGACCGTAGGTCACTTATCTCCACAAATAGGGCAAACATTTTTTATTCCATAAACTTCCTGATCCATGTTGATGACATGAGTGTAGACATACTGTGTAGTGATTTTCGGGCCAAAACTGTAGGAGCAGTGGCCAAAAATGTGTTTTAAAAATCGGCCTGTAGGTGGCGCTAGAAGAGGGCCATGTGAGAAATGAGGGGTGGGCTGTCCGCGTTGCCTTGGCGGACGAATAAGTACTGGCCCCGGCTCTCCCGGACGCTCCTAGCCTGAGTTACGGCATTTTATGTGAGCTGCAGTGGCAGGGGGTCCTCCACTGGGGGCGCCACCACTTTTGCATCCGTTCTGGAGCACCAGGAGTGGGTGGTCCCCAGGAATTCCCCGTGAGCAGCTCCGTTGGGGTGGTCATTTGGTCATTTTTGCACATTTGGTATTTTTTTTACACCTGGGGGTCCCCCAGGGACCTGGGGGTCCCTGGAACTCCGGGGGTCCTTGGAGGTTGTAGTTTGGCAGGCAAGGAGTTTGTGTGGAAATTTTGGCATGGATTGGGCCAACGGTGGCCGAGATATGAGCAGGCCAAAAGTGTGACGTGTGAGGTGTGACGGACTGACGTGTGACGTGTGACGGACTGACGCACGGACACCTCGAGCAGCTTTCTGTAGTAAGATGCGACCTACGGTCGCAATAAAGGGGCAATTCTTGCCAGGAAAGAAGCATTTCTTCGACTCAGACCTTATCGCCAGGGTTGGCTTATAGCAGCTGTCGGAGGACCATATATGGATTCTGTTAGTGTGGATCTCCTAACAGGGCATCATCTGGGATACAATCCCTTTTATGCCCATATATGGAGATCCCTAACAGAATCCCATTCATGCCCATATATGGAGATCCCTAACAGAATCCCTTGTATGCCCATATATGGAGATCCCTAACAGCATCCCTTTTATGCCCATATATGGAGATCACTAACAGCTAACAGAATCCCTTTTATGCCCATATATGGAGATCCCTAACAGAATCCCTGTTATGCCCATATATGGAGATCCCTAACAGAATCCCTTTTATGCCCATATATGGAGATCCCTAACAAAATCCCTTTTATGCCCATATATGGAGATCCCTAACAGAATCCCTTTTATGCCCATATATGGAGATCCCTAACAGAATCCCTTGTATGCCCATATATGGAGATCCCTAACAGAATCCCTTTTATGCCCATATATGGAGATCCCTAACAGAATCCCTTTTATGCCCATATATTATGGAGAAATCCCTGCTCTGAGTATCTGACATCAGTGTGATGTCACCTGTTTATGCCCATATATGGAGATCCCTGCTCTGCGTATCTGGTTGCTATGGTAAACAGTTGGTTGCTAGGGTAAAAAAACATGGTTGCTATGGTAAACAGTTGGTTGCTAGGGTAAACAGTTGGTTGCTAGGGTAAAACCATGGTTGCTAAGGTGGTTGCTAACGTACACTAACAGACCAGCAACAACAGACTGTTGCCACAGCAACGTACACAAAGGTTTGTGTACACATGTGGTGTGATGTCATACTGATGCGGAGATATGAGCAGGGCAAAGGTGTGACGTGTGACGTGTGACGGACGGACGGACGGACGGACGGACGGACGGCCGGTGGAGGTTTTCATAGTAAACTGCTCCCTGACGGTCGCAACCAGTAAGACTCCCTAATCGGGAGATAAGCGACCGTTGGTCGCTTATCTCCACAAATATCACAGCCTCCACCTCTCACGTCATACGGGCAGCCATAGTTACACCTGGAATGTTGAATCTCCATATATGGAGATAACCTACCCATCACACAAAGTCTGACCTCACCAGCCCATACCTGGGCATGGACGACTTATATCTCCATATACGGAGATGGCCATATATGGAGATACGATGACATCACAGAGTCCACAGCTGATGATGTGGCGTGATGTCATACAATACACAAACAAGCCCTATATAAAGGGGCAATTCTCACCAGGGAAGAGAGCATTCCCCACTAGCTGAGTATCTTAAGATGGTTGGATGTGATGATAAGCCACAAATAGGCCAAAAGTTTGTTTTACCAATTATCAAGACATACGGGCAGTTGACAGTTTGCCATTGTTACTCATTGAAGTTGAATCTCCATCTGAATCCCTTTTATGCCCATATATGGAGATCCCTGCTCTGAGTATCTGACATCACTAATCCCTTTTATGCCCATATATGGAGATCCCTGCTCTGAGTATCTGACATCACTAATCCCTTTTATGCCCATATACAGTATGGAGATCCCTAACAGAATCCATTTTATGCCCATATATGGAGATACCTGCTCTGAGTATCTGACATCACTGTGATGTCACCTGTTTATGCCTAAATATGGAGATCCCTGCTCTGAGTATCTGACATCACTGCGATCTCACCTGTGATGTCACAGTGACACATCACCTCAGTATCTGTGATGTCACAGTGACACATCACCTCAGTATCAGGCGTTACACGTATACATTGAGCAGGGCAAAGGTGTGACGTGTGTGACGGACGGACGGACGGACGGCCGGTGGAGGTTTTCATACTAAACTGCGACCTTACGGTCGCAATAAAAGCCCCGTGCATGGGGCAACCCGATATCCGAGTGGTTATGACACGTACCACATGGGCTCTAATGCCTGACAGCAAGTCCCCAGTTCGATTCTCGGCCAGCCGGACCATTTGCTGCATGTCACTCCTCCGCTCTCTCTGTTTCCTGTCTCTCTTCTACACCGTACCTGTCAAATAAAGGCTCTTATTTAAACATTTTATAAAAGCCCACAGCACAGTAAATAGAGAATAAAAAGCACTCACAATCTTCACTTGAATCAGTCAATAAAATGTATGTGTTTTTAGAGCAACGTTTTGCTCAATTTGTCCAAAAGTACTGTATTGACTTTGAGAAATGCTTTCTTGTGTATTTGACTTTGGATTGAAGTTACTAACAAGGGATAGGTTTAATATAATGGTGTCTGTATGCCTGAAGAATGTCTTTGACTGAAACATTGCTAGTTAATAACAAATATTTTCTATATTGAGCAAATTAAGTGTGCAGGTTTGATTATTTGTATTCTTTATTCAGTGTTTGTATACTGTGTACTACTATACTCCAGCCTTGGATCAACCAGTAAAATACAGTAAAATGTGTTACTCTGAGAGTGTACACAATTTGACCAAATTGACCCATCCATTTGGTTACATTTGTGCACTGAGTTACAATCAGATAAACCAGTAAGATGCCCTAAGGGCGAGGTCACGCAGGATGGAATTCGCACAGGACAGATTTCATTTGCAAGTGTGATTCGAGTTACGGTTGGTTTTTAAGTTGGACAAAATGTGGACAAAATATTGTCCTAAATATGGATATGACTGACGTCTGACATCATAGATGTCTTACGTTATAGATCAGATGAGACTCACACAATATGTCCATATATGGGCATTCCAAGTTATGGGCTTAATATTGATGACATCAGGGATATCCATAATGTATGGGCAGGTCAGCTATAGACATTGAGGCATTTATCTGTCTTGGCCACGGAGCGTCCATATATGGGCATTGCCAAATAGGGATCAACAATGTGATGTCACAACAGGTCAGCTATAGACATTGAGGCGTTAAGCTGCCTTGGTCATTGAGTCAACAATGTGATGTCACAACAGGAGGCATTACTTACCGGTAGCTACTTATAGTGACTCACTCAATGACGGTCAGGATCTGCCGGGTTTGATAGTAAATGCTCCCTATACGGTCGCAACACAAACACAAAGGATTTTACTGTGTAGCAACACTCCAGTACAGTGTCTGGATTTGTGCAAGCTCTGAGTGGGGATTTTTCCGAAGTCGCCTCTCGGATGTGATTTGGATTGGAAGGGGCGGAGGTGCTGGGAGGTGCTGGGAGGTGCTGCTGCGGAGGCAGGTGAAGATTTGGAACTCCTGACTCAGTGGCTGGTCTTTGAATAGAGATGTGCTTAGTGCGGTTGCCTTTTATCTGCTCTGTTTGTGTGTGTGTGTGTGTGTGCGCGTGCGTGTGCGTGTGTGTGTGTGTGTGTGTGTGTTAGGGGGGGGGGGGGGGGGGGGTGCTGGGGGCTGGGTTGAGGGGCGAGGGGAGCAGGTGCAAGCTTTGCATATACCCTAAATAGATAGGTAAACGGGCCTGTCGCAGCCTGCGCGACAACTGTGTTTACACAGCCATGGCAGATGATACCATTTCAAGCTAAGATTTAGATCCCCAGATTGGCATGGCTTGCTGCTACTTGTTATTCTCCTCACACTTTTCTTCAGGGTGCAGTGATGTCGCATTAAACAGAGAGATTTGTCAATTATGAGATGTGGATGAATGCCATAACACATACCGTATGTGACTAGGGCTGTCACGATTATGACATTTTACATGACGATTAATTTTCTCTCAAATAATTGCGATTAACGATTTAATTGTGTTTTTGTCGTTGACAATTACATTTCTGTTTGGCTTGTAGGCTTTGAAGTTGCACATGGTAGATATGACACATGACCTAAATATACAAAGAAATTACTGACATTTTGACAACTTTATACTTAAAAAAGAACATTATGATAGTGGAAATAGCCGATCTACAAGCTCACAACGCGTCGCGATGCGACGCGTTGTGAGCTTGTAGATCTGCTATTTCCACTATTTTTGTCTTTCTTAAAAATATATGAACATTTTTCAACATGGAAACGATTATGACGATTATGAAAAATAATCACGATTATGTCAAATAATCACGATTAGACGATTATGTAAAAATTGTGACAGCCCTATATGTGACCACTAATATAATGGGAATTATTAAATACTACACAGGTTTTCTTACGTTATATTAAATTGATGTGGGCTGTTGCTGAAAAGACCCATCTGTTTTACATAACCTGCATCCATCTGAGAGTACTTTCATGCTACAGTGGTTTTGAATGTTCTAAGTAGTCTAGGTAACAATTTTGTAATAGCTTTAGAAGGTGAGGAACCTCTAGTTTACAAATAAATGAGGCAATTAAGCCTTAGGTTTAGCTGGGTAAGTCAAATACTACAGCACTGTGTGTGTGTGTGTGTGTGTGTGTGTGTGTGTGTGTGTGTGTAGGATCTTAAAATAGGTCTTCCACTACAGTATATAGGCTTCTGACTTTGCCTGAGAATGCAGCTGCCCTGCACCCAGCCACCCACCCACTTATTGTACCACAGATACACACACACACACTGACACACACACTGACACACACGCACGCACGCGCGCACGCACGCACGCACGCACGCACGCACGCACGCACGCACGCACGCACACACACACACACACACACATAGATAAACATAGACACACACACAGATAAGCATAGATACACCCAGATATACACACAGATAAAAACAGTCAGATACACACAGATACACACAAACAATGTGCCTGCTGTTGTCTATGTGAAGCATAACAGGGCAATTTATACTTAGCTGCAAGCTGGTGACACACACCGCAAATAGCTGATCTACAAGCTCGCAACACGTTGCAGTGCAACAAAGTCCTTACTGAAGAGGTGAAACCAGGAGAGCGAAAACACCTCATGGGAATATTGTTGTCACTATTATTATTATTATTGACCCCAGAATGCTTGGCAACAGATTCGCTAGAGAGGTCATCATAATAGAAAAAGTATTCAGAGCTATATTGTAATATGATAGCCACCCTCTCCACAGTGTTTTTAATAGCCTTTAGAAGCACCTTTAATGATTGGCTGCTTATGCCAAGGTGTTCAACTGAACTTTAACAAAAGACTTTTATGCCTGCAGCTGTCATGTTATTATGCTGTGGCTCTGTGTAGGAGATGAGACTTCTAGAAGAGGGTCTGGCCTTGTGCGTGTGTGCGTGCGTGCGTGCGTGCGTGCGTCCGTGTGTGCGTGCGTGTGCGTGTACAGTATGTGTGTGTGAC
This sequence comes from Nannobrachium achirus, assembly GCF_963921795.1. Classification (NCBI taxonomy): domain Eukaryota; kingdom Metazoa; phylum Chordata; class Actinopteri; order Myctophiformes; family Myctophidae; genus Nannobrachium; species Nannobrachium achirus. The sequence goes on from NC_137820.1 coordinate 52,046,210, forward strand.
TGTGTGTGTGTGTCCGGATGGAAAAAGTACAAAGTAAAACGAAATTGTGTTGAACAAAAACATGGAAGATATTTCATTTTATTTCCCAGCCTCTGTAGCAGATTGACACATAATAAAAACATTTGGTCATTACTGTAAATTACTTTCATTTGATCTATTTGTTCATTTTAAAAACAACATATGAAAAAGATAAATATACTGTATATAAATTCCACAAATCTCCGTATGTCTGTCTTTATCTTTTTATAGATATAGTTTCTATCTGCTAGAGTCTGAGAAATACATTTTTAGGGAACGTTGACAATTTTTCCAGAAAACAGATATTTAGGAGGTAATTTACAAAAACGCCTGAAGGCATGTTTAGAATCGCCCAAAAGGTCTAAATGGGTTAAGAAGTGCTTTAAAGCTTGTGGCAATCCAAAGCCTGGGAGTCCTGACTGCAAATGCCAGGTCACCTTTTGTAATAAATGTAATATGCCCTTGAGACGACTCAAAAGGACCCTGTCCAGACGACTGCAGGCTGCATTAGTCATGAAGGAGGGCTGTAGGGGGCAAGAATAGGTGGATAATGGATACAAGTACCTTGTAGCCGAATGGTTGCAGGTTTGGTGCTCCTCAGTCAATGTGTGCCACACTGCCCAGCAATCAGCCAGGTGTGTTGAAATGTCATTAAGAAAGCCATTGGACTGACTGCTCTAAGCCTCTGTATTTATGACTTCACTTTAAATGTCAATGAGAGAGATGATAGGAAATGATGAGGTGATACGTGAAGGGACCTTTAAAGACCTAATGAAATGGCTTTTTTGGGCATTTTTATTTTGAAGTTTCAGTCTGAAACGCAAGCCTGTCTGTTTCGGAACCAATCAGAAGGGACCAGCCTTTCAGGCGTTGGGACGGCTCACGTGTGCCCAATGATTGTGTTTGTAGCTTCCATTAGCCTGCAAACAGCAGGCATGATCTTGACGTCATTACCAGGACATCATATGGACTTTTTAGTTTGACAGGATTATTGTTATTGTTTGTAATGTTAGTTGAAACTTGAAATATGATCATGTAAGGTTATATTCTGGGACATATCTGACTAGTTATCTGGCCTCGATCGGACCCTCTCTGATTAATCCAGGACGTCCGTTTTTGTGGGCAGGATTTATGTTGGTTGAAATCAGGTGATATTCTAGGCCAGATCTGACTAGTCAATCATGGTTTGACTTGATCCAGCCCCAATCGAGACATCACTGATTGGTCCAGGTCTTGACTCCTAACCGTGCTTGCTGGGATAGTTTGGACTAATCTTGAATGAGATTCAAAATGGAATAGCTCTGTAATTAAAATCAGCTGTGTTTGGAGGAATGTGCAGCAATGGGAATCAAACAGGTGAATGAAATCAAGGTTCATTTATATTCAAGAAGACCTGTCTATGTCAGCACGCAGCACGTTTCTGTTCACAGGAAATAATTAAGAATGGGCTATTTAGGGACTTTTGATATAAAAATACACACAAATGTTTTATTTTCATATGATTACCACGGATAAGCTCTAAAAGTGTGAAGTATTTTTCATTTCACTAGGTCTTTAAGCATTGACTTGAGCACTCTCTGTCTTTTGGGTTAGGTCTGGGTTAGCACTGACACTACAAAAGAGGTTTCAAAGACCAAGTATCAGAAATGTGCCCCCAAATTTTCTACATTGAATAACTGTGAAGCCTCAAAATAACACACACACACACACACACACACACGCACGCACGCACGCACGCACGCACGCACGCACGCACGCACGCACTCTGTTGACACGGCGGCCCAGGATGCTGATAACCTTGGGTGTCAGGTTGATGGTAGAGCTGGCGCTGTGAAGCCATCTGGATCTCCCATTACCTCTGGCACATAAAACATGAGCAGGACCACACCGCAGGAACCTGCCACCCTGCCTGTGTGTGTGTGTGTGTGTGTTTGTTTACTTGCATGTCTTTGCGCTTATACTGTATGTCCGTTAGTGTGTGTGTGTGTGTGTGTGTGTGTGTGTGTGTGTGTGCGTGCGTGCGTGCGTGCGTGCGTGCGTGCGTGCGTGCGTGCGTGTGTGTTTACTTGCATGTCTTTGCGCTTATACCGGTATGTCTGTGTGTGGGTGTGTGTGCGTGTTTATGTGTGAAGGAGAGAGAGAGAGAAAATTACTATTTATGCATGTGTGTATACATACTAGGCAACAGTATATGGATAGGCTATAGACTATACTGAATTTAAAATATTTACAGTAGGCCTACTGGTATATAGTTTGTGTAAGTCTACATACTGTAAATGTATGCGATTTCTGTATGTATGTATGTATATGTATGTATGTATGTATGTATGTATGTAGTACCGGTATGTATGTATGTATGTATGTATTATGTATGTACCGGTATGTGCGTGCGTGCGTGCGTGCGTGCGTGCGTGCGTGTGTGTGCATATACAGTATGTACACACTCTATTTAGGATTCTGCAGTGCTGCCAGTGTTATCTGGACTATGACTTGCCTCCTGTTGATTGCTGTCAAGCATTGCTGGCTTTGTCTGGACTCAGTTGTGTCCGTGAGGAGGCCAATAACTCCCAACAGCCAAGAGTTTTTCTATGGCAAATGAGCGGGTCCTTTCCCAAACAAATTACAAATGCTCATTTTACGTTATGTGCTGACTCGATGTTTGACTGCAAATATATAAGTCCTTTTCTCTGAGTTGTTCTGAATTGTCATGAATCGATGCAACACATTGTGAGCTTTTGGATCAGCTATTATAGCTATTTGTTGTACATCATAGTATATAAGTGGTTAAACATTTCTTTATTCTTTATACGTTTTTTTATCACACAGAATTTGAGTAACAATTTGTAATGTATATGTATAAATGTTTTGCATTACTAATGCTTCCTTGTCATGCATCCTCTGAATAATGTAATGCCTATCAAATAATTAATCTCGGTTTAATTGGAAGATGGTGTTAGCTTTGTTGTGTAAGGTTCAATGTGTTCTCATACATACCGGTACATAGCTGGTAGCAGCATTATAGGCTTTACTTCAAGCTGTACATCCACACTGGATAAATAAATAAAAAGAATACAAAATAAAATGAGATGGAAAGGTAAAATGGAAGTTGAAATAGGTGTTGTTTTGAAAGGTTTTGCTTCATGATGTTTGTCTGTTGGATTGTGGTTGACAGCTGAACCACAAAATGAAACAACTGGGAATATAGGAACTGCATTGAAAACAAAAATGGACTTATCCTTTATAGCAGTGTGCAAGACCAGCTTTGACAAGGTCATGCTGAAGCTATGCAGTCAAGGTGTATCACCTACCAGCTTTGAGTTATGACTTACTACGCTCTCTGTCACATCCCAAGTTTATAAACACGTCAGTGAAGCTGCCCTTGAAATGACTAGCAAATATCAAATAGTCTGAAAGCAATAATATACGAGTTAGTAGACACGCCAAACTGTGAGAATTTGTAGTGTTGTGGCTAGGGCTGTCACGATTACGACATTTTACATGGCGATTAATTGTCACTCAAATAACGATTTAATTGTGTTTTGGCTTGTAGGCTTTGAAGTTGCTCATGGCAGATATGACACATAACAAAACAAATATATATACAAAGAAATTACTGACATATTTGACAACTTTATATTTAAAAAAGAACATTGATAGTGGAAATATCTGATCTACAAGCTCACAACGTGTCGCATCGCGACACGTTGTGAGCTTGTAGATCTGTTATTTCCAATATTTTTGAGAATGTTTCAAAACACATGAACATTTTTCAACTTGTAAACGACTATGGCGGTTATGACAAAATAATTCTGATTCTTTTAAGATTTTGCTCCTTAAGAATATAGGGACATTAATTATACGAATGGGCTGTCAAATTTTGGATCAGAAACCATTTGGAACCAATCATAATTTTGTCAAAAGAGGCACATTAACTTCCTGGACAATTAAAAATGGTGCATCAAGAATCTGGCCATTAGAAATAAAGTGGAGCAGAAAGTCATTCAGTATAAAACAAACACATACCGGTAGGCCTCTGTGTCTCAGCATACATCTACCTCAACAGAGAAAGTAAAGTACCCCCCAGGGTTTTCATGTTTCCCGTCATCCCTTTTTTCAGAAATCAACTATTCAAACTAAATGTACATGCAGCTGTTGAGTGTTTGCAATTAATCATGTTGAAGGTTTGACTGATAACGCAATCCAGACACAAATGAAGAGAGACTGTGAAATGGACTGAACAGAGTGTAGATCAGAGTGTAGATGGTAGTGTCGATTTGGCTGATGCAGCGCTTATGGATATTTCTGCTTATAATGATTGCCGTTCCTCGTTTTTGCATCGTCATCTAATTTTGACTTTGCTTTTCAAGAACAATCCCTCGTGGAATTTCTTGGCATCAAAAATAGCAGCAGTCATTCCCAATTACTTACTACGGTACAGTAGACACTAAGCGATTAAAAGCATTCAGATTTTCTGTATTTACCTGACACTCTCTGGAACGAGTGAACCAAACGGGGTTTTTGGTTTATGTGCTGGGTTTGGTACCAGAGTCATGGGAAAGGCTACTGACCATGTAGGAAAACCATTATAGTACAGGATGTGTCATTTATTATCCTTCTCTCTCTCTCTCTCTCTCTCTCTCTCTCTCTCTGTCTCATCCAAACAAAGACAGACACACACATGTGCACATAGAAAAAGAAATATGCGCGCACACACACACACACACACACACACACACACACGCACACGCACACGCACGCACGCACGCGCACGCACGCACACACACACACACACACACACACACACACACACACCTGGCCTCTCTATCAAAACCTAATCTTGGGTCCTCTCTTGCCAACTCCATCTGTAATGCACACCATCTCTCCTCCAGCCTTTGGGGCGGGTTGCCTCACCAGAATATTTTCAGCTTGGCTGGACAAAGTTGTTTTCCTCCCACCCGGACTTTATGCAGTGAACAGTGGCGCCATTACATCTGCTGGGCAGATAAATGTCAGTGGCAGGCAGCGGATAATTACGTAAAAATAATCACGTGACCTTTCCGGTGTAGTAGTTCACACTGCAGCTGTGGAAGTTGAGAAGGTTACCGTTAAAGAGTTTCCTTCCAGCGGAAGAAAACAAAGGCAAACACCCATTCTTAGAATATTGACTGATTGATTTTGATGTCACAGACAGGATCAGAGCTAAGTTAAGGCAAGTTTGTGAAGACAAAAAACAATTACTCCTTTTCCGAGCGATAACTTTGAAGATATTGATCGATGAACTTCAGAACTTCAGTTTTTTGGTTAGTCAAGCATCACAAATCTCAACCTGTGGGTCGGGACCCCCAGGGTGGTCCCCAAATTATTTTGGAGGGGTCCCCAGATGATTAACTTAATGTGCAACATTGTTTTCCCACTCAACAGTAAACAAACCAGCATAAAGTTTAAGTGTATAGAGGGTATCTGCACATTTAGGTCTATAAAGTGACAATTTAATACCTCTAAAATGACAAATTAAAAATTGGCCAAATTGTCAAATATTAGAGGCAGAAATTGTGAAAATAGCTGCTATTTTCACAATAGAACCGTGTTATACAAAATGCAATGCCTCAACTATTAGTACTCATCAGGGTGAAGGGGTCCCCAGTTAAAATATGATTATTTCGGGGGTCACGGCCTGAAAAGGTTGAGAACCACTGCATTAGAGCAGTGTACTGCTGTGAAGGTGGACACAGCCTGACCCAAATGTTCTTTTTTTTATCAAATCGCTCGACAAGGAAGACTTTTTCTTTTATGATGACCTCTGACATCATGACTTTTTCACGGGGCTATTTCACATTTGCTTTACTACTGTTTATCTGCTTGTGAAGAAATATCTCAACAGCTATTTGTATTCTCTTTGCCCTCCAGGAGCCAAGTTCATGGTGGGTCCACGGTGGCCAATTCAAAAGGTAGGATAAACTGATGCCCTCCGTGTGTGTGTGTGTGTGTGTGTGTGTGTGTGTGTGCGTGCGTGTGTGTGCGACGATAGGTGCATGAGTCAGTTCATGTGTGCATGCAAGTGAGTTTATATTTGAGCTGAAATGATGAGAAGAGAAGAGAAAATAAAGATCTAGTGCCATCTTGTGGAAAGTTTAGTATACTGCACTTGATCCCACTCCAAGCTGTACACTACAATGTGTGATTTGAGCTTATTGATCTGCAATAACTATAAACCAAAGAACCAGTAACTATCTGTGGTGTTTTGGAATAGTGGCTCAAACCAGTTGGTATGCACACATAGAATAAAAAAACAGGCAAGAAAAGAAAATAGGTTTTAATCTGTAATGTCACCAAGACCCTTACAGAGATGTTTCTTGAACATTAGATAAGAGTGGTGTTTCTGGCCATCCCGGCAACCTAGACGAGATCACCTCAAAAAACTATTGATGACACTATTTTGTTATTAGAATCACAATACAAAAAAGTAGGTGTGCATTGTGCAACCCTGTAGCAACTCATAATGTAATAACGGCTCATAATGTAATAAGGGCTCATAATGTAATAAAAAAAATGTAATAAAAACTCATAATGTAATAATCAGCTCATAATGTAATAAAAAAACGAGCGCATAACGTAATAACAGATTTTTCAATAATGTAATAATGTAATAATGTGTTACATTAAGAACCTCCACATAGGAGGCTCATAATGTAATAAAACTTCATAATGTAATAATGGCCTATTTTTTTGGTAAATATCATGGTATTTGCGACCGACCTCCACGGACCCCCAGGGACCCCCAGGGACCCCCTGCCACCGCCGCCAAATAGTGCAAAAATGACCAAATCAACACCCCAACTGGGCTGCTCATGGGGGAATTCCCAGGGACCACCGACTCCTGCTACTCCCAACAGTCCTTCACCTTCATTGGTTTAACTTTGCCCCGCCCCCTCCCCTCATTGGCCGAAAGTTTATTTGGCTTTACTCATCAACTGTTTGTCGTACAAACTTGTGGGTGGTGTCAATTGACTTGATTAAGAGTCCTTAACCTTAATTGGTTTAACTTGGCCCCACCCCCTCCTCTGATTGGCCGAAACTTTATTTGGCTTTACTCATCAACCATTTGTCGTACAAACTTGAGGGTGGAACCAATGCCACTCACAGGCCTTTTTGTGTACATACTGTGACCTGATGGTCGCTTATCTCCTGATTAGGGAGCCTTACTGGTATCATGGTAGTATCATGTCAGTATCATGGTCATTATCCTGGTCAGTATCCTGGTCAGTATCATGTCAGTATCCTGGTCAGTATCATGCCAGTATCATGTCAGTATCATGGTCAGTATCATATCAGTGGCATGGTCAGTATCCTGGTCAGTATCCTGGTCAGTATCATGGTCAGTATCATGTCAGTGTCATGGTCAGTATCATGTCAGTATCATGGTCAGTATCATGTCAGTGTCATGGTCAGTATCATGTCAGTATCATGTCAGTGTCATGGTCAGTATCATGGTCAGTATCATGTCAGTGTCATGGTCAGTATCATGTCAGTATCATGGTCAGTATCCCAGTCAGTATCATGCCAGTATCATGTCAGTATCATGGTCAGTATCATGTCAGTATCATGGTCAGTTTCATGTCAGTGTCATGGTCAGTATCATGTCAGTGTCAAGGTCAGTATCCCAGTCAGTATCATGCCATATCATGTCAGTATCATGGTCAGTATCCTGGTCAGTATAATGTCAGTATCCTGGTCAGTATCATATCAGTGGCATGGTCAGTATCATGGTCAGTATCCTGGTCAGTATCATGCCAGTATCCTGGTCAGTATCATGGTCAGTATCATGGTCAGTATCATGTCAGTATCATGGTCAGTATCATGGCAGTATTGTAGGCTATATCATGTAGGGAAGGAAGGTCACCAGTCTCTGTCTGTCTGTCTGTCTGTCTGTCTGTCTGTCTGTCTGTCTGTCTGTCTGTCTGTCTGTCTGTCTGTCTGTCTGTCTGTCTGTCTGTCTGTCTGTCAGCAGGATCACACAAAAATGTCCAGACTGATTTGCACAAAACATTGGTGGAGGGGTGTAGTATTGGCCAACTTGGCCAAAAGACCCGATAAGATATAATATATATATATAATATATAAGATAATAAAAACATGTTTTGACAAGGTCTTTGTCATGTGTTTTTGAAAGAAAGATGGTTAATTTACTTATTTGAAAAGACCAATCCTTTAAGTGTTTTAATGTATAAGATAAGAGATTAAAAGTTGTATTGATCCAGCAGGGAAAATTCAGGCTCCACAGTCTGCAACAAAATATATACAGTATATGTACACCCTGAGCAGTGCTAGCATAGTGTTGACGATTAAAAATAAAATAGAACACACAGAAGCATAACTGCTTGTTTCCGAGCAAGTTAGTCCACCAAGCGAGATGATTGTAGATAATATTGTAGATATTGATTGAATTATTACCTATAATATATACGCTATATACATATGCCTACACTATATTGATTGTATAGATAATATTTCAAGATACATTAGAGACTAAAAGGTATTGCATTATACATTTATGCTGGTGAAGAATTCAAGAAGACTGTAATTATATATGTGGACAGACATTCTGTCTTGGCCCTTTTTCAATGGAGGTAATAATTATGATAGTTTTCAAAAACAATTGGCAATTATTACATTAATAACTTTTATTACATTATGAAGTAATAAGGGTGTGATCCTGCTGATAGTGAGACAGACAGACAGACAGACAGACAGACAGACAGACAGACAGACAGACAGACAGACAGACAGACAGACAGACAGACAGACAGACAGACAGACAGACAGACAGAGACTGGTGACCTTCCTTCCCTACATGATATAGCCTACAATACTGCCATGATACTGACCAGGATACTGACATGATACTGCCATGATACTGACCATGATACTGACCAGGATACTGCCATGATACTGACCATGATACTGACATGATACTGGCATGATACTGACCAGGATATCTGACATGATACTGGCATGATACTGACCAGGATACTGACATGATACTGGCATGATACTGACCAGGATACTGACATTATACTGACCAGGATACTGACCAGGATACTGACCATGATACTGACATGATATGGCATGATACTGACTGGGATACTGACCATGACACTGACTGAAACTGACCATGATACTGACATGATACTGACCATGATACTGACATGATACTGACATGATACTGACCATGATACTGACCATGATACTGACATGATATGGCATGATACTGACTGGGATACTGACCATGACACTGACTGAAACTGACCATGATACTGACATGATACTGACCATGATACTGACATGATACTGGCATGATACTGACTGGGATACTGACCATGATACTGACATGATACTGACCATGACACTGACATGATACTGACCATGATACTGACATGATACTGGCATGATACTGACTGGGATACTGACCATGCTACTGACATGATACTGACCATGACACTGACATGATACTGACCATGATACTGACATTATACTGACCAGGATACTGACATGATACTGACCATGATACTGACATGATACTGGCATGATACTGACTGGGATACTGACCATGATACTGACATGATACTGACCATGACACTGACATGATACTGACATGATACTGACCATCACACTGACATGATACTGACCATGATACTGGCATGATACTGACCAGGATACTGACCATGATACTGACATGATACTGACTAGGATACTGACCATGATACTGACATGATACTGACTGGGATACTGACATTGATACTGACATGATACTGACCATGACACTGACATGATACTGACCATGATACTGACATGATACTGACCATGACACTGACATGATACTGACCATGATACTGGCATGATACTGACTAGGATACTGACCATGACACCGACATGATACGGTCATTATACTGACATGATACTGGCATGATACTGACCAGGATACTGACCATGCCACTGATTGCGACCGAAGGTCGCATAATACTCTGAAGAACCGTGTCACTTGAGTGTCCTTCCGTATCCTCGTGACCGTCCGTATCCTCTGTGATGTCAGTGTGATGTCAGCGAGTTGTGACATCACTTCCTGTACAGGGCGGCTACACGAAATGTGGATAACACTATATATGGAGATAGTCCAGTCCATCATGTCATATGGGACTAACGTCATAGAAAGTAGCCATTGTTAGGCCGGAGTCATTGGCTGTCTAAACATGGAGATGTGGATAACACTATATATGGAGATAGTCTAGTCCAATATGTCATATGATATGGGACTACCGTCATAGACAGTAGCCATTGTTAATCCGGAGTCAATGGCTGACTGTCTGTACAGGAAGTGATGTCACATGACATACTTTTTATGCCCATATATGAGTCCTAACATGGAGATGTGGATAACACTATATATGGAGATAGTCTAGTCCAATATGTCATATGGAACTACCGTCATAGACAGTAGCTATTGTTAGGTCGGAGTCAATGGCTGTCTGTCTGACTGTCTGTACAGAAAGTGATGTCACATGACATACTTTTTATGCCCATATATGAGTCCTTCTGTACCACATCTCCATGTTTAGGCAAACTCCACACAGAAAGGCCCTATCGCCAACCCAACCTAGGGTGTGAGCGATAGGGCCTTTCTGTGTGGAGTTTGCATGTTCTCCCCGTGTCTCCTAGGGTTGATACCCTCACAAAAACATGAACAAACTCCCCCCAGAATGACAACAACTAGAATCGTCAGAGAAACGCTGTGGTTGGCCAGATGGTCAAGAATTGGCGCGACCTCGCCCTTTAGGGCGAGGTCATTTGGACCTATACATGGAGAAATGGAGCAAACCTGTTTGGCCTAAACATGGAGATGTGGTACAGAATGACTCATATATGGGCATAAAAAGTATGTCATGTGACATCACTTCCTGTACAGACAGTCAGACAGACAGCCATTGACTCTGGCCTAACAATGGCTACTGTCTATGACGGTAGTCCCATATGACATGATGGACTGGACTATCTTCATATATAGTGTTCTACACATCTCCATGTTTAGGCCCTATCGCTCACACCCTAGGTGGGGTTGGCGATAGGGCCTTTCTGTGTGGAGTTTGCATGTTCTCCCCGTGTCTCCTAGGATTGATACCCTCACATGTTCTCCCCGTGTCTCCTAGGGTTGATACCCTCACAAAAACATGAACAAACTCCCCCCAGAATGATAACAACTAGAATCGTCAGAGAAACGCTGTGGTTGGCCAGATAGTCAAGAATTGGCGCGACCTCGCCCTTTAGGGCGAGGTCGCATGTCACCCTGAGGTCGCATTCCACCCTCAGGTGTCTTACTAGTATGATACTGACCATGATACTGACATGATACTGGCATGATACTGACCATGATACTGACATGATACTGGCATGATACTGACCAGGATACTGACATGATACTGACCAGGATACTGACCAGGATAATGACCATGATACTGACATGATACTACCATGATACCAGTAAGGCTCCCTAATCAGGAGATAAGCGACCATCAGGTCACAGTATGTACACAAAAAGGCCTGTGAGTGGCATTGGTTCCACCCTCAAGTTTGTACGACAAATGGTTGATGAGTAAAGCCAAATAAAGTTTCGGCCAATCAGAGGAGGGGGTGGGGCAAAGTTAAACTAATTAAGGTTAAGGACTCTTAATCAAGTCAATTGACACCACCCACAAGTTTGTACGACAAACAGTTGATGAGTAAAGCCAAATAAACTTTCGGCCAATGAGGGGAGGGGGCGGGGCAAAGTTAAACCAATGAAGGTGAAGGACTGTTGGAGTAGCAGGAGTCGGTGGTCCCTGGGAATTCCCCCATGAGCAGCCCAGTTGGGGTGTTGATTTGGTCATTTTTGCACTATTTGGCGGTGGTGGCAGGGGGTCCCTGGGGGTCCCTGGAGGTCGGTCGCAAATACCATGATATTTACCAAAAAAATAGGCCATTATTACATTATGAAGTTTTATTACATTATGAGCCTCCTATGTGGAGGTTCTTAATGTAACACATTATTACATTATTACATTATTGAAAAATCTGTTATTACGTTATGCGCTCGTTTTTTTATTACATTATGAGCTGATTATTACATTATGAGTTTTTATTACATTTTTTTTATTACATTATGAGCCCTTATTACATTATGAGCCGTTATTACATTATGAGTTGCTACAAACCCTTTTTCAGTCAGTATCAGCTCAATGTCATGGTAAGTATCATGTCAGCATCAACGCCAAACTAATCTCTCGAGACAGCCTCAGAGAACGCTACGCTACTGAGAGAAAGAGAGACAGACCGATAGGTGTCGCCCTTTCTTCTTTGACGATGGGTTCCCAGATTGACGCCAAACTGAGGGGCAACAGCGGCCATGGCCTTCATGGCCTCCATGAAATTCCTGCCCTGGTTTCTAATGTATAAACCTCTTGGTGGTTAAATAATCGCAACCCCACCCCCACCTTATAAGTTGTATATTAAGTTGTTATTAAACATATCATTTTAACTGCCTCTATAAGTGCCATCATAATGTATATTGACACACTATGTTAAATACCTTCTGGTTCTTCTGGCCCTGCTGGTTCCTAACTTTGAGTTATTCCGGGCCACAGTTATTAAATTGATGGTAAAATGTTAATTTACCATTTAAATAGATTATTAAACTGCCTAAGATCACATGAATAACACATTTGTTTCATTAAAAATGCAATGCATACACTGAACAATGAAAAATGAACTGTATGAAGGTGGAAAGTAATTGCCTTAGCTGTAAATTGCCTTATTCTCCCATCGTGTTTCCTACAGTGTATTTAAGTGTATACTGTGCTCTGCCAGGATATTTAGGCATTCGCCACTGTGTGTGTGTGCGTGCGTACGTGCATGTCTGTCTGTCTGTCTGTCTGTCTGTATGTTTCTGCCTGTCTGTCAGTAGCTATTCTCTTATACTTTTAGGATGATCAGCGTTATATTTATTGCGCTCATTGGCAGCAGGCCAAGGACGATAATTCCCAAATATCTTTTCTAATCGCTCAATTAAAACTATGTATGTCCTTTTTAGTGTGCTTTACCTTTGATTGACTGGTGAGGTGACACAAAATGTACACATGGCATTAATAATCAGACTTTACAAAGAGAGACATTTGAATGACAGCAATCAGACAGACAGATGGATAGAAGTAGACAATGTGTGTGAGAGAGAGGGTGGAAGAAAGTAGGGATGATGAACAACTGGTAATGATATGCCACACTACTGTTTCATGGCTCTGCATAGTAATGTCATTGGCATTGTTGCATACATACATTATTATTATTATTACTATTAGCCAGGGCATGCCTCCTGGGAGAGATTTGCGCTCTACTGAGCACACTGTTCCCATATTAGATTTGAAATCAGATTTGAAATAATCAAGTTATTGTTTTGTTTTTAAATCAACCACAGTTTATTTAATAACTGACTCCATGTACTCTTGTTGTGTTTTAGGACACAGGTAATGCAGCAGTGGAGGACCTCAGTCCAGGCCAGGCTGAAGGTAGTCTAAAACAAGAGAACTCCGTCTCCAACCACGGCCTCCATCAAACTTCTTACTACTCCCCTCCACCCTCTGAAGACCAAGCAGTCAGCCCCAAACAGCCGGTCACCAAACGCCACAGGAAACTGCTACTGAAGACCAACTCTGCAACCTCTACTGCCCCTGCTGGTCAGGAGGAGCAACAGCAGCAGCAGAGGTTGTCCAGCACACAGGAGTCCCGTCGTCAGCTGCTGAGGGAGGTCTGCGCCAAGTACCAGCCTGGCGTCACCGAGCAGAGCGTCTCGCGCCGGCAGGTGTCTCGGATCTACGTGGAGGACCACTCCAGGCTGCTGTACTGCGAGGTGCCAAAGGCTGGATGCTCCAACTGGAAGCGGGTGCTCATGGTGCTGGGTGGGAGTGCCGTCTCCACGCGGGGAATCCCCCATGACGCAGCCCACTATGCCAACCACCTCAGCCGCCTGGAGGGCTACGACAGCTCGGGCATTGCAGAGAGGATCCAATCTTACACCAAGGTGCTGTTTGTGCGGGAGCCCTTTGAGCGGCTGGTGTCTGCATTCCGCGACAAGTTTGAAAGCCCCAACTCCTACTACCACCCTGTGTTTGGACGCCCGATCATCTCAAGATACCGCGCCAACGCCACACAGACTGCCTTGCGCACGGGCACCGGAGTCACGTTCCGGGAGTTTGTCCAGTACCTGCTGGACGTGCGTCGCCCCGTGGGGATGGACATACACTGGGAGCCAGTCAGCCAGCTCTGTAACCCATGTCTCCTTCGCTACAACTTCATTGGGAAGTTTGAGAACCTCGAGGAAGAGGCCAACTTTCTGCTTCGGAAGATCGGAGCTCCGAGCAACCTCACCTTCCCCGACTTCAAGGACAGGAACCCACATGCGGAAAGGACTTCCTCCAAAATCACCCAGAGGTACTTTGCACAGTTGAACTCCACAGAGAGGCAGAAGGCTTATGACTTTTATTATATGGACTATCTGATGTTTAATTACCCCAAGCCCTTCAAGGACCTCTATTGAAATGACTTGGTTCTGCCAGGTCAAGATTCTCTCACTTTATGAACTGCGTGAAGAGATTTTTTTCTGTGGGTTTTGAATACACATTTTCATTTTCAACATGACAAGTTCATGCTTAATTAAATGTGTGGAATTTCACTGGACCATGGAGAAAACTATTATTCTTTTTTCTCCCTCTTGGGTATAACCAAATCCCAATTCAGACGGTTTTGTATATGTCATTGAATTCTTGATGTTTGTTATTTGGAAGATCACATTAGGCCACCCTATAGCAGCCTTCAACTAATCTATTTAACTGAAATACCATAGCGCCTACAGTTTGAAATGTATTTTTAGTGACTTCTATGAAGTTAAATATACATTCACTCAACATTATGTTAATTGTGTCAAGCGTATTAACTTATAAACAGTGTCACCTGAAGATGCTTGTTAATTTATATTTTATGGTCATTATTATATAAGAATTGTAAGAGATAGTAGCTAAATTTAATGGAATATAATGGTCTGCACTTTCGCAGTTTCATGTGATTGTAAAATTCCTGTCTGAAAGTTTGATCAAAACTGCCTTATGGGGAATTACGTTTTCTTGCACTTCCAATGGGACACATGGTTTCAAAACTAATGACTAAGTGGAAACATGTTCAAAATATATGAACATTATATCCTAGCCTTAACACTGCCATTTCACCCGATGCATTTATGTTAGTCGTTTTAAAATATGTGCTGTGATTATAAATAAATATATGAACCTTTTACTTGTGACACAACTGTTGTGTATTCCTCTTGAAACAAAAATTTTAAGAGTTTTGTTCCAAAATGAAACCATTTGAAAAACTTAAATGTTCATGTGATATACAGTAAAAGCAAAAAACGTGGGTTTGTTTTCTAATAGTCAGTAAATACAGTCAGTTTTTACACATCTCTGACCATTATTTTATACTTTTCAATAAATTAAAAAAGACACTTCAATGTTTTTATACAAATGTATTCCAGAATAGGCTACATTGTTTTATCGCTGATAATAATTCCAAATGTTATACTGTATGTAGTTAAATCAAATGTGGATTCATAGCAGTCACATCATGTTATAATGAAGCCTATTCCTGTAAGAGTCACACAATATAGATTAATGCTATATCTAGGTCTATGTCTAACACTTTCTTAAAGGTAAATATTTCAATATGGATTGTAGGTATACAGTAATAAACTGTGAAGATGTGGAGGGACCGTACCTATCTTCCCCATCTATCTATGTTCCCCACTTGCCATCTAAACCTAACCTTAACCTTAACCCTAACCTCAGTAAAACTAACGCTGGTGAATGTTAACCTGGTGAATGTTAACCCCTGGGGAACATAGGGAGGACCCCGATGTGGAAGTTGTGAGTTCAAGTCCCCCAGCCTAAAGGAAACATGCGTTTTTAGAGCCAATATCCTGAATGCAGCTTATGATATTCTTCTTTGCCGTGTCATACTGGGGGAACAATATTGTTGGAGTTGAAATAGTCTGGAGGTGTTGGCAGAGAGGAGGGTGAGGGAAAAACTGAACATAATCCACTATCTCATCCCCTCTGATGATCTGGTGATGATGTGGAAAACACAGACAGAACTTGGCACAAACTGCACTCATCATGGGTCTGTGCTTTGACCAGGCTTTCTCCCCTTTCAGTTTGCATACAATTTGTACATTTTGCATAGTCAATCATTCCATTATTGACCCATATTATGACCACTAGGGGCCCTGCCCTACTGTGTGCA
Organism: Nannobrachium achirus; assembly: GCF_963921795.1. NCBI lineage: Eukaryota > Metazoa > Chordata > Actinopteri > Myctophiformes > Myctophidae > Nannobrachium > Nannobrachium achirus. The sequence goes on from NC_137820.1 coordinate 52,062,599, forward strand.
TGCACTATCTATAGGGAGCTGCAGAGAGCACATGCCCCCATACACAGAAAAGTGAACAGCTTCTTAATCAGGGGATATCTTCAGAAATAGTGTCAAATCCTGGAATAAATTCCTTACCAAAAATGTTCTTCACCAATGTGTTTGTAAAGGTGTCTAGTAACATATCTCACAAAGACTGAAATTCAGTTTCCCTATAGGAGAATCCTTGACAGCTGATGAAAGTTGGTGTCCCATTAAATTAACTATACAGGATAAAACACACCAAAATAATTAAGCTTTAAGTAGCATGTGAGGGGTCAAACTAGGGGTATTTCATGATTCTGAATCCATTACAAGCATTTGTTTTGCACGAAAAACATTCCTTGGGCTAGAAACGGACCCACAAATATATGGTTTAGTGATGAGTCATCACTTTTCACAGTTTCGTATGAGTTGCCTTTACTCCAAGGAATGTTTTTCGTGCAAAACAAATGCTTGCAATGGATTCAGAATCATGAAATACCCCTAGTTTAACCCCTCACATTCTACTTAAAGCATATTTATTTTCGTGTGTTTTATCCTGTATAGTTAAGTTAATGGGACCCCAACTTTCAGCAGCTGTAACGGATTCTCCTAGGGAAACTGAATTTCAGTCTTTGTGAGACAAACACATTGGAGAAGATTATTTTTGGTAAGGAATTTATTCTAGGACTTTTTAAGATATCCCCTGATTATCTCTCTCTCTCTCTGTGTGTGTGTGTGTGTGTGTGTGTGTGTGTATGTGTGTGTGTGTGTGTGCGCGTGCGTGCGTGCGTGCGTGCGTGCGTGTGCGTGTGCGTGTGTTATAACATATAATATAATTATATTGATTATATTATAATATGAAGTAAATGAGGCCTGGTTACGCATAATTCCTTTCCCGGTGAAATCAATTACAATACCAAGAGCAGATTGTTTTTTTATTATTATTAGAGAGCAGATGTGTCCTGTTTGCATTTGGATGAATAAATGCATAAATTATTCAAATAAAATAAAGTCAATAGTGATATATATATATATCAAATGATTGAAAAAAAGAAGAAAAAAAGAAATAATAATATCCCAAATCAAATAAGCAACACTGGATCAGTGATTTCATTTTATTTAAAGATTTAGTATTATCATTGGCCTGCAATGTTCACTGTGTCCACAGAAGGGCTACTGAGACTGTGGAATGAGAGAGGACTTTGCTCAGGCTCACAACCAAACCTCTTCATAGGAATGTCCAACACTATATTACTTAATAGCTACAGTATAAACATCATGAGGGGAGGCTGATGATATTAATAATATTAAAAAGAAATATATATGTGTATAATTAAGGGCTATTTATGATAAGAAAATAACTTTGCACAGAAGACAGTATATTGATAGTACCAATTTCGGCCAATATTAGGCTCAGAGTGTGGAGGTGTATAATATACTGTTATGATATATATTAATAATAATTAAAGACATATTTATGCATAAGTAAGAGCTGCAGAAGTAGAAAATTGCTCTTCATAGAAGACAGGCAGTACCAATGGCCAATATTATAGTAAGCACCATAAGAAGCACCATAGTAGACAGGGAAACACTATAGGAAGTACCATTGATGACCTAGAAGCACCATAAGAAGCACCATAGATGACAGGGAAGCACCATACAGTAGGTGACATTATGGAGGTGCTTTCTTTAAAGATTAGTTATTTTGAGGGGGGGGGGCTTTTATGCTTTAATTAGATAGGACAGTAGAAACGGAAATGGAAGATAGGGAGCGACACGCTGCAAAGGTCGTCCGGATCGGGAATCGAACCGGTGACGCCGCCAGGCATCCATTGTTGTATACGCCTGGACCAGTAGGCCAGCGGGCGCCCCTTGGAGGTTCTTTCTTGGCCTGCTGGGAGTGTGCGGTTCGTTTCTCGCCGATCGGTCCAGCAGTGCTTGTGGCATTTTGTGCAAAATGGGCCCTCCTGGGGCAGACTGACAGTGTATTTTAACAGGACAACGCCCGCTGGGCCGATCAATAATGAGATGATGGATTGCAAACCACTGAGCAGAGAGAGCTGCCAAGCGTAAACTAAAAAGATGATTGAGTGCTTGTTGTCAATGCAAAGCTTGTATTTAATATTTCCTGTCTAATCCAATTCCAAACTATCTGTATTTTGACACTGTTTAGTATCAGTGATGTCAGCATGCTCATCTCCAAATGTGGGCATTGTTTCAGCAAGCGGCTGTTACCATGGTGGATGTCAGCGTGCTCATCTCCAAATGTGGGCATTGTTTCAGCATGTGACTGTCACCATGTTGGCGACACTGTTTAGTATCAGTGATGATAGCATGCAGACAGATGTCAGACGGCAGACATCATCTCCAAATGTGGGCATTGTTTCAGCTTACGGCTGTTACCATGGTGGCGACAATGTTTAGTATCAGTGATGTCATCATGTTCATCACCAAATTCATTGTTTCAGCTTACGGCTGTTACCATGTATAGCATCAGTGATGTCAGCATGCAGACAGACGGTCAGACATTCGGTAAATTAATAGTTAGAGATGGGATGGCTTGGGACCTGCCAGATCATTTTGCAGAGGTCACACTTAATCTGACCTCACACACTGCACCAACAGTACCTTCACACTCTCAGTTCAGAGTTCACACAATGTGGATCTTGGATTTCATGTGGCCAGCCTGTGATATCATCGATGATGTATCTCTGACATATGAATTTGGGTAAGGTTTCTGCCTGATCCAAGCCCCATTGAACAAAATTGCACCTGTGCAAAGTGAGCGGTGCAAACACGACACACATGCATATCTCCTTGTATGGGCCGTTCTGTCCATGACGACAGTACTTTATGTGTATATTTTGGTTAATTGCGACCATCAGGTCGCAGTTACTATCAAAACCTCGACCAGCTGTCAGTCTGTCACACGTCACACTTTTGCCCTGCTCATATCTACGCAACCGTCGCCCCGATCCATGCCACATTTTGCACACACACTCCTTGCCTGCCAAACCACAACCTCCACCCATCAATTCTCACATGAACCTCTTCTAGCGCCACCATGAGGCCGATTCTTGCTAAACAAATTTTTGGACACTGCTCCTACAACCTTTGCCCTAAAATCACGCGAATCGGTACACAATTGGTCTACTCTCATGTCTTCAGCATGGATCTGTCCCATATAGCGCCACCATCAGGACGATTATTTCAAACAAATTTTTGGACACTGCTCCTACAGTTTTTGCCCTAAAATCATGAAAATCGGTACACAATATCTCTACACTCATGTCATTAACATGGATCTCTCCCATATAGCGCCACCATCAGGCCGATTTTTTCAAACACTTTTTTGGACACTGCTCCTACACATTTTGCTCTCAAATCACGCTGCGACCTGACGGTCGCTTATCTCCCGATTAGGGAGTCTTACTGGTACACACTAATGAAACAAAGGGATTTAAAAATTAATGTATTATTTATTTTTCAGATTGCATGCTTACTGTCTACCAATGCTTATAGCAACATATTCTGCTCAAGGCTCAAGCTTTGCACTAAAATACTTAGGAGAGGACCAATAATCACTATAAAGTAAAAGAAAGCTTCTCTCATAGTTACAGACACAAATGGGTTGAGAATATAATGTTCTGCATTACTACCAGTACCACAAACCACAGGATTGGCCCTTGGATTTCAGCAGCGTTCCATCTTCTTTCTGAAAAGAGTGGGCATATACTGTATATGTGTGGGATTGTGTATGCGTGGTGAAAATACAAAGGCCCAAGGAGGAAGACCAGCTCAGATAGGGTGCCTGAAGTTCTGGCCAGCGAAGCGGGCATCATTGCCAAGTTCCTCTTCAATCCTGAGCAGCTGATTGTACTTGGCCAAACGCTCAGATCGGCAAGGTGCACCCGTTTTGATTTGTCCAGTGCAGAGTCCAACCGCCAGATCGGCAATAAAGGTGTCCTCTGTCTCTCCAGAGCGGTGGCTCACCATCACGCCCCAGCCATTGCTCTGGGCCATCTTGCATGCCTGTATGGACTCTGTGACAGAGCCAATCTGGTTGACCTTGAGGAGCAGGCAGTTGCAGGCCTTGTCGGCCACACCCTTAGCAATGCGTTTGGGGTTGGTGACAGTGAGGTCGTCACCCACCACCTGGATATTGGTGCTGGCTGTGAATTTGGACCATGCCTCCCAGTCATCTTGGTCAAAGGGATCCTCAATGGACACCACGGGGTAATCATTGACAAAGCTCCTGTAGAGGTCGGCCAGCTGGTCGGGGGTGATGTAACGGTATGGGTCATCGGGAGATTTGAAGTCCAGGTCGTACTTGCCACCCTTGTAGAACTCGGAGGCGGCCACGTCCATGCCAATCACGATCTTGTCAGTGTAACCAGCCTTGGCGATGGCGTTCTTCAGCAGTTCCAGTGCTTCCTTGTTCTCCAGAATGTTGGGGGCGAAGCCGCCCTCATCTCCTACATTGGTGGCGTCTTGGCCGTACTTCTCCTTGATGACATTCTTCAGATTATGGTAGACCTCTGCACCAATACGCATGGCCTCCTTGAAGCTGCTGGCTCCCACAGGTAGAATCATGAACTCCTGCATAGCCAGCTTGTTGCCGGCATGGGAGCCACCATTGATGACGTTGAAAGCAGGGACAGGGAGGACGACGTTGGAGTTACCAGCGAGGTCAGCTATGTGTCGGTAGAGGGGCACACCATTTTCTGCTGCACCGGCCTTGCACACAGCCAGGGAAACGCCCAGGATAGCGTTAGCGCCAAACTTGGACTTGTTCTCTGTGCCGTCCATGTCCAGCATCAGCCTGTCAACCTTATCCTGCTCCACGACATTGATGCTCTGGCTAACCAGTGCAGGCGCAATTGTTTTATTGATATGCTCAACAGCTTTTGAGACACCTTTGCCCATGTAGCATGTCTTGTCATTGTCACGGAGCTCCAGTGCCTCATGAATGCCAGTGGAGGCACCGCTGGGCACTGCGGCCCTAAATAGACCTTTTCCGGTGTAAAGGTCGACCTCCACAGTGGGATTGCCACGGGAGTCTAAGATTTGACGTGCATGGATCCTCAGGATGGACATGGTTCTAGATAGAGAACTTTCAACTAATAATGAGTAATGCTTGCTCTCTCATGCAGTCGGGCAGCTAAGGAGTTTGTGACAGACAGTCCCTACTGATGATTATGTTCCTGACTATGACATCATGTTGATGACGTTAGTCTGTTATCACACGCACACACAAACGCACGCACACATGCAATTTCAATTCCATTTTCAATTCAAAGGGCTTTAATGGCATGAGAAAACATACATTAACATTGGAAGAGAAAAAGTGACGCGTGTGCACGCACACACACACACACACACGCACGCACGCACGCACACACGCACGCGCGCGCACACACACACACACACTGATGTGACTGTGTCTGCTAACATTTGTGTCCACACACAGACACCGGCCTGGGCCTAAATCATGTCTGAAGTCACTCAGTAGGCTACTGTCTGTCACCTTTTCATCCACAGTCATCTCCTTGCCCAGAGGGAACACTGAATGAAGCCCCCCATCCTGTTCCCTTCTTCCCTTTGTCTCATCAGGCCTCAGCCGCCCCCCAGCCTCAGGCTCAATGTCGGGGGGCGCATCAGCAGCTCCTCCTGACCCCTCTCCACCCTTCACACACACGCATAGCGTAGTTTTTTCGTAAAGTAGCCTAAAGCCCTGCTTCATCTCATACAAGACTGTCGCACAAAACTAGTGAAAATAGCAGATCTACAAGCACACAACACCTCGCGATGTGAGGCGGTGTGTGCTTGCAGATCGGCTATTTTCACTTTTTCAAATCACTTTTAAAACAACATTTTGGACATACAAGGTTTCCACCTGTCAACGACGATAGGCTACTACGTGTACACACGACACACACACACCGACACGCATCTTAAGGCTGCAATTATTGTCTACCACTACAACTAGTCATGTATTTATGCGGCCTATGACCCATGTAATAGGCCAACATAACTGTTAGGTCTCACTGCCATCACGCCAGTATTCCAGATACTTAAGTAGGCTACTTCAGCCTTTGGCCTCATAATGTCACCATTCATGCACTGAGCATGATGGATTTACACCGTTGTGATGTCGGTGGACGACCGACTGCTTTGGACAAGCTTCCCCTCATCCTCCCGTTCACCCTCTCATCCCCTTTACTGCATAAAATTCATAAATTAACTAAATTAACTGCGTTCGCCTGGGGTGGGTTTACAAGCTATTTAAATCTTTAAATTCACAACATCTTTCCCCCTTACTTCATCTAATTGAGCTAACTGCAGGGTTGCTTTAATTAGAAAAGGGAGAGAGAGAGAGAGAGAGAGAGAGAGAGAGAGAGAGAGAGAGAGACAGAGAGAGAGAGAGAGAGAGAGAGAGAGAGAGAGACAGAGAGAGGGGAGGGGAGGGGAGGGGAGGGGAGTACTTCTGCCGGTTTGCACAGCAGAGGGAGACATGCGCAGCCTGGAGCCCCAGGCAAAAACAAATGGAAGAGGAAAATTTAACACTGGAGTCTCGGTGTCTAAACAGACGTTATGTGTATCGCTCTATTTCTTTGCTTGACTTAGCAGAGGAGGGGAGGGCAGTTCTCCAAGCTATAATGAAGACATAGACCTACAATATGTCTTTTTAATCACACCGGCCTATTGGTCCCTGTGGGAGAGGATAGGCTACTCAGAGACAAGAAAAGCCCAGTATTTAAAATTAATTTTGCACCACTGCCTTCTGTAAGACAACCAAGCCTTGATTGGAACTTAGTTGGATCCGGGAATGGTGATGTAGTTGGGGGAATTAAGGGAAATTTTGTTACGCGGTGGCTACAAGCATGAAATTTGGTACACATGTCCCTTGGTTCATCCTAAAACATCCTAGAAGGGGTGCCCAAAGGAATCTTGAACAGGAAGTGAGTTATAGACAAAATTCTAAATGGCCACCTAAACTGTTGACCGTTGACTCAAAAGACACCAAAATAATCTGCAAAAAGTATAAAGGGTCTTGGTGATTGACTCAAACAGCCTAAAGAATCTCATAAAAGCATACGATTTGGCACACATGTCCCTTGTAACATCCTAAGACATCCCAGAAGGGGTGTCCAACATAATCTGAAACAGGAAGTGAGTTATTGACAAATTAAAAATGTCCGCCTAGTGTTGACAGATGAGAAAAGACACCTACAGAATCTCATTAAGTATAAAATGTGGTACAAATGTCTCTTGGGTGAACTTAACACATCCTACAAGGGGTGCCCAAAAAGGTTTTAAATAGTTTTTGGCCAAATTCAAAATGACCACCCAAAGCAGTTGATGCAAAAGAAAACATAAAGGGTACGTAATAAAAGCATATCATTTGGTATGTCGATTGAGAGGATGTTTTAGGATGACCCAAGGGACATGTGTGCCAAATTTATATTTTAAGAGATTCTTTAGTTGTCTTTTGAGTCAATCGCCAACACTGTAAGTGGTCATTTTCAATATTGTCATTAATTCACTTCCTTTTTTGGGGGGGCACCCCTTGTCTTAGGATGACCCAAGCTAAGCAACATGCTTTTTGCAGATTGGTGTCTTTTGAGTCAATGGTCAACAGTTTATATAGTTTTTATAGGTGGCCATTATGACATCTGTATCAAATTTGGTGCTTGTATCCAACGCATAAAGGATTTGTCTTTTTAGTTATTTTTTACCTTAATTCCCCCTAATGGGGAGAGTCAGAGGAGGTTGACTGTCTGACTTGACACAGTGCCCTTACATTACCAGAATCGCCACAATAATGCAACAGAAAGCAGTGCTTTTGTACAATATCGGGACCCATAGTGGTAGACCTATATCTAAACACCAGTGAACCGGATTCAGTGCATTGCGTAGCCTAAAGGCTGTGCCTGTGCACATCAGCATATAGCCTATTAGCCTGTAAATAGTTTTCTATACATTTGGCCTATGTGATGATTCATTCACTCATTGAACACGTTTTATTAAATGATAATAGCCTAGTGCAGAATTCCAACAATGTTTCTTAGCCATAACAAAGGGGAAGAATTCGAGCCAACATCAGTTCCTGAGCGGGGATGAGGGGAATAAAACGAATGTGTCTGTACACCCTCGCGGCGCCCATCTCCATCTAAACCAGTGCGCAATAATTGAAATGGCGCATTTGGCCGGCGGCTGTTGAAAGGGCGCTTTTTTTTTACCATGGCATAATGCATGACGATAGACGTCATTTGGCTCCGGTGCCAGAGGGATTTGATGTTGCTAAAATGTGAGTTGTTAGGAGAGAGAGAGAGAGAGAGAGAGAGAGAGAGAGAGAGAGAGAGAGAGCAGGATCTGTCGGTCTGTGCGTTAGTTTTCTTTTTACAAGGTTCTCTCTTCCCCTCTCTAAAGATAGGCTAATGAACCTATTTAGATGCTCGTACGTAGGCTACGGATGACTTCAGAGAAATTTATTTTTTGATCCGGAGGATCTAATTTAATCATTAGCCTACCCAAGAGAAGAGATACCATAGCAACGAGTAGCACGCAAACAATGCATTTTGTCAAATCAAATTGACGTTTTTTCTTTTCTTTTTTTGACTACGAGGCAGATCAGGATCACGTTTTCTTGGTTGCAGCGAGTTGGGGCGAGAGAAGAGAAAGGCCTGCGTTATTGTAAGCTAATCCTCGGCCCTGGGGCGGTCGGACTGCCCCGGGCACGAATTCTTTCAGCCCTCCTCTCATTTGGAGACCGACTGGCTTCTCGCTCAGAGGCTCGGCGGCTTCACACAGTTCACACTGGCAAAGGAAGGGAGACGAGGACAGCAGCAGCTCTGCAGCACAGCCAAATGTGACAGATCTCACAAATATCTGGAGCTGAGAAGAAGTCGATATACATCATCCATGTCTACCGTATCAGTGTCCTCTCAGGTAAGATCGACGCGCCTTCGTTCGTTTCGTTTCGCTCAATGTTCGTTGGGTCACTGGTTCGCAAACAGTGGGTCGGGACCCATGTGCGGGTCGCGCGGACACATTTTATGCGTCCCTTAATTTTTGGTACAATTATTATTATTTCAAAATATTTTTAAAAAACATTCCCCAAAAAGCTAAGATTTTCATGAAAGTAATTTAATTAATGAATAAAGAAATCTAAGAAATGTCATAAATTAGAAAACAAATTTCTTTAAGAAGTAGTGAAAATAGCCGATCTACAAGCTCACAACGTGGCACGAAGCAATGCATTGCGAGCTTGTAGATCGGTTATTTTCACTAGTTTTGGGACCGGGCAAACGTATAAGCCTACTGCTGAGAGCCACTGCTTTTAGGTTGAACCTGTGCATCATGCATGTATGTGTGTGCATACGTGTGTGTGCGTCTGTGCGTGCGTGTGTCTGATCACACTATGGGTGGTTGTCTTAAAGACACCCCACCCCACTATCAGTAATCAGCCAGTTACTGACTGTAGATTTCAAGTCAAAGTTTGTCTGGTTGCAATTTACTGACGCCATTCAGAGGAAACAACAGAGAACATCCGCGGATACTATAGATAGCCTACGAACCCTCTCGTTTTTTTTGGATTTCATATCATGTTTGAAACTGTAACCGATACAAGGTTCACTGAGGTAGGCTAATTTGCATATTACTTACTATATTACTTACATATTATAGCCTGGATTTAATTACACCATTTATTTTCAGTTCTAATTTAGAGACAGACATCCAATCAATGCAATATATCCTGGTAATAACTGTGCAGATAGTAGTGTTACTTTCATCTATTGCTTTCCTTTAGTAGACAATGTAAAAAAAAAATGTTAAATTAAATTGTATGCCTTAAAAAGCCTACAACCGGCATCAAATGCTAACTCCTTAAAAAAGGAATAATAACAATTTCTCAACCAGGACATACAGTATATCAAAATTGCTTTTTGCAGAGAAAGAAAGGCAACACCCGAAATGTGATGTGGAATAATCCGCGGTCTGTTTGTAGCCATACTAGCCCAGGGCATCCTCAACCTGCCTGGGGCAGAGAGAGGCGCTGAATGAAGTCCGCCTCCTGTTCACCTTTTATGGTTCAAAGAACTTCTTCACAATTGAGAGACTTTCTGTGGGGGATGGTTCAATTAATCCTGAATCTGCCCTTGCCCACTGGCCCCGGGACATAACCGCCCTCTGTTCCATCAATGCGGGCACCCTCCTCGACCAACCACCCCTGCGCTATGAATATGAATATTTGCCTACTTTTATGGTAATTTGAGGGACGAGCTCTTTCCATCTCTGGCTTTTCTAATCACTGATATAATATGTGAGTCGTGGCTTAGATTGGCGGCTGTAGGTCTACACTCTACAGACATACGATCGAAAAGCATGACATCAAAATTAACAGCGAGTTCAATTGGAAGGACGGCAGCTAAAGTGAAACTACACTGTGCCCTGTAGCTGGTCTCTGAACAACTTCAAAAAGAAACCATCCTCAGGCCCATGAACAGACCAGCAGCAGCAGCAGCTCACCAGCAGAACAGCCTTGTGGGATTTGGGGTTGAAAAAGAAACGGTGCCGAACGCGCTACGGCTGAGAGATCTGGGTTGGTGAGTTTATCTCAGTCAGACCCCTCTCACTTTATTTATATACACAGGACCCATTCAGTAGCTGGAGGTTCTATACTTGCCTTAGGACTAGAGTGACTGGGACATCTTTTTGAGTTGGGATCCCATTGTCCCAAATATAACTGGTGTCTGTCTGCTCATGGATGACCCTATAGCCTAGCAGAGAAATCAATGTCACTGAACCTATTAGGCCTAGAGGGTCTGAATTTATCTAGGCCTATAATCAGGGCAGGGGCCAAGCCACAGTGGCTTTCACTCCTCACTATTGGCTGCTTATCATGTTGGTGATCTGATAAGCGTTTTACCTTTGCTCTTTCACGCCACACAATTGCCTGCTTATGTTAAAGATCTAACAATCATTCTGCCATTGCTCTCAATATGTTGTGGTTGCGGGAGTGTGTTGCTGTTACTACATCTTTTCGACACCCGACTCTAACCCTCACCCTAACCTTAACCTCCGTGGAGTGAGTCGCTAACCCTCCGGTCGAAATGATGGGCGTTCGCAAAAGCGAGATTTCCCCGTGGTTGCTCCAGTCTAGACATTCAATCTCTTCCAGGAATAGGAGCCAAAAAGGTTAATCGGTTTAACACCTACAATGTAAACGCGATTACAGATGATTACTGAATCTCATATAGCCTACATTAAATCGTTTTTTTTGTTCCCATATCAGGAGGGACGGTGCATGTCTAGGATGTCTCTGAGCAGGTCCCCAGTCTCTCCCATGACAACTCAGGGCATCCCCTCGGCAGCCCAGCTTACCAAGTCCAACGCACCGGTTCACATCGATGTCGGAGGGCACATGTACACCAGTAGCCTCGCCACCCTCACCAAATACCCAGACTCAAGGTAAGAGGAGAATGTTCTAAGAAGTCTTTTAAATGGTGATTAAATTCATACTAGGCAAATGGTTAATTGTATCCACAATGAATGGAGAAATTAACATATCGATTTGGAGACGTGCCACCGTGCCTTTGAGGGCACTTTGACAATGCACTGTGGTAATTGTCGATGAACTTTGGATGTGTTTTTGCAGGTATCATCTATGATCTCTTCAAACACATTCCAAATTAGAGTATATAAGATATTATTTCCACATGGACGCTTCTGGCCCATTTCTGTTTGCCTCAGTGTGATATACAGTACTACCTGGCCAACAAACCAGGACTGGACCCCTCATAATCGAATAATCAATTAATCGGTCAGTTTGGTCTTAGTCAACTATATTAGTTGTTTTCATGCTTTTTTCCATGCTGAATTAATTATTCATTTTAATGCCCTTTTCCATGCTGAATTAATAAGCATTCTGAAAACATCAATCAATCAATCGATCTGAAATGTTCAGTCCTCAACTATCGTCTTAAGTATTTGTTTAGTCGAGGACAGACGTACAACAAACATGTTCAACAAACATAGGAGCATCCTATTTGCCATTAACCAGACTGTGTACAGACAGTACTCAACTGCAGAGGTTACTCACAATCACATAGGCTAATCACAAAGACCAATTACCTTTGGTCACCACAAAATATAATGAGAACAAAAAAACAAATAAAACAAACTAACAAACCTGTGATAGTCTTTTCCCCCACACTACCTAGTGAGCTTAGTTGTAGAGTGAAACTGACCTTTATCTTAAGACTAGCTTACTATGGTCATATCAAATGATATAAAATGATAGAATCATAGATTACTGAACACTGTTTTATCCATCATAGGCTAAACCTTCAATAACCCTCTAATAATAATACTCTCCACCCCAGCTGCACTTGTTCACACATTTTCTCACACAGAACCCCCCCATCATGATATCCAATTTGTGAGTGCAATAGAGAGAAAGGGCAGAAAGAAGAACAGAAGTAAAGGGTAGATTTTAATTGCCTTTCAGAGGACAAAGAGAGAGAAAAAGAGAGAGGGAAAGAGGAGAGAGAGAGAGAGAGAGAGAGAGAGAGAGAGAGAGAGAGAGGAGTGAGGGAGTGCAGCAGAGAAGGGCTGAGCTGGCCTGGAGCAAGGAGGTGAGTCTCCGACTGGAAAACAGAGGAACGCCACAGGCAGCTAGGGAAAGATGAGCACTGGCTCTTAGAAAATGATCTGGCATCGATTTACTGAGAAAGAAATGAGGGGGGATAGAGTGAAAATGAGCAAGACAGGAGGAGGGAGATGGGAGGCAGGGAAAGAAGGAAAGAGAATGAGGTAGAGAGAGAGTGAACAGAAAAAGAGAGGACTTATATTATATATTGCCCAGAGTTAAGAGGAACCTAACCTACAAAAGAGTCAAAGAACTTTGTTGAAATGCATTCAATGTTATCCTGAGATGCTATAATCTATGTGTACAGTACACTACAGTATAACCCGTCCCCTATAAAAACAAATTCTATGTTGATCATTCATCATAGTATTTTGACTGAAATTATGGTCTGTTATAAAGTACTAAAGATTTTAACATTTGTTTAGTGCCAGAAATGGACTTATTGTTTCCTGGGAGGCAACTCCTCCAAAAAATTAAGAAAATGGAAAAATAAGGCCAAATTTACATAAAACGTTGCTGAAAGTTCCTTGTATTTTTTGATTAGCACAACAACCATTTAGCTGACAAAGTGGTGCCAAATCTGGACACTAAAGACAGCCTTCCATAAATGAATTGATCCGTTTGAGTTATACGGTAACTTAGCAAAACAGTTTTTCATGGACTCTAAAACCACGAACTTAATGCACTTGCTGAACCATACAGTTAATAGAAGATTAGCTCATAGGCTTAGTTATAATACAACTTGTTTCACTATTCTTTCTTCATTTCTTACATGTCTGCATGTCTGTCTGTCTCTCTCTCTCCCCCCTCCAGAATTAGTCGACTCTTTAATGGCACAGAGCCAATTGTGCTGGACAGTTTGAAGCAGCATTACTTCATCGACAGGGATGGAGATATATTCCGTCACATCCTCAGCTTCCTACGGACCTGCAAACTACTTCTGCCAGAGGACTTCAAGGTATTCTACTGTCCACTAAAAGACAACACTGTAAAAACTGTGAAGCACTTTACTGCAAAACAAACAAACAAACAAGAAACAACTTTTCAAACTCAACACATACGCCTGAGTATAATGTTGTTGTTGCATCTATGTTTGATTGTAACTGCTCTCAAACGATCATCCATGTGTTATTTCTGAGGATGAAACGCAAATACTGTTGTGAATTTTCCTCGCGGCAAATTCATATAATTCACAGAAAACAGAAAAATGACACCGAGGTCAAACAAATTATCCGCCAGTGTCCACAAACGCATTATCTTCATTACTCCACTGTGCACCGACAGCAGCCAGTCTTTTACTGTGTTTAAACTGTGCAGACGCTGACACTTTAATCAGTGCTCCAGTGTGCCTGTGGCTGCTATTGGGGTCGATTGCGCATGGCTTACAGCATGGACACGCTGTGTGTTTTATTAAATTGATGTGTGGGGAACGTGGTGTGTCTGTGAGAGAGAAACTGTGTTTGAATGTATAAACGTGTATGTTTGATACTGTGCGAGTGCGTGCCTCTCTGTGCACATATCGCATCTCTCTCATCTTCCCTCCCTGTAGTTACTGTAGCTATTGCGTTGCCTCTGTTATTCTGTGCCTCTGCGCTCAGGATGACTAAAATGCCCCGCGGACAGAGCCCCTTTTTATAAAATACATCTATCCCTTGCTTCAAGCCCATGAAGGGAGGGGAGCTAAGGAGGCTGAAGCTTTGATACAGAGCAGAGCCCCGGGGCCCAGAAGCTCTGTAAGCTCTGTGTATGCTTGTTGTCAGGAACGATATGGAGTAGAAAAAAGGAATATTGCGAGAGAAAAGCCGCTCGTTCCCTTTCACACGCACTAATTATGAATAGACATGTCTGCTGTTCGCCCGCTAAAGCGGCACACTATGGAACACGCAGGGAGACGTCATGAAGAGCTTTAGAGGGATTTGGCGCAGGAGATATCATGGCCACCTGTGTATGCAGGGATGAGAGATTGGATATCAAACGCTACAAAAGCATGTCGTCGAGTTCACAGATACTGTTTCATGTTGCGAGTAAAACCACTGTGTGAGTTCTGAGCTCGAGTTGCACACAGCCTCTCAGGCGGTTTCCGTAAAGTGAGTTGAAGCCGCCTTTGTTGGCATAACTGTTCCGTAAACCAAAAACATGCTTTCAGTTTTTGTTATGGAATTTTCTCATGTATTCAACACATTTAGATGCATTTCTCGTATTGATTTGCATGGCTTATTATGTCATACAGGCGGTGGTGTGGTGTGGTCTAAGTATGTCATGTTGAAGTGTTTACATGTGTTGTGTTGTGTTGTGTGTGTTGCAGGACTTTCCCCAGCTGTATGAGGAGGCACGCTACTACCAGCTCACTCCCATGGTGCGGGAGCTGGAGCGCTGGCAAGTGGAGCGTGAGGCTCAGCGCACTGCCCCCTGTGAGTGTCTGGTGGTCCGCGTCACCCCCGACCTGGGGGAGAGGATTGCCCTTAGTGGGGAGAAGGTCCTCATAGAGGAGATCTTCCCAGAGACCGGAGACGTCATGTGTAACTCGGTCAACGCTGGCTGGAACCAGGACCCCACGCATGTCATCCGCTTTCCACTCAATGGCTACTGTA
This sequence comes from Nannobrachium achirus, assembly GCF_963921795.1. Taxonomy (NCBI): domain Eukaryota; kingdom Metazoa; phylum Chordata; class Actinopteri; order Myctophiformes; family Myctophidae; genus Nannobrachium; species Nannobrachium achirus. The sequence goes on from NC_137820.1 coordinate 52,077,848, forward strand.
GGCTAAACTCTGTGCAGGTGAGTTTCGGTCAACTCAGCTACTTCATCACACAGCTAAATCTGTTACCGTCTAGTGATCAACACCACAACAATGAATTCATCTTCTTGGGACAGTTCTTTTAACTAATGAAACAAATGGTTTGGATTCAATCTTAAGCACTGATGAATGTTTAATGGCCCAAGTCGTTTTGTGTATGGATTAAAAGCAATTGAAAATAAGAGAAGATGAATCATGAATTGATGAACTGTATTAATCTAAGGATAATGCACCACACAGAGTACAGTAGCACTCTTGCAGACAGTTTCAGTTAACCTTGTAAACAATCACTGCAGTTCCATGTCAATGAAGTCAACTCTATTACTTAGTTGAGCAGATGTTTATCTGTAGTACAAAGCTAGTGGTCATTGAAACTCTGTCTTTGCAAACCATCCAGGTCCTGGAGAGGTTGTTTCAGAAGGGCTTCACAGTCAAGGCATCATGTGGTGGTGGAGTCGACTCATCACAGTTCAGCGAGTACGTCCTGTGTCGTGACCTGAGGAGGAGCCAGTCCATCACCAGCACACCAATCAGGATCAAACAGGAACCACTGGACTAGCATGTAACCAATACCAACCAACCAAGGGACTCCTTATGACAGTTGTCAACTCCATTACCAACTAAAATAGTAACAGCAATGTCTGAATCCTTCTAATGTCTCTAGTAGCCGGAGGGTAATATCCTCATGCATCCTCAAGACCTGATCTTGTTGAGACCTGAAGACTTGGATCATGTTGCAGAAAAGGAAATGTCTCTCTCTCTCTCTCTCTCTCTTTTGGAAGCGTCCTATAGCATCTCTTCATTCCAGTGCACCCTGGACTGAGCCAAGGAAGTTATTTAAGAAGGAAGGGAAACACGTGACCACATGGGCATGCGTATGGAGCTCAGCATGGGTGCCAGGAACTCCCACCGGAAGTGCGATGAATAGAAGTCATGAATGGGATGCATGAGAGGCGTCTGTTACGTGGGCTGTACTGCTTGTGAACAAACATTATTTCTGGACGATTGCGACCTTTGTCATCAAATCGGTTCTGGAATATAGAAGAACATATATCACACGTTTTTTTCAGAGTGTTTGTTTGCCGACTTGCGATCTGTTTAATTTAATTGATGCAAGTTTCTGCCTGGGCTGCACAACCTGCATCGCGAGACCGTGAAAGCAAGCTGTCCAGCCATCGTCAAAGGAAAGGGAAAACAGTGCCAACTTGTGACATCATAAACAAGTGCAGGTTGGCACCCATGCTGAGCTCCATACGCATGCCCATGTGGTCACGTGTTTCCCTTCCTTCTTAAATAACTTCCTTGGACTGAGCTACTTAAAGACCAATCATGTCCTTCCTCTTTGAGTGTGAAGCTGATGATGCAATCTAGTAGCTTCTGCAAAGCAATTGAACATCCAAGTCCAGGGACACAAATATTTGTCAGGGGAAATTAACAAAATCCAAGTATGTATGTAATATATACCAGAATCTAGGCCCCTCCTTTCAGGAACAAAGCATACATTGTTCAACATCTATACATGAGTTCTCCCTTTACAAATGTAGATATTTGTAATAAGAATTCAAAATGTTTTTTTTTTGTTTTTGTTTGATAACTTGCTTGGTGAATATGTTGTGTATACAAATTCATTGAAAGGTAATTTTTTAAATATGTGCTTTGGTGCCGTAAGGCACATAATTTAATTCTTTTTATAAGGAGCAATTTTGAAAATATATATTTAATGTATTTGTTAGCTTGCTTTGTGTCACAATTTTCCATTTGTACAGATGTATTGGTAAAAAGTTGAAATGGTCTCTGTTGTCTTGTTTTCACTCCTGCAATTCTAACTAGAAGCAAACTAGAATGTTCTGAACAGTGATAGCAGAAGTTTTGAAACGTGTTAACCATTTTTACACATTTTAAATCTAAAAATTGAATAGTTGACATATATGAGCAGTCCAAAATGTCCATAACTTTATGATGAATATTTCCCTCACCAGGGGTGTCGCACCAAATTCTGGGCCCTGGGTACAAGGATTCACTGCGGTGTTCTTGAATGTTCTTCATAGGGGGAAGGGGTTTAACCCATTTAGACTGGGAATGCATCATTACGCATTATTTTGTGCTTTAACTATTGATACAAGCTCACAGCTTGTATATCTGCTATTTTTGAAAAATCTTAAAATTTCTGCAAGTCTTTGAATATTTCAAATCCTTCTATGTTTCTATGTCAACGGTGCTCAAACTTTTTCATGTGAGAGACCCCCAAAATGATATGTATTTGGCCACGGATCCCCATCTCAAAATATTAAGATCCAGGGAGGGACCCCCCAGAAGCAAAGTTTGAGATGTTTGAGATGGTTTTTTAAGATGTTCGCTTAAAAAATACATATATTCAAAGATTTGCACACATTTTCACGACTTTCAAAAATAGCAGACCTACAAGCTCTCAGCGCAGCACTCAGTGCCGCACTGTGAACTTGTATATCTGCTATTTTTCAATAGCTAAAGTATAAAATAATTAGGGCCCCTCCACCTTGGGCCCTAGTATCTCAGTCCCACTCCCCCCCTCCCCCTTGTGACGCCCGTGTCCCTCACACCTGTCAACACGCATAACATACCAAAAGTCATACCTTATTTATAATTTTATTTATTTAGTTGTTTTTTTTTGCAAAGGTACAAACAATAGTAAAATTGCATTGCCTGAAATGTGTCAGGATTGAATACAGAATGTAGGAAATATAAATAGTCACAAAAATGTGTCCTTCCAACAGATGATACTTAAGCTGGGTGTCTCCAAGACCCAGGCTCTTACTGAATTAACAGTACAAACACCACAGCTTCAATCATCAATTAGATCTATATACTATACAAACCAAATGCCCATTACTGTAAAAAAGACATTTCAAGCGTTAAAAACCCTCAATGAATGCACAGTCTTTCCAAAACAAACTCAACTTAAAAACAGCCTTTCAACAACAAACTGTGAAGCAATCGTATTATAATCAATCAAGACAATGACAAATCAATAATGGAAGCAGTTAAACATTTGGGCTCATGTGAATCCTAAAGCATTTAGCAAGTTGAGCTAAATCATTGTTACACAATGATCGGGATGAGGGAAATCCATTTGAAGGGGAATTTATTTTGAGGAAATCACAGGAATGTTATTTCATCTGACATTGCTATCTTTTATTTTGTTACCCTTCATGATCGCAGCGTGAATTAATGTTAACAGGAGAGCCAGCTCCCTGATTCAGCTGATTGTAATCTAAACATGGACAGCTTGTGTTAACCAAAAAACAAAACAAAAAAAACAACAGCCAGACAAATGTAACTGTGTTCACAGTTTATCCTAGAGAGCCATGATTTCCATTTGTGCATACACACATACACTCACCCACACTCACTCGCACTCACTCTCTCTCTCACACACACACACACACACACCGCCGCACGCACTCGCACTCTCACACTCCCGTGCACACTTCTCTGGCAACTATGCATTCCCAAACCATCACCTTTTGTAGTACCATGCATACTGTGTATGTCACCAAGGAAGCATCACAGTACTGTCGGTACATTCATCTGACTATCGAGATCTGATGCAACACAGTTAGACATTCAGCCTTCAACAACAGTAAAATGCAAACATGATGATACCATGATCGGTAAATATGTGTTCGTTCCTACGAACTATAGACTTTGTCACAGAACTAACCATGATGAGTAAAGTGAAAACAAACTACAGAGCCCATAAGCCTGTCATTACGTAGCATCCTGAGTGAGTTGCATTTGGGCTACAATTAGCAAGAAAAGGGACATGATCTGTATTTTTTCATGGAGAAGTTTGGACAGACTCTCAAAAAGCGCCTCTTCAGTTACAGCGCTGGAGTCATCATAGCAAATAAAAACAATCCTGGCAGCATTTCTGCCAACAGGATTCAATATCTCATCTTGTTATCAAACTGCACTTCTAAAAACATATCATTTTCAGCATATTTTTGTATCTTTTTTGGGAACACATACACTAGTGTTACATTGCAACACAATATATGGTTTGTTGTGTTTCTGTTAACATGTGATAAAAAAATGTAACATATAATACTATTGTCCCAAACTAGACACACGGACATGTTGAAAAGTGACATCTTGTACGGGTGAATCATCATGCCAAATTAAAATCTCAAGAGACTCAGTAAAGTGTTGCAGGTCAACCTAAAGGTATGCGAGCATGGAGGTCTTACAGAGGATTTGGCTACCAATTCATAGTAGATGACAATAAACATGTATAAAGGGGGGGGGGGGGGGGGAGGGCATGGGGAGATTAAAAGGTTTAACTCAAATTTGTGATCTGCAGTGGGCAGAGTACGCTTCCTTGAGGGACACCTTATTTCAGTAGTGCCTTGTAGAGCAGCAACGACCTGGCCGTGGTCCTCTCCTGCTCCAGACAGAAGATGAAGTCCCTGAGGTTAACTCGCGTGATCCGCTGGCGGAGCTGCCCGCGGGGGGAGACAGCTGTGGACGAGCCTGCTCCTGAGCCTGAAGCAACCTGGAGGGAAAGGAGGACCGCATTATGCAGAGTAGTACGTACAATATGAGAGTCCACCTTCATGCGGAGGATGTACAATATGGGAGTCAGCCTTCAGGGAATCAAGCTAATTGTGCAGGCAGCAGCAGTGGAAAAACAGGCTCCTACAAATGCAGCATTGATGACTTTTCTACCTTTTCATGGTGGCTAATTTGTTTGTTTTACCGCTTATCCATTATACATATTCATTGTAAGGACACACATACCTACAGTCAGGTCTTTTTGACTCTACATTCCGTACCATTGACCATTTATAATGCTGTTAATCTAGGATTTTAATCTTGTTTTTCTGCTGTATTGATGAGCTACATTTCTTAAATATATAAAATTAACTGACATGTCCTTCATGGACATTATCTAGAAGACCAACCTTTTAAGTCGTCCCTACAGTTCTCCTGACCCATCTCACTTTTTTCCTGACAAGTCTGTGAATCATCAGTAAAAACGACAGACTACACCTCACGCACCAGTAATCACACACTGGGCCCAGACCTGTAATAGGATCGCCACACCTTTATATCAAAAGGTGTGTCCATAGCCACGGGGCAAAGCCACACCCTCCCCCTATGGACTATATGGCTACTAGCCAGCAGCACACAACTTTGCTCCAACAAGCCCTCTTTCCCAACACTGTATATTATTATCCAAACAGAATATTCCAATTCACAGCAGCGATGATGACTTGAAGCATTGCTTCCCATGCCGCTGAAATGGCCCCGGGCATGTTCAGTGGGGTGAACTATTTGAAAGAGCATCGCAGGGCACAAATGAACATTTGTGTGTGTGTGTGTGTGTGTGTGTGTGTGTGTGTGTGTGTGTGTGTGTGTGTGTGTGTGTCTGTGTGAGAGAGAGAGAGAGAGAGAGAATGTTCTCTACCAGAGAGCTACTTCCTGAACTAATCCTCGGGTAAATATATGGAAATATAGCACGGTTGGTTTTCTGGCTTGGGGTGTTTGACATGTCTTTTACCTGGTGGCATAGTTGAAAATTTGTTTAGTTGTATGACTTTCCAATGTGCTGCCAAAACGGCTTTTGGCGGAGGGCCAGTGATGCTACCTACTATACCAAAGTTACCATTTCTATGTGAACAGAGCCTGAGGGGAGAGCTGAATAAATAAATAAAAGTTTGGGTACCAACATGAACTTGGTTGAAAACAGCCTGTGAAATAGACCTGTGCCTTTCTGAATTTGTCCTAGAAGGCTGTTCTTTTTTTTGAGCCAGTGGGTAATGGCTATAAAAAAACTATAACTTGTGTGAGCAGAACCCCCCCTTAACAAAAGAAGAAAACATTTTTTTGGGGAACCAAACCAACTCAAATATATTTGAAAAATGTCATGGGCCAGCGTGTACTTAGGAATGTCTATTTTTTGTGAGCTAACAATTAGATAGATAACTAGGCTACCATTTTTCCTGAGGGCCAAAAAAGAAGAAGTTTGTGAACCAACTTGAACGTAGCTGAAAATGGGTTAGGCTTTCTATCTTTTCATGGTGCAGTGGTGGGTAGCCATTGTATAGATAACTAGGCTACTATTTCTATGGAAGCAGAGCTCCAGGGCAGAGCTGACACCAGGGGATAGGAATGAGGCTCCAGGTCTACACAGGAACACAATCAGAGCATTATGAAGCTTCACAGCCTGCAGGCACGCTAACCTCCTACTCTCCCTCGCACAAACACGCTCGCGCACACACACACATCATCATACATGCATATACCCAGGGGTGTGTCCAATTTGGCACAATACATCCCAAACATCATATCATCGTATAATATGCTGTCGATGCTCCAATTATTCCATCTAATCACATATTCAGCGGCAGCGATGCAAGCAGTATTCGCCAAGATCCTTCAGAAGAACCTTTGTCCAGTGTGTGCTATATGATTTTCAAACCGGTTGTGGCTGGAAACGCTCGCGCAAAACACAAATGGGTTTTCTGTTTCTTTCAGAGTCTTGTTGGTTGCCTCCTTCTATCTAATCTGCCCTCGAGGAGCTTCAGTGGAGCCCTAAGCTCCCAACGGCCGTGGGCCGACTCGGGCTTCAGAGAGGCAACAACATCAACCACGCCCCTCTCTTCTCTAAACACATCCCCACTCCCTCCGAGGCACCAGGCTGTTATGAATACTTGCAAACAATACAGAGGGCAGGCTTTGTATTTTCACTTAAAACGGTAAATAGGGGACCGTAGCGGCTCACCTGAGGCAGATGTCTCTGAGACGTTGGTCAACCGATTCATGTTTATGAGAAACGTCTGACATGTCCAGGCCACGCTTAACTCTCAAATACCTGGAACGCGCCCGAGTCGCGTTAGATTTTAACCACTTTAACCACTATTGTATGCTTTAACCTTAGAAAAATAGCAGATATACAAGCTCACAGCGCGGCACCGAGTGCCGCGCTGCGAGCTTGTAGATCTGCTATTTTTGAAAAATCGTGAAAGTGTGTGCAAGTCTATGAATATCTTTGACCCGACTTCTAAATCCTTCCTCTGAATCAGTGGTTCTCAAACTTTTTCATGTCAAGGACCCCCAAAATTACAGGAATTTAGCCACGGACCCCCATCTCAAAATATGTTGTTCCAGGGACCCCCAGAAGCAAATATTTGAGTTACAAATGTTCGCTTTTAAATAGATATATTCAAAGACTTGCAAAGAAAAATCATGATCTTTCAAAAATAGCAGATCTACAAGCTCGCAGCGCGGCACTCGGTGCCGCGCTGTGAGCTTGTATATCTGCTATTTTTCAATGGTTAAAGTAGTCAATAATCCTAGGCCTAAACGTCCGGTGCTCTCTCATAAACGCGCTGACTTGCTTAACACACAAACTAGCATGGAACCAGAATCGAGATGAAACGCAAACATCCCCTGGCAGCGTAACTAAAACCTGCAGGCAAGAAAATAGCTCGCATATCACAAAGTTCAGCAAACCTAAGCCCCCCCCCCCAAACCGTCTCTCTCTCTTGTAGGACCCCTCGTCTCCCCGTTAGCCCTCCCTTCCCTAATCCCGTGCTTTCCTGTTTCTGCACAGAGGCCTCCGCTTTTGTCTGGGGGGCTTCTGGAGGGCATGGGCCTCAGGCCCAATGTGTGACAGGGAGGGAGGGAGAGGAGGATGGGAGAGGGGGCGAACGCAAGGCAGGACCCCCATCCTGCAGCCAGGTGCCCCGCGGGGGCCACGCCCCCCTGCCCCAGGCTCATTTCTGCAGAGCTGAAAGTCTATGGTCCCCTCAGGGCGGTGTGTGTGTGTGTGTGTGTGTGTGTGTGTGTGTGTGTGTGTGTGTGTGTGTGTGTGTGTGTGTGGAGGGAGGGAGGGGTAATAGACGGGCTGCAGTGAAGAGCAGACACACCCACAATCAGCCTCTAGGCACACACTGACCCCCTTCACTCAACTTTGGTCACATTCACTCCACAGGGTGGGGGTGGGGCGTCTGTCAGTGTGTGTGTGTGTGTGTGTGTGTGTGTGTGTGTGTGTGTGTGTGTGTGTGTGTGTGTGTGTGTGTGTGTGTGTGTGTGTGTGTGTCTGTGTCTGTGTGTGTGTGAGAGAGAGAAGATGAAAGAGGTCACAAGGTACAAAAAGTTCCCACTGTCGTTTTGTCCTGTCATCATTACTCAAACATTACTACACAGTGTTATGACAGAGGTTCAGTATCCAGAAAAGAGAGACAGAGGTAAAGACAAACATCATGACCACCAGAGTAGGAAATGAACACCTGCCACCAGCTGTTTTTGAGCGGTGGTAGCCGCTCCTGTGATTCGCTTTCAAGATGTTACTGGCCGTGTATGTCTGTCGCCTGCCGTGTATGTCTGTCGCCGGCCATACCTCTCCTGACCACACACACAGACACACGTTAAAGGAGGGGCGCTATTGAGCAGGGCAGGCAGACAACACACTCTCTCTCTCTCTCTCTCTCTCTCTCTCTCTCTCTCTCTCTCTCTCTCTCTCTCTCTCTCTCTCTCTCTCTCTCTCTCTCTCTCTCTCTCTCTCTCTCTCTCTCTCTCTCTCTCTCTCTCTCTCTCTCTCTCTCTCTCTCTCTCTCTCTCGCGTTGGTCAGGGACGTGCAGAGAATGTTAAGAGAGGCAGGGGCTGACATTTCTAAAAGGGCCCTTTGGTGGACAATTCTCTCTTAAAAGGGCAGGGGCTCAAGCCCCGTTTGATGTCTGTGTGCACGTGCCTGACGACTGGCGTTGGTAAAAGCAAGAGCAGTATCATCGCATCGTCTATGCGAAGCGTGGAACAACCACGATGTGAAACGAGCAATTATAATCACACCAATGGATTATGTTTTCGTTTGAACCAAATTAGGTAGTCTACAGAGGGACGGAGGGAGTTTTACCGTGAACGTGGCTGCGTGCAGGCAGACTCGTGAGAGAAGAAATCCATGCTTTACATAGTGTTTTCGGTGGAGAAGTCTCGTAAACAGTCTGCCTTCCCGTCCCTACCAAATGAGTCGCCCGTTTCAGCTTGACTCGTTATCATTCTGAATCAATTAAAGTTACATTGTGTGAAACGTGAGCACGTTTAACTGAAGAGGCAAAGCACTGTCTGCTAGGCGGAGGACGGTCAGTGTAGGGAAAGTTCAGTAGCTGGAGGTTTATTCTTCGCTGTATGTCGGTGAACAAGCACCCTTTTAATTAATCTACAAGCCCACAACCTATTGGATCAGTGACGCATTGTGGACTTGTAGATCAGCCCACTTTTGCAGCGGCGAATGGAGACTTCTGCCTCGCGAGACCAGCCACATTTTAACGTTACACGCGAGAAGTGCTGCAGATTTGTTGTTTTAATTAAATATAAATTAATTCGAAGCTCTAGGGGTTGGTGGGTAAACCACCGCTCAGTTCACACGGGTGTGATTTTTGGTTAAAAAATTAAAACGGCAATAGAGGGTATGCGCGTGACATCATCATCATACCCGGAAGTAATGCGGGAATGCCAACTGAGTGGCAAAAATAACTACTTTCTGGGCTTGACAGCCCATACATCCAACAGAACAGTCCTATCTGATTGCATTAAACAACATTAAACGATGTTAAACTCACTTTGCCATTCACTTTATGCATGCGCATACCCTCTATTGGCGATTTATGACTGTTAAGGTACGAATAAACGACCAGAAAATGTGTTGATCTGATGCCTCATTCGTATAAGTTGATGTTTTTATCCGCAATGAAAATCTTGTTTCGAAGGGGGAAAAAAATTACATTCGCGTTCTGTGTGGATGTACTCATGACACAGACAGCAATTTTATTAATTATATAACATAAAGTTTCTTTTAACTTAGTTCAGTTCTAAATTGACCACATGAACCCCTGTGTCCCTACTCTGGGGCAAAGACATTTGGTGTAGCAGGAAAGAAGGAGGGGGGCCTAGTAGTCCCTTCGGAGACTCCAGTCAGCAAATTACAGGGTTCCCACACATTTTTACCAATTAATTTCCAAAACTTTTCCAGAATATTTAACCCGATTTCCAGGACTATATAACAATAATTCAGCTCAATAACGAGTCACTTACTCATATGCGCAATGCCCAAAGACAGGTAGTGTATGCCAGTGGTTCAAAATAGCCAATCTACATGCTCACAACGCCTCGCGATGCAAGGCGTTGTGAGCATGTAGATCTGCTATTTTCACAATTTCTAACTCTAATATTTGACAATTTGGCCAATGTTTAATTTGTCATTTCAGAGGTATTAACAAAATCAATAACCAAAGACAATGCATAGCTATTTTTCCAGGACCTTCCAGGACCCTTGATCAATTCCAAAACTTTTCCAGTACTGGAAAAATATTTTTCTAATTTCAAAATATTTCCAGGAATTTCATGACCGTGGTAACCCTGAAATTAATAATAAAGTTTAAGTGGTTAACGCGCAACAACTTGACTGTGTTCAGTATGGCAAATTATAATAAAGTTTAAGTGGTTAACGCACAACAACTTGACTGTGTTCAGTATGGCAAATTATAATAAAGTTTAAGTGGTTAACGCACAACAACTTGACTGTGTTCAGTATGGCAAATTATAATAAAGTTTAAGTGCTTAACGCACAACAACTTCACTGTGTTCAGTATAGCTTACCTCTGTGCCAGCTGAACTGGATCCTGGCGAGTCCAGCTTGCGTTTCTTGCGAGGGCCGATTGCAGCGAGGGCCGTGAGGTTGGCATCTCGTTGTCGAATCTGGGCCTGCTCCTGCTGTTGCATCTGTAAGGGAGGGCAGACATGGGCATGACAATGTGAGCAGAGCTGCAGACTTGGGTAAAAATGGTAAGTGTTGATTATGCAGTGGTGTAAAGTAACTAAGTACTGTACATTTACTTAAAGGAGTAGTTCACCACTTTTCAACGTGTCTTCATATAATAGGTCCTCACTAATGTTCATAATAAAATAGCACATTTTTTTCCTATTCAGTCTGGGTCTCATAGGAGAGCTGTGGGAAGTTCCGAATCCATCGTCTTGTGACATCATCATTTTCCAAAAAAAAAAAGTAATCAATATTTTTGAAAAAGATATTTAGATTTTTATTATTGCGAGAACAATGGCTTCCACTTTAAAATTGCAACTTTTCAGGAATAGAAAGCCTGCAGTTTCTATAAGCTGGATTATGATGTCACAAGACGATGGGTTTCTGACCTGCCCACAACCCTCCTCTGAGAAAAAAAAAGAAAAAAAAAGAATATTTATTTACTATTTTTTAGTGAGGACCAATTATATGAACATAGGTTGAAAAGTGGTGGAGTGCCCCTTTAAGCACAGTTTTGAGGTGTTTGTACTTTACTTGAGTATTTACAATTTACAATACTTTTACTTCTACTCCACTACATCTCGGATCCTAATATTGTACTTTTACTCCACTACAATTATTTGAAAACCTTAGTTACTTTGTAGAAATAAATTATAATATTATAAAACATACATAATCGACTTTAGCCCTGTTTTCTAACTAAGCTGTTTGAAAAAAGCCGATAGCGGTGTGTTGAGAGCTTGTAGATCTGCTATTTTCAAACATTTTGTACTTTTACTTTAAGTGCTTTTGATTCCAATACTTTATTCAAGTAAATGTTGAATTCAGGAAATTTATTTCTATTTCTACATTGCAGTATTGATACTTTTACTTAAGTAAAAAATGTGAGTACTTTTCGCACCGCTGAGATTATGCAAGGGATAATTGTCAGCACACTGGTCGTTTTTGAAAAATAACCCCCGAAAGGATGATTAAGCAGATGCAGAGGCAATGCCAAGGCGGTTGATGATCCTGAAGGGGGATATTTTTAACAACGACCAGCACACTGACACTTATCCCGCTTATCACGCTTATCGCTACTTAATAAATAAATTGATAAATTGACAACAAAAGTAACAACAAATTAAGTATTTCCTTGCTTATGGTAATGGAAGTATTCCATAAGTGTTGCACTAGCTGTCTGCCCAGCGCAACAGAGTCATCTCGCAAAAAAGTGTTAATCAAATAGAATACATTTTCGGTTACTGCATCATCTATTACTCGCTTCAAGTGTCAAAAACATTCTTGAGAGAAAAGTTTAGTTGTAGATGACATTGTGTGTTTGTTTACTGTACGTGGCTGTCATGGTGGATACAGCATAGATTGGAAGCAGTGCAGCCAGGTACAGGTACTCATTATCCAGAAATAGTTGACCGCTAAATTTAGTGATTGACCAATCAGAATCGAGCATTCAACCAAGCCGTGTAATAATACGTCATAAACTACAATGACTCCAATTTGTCATTGTCAGTATTATCGGAAAATCTACATGTTTGCTGTCCTTGTAGGCCCTACCAGTACATGTACAGTAAAGATTTGATTGTAGTTGTCGGCTTTCAGTAATAGGGTCAGCAAGACAAACCCTTTATTATACATGACAAACAAGTGTTTCTGATTGTGATTATATGATATGTCAGAAGAAGTATGGAATATGCCAGAAGGGAACTACAACATGATTGTGGTTGCATGTTGTCTGCAAAAGGAAACTGAGTAGTACATGTTGTTCTGCTATGCAGAGTTTTTACAAATGAGCTGTCACTTTTAAAAAAATGCTGTAGGCCAAGCCTGGGGTCCTGTTATGCCACGTCTAATATATCTTATTCTGATGAGTGACATTTTTAATGTAACAAAAAGAAAGAAAGAAAGAAAGATAGAAAGAAACGTGTTGGGATAAACGTGATCACAATATTGAATTTAAAGCAAAACCAGATGCCAGTGGGAAAGAATATACAGACGATAACACTCAGGTTGGGAAATTAACACAAGCTCCAGGCTGAGCTGTGGTAAATCTGACATGATGTGGGTGGTCTATTTGTCAACTCTTTCGCCCTTTTTGACATCAGATGCTAGAATAGCGGGCTAAATAGTTCTTTAACCTATTTAGAACGGGTACACATTATTGTGTATCATTATTTTATGCTTTAACTATTGAAAAATAGCAGATATACAAGCTCACTGCGAGCTTGTAGATCTGCTATTTTTTTTAAATTGTGAAAATTAGAATTTTGACCCGATTCTATAAGTGTATTTTGGGACTACTGTGTCAGTGGTTCTCAAACGTCTTCATGTGAAGGACCCCCAAACTGATATTCATTTGGCCACGGACCCCCGTCTCAAAATATTTAGTTCCAGGGACCATCCCCAGAAGCAAAATTGAGTTTGCTTTAAAAATACATATATTCAAAGATTTGCACACATTTTCACAACTTTTTCAAAAATAGCAGATCTACAAGCTCGCAGCGCGGCACCGAGCTTGTATATCTGCTATTTTTCAATAGTTAAAGCATTCAATAATTCTAGGCCTAAATTTCTAGTTAAATGTCTTTTATCCACCACTCGCTGGATCAAAACATACGTTCCCTTCCCTGAGTGCAACAACGCATCATCCTGATGTAATACCTCAGAGTCAAATCCCTGTATAAACAACCTTTTGGTAGTATAAGCCCTGCTGGCAGCTTGCTAGAGCCATGTTGCCCATGCCCTGCAACAACGGCCTTCTGCGGGGGAGGAGGAGATGGTGACGAGGAGTTGAATGGACAGAGGACATAATTCAAGGCTATGTTAACGTCCTCATTAAGAGGCCGTAATGTTAATTGGAAGGGAAGTTGTATACATGACCACACACACACACACACCCACACACTGTCTTGTCACCATGTGCATACAACATGTATGCACAAACTGTACATGGAGACATAACAACACATGCTCAGTGCACAAGCAGCCACATACAGTACAACTAAATTGGCAAATACACAAACAAGCTCACACAGGTGCAAATTGGCTACTGATAGATACTAGGGCATTCACCAAATATTCAAATATTCGAATATCAAAGTCACTATTCGATGTTGTTCACCGAAGTCGAATATTCGCCTTTTTTTTTTCCTTTAAAAAATATATAGTTTATAAAGCGTGGCGAGATAGGAAGTCATAAGAATGAGTTGTTAATGCCCCTGGTGGATGAATTTGTTAATGCTCTATACCAGGGGTTCTCAAACCTTTTTAGGCTGTGACCCCCAAAATAAACATATTTGAACTGGGTACCCGCGCCCTGACAAGCACTTGGAATTGTAGTTATTACATTTAATGTGACTCGGTTCCGCAGATAAATATTGTGAAAATAGCAGATCTACATGCTCACAACGTTCGCCTCTTGCTTATTTGACAGTCCAGTCCTGTCGAATATTAGACTATTCGAATACTTTGAGGTTGAATAATTCGAATACTAAAAATCACTATTCATGAATGCCCTAACTGATAGATACACAAACCTACAGACACATACTGCTGCCCCCTATGGGTCTACCTATGGCTTTTAACCTTTTAGCTGATCATGACAGCCAGCATGGAGCTGAGGTCATCTGCCCTGGGGTGCAGTAAGATGGATATGCTTACATTACATAGTGTATGAGCGTTTATATGTGCACGTGTGTGTAGGCGTGCATACAGCAGCATTTTAACATGCCTCTTTGCTGTGAATATAGACTATGGGCCTTACCCCTTTATCCCTAAATGTATTTTTTGCCATTTTTTATTATCATTTTGAAAAATATTTTTAAATAGTTCAAATAGCCGATCAACAAGCTCAGAATTGTGTCTATGTAAAGCGGCTATTTGAAATATATACTGGCGAAAATAGGGCCCATTGACACGTTGTGAGCTTGTAGATCAGCTATTTGAAATATTTAAAAATGTTTTTCAAAATAGCAAAATATTGCAAAAGAGTTTAGGGATAAGAGGTAAGGCATGGATGAAAATAGAGCCCTTGTTCTAGCATGAGTGATGTATTGCTGTGGCAACATAACTCGCCGATTTTTACCTCTCACCAATGTGGAGGAGTTGGAGATGTAAAGAAAACAAAACTTGATCGTACACAGCTTAAAACATCACAGCACTTTGCAGTACGCAATACAGACAGTTTTTCTAACCCTAACTCGATTTAGGGGTTTGGATGGCGCGTGACATGTCCTTCTTTTTCATCGGGAATCTGGCATTGATCGGTCTAGCCAGTGTTTTGCTAAGATTATATGAACGATTTGAAGAATGTCATTTTCACTATCTTTTAACAGTAAGCCTAAAGCCAAAGCCAGTGGTGTAAAAAGTACTCTAATGATTTACTTAAGTAAAAGTCTCAATACTTCAATGTAGAAATACTCTGTTACAAGTAGAAGTCCTGAATTCTAAATTTACCATTGAGTAAAAGGTACAAAAGTATTGGTATCAAAATGTACTTAAAGCACCAAAAGTAGAAAGTACTCATTGAGTACTTTGAGTACTCAAGTACTCAAAATCTACAAAGTAACTAAAGCTGGCGTAAAAGTACAATATGTGTCTCTAAGATGTCGTGGAGTAGAAGTGGAAATTGTATGTACTTAAGTACAGTACTTAGTTACTTTACACGACTGGCCAAAACATAGCCGATCTACAAGTTATCTCACGCACGCACGCACACACACAAACACCTAAAGCAGCAGCATCACACTCTGTATAAAGTATGAGATCCGCAAACCCTGGTGTGACTCAGAACCTGTAGGCCGGCCGGAAGTGTTCCTGCCTCAGGCTCCAGTGGCTTCCTGCCTGTTTATTTGACTAAAACCGAATTTCTACTTGTGTTGCCAACTTGTAACACAACGCAGCATTGACTGGAATACCTGTTATTTATAAGCAACTCGTACCGATTTTCAGTTATAAGTATACATTTTAGGCTTTAGTCCTAAAATTTAGCTATTGGCAAGACTACAATGTAATCTCCACTAGTGGACTTTTTATTTTACTTTTTCAGGGGGAATAGCTTGAGTACTGAGGAAAAGTAAACGATTGCCGGAAATGGGTATTTTTTTTCTTTTACACAAATGCCTTTCTCTTATTCTTTGTGTTAATAAATCAATGGTACACCCATGATTGCATTTTTAGGGGTTCAGGGACAGAGTTACAATGAACTGTTAGCTAATTGCTGCGTTACTTCAGAGCTAATTAGATGATTAGCTTATTGTAAGTAAGGATCTGACATGGTTACTGTGTGTGTGTGTGTGTGTGTGTGTGTGTGTGTGTGTGTGTGTGTGTGTGTGTGTGTGTGTGTGTATTCTTATTTGCATAATGAAAGCTTTGTTGAGGGTGTATAGTATACTGTTGTGTATACTGTTGTACTGTATATTTTGTTCATTATTGATGGTGCTTCTTTTTTGTGTGGTCGTTACTGCTGTATCTACAGTACAATTCCTTGCCCTGTAAAGGGCCATTTATAGTTACGTATGGTTGATTTTGTGTACGTTTTGGGTGAGAGAGTACGTACAGTAAATCTGTCGACATGCATAGTTCCTCTGCGTTATGTACGTGCCGACCCGCTCTCCGTTGGGCCGCGCGCCACATTGTGCCTCCCAGCACAGAACAGAATAGCTAACAAAAGCAAAGCTGGCATTAAGCCAAAATATGTATAACCACAGAATTTCTTGACCCGACGTGATGTTATAAGTGGTAATCTCTGGACTGGTTCGGCAACGTTGCATCGCGGATTCGCGGTAAATGTAAAACTCCACGAGGGTACAGATTTAACCACATATGGATCCGGACCCGGAGTAATTATAACAAAACACACCCGCTCAAATAATTCCCAAGTATTTGATGAGCCGCTGAGCTAATCAGCTCTTCTTGTGTGCCTTGTCTTGTTGTTGGAGGATAGGCGGTGTGTGTGTGACTGTGCAGTCAAGGCGTCCTCTTCACGTGGTTGCGAGTGCGACGTTCCTTTTTCCTGTTTCTTGATACAATATATTTCTCATTGGGACACATAGTTTGAGAACCGCTGTCATAGAGCAGAGGAAAAGTAATTTTCCTCACTACTGCGGCTACGATTGACAACTGTGGCCGCGGGTACTTCTTGCTACGGATACATCTTGTACGTTCAGTCCGTCCATTTGGGTGCTGTACGTAAGGGTCTGTGTACGGACCTAAATCATCTGGAGTGTTACGCACTGGGAGACAGACCGTACGTGAACCGGATCAACCGGACCAAATCTCTCTCACCCTCTGTTTCTTGTGTATTCCTGTGGTCCTTATGTACTAATATGCATGGTACTTAACTGTACCTTCACTGCTGTGCTGCCTAAATTCCTGCCTGTTATTCCTAAATATTTTCAAGAATAGCTAAAATAGCAGATCTACAAACTCGATGCGACATGTTGAGATTGTTGTTTTTTCGCTGTTCGTCGTCATGCGACAAAGTATATATATATTGTTGAAGCATTTTCTGGACACTACTATGCTACTATGTAATACACTCGGTCCAGAAAGCATTAACATGTCTCGACATGATTCTCCATCTTCGTGCCTCAGCCTCCACTGGAGACTTGTGGGTAATGACCCTTGAACCCCACCCACCCTCCAGGCATGCTCATGGCTACCGTCGCGGGACGTTCCCTAAATATTGCCCGGGGTGCTCGTCAACAGGGAGAGCAGAGAGAGGAAGAAGGACACCAATCATGGTAGAGTGGTGTGTGTGTGTGTGTGTGTGTGTGTGTGTGTGTGTGTGTGTGTGTGTGTGTGAATTTGATGGGTAAATGTTATTGGGCATTACAGGGAACAATGATACAAATACCTACAAATGCATATCTAATACAATATAAAACAATGACAACTGTATGATGGTTTGTGCCGCATCTGTCTATGGTTGGACACAGCGTTAATTTCGTTGACTAAAACTAAGATGAAAAATGTTAGTCGACTGCCTTTTTTTCACTGACGAAAACTAAATAAAAAACTTGATAAAAACTAAGCTTATGACTAAAACTATAAGACTAAATGTACTGACAATTTCGTCAACAAATAAAAACTAGAAACAAACTAAGCTCTGATGACTAAAACTATGACTAAATAAAAAATAAAAGCTACTGGGCTGGTGGTTCTGACCAGACAATGATGGGCTGTACTGGGATAACCAGGTGTCTTGTTGTAGCCTACTGTACTGTTGTACTGGGTTGGTTGAAGTAGAATCATTGTTTCTATAACCAGGTGTGGGTTTTGTTGTACTGTATTGTACTGTATTCCTTAAAATTGTGTTTTTCATCAAAAAGATGAGAGACAATGCTATGTGAAATAATTTTAGATAAGATGGATAATATGTTCAACTTCTATATTATTTGCTGACAAAAAAAAATCAACCAAAACTAGACTAAAATGTCGACTAAACAAGACTGA
The DNA here is from genome assembly GCF_963921795.1 of Nannobrachium achirus. Classification (NCBI taxonomy): domain Eukaryota; kingdom Metazoa; phylum Chordata; class Actinopteri; order Myctophiformes; family Myctophidae; genus Nannobrachium; species Nannobrachium achirus. Next base: position 52,096,138 of record NC_137820.1, read on the forward strand.
CTAAAATTATGTTGTCTTGGACTAATATAAGGACTAAAAGCCTTTAGTTGACTAATACTTGACTAAATAAAGACAAGATGAGGTTGACTAAATTTGATCAAAACTAACAAGGGCGATTGAAACTGGACTAAGAAGACTGACATTAAATAAAAAAAGAATGGCTCATACAATTAACACTAGTTGGACATTTAGTCCAGATCCCAACTAATTCAGTGCATCTCCATGCTGCTGTGATGCAAGTCTCCCTTAATATGGAATCTTCATTAACAACCAACAACAACCCAGATTTGGCTCAAACAAAGGTTCTCCTGCTTTGCCGCAAAAATGTGGAATGCCCTAGCGACAGCCTTAAAGGAGTGTAAATCCCTACCGTCCTTTAAAACACTCTGAAAAGTCAATTAAGTACCATGCATAGTAGTACATAAGGACCGCAGGAATACACAAGAAACAGAGGGTGAGAGAGATTTGGTCCGGTTGATCCGGTTCACGTACGGTCTGTCTCCCAGTACGTAACACTCCGGATGATTTAGGTCCGTACACAGACCCTTACGTACAGCACCCAACTGGACGGACTGAACGTACAAGATGTATCCGTAGCAAGAAGTACCCGCGGCCACCGTTGTCAATCGTAGGCGCAGTAGTGAGGAAAATTACTTTTCCTCTGCTCTATGACAGCGGTTCTCAAACTATGTGTCCCAATGAGAAATATATTGTATCAAGAAACGGGAAAAAAGGAATGTCGCAACCACGTGAAGAGGATGCCTTGACTGCACACACACTCTCTCACACAGTCACACACACCGCCTATCCTCCAACAACAAGACGAGGCACACAAGAAGAGCTGATTAAAATTAGCTCAGCGGCTCATCAAATACTTGGGAATTATATGAGCGGGTGTGTTTTGTTATAATTACTCCGGGTCCGGATCCATATGTGGTTAATTCTGTACCCTCGCGGAGTTTTACATTTACCGCGAATCCGCGATGCAACGTTGCCGAACCAGTCCAGACTGTTACCACTTATAACATCACGTCGGGTCAAGAAATTCTGTGGTTCTACATATTTTGGCTTAATGCCAGCTTCGCTTTTGTTAGCTATTCTGTTCTGTGCTGGGAGGCACAATGTGGCGCGCGGCCCAACGGAGAGCAGGTCGGCAAATACATAACGTAGAGGAACTATGCATGTCGACGGATTTACTGTACGTACTCTCTCACCCAAAACGTAAACAAAAACAACCATACGTAACTATAAATGGCCCTTTACAGGAGGCTGCAACTCGAAAATGGTAAAAAAAAGACTCCCCCTGCCCCCTTTACTGTAAATATCATTTATTTTGTATTTTGTTTTCCGACTGTCTTATGATGATATTTGTTGCATAGTACAGCGTTTTATTTGTCTGTCATTTAATGTTTGTATGAATTGAGTACAAAGGGACCCAATGTAAATAAGCCTAAAAGCTTTCTTGTGGTCATTATCCTTTTAGTTGACCTTGTATCAGTGAACTGTACTGTCCTGTACCTTTTCCTATGCAAACTTCTAATAAAGTATTCAATCAATCAATCAACAGGTGTCCTTTGCTCAGAACAGGAATTGTGTGCTTCGAGGTGCTTTTGAAATATATATATAGTTTAGTTAAATAGGGACCCTTCTAAGCAGAGGAGGCAGTACATCCTTTTTTGGTATTTAATTGTGCATCTATTACACATTCGCATGCATGCGGCTTACCTCTTTTGCTTTTGCTTTCAGACGGGCCTGTTCGGGGTCCTCCTGTCTGGCACGACTCTGAAATTAGAGCAATCATGTAAGGCAATTATAATAAAACACAAAAGAGAAAGACAGACTAAACCAATAGCAGCCAAGAACTGCAATAAAAAGTAATTGCCTATGATAATATGGGTCATAACTTACACATAATACTCCAATAAAAATAAGAGAAAATAGATTTAATACCATTCACTTTCTAGATAGGAAAGTACACTAAGTTCACGAATGGATGATTCAGTGAAAAATGTTAATGGTATTCAACAGCCCACATAAGCCACTGAGGGGTGCAGAGTGAATTAAATTGGCCAACTTAATTCCTGTGACAGTGATAGTATGGTTGGGGAATTCTATTCAGTGGAAGCCAGGAAATAATCACCTTCCCCATGACAGCTCTATACTACTGTACATCAACATAATCAGCCTGGCCCTGTGTGTGCGTGTGTGTGACTCCAATAATGATATCTTTAGAGGACACTGTGAACGGTCTCTAATTGCCTCGCCTTTCATACGTCAGAACACCCTATTACACACACACACACACACACACACACACACACACACACACACACACACACACACACACACACACACACACACACACACACACACACACACACACACACACACACACGCACACACACGCACACACAAAGATATTCATGTATACACAATTACTGTACACATGCTCATACAAAAACAGTTGCATGCAGGTATATGCACAGGCATGTGCATGCACACACAGATACTATATAAGGTGACAACTTCAGAACTGTGTACTAATGTTAAAAAATGTTTGTATTTTACTCGACTGGTGTATTCTCGACTGGAGACATGACTGCTTTAAGTCTCAACTGGAGACATGACTGCTTTATAAATGACTTGAGACGTGACTGTTTTATGACAGCAAAAACTAAAAAACTGGTTTGAGCTGGTGAACCTGTGTGTGTTTTATTATAATTTTACCTTTCCATCTTTTTTATTGTTATCCACACTGTGGAAGGAAGCTTCAAGTGTGTGTGTGTGTGTGTGTGTGTGTGTGTGTGTGTGTGTGTGTGTGTGTTTTTGTGCGCGGGAGCGAGTGTTTTTGCACGCCTGCGTTAGGGATGGGACGATACGCAATATTATCGTTTATCGTGATAAAAAGCACTCGCAATAATTGTATTGTGGAGATTTCATTTATCGTGATATCGTCCTCCGTCATGCACTGGGATCAATTCACCTTTTATTTGCTCAGCTGCATATCCGGTACCATTTAAACTCTCTATTGGTAAAAGGTACTTATAATATACGTACTTGATAAGTCTTTTTTTCACTCTCTATCAAATGTCTTTGCCAAAAAATAGCAGATCTACAAGCTCATAACGTGTCGCAACGCGATGCGTTGTGAGCTTATAGATCTGCTATTTTTTGGCAAATGTTCCACCCCAGGATAATGGATTTTGATTATCGCGATAATATCGTACATCGCGATTTCTTTTGTCACAATAAACGTGACATGAAATGTTCATATCGTCCCATCCCTAGCCTGCGTGTGTGGTTGCTGGTTACCTTTGCAGCCTTCAGAAGGATTTCTCTCTCCATTTCGTCTTTCCGTTGTTTCTCCATTCTCTCCAGCTGCTCAAAGAAACGGAGCTGTGCCCTGACATCTGACGACTGCTCATACCATCCTTCATCCTGGACCAACCAACAAAACCCCAGGATGGACGGGTGAGAGGGAGGACACCAGGAGATGGGAAGGAGGCAAGGTCAAGGTCATAGAGGAAGAGAGAGAGAGGGAGACAGAGGTAGACGTGTTAGATGTGTACAGTCTTTATGGGTTATTGATAAATATTTAAAAATATTTTTTTTTTAGTTTCTTTGCTGGGACTGTGAATGTCCCTCGTAAAAATAAAATAAAAATAAAAATAAAAGATAAAAAAGATAAAAGATTATCACATTGACAATATACAATAAAGAATATATAACCAAGAATGTATAAAAACAACAAATAAAAGTAAACCCATTACTAAACGAAATAAATTAAGCAATAGAGAACAAGTTAATGTTAACCCACTTACGCCCCCTATTTACATTTCATTGTACAATGGTGTTGTGCAAAGGTCTTTGAAAGTTTTGGGGAAATGCTACCTATAAAGAGATGCCCACAAAAGGGACACCGGGTTGAAAGGGGTTAACAGTCTTATCATGTTTAAAGGAGTAGTTCACCCCCAAAATGACTTTTTTTCTATTGATTACTCATGCCATGGAGAGTAGAGTTCAATAATATTTTTTGGTTTTTGTCACATTCCTAAGACAAAAAATGTGATAACAATAAATTTACCCCCATTCATTTCGGATGGTGACCCGTTTCGAAACGGGTCACCATCCGGAATCAATGGGGGTAAATTTACTCAAATCAAATTTTTGTCTTAGGAATGTGACAAAAAACCCAAAAATATTATTGAACTCTACTCTCCATGGCATGAGTAATCAATAGAAAAAATTGCATTTTGGGGGTGAACTACTCCTTTAAGGGCTTTGCACACAGACAGTTTTTTTTAGCACAGATTATTATTATTTTTTTTCCTTTTTTTTTTTTTAAAGAAAGCAATGATTCTCTGTGACCTCATGCACACCGGCTCCAAATTTGCCATGCGGCAGGTGGCTGCGGCAGTGCGTTTTTTTTACCGATCGAACCCAGTTCGATTTGTGCGTCTTGTCGCATGCGGTAAAAACTCATCACTCCTTTTATGACTCCTTTTTGGATCCGCAGCGCGGATTCTGCACAGCATTGCACACCAAATCCAATGCGTTTTAATCATGCAGCAATTGTTTTAAATCGCGCCTGTGTGCAAAGCCCTTAACACATATGGTGCCAACCCCGAGTTTCCCGAGTTTGTATTGGTACTAGTGCTGTGCCAACCCCGAGTTTCCCGAGTTTGTATTGGTACTAGTGCTGTGCCAACCCCGAGTTTCCCGAGTTTGGGCCGTTTTAAAAAAAAAAAAAAAATCTATATATATATTTTTTTTGGACCTCCAGAAATGTATTAGGCAGGATCGCGATCGCGAAATTGCATGTTTAACCCCCATACCAACCCATTCTTTCAAACATGGCAGCCATGTTTGTTTACATCTGAAGAAAACATAATGGCTGATAAATCATGAATGCCTGAACGGATTTCCAAGCGGATTTTTTTGTTTGAAAGCTGTGAACAGCATCTACACACGTGGTGCATCATCTAGGCATGGGCGTGCACCTTTTACACACTTGCACAATTACATGGAAGTCTATGGTAACCATGGCAACGCGAGACATTGAAGAGAAAGAATCATAGCAACATAAGTGTTAATATCAGTTACCATTAGTAAGTAAGACTTTACCTTGCCCCCCTCAGCGCGATGCTGAGCTACGGCCGACACCTTCTCCAGCAGGGAGCGCAGTCTGCACTGGGTAGCGTGGGAAATGTAGTTCACCACCTCCACAGGAACCTCCGTCACACCAAACTTCTTGGCTGAGATGGGGAGGCATTGAAAATGAGGCTTAGGGCTGTCACCATTACAAATTCAAGTTGACGATTAATTGTCACACAAATGATTGCGATTAACGATTTAATTGTGTTTTTGGCATTGAACATTGGGAATACAATTTTAATTCCCGTTTGGTTTTTAGGCTTCATAATCACATCATGGGCAGATGTGAAAAATACATTTACAAATAAATTACTGACAAATTTAATAATTTCATACTTAAAAAAAGCATAAGAAATAGCGGAAATAGCTGATCTACAAGTTTAAAACATGTCATAAAGTGACTGGTTGTAAGCTTGTAGATCTGCTATTTCTGGACAATGTATGACATTTTCCAACATGGAAACGATTATGACGATAATGTTAGCGATTAACTCAAATAATTGCAATTAGGTGATTATGTACAATAATAGTTGTGACAGGCCTAATGATGCTTCGTGGATAGACACCTACTGTACAGTATGTCCACAGGGGAGGGTAACCACCTCCTTTTCATCAACAAAGTGATAAGATTGGGCTATTGATTGAGGTGATCGATTGAGCTGATCAAAAACAACCATTATTAACGATTATTGTTGATTTGCACAATCGTTTTCTACCACGATAGTCACAATATATATCTCACCTTTATTTTTCACATTACATTATTGACTTAGGTTTCATTATTTAATTACTGACTTTTTCTATGCTTGCATTATTCTTATATATTCCTATAATATAGATATAAAAGAGTATCTTCATCACAAATGAAAATACCACATTTCCCTTCTTTCTCTTGTCCTCTTCAGATCACAGGGCAGTGTCGTGTTTTGTTTGGGAGGTTTTTATGCCTGTTTAACAACTTGTCCCAAAATTGAAATGCAATAAAAAAAAAATGTTTTGAAGTGATTTACTTTAAATCAGCAGGTCTCTCAACTTCACACAGGGAACTGAATAATGGTTTGACCAAGAAATCACGATCGTGTATGTTTAATAAAAAAATAACATAATTTATATATCTTGCTCTTTCAAAGCTGACTATGACAAAACAACAAGTTGTTTTTATAGCGGACTAATAGAGGACTAATACCTTCCGCACAAGTGTACCTCATCTCCTTAACGACCACCAGAGGGCTCTACATACTCATCTATCTATAAATTCCAGGAATCTCTCTATGTCTGACTTTCCTTCATATATCTTAAGAACTGTTCATCTGATCAACTTCACTCTTGGTGAGTGTTTTGCTAAGGACGCAACGAAGAGCAGTGTTGAGTGTCAAATCGGCCGCATAAAAGTGCATCTCCAGAACGGCTCCCAACGGGTGTTGCGTTGTAAACTACGGCCATGGCACGAATTGGAACTGCTTGCACCAGTCTTTTTAAAGAACCTGAAAACATTTTTATTCAGTGATGCATTTCCTTCACTGATGGACTGTTGAGTGTTGACCCGTCCCCTCCATCCCAATCCCAGCCAAGTTCATGATCTTGTCTGTTTTCTTTGTATGCTTTTAAAACTTTTATAACGCATTCATGGATCTCCTCTTAATGAACGTGCTAAAATAAATTATAATTGTTATTAATTATTACCCGTTTCTAGGATGCGCCGTTGCAACAGCCCAGTAGGCAGGAAGGCCTCGTCCTTACAGGACCGGATCTTTGTGCCCACCAGCTCCGAGCTGGTTGCTAGGATACGGGCATTCTCCTCGTTAAGGTTGACACCTGCCATGGACGCCACGTCGTTGATGTCATCGTCATCTCTGGAAGACAACAGACGCAGATCCCAAATTTCAAGGACTTTGTTTTTTTTTACAACAGAGGTTCATATTTTAGATAGTCATTAGAGAAAAGAAAAGATGAGTGTTAAAATGTTTTCATTTACTTCTTTCTATCGTTTAGTGATTTTAACTATTTTGCTTAATTAATTTTGGCTTATTGTGTCTTTTTAGACACAATAAGCCCATTCCCAAGACGCACCGCAATCTTTCATGGGCAGATGTGACTTATGGGGGCTGGTGTAAATAGTAACAAAGACATTGCCTGCTTATTGTGTCTAAAAAGGCATATTTAGCCACTTGTACGCATGCTCCCACCCACTGAACTCAAAATACTAAAATCTGTAAAACCATAAAACCATAGAGAGCAGTAAATGAAAACATTTTACCACTCATCTTTCATCAATCCATTCTCTCAACATTACAGACATTTACTGATTTTTTACCTTTGAAATGCATTCACTGAATGTATAGGGTAGGAGCTGCCCTCTTGTGGCTGATAAGTGTATCTACATGTTAATAAGCAGCTTATCTGCACCTAACTAGCATCAGGTCAGGAGTTCAATATCCTATTTAAGTACACTAAGAGGTTTGCAAACAAAATGAGTCCATATTTCACCGGAAAGTCCCGCCCCCTGGATCACTCAGCTTCTTCTGATTGGCTTGGGCGGTCACACTCATGGGACTCTTGCCGGCCATGATGGGAGGCGCTCTTACAACCGTACCTGAAGAAGAAGAAGACACTAAATCAACCCCGTTCAACATCAATGCTCTCACAATAGAGAATGTTCAGAACGTTACATTACTCTTACACATGAGAGGAAAACAGCATTTGCAATACATGATATGGCTTCATTTTTATGTACGTGGGCACCACAGTGGGGTTGACAGCAAATGCAGATACATCTGCAACCACAATGTGCGGAGAAGCACAGAGAAAGTATTTAGAATTCAATTAAAAAACACGCCAATCAACAAAATGAGCTAACGTGGTAAATGCCACCCATTTTCATTACAACAAACAGGTTGAAGCAAACAACAGGAAATATGACTGGATGATGTTTGGTACCTTGCGGCCGTATGCCCATCATAATGGGCATACGGGTATTAGCTGGTTGGACCCCGGGTCTCCTCACAGCCTGTCAAGAAAGTGGAAGAAAATGGTGAATACTCATAACTTCAGCAATAACTCCCTTAGGGATGGAGACATCAGTGGCTTTGAGGTTTTTTGTTAATATTTTGAAATATATATTTTTCTAATTGTTGGAAACTAAGGAAATAGAAAAGGGATATTTACTCGCGACCCATAGAAAATGGGTCCCTGACCCACAAATGGGTCCCGGCCTTTGGGAAACACTGCACTAGAAAGTGCACAATTTTAGGACAAGTGTACAACAGAGTACGCTAGTAGTCTTACAACACACACCATTCTTGTTTTTACACTTGTTGAGCACCAGCCAAGATTAAGCTTTAATGATCTGTAAAGGAACCATAGTTTCTTATAGCACGTTATCTAACACGGATGTAGGCAGATCATTTTAACATAAAATCTGGAAAACACACCTATATCTACCCATCTAAATTTACAGAAAATGAATGATGAAGTGAGCAAGAGCTGACACTGTTTCCCCTTTGTAAAAAGGTTTTTTTTATTACATTTGGAACAGCTAATCCTTGTTAAAATGCCTTGTAAACCATAATTACCCTTTTACAATGGTGTCAAGTCAATGGAAAAATGAACCAGCACTTTGTCCCTGAAAAAACATCATTGAAAAACGAGTTTCTCCAGGACAAAGACAATTATGAACCCTACAATGAAAGGGACATTCATGGACAAATTGCTTATATCCTGGCATGTCAATAGCTTGAATACCAGAAGAGTTGCTGGAAAGAAACTCACCTGGGCTGATGGTTTATGCCTTTTGATTGATTGATTGGGGTATTTAGAAGTCTTGTATAGGAAAAGGTACAGTTTCATGACAGTACAGTTCACTGATACAATGTCAACTAAAAAGAAACTCGGTTAAGGCTTAGGCTAGGCTTATTTGTTATATCCTTGTTATATCCTTAATATCCTTATATAGCTCTGTAAACTATACCTAAATGGTGGTTAAACCCAACCTTATTCCTAACCTTAACCTCAGTAAAACGGTGCCAAAACCTAACCCTATTCCTAATCTTAACCACTGAAAGATATGCCTACTGAGTGGCAAAAAAATTACTTTCTGGCCTTGACAGCCCATACATCCAAACAGAAAAGTCCTATCTGATTGCATTAAACCACGTTGAACGACCTTAAACACTCTTTGCCACTCGATTTGCCATTCACTTTATGTATGCGCATACCCTCTATTATAAAAAGACAATTTAAAACACACTCCATTTTAAATGAGTGAGCTGTGTTCAATACTGTATGTTGGTGATATGAATCGTGTTAAGACAACAAGCAATCACTATAGGACTTGTAGTAGTGCCGACCCACAGCAGAAGAATTCAAATAACTAGTGTTCAAGAGACATAAAGGTACACACTAGTAGCCCAAGTGCCAATATTTGATTATGGACGCAGAGAAATAGATAAGACACGAAGCAATGTCCAGGTGGAACCCCCTCATCTGCGATGTCCCTATAGCCAAAAATGTTCCATATGGCATGTTCTAACTGTGCCAAATTTCATGCTTCTATCATAAAGTGCACAATTTAAGCACGAAACGCTCGGACTAAAGAGGCTAAATCTCATCAAACCGTGGCTCAAATGCTGAATAAATAATGGGCCTTGATATGAAAAAGGTTGAAAACCACTGAGTTAGAGGATCATCTCTAGAAGGCTGATATGATTACCCAGGATGAATACCATCCAGGTAATAAGTACATTACTGCTCTCCCCAGGGTCGGGCATTACCACTCTATCCGTGCACACACCGGTAGGTTTAGTCGTAGCTCATTTCCTTCGATTGTGGTGAGAACACTAAATACCAGCCACCGCTGAAGTAAATGTGTCTTGAATGGACAGGGTGTGTAAGTGCACTTGTCTGTTTTTGTGTATTATTTCTTGTCTGTTCTTGTTGAATGGGGCGACCGCAGCTTAGTGGGTAGAGAGGCTGGTAATCATAAGGTCACCGGTTTGCCTACTGGCCACAGTATTACAGGCCGAAGTGCCCAAGCACTCATCATGACCATCTGAGCATCCATCTGCTGGGTGAAGCTGAATTTCCCCCAGGGATTAATAAGGTCTACAATGTATCACTAGCCCTTCAAATTGTAACGTATGCCCATATGTACACATGGCAGTAAACAGTGGATAATCACATGCTAATTTATACATATACTGTAGGTGTATATAGTGTTTTGTTTCACTTAAGCAACACAGTACAAGGAAACGGCAAACATATTTACTTAGCAATTGAGAGAGATATTGCTGCTAGCAGCAGACACATAGGGGAAGAAGCACACTACTCTATCTGGTATGGAACAGCAGACAGGCAACATTATTGAGATGTTAGTATGGCTGACATGAGTCATTCATCACGCTCAATTAGAAAATCGTACGCTCTCTGGGAATGCATTCCCAGGAATGTGACAAATCCGCCGCTAACGCAACACCAGTCACTTAGACACACACCACAATCAATGTCTCATTCTTGTCTTTTAAGTGACTGAACTGTATCCCCAAGGTGCTTAAACCCAAGATCTGTACTCATCCATGTCACCATAAACAAACTATATAAAAAAACATTTCAATAATATGTCATGTAGGTTTTCATAGCTACCAAACATGACACCAGCTTTCTCTAATTCGTTTTCCTCTCTGGTTGAATGTGTGCGCTAATCAGTAAAATTCCCTAGTGTAGTGATCTCTTGTAATGAAAATATATTAAGGAGTGTAAATCCCTAACTTCCTTTAAAACCGCTATGACAAACCACTTACAGTACAGGTGGCTGCCACTCGAAACTGGTCAAAATAAACCTAGCCTAACCTTACCTCCCCCTGACCTTTCTATTGTAAATACCATTTATTCAGCATTGTTTTTTTACGACTCTTTTTCTGATGCTATCTTATGCATAGTACTGTGTTCCATCTGTCTGTCATTCAATGTTATATGAGTTTTTAAAGGATCTCAATGTAAACAAGCCGCGGCTTTCCTTTTAGTTGACCATGTACCAGTGAACTGTACTGTCATGAAACTGTACCTTTTCCTATGCAAACTTCCAATAAATACTTTAATCAATCAATCAATCAATCTACATTCTGTCCTCATGAGTGGACTCCACCGGCTCATCTTAAAATGGTATTTAAACAAAAAGCAGTTGGCTCTACCCGTTAAATTAAAATTACTAATATTACTATGCTCTTGAGACGTTTCTGTGCGTCACTTATACTTTGATTTTATATTTCAAAATGCAATCTTATGCAGTTTGCTGGGAAAAGCAGCACGTACAATTGGCTTAAATCTGTTCAATCTAAATACCCAGGCTGTCTAGACCATCATCATCATACCACGTACCACGGTAGCTGTATTTGTGAGCGCTGGCCTGATGCTGCCCGAGGTGGGGCCGGCGGGCAACCGGGCCCTGATGGTGGTGGTGGTGGTGGTGGTGTTGTGTGCTGTCGGCGTCACCATTATAGGCCCGGAGGAGGTCGTGGGGTTTGTTAGAGACTGCTGGTTGTTGAGCAGGGATTGGCGTAGGGCAGGGAGGCTTTTCTGTGGGGCAGGGAATCAGTCAAGGGTTTAGTAGATCATGGATGATGTATTACGATGATCAAGGTTGTGATTATGTGATGTCCCGTTTATTACAGAGAGTCTGTGTTACAATTTACAATTTAGGCATTTAGCAAACGCTCTTAATCCAGAGCGACTTACAATAAGCAAGGTAATACATCAATACAATAAACAGGTAATACAGTATTTTCTGGACTATAAGGCGCACCTGACTATAAGGCGCACTGTCAATGAATGGTCTATTTTCAAAATGTTTTCATATATAAGGCGCACATAATAGACGCTACCGTTGCGTTATGCATCCAACAGATGGAGCTGTGCTAAAGGGAATGTCAATGTCAATGAATGATCCATATATAAGGCGCACTATAGTTTTTTGAGTTTTTTTTTTTTCTTATAGTCCGGAAAATACGGTACATAGAAAGGTAATACATCAACATCAATATATCAAATGCATAGAAATATCAATCTAGTCAAAAATAACGTAGGTAGACCGAGCACCTAAAAGTTTTATATAAATAAACTGAAAAATGCTATCTAGCTTTCATGTATGGTCATTGAGGGGTAGGTGAGTGCTACGGTCTTCAGGCCAAGGCGGAAGCTAGGGAGTGAGTCTGTTGTTCCAAATGCAACAGTTTGCATTGAAGAGAGTTCATAAATAAATGGTTTCAGATCGCACATACCATATTAGTCATATTTTGTGTTTACTTTTATTTTAAAACTGTGCCAATAAAATGTTACATTGAAAGTTTAACTTTACGAGTCCGAAAAATAACGCACTTGAAGTGTCACAGGACAGGCAGTACAAAATTAAAATTCACTTAACTGCAGCAACTAAATCACTATGACAGACTTTAGATCAAATTTAATCAAACTGCCTTACTTAATTTGATTTATTATTAAGTGCTTAAGGGAGTAGTAGTGGTATTAACCCATTTAGGCCTGAACACATTATGACGCAATATGTTATGCTTTAAATATTAAAAAATAGCAGATATACAAGCTCACAGCACGGCACCGAGTGCCGCGCTGCAAGCTTGTAGATCTGCTATTTTTGAAAAATCGTGAAAATTAGAATTTTGACCCGATTCTATAAGTGTCTTTTGAATCCTTCTAAGATTTTTGGAAAAAAAACTATGTTTCTATGTCAGCAATCTGGCTGGCCATCGTCAAAGAAAATGTCCTTTTCACTTAAATGCGGCTCAGTTAGTCTGTTCTTGAGACACTACTATGTCAGTGGTTCTCAAACCTTTTCATGTGAAGGACCCCCAAAATGATATTTATTTGGCCACGGACCCCCATCTCAAAATATTTAGTTCCAGGGACCACCCAGAAGCAAAATTTGAGTTACAAACGTTCGCTTTGAAAATACACATATTCAAAGATTTGCACACATTTTTCCGACTTTTTCAAAAATAGCAGATCTACAAGCTCGCAGCGCGGCACTCGGTGCCGCGCTGTGAGCTTGTATATCTGCTATTTTTGTTATATTTAAAGCATAAAATATTGCGTCATAATGTGTTCAGGCCTAAATGGGTTAATAGATTGTCATTAGAGCATTATTAACACTGTACCTTGAGGAAGGGGATGAGGTAGGGTTGAGGGGAGGAATTCAGCTCAGCCTGGAGCCGAGTGGTGAACTCCTCTGGCTCAATCTTAGCATCCTAAAAAACACAAATGGGATGAGAATAATACAGGGTTCCCACACATTTTTACCAATTAATTTCCCACACACACACACACACGCACGCACGCACGCACGCACGCACGCACGCACGCGCACACACGCACACACGCACACACACACACACACACACACACGCACACACGCACACAAAGTATGCAATTCTTACTCTACAAAAGTAAATGTGGCATTTTGGACTCACAAGTAGATCCTGCACCAGGGCTTTCACATTCTTGGAGGTTTCTGGGGAGGGGGAATTGTGGGATGCCAACTTGATCAGCGTGGCCAGAAAGTTCTTGCATTTCTTCACGTTTTCCTGCATTTCCTGTAAGAATGAATTCATGAAGAATAGAAAAGGTGAAGGTCACATTGTAAGATTTCTTATTTTCTGTGGACTTTGCAGTCAAAATGTGTGGTCACCAAAGCCACCACTTAAGCACTGGTTGATTTGAGCTGTGGCTGGGAAGTTGATTGCATCGGTCAGTAATTAGTAGGGGTGTAACGATATAGTAACGGCATAAAAAAAAAATCTATTTTAATTTGCAACAATTACTATATCGATATGCAAACAGCAAAATATTGTATCGTTTGGCGTTCTATTGTATCGTTTTACAATGCAAATAATCCGTATCAAATCGTTTTGCAATGCAAATAATAGATTGTATGTAAACTAACTATGTGTGCCTTGTATTTAGCAATTTTAAGAAGAAAACTGAAAAAAGAGGGGTCTAATTACTTTTCCATTCCATATAGCTACTCTTGGTCTATCGATAAATGTGTGTAATCTCTGTGTTCATGTCAGGGTGCTGGTTTGTCCATATGTGTTGAAATACAATTTCCATGTATTTGCCAGAAAATCCCTGTGTTTACTTATTTATATCCATAATATGTTTCCCTTTAAAAAACTGCACTAGCAACACATTTCACACACGCTAAATAGCTACTATAATATATCAATTTTAAATCATTGAATCGTATAGTATCGTATTGCCATGAATGAACCAATATCGTCCACGATCGTATAGTATGTATCGTGATGCGTATCGTATCGCTGTTAAAATGTATTGTTACAACCATAATTAGCCATCGCTCAAGGGCCCTGCCCTAAGCACATAAACAAAGTCTCAGGATGTGTGTTCCTCAGGTCAGGTGAAGAAAAAAAAAGTTGTAATAGACAATTACAATTACCAGACAATCTGCCCCTACTGATACAGTATGTCTGGTAACATCTAAGGGCTAAAACTGTGTGAATAAATACTAGCATTGATTGCAGAACCTTTCGCTGCTGTTCTAGCCTATTTATTGAATTTAGAATTCCCCAGACATGTCAGAAGGTGGAGACCTCTGATCATCTGGCCATGCAAGACGGTGAAAAGAAGCAAATGGCACATCATATGTATCGGATGGGACACAAACAGCAGCAGTCAGCACTGCAGTGACACGGGACTACACTACTCGGGGGAATTGGCATAATGGCTAAATAGGGAGGAAAAAGGGTAAAGAATTATTGGAACAGGAAACAAAAGTGCAAAAGGTTGGTGAATTAAAAAACCCACTAGTTAATTGCTTTTATCTGCATATGTGTTCTCTGTAAATCGCTTTGAAATGTAATTAACGTGTTTGGGCCTGAATTTTGCACAAACCTGCGACGGTGCGGCGGTTCTGGCGGCTGGGGTGGAGACTGTGGCTGCTGTGCTGCTATTCATGGCAAGGTTGCTTTGAACAGTGCCAGGCTTGGCCATGGTCTGTCCTGCCGTTATCACCGTCTGGGCCTTCTGAGGGGCACTCATCTTCACCGACATGGTCGTCCCCACAGGAGCCACTGTGATGGCCTTCTAGAGAAACACAGCAATATTTCATGTTAACATTTAGCTATTTAGTTGACAGTATTATCGAGAGTAAAGTAAGGAAGTAAGGAAGTAAGGAAGGCACTCGCTTGGAGGGCCCTGAACGGCATGAACAGTGTATGGAACTCTAGCCTCCCCCGCCAAATCAAACTTAGCTTCTTCTTCGCAACAGTGGAGTCTGTTCTCCTCTATGGCAGTGAATGCTGGACCCTGAAGCCAACCCTGCAGAAGTCTCTAAATGGGTGCTACACTAGAATGTTGCGTGCAGTACTCAACATCAACAGGAGTGCACATGTTACCAACAGGAGCCTGTATGAGGGTATACCAAGGGTAAGCGAGAAAATTGCCACCAGAAGAATGAGACTAGCAGGACACTGCCAAAGACACCAGGAGCTTCCAGCCAGCAAATTGGTACTGTGGGAGCCAACACATGGGCACCGGTCGCGAGGACGTCCCACAAAAACATACGTGGACGTACTCAAGGAAGACGTAGGGACACAGAACACCAATGAGCTGGCCAGATGTATGGAGAACCGAGATGACTGGAAACAACGATGGAGGGCTCGTCTGAGGACGACCTAGATAGACTTTACGAATACTTTGATGACCCATGAGAAATATTCAATAATAATAGAATAGTATATATATTCATATTATTTGATGTATTATTATTTTAATGCGGATGGATAGTAGAATAGTGAAAGTGAATGGTGAATGTACAAGCCACTTTAAAAAAAAAAGTCCTCTTGTCTTGAAAGAACCAATTTAAAACTGTAACCTAACACCTAAACTCAGCCTGCATGGTGTTTTGACACTTCAATTTAGCTCTTCAATACCAAAACTAAATACCTGCTAACTATGGTCTTAACAGTGAAGAAACGGATGGCATATATAGGACAGCAGCATTGGCAGTAATATTGTATTAATAACATTCTGGCAAGGCAGCTTTTAAGTGTTAAGCTAGCTTCCTTATCAGACTATGACCACCCACGGACCCACCTTAGCATGAAATATGAATTAACACTAGCACTTTGAACCCTTTGGAAAAATATTACTACCACGTTCTAGTTTTACTACTACTACTACTACAGCTAGCTATTCATTTGCATTACGATGATACTTGATCTGATATAGTATTGTGGTATTCTGACAACCCACTCCTGACATAGAAAATGCAACCTCTAGTCTACATAAGACTGCCAAGAGAGACAAGAAACCTTTTGTCGTTTCAAAACCAACAGAACTGACAGAAAGAGGTGATGCACTGCACTGCATGGCACGACAAAACTGAACTGAAGGCAAGAGTTGTTAAGAAACAGTTTATTGCTTAACATAACAATAATCAATCTGAACCCTGTTGACTTCCATTATTTAAAATATACAAAACATATGTAAGTTACTGCCTTGGCCTACTGGCACTGTGTACAAGAAATTTGGCTCTGATTGGTCCAGTCACGTGGTTTGCAGGATCAGCCCTGGAGAACAGTCACAAAGACACTCTTCTAGACGCTTGACCCTTCTATGAGCCATGCCGTAACAAATCTCCTACTACTACTGCTAACATCAGTTAGGCTGAACACGAAAGTAAGGAAATGCAACTTCGAAGCAACATAAGTGTAAAGAACGGATTAGGGTGTTATTATAGCGTAGTACACACCTGTGTGGAAGGACCAGAAGGAGAGGGGGACTGTACCATTCTAGTCTGTCCTGGAGATGCCAGTCGGACAGTCTGGGCCGTTCCAGGCACCTTCAGAAAACAGGGAGAGGGGCAGAGGGCAGAGGTCAAGAGGGATAAAGAAAAAAAGAAGAAAAAAAAGAAGAAGATAAAAATACACTATAATAAACCTTCATAGAAGGAGGGACTGACGTGACAACTGTAACTGCGATCTACTTGTAGTATTTACCGGACTGGGCGCACTGACTCGGACTGTGGCCGCAGCTGTCGGGGTAGCAGGTCTCGGGGGGATGTTGGTGACCGCCTGGCCCTGTTGGGTTTTCGCCTGGGCCTGGGCCAGGACATGCTGTGGTACCATCACCAGCTGGCCAGTCTCTGTTCTCACCAGAACCATGCCTGAAAGGATGAAGGGCAAATAATCGCTCAGTCACTGTATCCGACAGACCTTCCAAGCTGACATACTGTATGTCCAGCTACAAAGATGAATCTAGTGGGAGGTTTAGGCTCTAGGTTTTTGTTGTAAGATTAGATGTTTTCATATTCCCCTTTATTTCTTTTATCTTTTCAAACTTGTCATTTGTTTCTTTGCGTTCCATGCTGTTATTTAGTTCAATATTATGAAGGGTAAAATACATTAATGACGAAGGTGTCTTGGTACATTATAGCTGAGGCTGGTTAAGTTAGTTAACTCTGAGTTTACCAGACACTTTGACAGAGGTTCTATTCCAATATACGTCTACCAACATAGCTGGTAGAATGATGACCCCGCCTGGTCAGCTCAACAAGTGTTTTGCAAAGACATTGCATGGTGCTGAGTGATATTCAGATTGTTCACTTTCACAAAGTCTGTCTTAAAGCAAACTGATTCATCAAGTGACAATTGGCATTGTGCATAACCTTTAATCAAGCAGAAGAACTATATAACAGCGCAGGAAATTGTCCTGATGGTACTGTGGGAGAAAGTTAACACAAACACACACACTGGGGGGATAAATCTATCCTTTATGTCAGCAATCTCATAGTTACCAGGGGGTATGGTAAATCCAGGAGGCAGCTGAATTGTGGTCTGTTGCTGTGGTCTGACAGCCAGCTGAGGGGCACCAGTCCTGGCAGGGCTTGCAACAAGACCCGGCCTCTGCTGCTGGACTGAAGTAGCCATCACAGGTGCAAGGGGCGGCCTCACAAGTCTCACTGCGGGCTGACCAACTCCGTTGACCGCAGGTGTCAGTGTGACAGCGGTGCTGGTCACACTTTGAGGCTGGCTAATGGGGGAATTGATCGCAGACGGAGGGGGGGTACTTCCAAGAATGACAGAGTTGCCAGAAACAGGCTGGTTGGGCACCAACATTTTGGTGTGCATGAGAGTGTTGCTGTGGTTCATGACCTGAGGTGGGGCGGATGCCGGGGAACCCGTGCCCCCCTGCGTGACCAGGGGAGAGAGCTTTGGGTCCATCCCGTTCTGGGACACGCTGGACACGGGGCTGGGGTGCCTTTGCAAAGCAATTGTAGTGGACGCCACTGAAGAAGACTGAGGTATGGGAAAGTTGGGCTGTGAGGCCATGGACACAATAATATTGGAGCCTCCACCGGCACTGACAGTAACGTTACTTATAACAGTGCTGGCTCCAGCCTGGGGCGGTGGGATCACGCCGGGGGAGTTGACCCGTTTCACTGCTCCAGAGTTGCCGTTCAAACTCTGTAATCCGGGCGAGGAGGCAGTTCTGATCCCTTGTTGTTGTGTTGTGATGTTTGGGTTGGGAGCAGACACCACCGATGTGCCCACCGAACCCAGAACAGTAGCCCTGTTGAAGCTAGCAGCAGCAGACTGAGTGGGCAAAGTTACAGATCCTGGCACGGGAGAGATCGTGGGAGATGCTCCAAGTGTTTGTAAATTAGATCCGGCGTTAATTACGCCCGCGGGAGACAAAGTGGAGGTAGAAGAGGTGGGGATCTTGTTGGAGAGCGCCTCATTGGCGCTCGGTTCCTGGTTTAACCCCGCTTTTGGTTGTCCTTGTTGTGGCTGCTGCTGCTCCAGAGACCCCACTTGATCACGCACTTTCCCTGAGAACTGACTGACAGCGCCCGCGGGTCCCTCTCTTTTCACCCCGGTATACGAAGCACTGGGTGTCTTTTGATGACCGAGTTGTGATTCCAACGAGCCAACTAAGTCGCTAACTGCTTTCTCATCCACCTCATTGAAGAGCATGTCCTCCAGTGGGTCGGAGGCTCCCGCCATCTTTGATGTCGAACCGTTGTGCAAATCGTATTTTAGAATGTACGCGTGCGCGCACAACCCGTGTTGTTTACGACCATAGAAACAGAGCGAGCAGAAGGGACTCTCCGTGTCGTTTTAGAAAATGAGCGTTGGTCTGCTATGCTCCTTTTTATTTTATTTTATTACTCGATTAATGTATTTGTTTGGGTTTACAAAGCTGTGCTAGAGGGCCACTAAAACTATTTGGAAATACAATACATTTAATAATAAATACAATTATTCAAATGTAATGAAATGGTGTTCAAATTATAGGAAAATGTTATGTATGTATTTCCTAATAAGTCGAAATTGGTCCTCCATGCACGAACAGCTGTTATTATATTATAATTATTATTTACGTCGCGTCAGTACACTACCCTTATGGCAGCAGGCTTTCCATGAGGCTTTCCTATTTACTGTACACTGCTCATATCCGGTCTACCAGCCTACTTTATCCGGTAATCTTTACGCAATGATACATCATGGGAACACGACACGTTTCCGTATCCGCCCAAGACCGGACGCAAACACGCAAAACGAATTGAGCCCAGTCTTGTGGATCGTCGACTTGTTTGTGCGCGTGCACGGTCCAAATCGTGGCGTTTCTACGTGCCACAGATCTACTTTCCAACCCCAGTGTGTAAACGCGCGATATTATGATTTCCCATTAACCCCCGCGTGAAGAGCCGTTCGATGTAGAGATGGGATTTATGGCTCTTTGAAGTGAGCTGGATCTCTGGGATCCGTTCCTTTCAAAGAGCCGTTCAAAAGACTGGTTCATTTTAGTTACTATGTAGTTACTTAATACTTTGTAGATTTTGATTATAATGTAATTACAAATCACTTCAACCCTATATATACATTTCCTACATTTTATTCATTGGAAAACTTGTGAAATGGGACATTCTGCATAATGAGTACTTTCTACTAGTGCATTTTGATACCAATACAATACTTTTGTACTTTAAAAACTCAAGTACATTTTAATGCCAAACTTATACTTGTTGTGGCAGAGTATTTCTACATTGCAATATTGATACTTTTACATAAATAAAGAATGTTTAAGTAGGCTAGCCTACTTTTCCCACAACTGTTCATTTAGAAAGGAACATGTCTCCCCCCTTCTCCGCGCAGCCTCCACTGGCTCCCGGTTGCGGGCCGCACTGAATACAAAACACGTGATGCTGACCTTCAAAGCAGCCTCCAAAACCTGATCAACCCCTACACCCCCACCCGTTCACTTAGATCAGCCAACACAGGGATGCTGACAGAACCCTCGCTGAAGGCCCCAGGACAGAAATCCACACGTCCGAGACAGTTTGCCCTCCTGGCCCCCAAGCTGTGGAATAAACTTCCTGTCGCACTTAGAACAACGGACTCACTCGCTAGCTTTCGCCGTGGACTGAAGACTCACCTTTTCAGACTCCACCTTGACCCATAGCACCACTCAATGACCATACATGAAGCTAGTCAACATTTTTTTTTCTCGTTACTGATTTTATTGTTTTAGATTGATATTCATATGCATTTGTTATATTGTTGTTGATGTTCTGACATGTTATCTTGTTATTATAGTAATGTATTATCTGCTTATTGTAAGTCGCTTTGGATTAAAAGCGTCTGCTAAATGCCTAAACTGTAAACTGAACGGCTCCCCACTGCGAACCGGATCCCATCGTTCATTTCAAAGAGCTGTTCAAAAGACTCGATTCGTTCGCAAACGTCCCACCTCTAGTTCGATGCAAAATGAGGTAGCCATGTTGTAGCGGGTTGTGTCGTGCGCTGTGTGTATGTAGCCGAGTTGGAGAACAACAACAACAAGCACACATTCAAGGAAGACTGGGGGGGTTCTTTTAGCTTCATCTGTGATCAAGCACGCAGTTAGAAAGCGGAGGAGGGGGCGTCCAGATAGCGGAGGAGCGGCGCGGAGCCCGGAGAAGGAGTCACAATGAGCGGAGGAGGGACGCCCTATCTGGGGAGCAAAATCAGCCTCATCTCCAAGGCCGAGATTCGCTATGAGGGAATCCTCTACACTATTGACACGGAGAACTCCACCGTCGCACTCGCCAAAGGTAAACGATGCTGAAGAAGCCTGATCGTTCCCAGTGGTGGAAGAAGTACTCAAATCTGTCCTACTCTAAGTAAAAGTATCACTATTACTGCAATGTAGAAACACTACAAGTAAAAGTAATTCAAAATGTACTTGAGTAAATCAAAATGTACTTAAAAGTAGAACTTAATCATTATGCAGAATGTCCTGTTTTCAAATGCATAACATTTATACAAATCTTTTGAAAATATCAGATCTACAACTACAAGCTAAAAATGCATCGCAGTGTGAGCTTGTAGATCTGATGATTTCAAATGGCCAAAGGCTGAAGTGGCTAATGTATGTTTATAAAAAAAAATCTAAATCTAGTAACTAAAGTTTTCAATTAATGTATAGTGGAGTAAAAGTACAATATTTGGATCATCCGAGACATAGTGGAGTAGAAGTAAAGGTATTGGTTGGACATTGGAAATATTCATGTACAAACTCCTCAAAATTGTACTTAAGTACAGTACTTGAGTAAATGTACTTAGTTACTTTACACCACTGAAGGTAGCGATGCTACAGCGAGCTGCTGGAGAAGCCTCGTCCTGTAGTTGGACGGTGTGTTTGCAGAAAAAGACCACAAAAAGAACAGATCTATAACAACACTCACACTGTTTCCCAGGACCCTATGGTCGGAACTCATTTGTGGGTCAAGGACCAATTTTTATGGGTCACGACTCCCAATTTCTTTTCATACATTTGAAAAAATATAGATTTTTTTTAAAATAATAATAATAACAAACAAACATTACTGAAATGAATGTCGACGCGTATTTGTTTAGTTGTCATTACGCCATTTGTGTTGGAAATAATAACGTCATTTTGTCGAGCGAAAAGGCTAGTTCGATTATAAAAATATAGCCTATATAATAAAGAACTTGGTTGGGTTTTGTTGGCCAGCAGGCGCTGACCAGTCCAGTCTGGTGTTTAGAATTTTCGGTTGGAGGGGTTACATCATCGTGTAAGCAGAGCTATGTCACATTTCATAGTTATTTACATGTTGTACATGTACAATACATACACAGACCAAGGTATAAAGCTTTTTGAAACAAATGGCAGCATTCCTTTTTTATTTTTTTCTCAATAAGATTTTAATAGTTTACACAAAATGCCTCAGATTTAAAATGTGTTGAAGGTACAGCTCTGTTTATACTGTATGTGCAGTAGGTCTAGATGTCACTCAATGTAGTCCTTAGGGTGGTTGTATTCCATTCTCAGTCAGTTACTAAGTTGTAGTCTATCAGATTTGCTAGCAACCTTATTTGTGCTTAGGAACTGTCAAGAAGGATAAATATCCTTGTCTGTTAAGTCAGCTGATGTCCCATGTCAGCTGATAAACTGACACTCTGGAAGAGAACATGAACTAGTCTGTAACACAGTCACAGGTTAACATCACGGATGATGTTAACCTGTGTATGTCACACAACATGAGTCAGCTTGGCAACATGGTAGGACTGTATGGCATTGATTACACTGTAATACACATATATATCTAACTGAAATGTACTGTTGCACCACTACTTCTGCGAAGTTTCAGGCTAGTTACATTGGCTAACTTAGTAAGCAGCTTTGAATGATCTCTGCCCAAGTTGTCAGAGATGGCGTCAATTACAGTACTACACATTACACCTGGCATGCAAGAAAGGGCTTAACCACTTGAACCCCAGCATTCATATTCTGGGGGGGAACATTAGCCAAGAATAGCTGATGTATGAGCTCCTAGATTCATTATTTGAATTGCCATTATGCATATTGATTAGCAATTTCCAACATTGAAGTCCTCTACGTGAGCTCATCTTGAAAAAACATTGCTATGCAGAACAACACAATCCTGATGATTCCTGGGGCAGAAGGAGTAAAATGCTTTAAGTGGTTGTTAAATTGTAAAATATATGATGGTTGTCTTCCTGTTAGTTCGCTCTTTTGGCACGGAGGATCGCCCTACTGATAGGCCCATCCCACCCAGAGATGAGATATTTGAGTACATCATCTTCAGAGGAAGCGACATCAAGGACCTAACTGTGTGTGAGCCACCTAAGCCAACATGCTCTCTACCCCAGGATCCTGCCATTGTCCAGGTATACAAGCAACAAACATTTTTTTTTTTTTTTTTACTTCTTCTTTTTTTGCATTGGAAAATTATTCTTCTACTCAAATCTCTTATCAGTCTGATTAAAATAAATAATAGCTAATGACACAGTGTATTAACCTACTACTTGAAAAAGTGGTAAAGTGAAAAGAACTTGGCAACCACAGCAAACCATTTTTTAGATTAAGCCTAATTTGTGCTTCATACTATGTTGTTATTGTGGGTAAGTGACACTCCCATACTTGATATAAGACCCTACAAATTAAGCTTACGCTAGAGTTATGTTCTGTTAATCTCTGCAGTCTTCCATGGGCTCAGCTCCATCATCTGCTGCTTCCACTGCCTCAACCCCATTCCAGTCTGCTGGTTCCTATGGCCTCTTTAACAGGGTCCCAGTTCCCCAGTACAGCCAATTCAGCAACAGCCCTCTGGTTTCCCCACAGTTTGGAGCTGTTGGTGTCGGTAAGATCAACCATTCAGGTTCACATACTGGGAAAGGGATTAAGTAGAATTAAAGAGCGAATAATCTGTTAACTATTGCTTTGCCTCCTCTTGTGCCATGAAAACATAGTTTTCGTCGTTGTGAAAAGAAAGCTGTGAAATTCATTCTGAACTAGGAGCTTGCTGTGAAGGTGGCCCAGTCAAGCATACTATCCAAAGGTTCAGGGTCACTGTTTGGCTCATGGACCACATAGGCATGCTACAAGAACTGATTCTTCATCTCAGTGCGCGCACAGACCACTGAGGTGACGCTTCCCCCCCTACAGTCACACACACACACACACACACACACACACACACACTCGCTTACTAAATATGTTTAATTATTATTAATCAGGACTTGTGGTCCTAATTATTCAGGGTGCAAGATTGTAACATTGAACACTTTGTGGAATAATCCATGTGAAAAATGACCCCAAAAAAAAAGGAACCAGGAGTGCACTCAATACTCTGCCTGCTGTTCCTTCCTATACAGGACGATCAGTACCCTCATTTGGGAGTGACACAAGCACAGCAGCCACCCAGTGTCAGGGCAGTGCAATTGGCTCTGCTCTCCCCACTGACTCACGATCTCTGGGTACCGAAGGTAAAAGCGGGTTTGAAAAGGAAAATCCACGGAATCTGTTTGACTAATTCTTACTACACTGTATGGTGCTGCCCCCGTGTGCCTCTATCGTGAATTGTTTTGATGAGGATGACGTTTTGAAGAAGAATGAGATTTCACTGTAGCCACACTTATTACAAGCCAGATCAAGTAGAAAACACAAAATCTGTCTGGAATGAATATGGTTGCCTGAGTTATTTGATTTACAGTAATTCACTTGTCATACACATGCAAGTTTGCTTTAAAAATAAGCTAATGTAATAACTGCATCAATAACATATACATATTTTGATAAATCTTAAAAAAGTGGATATTTATGTGACTTTCTTACAATAACAGTTCTGTGTTCTGATGACAAGATTATAACTGCATGATTATGGCTGTCTTGATAATCAGCATTTTCAGTGTTATTTAATCATTTTGTGTCCATGGGCTTCCGTTCCATTTTAGGCTTTGATGTCCGTGCAGAGCATTGTTTAATTTAAAGTTTGACTCCTAATTAGGTGATGTGCATTTTCGAACCTGACCTCAATCTTGGTTTTAATAGTGGTCAAATAAATATGTCCATTTGTTATTTATCAGTTGTCAAGACCAGTCATCTTTAACTGTTGTCTTTTGTTCCAGGTCGTAGTAGCCCCAGCCGGGATACCCTAAGGAAGAGTCCCACCTCGGAGCAGGCAGTACAAGCCACCCCGTCGGCTCCATCTTCCGCCCCCACTGCTCCTGCACCCGGGCTGGGACGCAGGAGCCCTGCCCATGGCCGCACAGCCCCCGCCGGCCATGGAAGTCAGAAGACTCAGCATCAGGATGGCATGGAGCCCAGGCGGGGTGAGACTGTCAGGGGTGTCGGCAGCAGCCAGGGCTGGCCTGCGCTCCGCCCCACCTCCGCCTATCACACCACTGCTGTAGATAGGGCTCCCACTGCAGGGTTTACCCACTCTATCTTTAGGGCCTCAGGTGAGAGCCCAGTCCAGTGTATACACTAATGTTTGTTTTTGTTTTTGTGCCACTAAAACAGCAATCATTGGAAAAAGAAACCTGACAGTTTGTATAATTGCTTAACATTTTGTTCCAGAGGTGCCATATTTGAAACCATTGTGCCTTTTTCTGCAGAAGGTAGGAGACTAGTGGCAACAGCTCGATACAGCACAGGGCTGTTTTTGCTCTTGATTGTTCAAGGTGTTTTTATTTTTGGAAGACTAAAGGACTCTACTATTACAGGCACAGATGCCCAGAAAGTCCACAAGCCCGATTCTGAGCAGGCACGAGGTGAAGGCAGGGATACCTCTAAACGTTCCACAGGTTAAACCCCACCCCTCCGTCTCTGAAATCCATCTTCACAAAGTTTAGAACTCTATGCCCATAAAGAGTGCATGCCTTTCCAGTTCCTTTTTGGGCAATGGAGCCCATAGCCCATGTTTTTCTTTTTTTGAAAGTCATTCAGCCTCGCATCCCTTTTTTGTTTTAAATTGATTGTTTGTTTGCATACGTGTGCAGATTGACATGCTGTTCGTGTCAATGACTTTAAAGGTGAATGATAAGCCATTTCTTAGTTTGGAGGTTATGCTTGTCATGCTGATCACTATTGGTGTTTAGTAACTGTGATTAGTGACCTTACAGCATCATTCCATGTTTGTTTTGCATCTGACTTTAATGGGAGTGTTTTATAGCCAACACCATGAACACTTACTTATGTATTATGTTGGTTGGCAATTGAAAAAGACAATCTTTGTCACAGCAAGTATGCTCTTGTGTTCTTTTGGTATGCCTGTTTAGCAGCCGCAGGTGCCCCAGCAAACCGGCGCAGTCGAGGAGGCGGTCACCGCGGCCGGGGCCGCTTCAACGTGCGCCGCGATGGACCCATGAAGTTTGAGAAAGACTTCGACTTTGAGAGTGCAAACGCCCAGTTCAACAAAGAGGAGATCGACAGGGAGTTTCAGAGCAAGCTGAAGCTGAAAGGTAGCATAATATGTTCATAGCAACACCTCAAAAGTTTCATTTTGATGATGGCAGCATTTCATTATGTAATTTTCTCACTGGAAGTTGTTTGTATATTTATGAAATTGGTTTATAATTGAATTATGAAAGATTTTTCTTTTTTGGGATTTCTTTTTTCTTTTTATGTTTTAAAATCATAATTAAAATGTCCGTGACCCACAAATGGGTCTCGACTGAAGGGGAGCACATACTGGACGCGGGCGGCTGCTCTGCGTCGCGTTGCGGTATCGACGCACGTGAAGTGCCCCGCGGTAACCCCAACTGGATGCGGCGCGCTGCCACACAGCACATCCATTTCCCTCGGTGGGGAGAACCATGGGAGAACATGTTCACCGCGCCGCAACACTGGAAAAATAGAACAGCTGCGTACCGGCGGCGCCGCGGCAGGCGAGGCGGCAGACCCGCGGCTGCGAGCGTCTGACGCCGCCAGTGTGGGTTAGTTCATTGAAAATAATGGGGCCGTATGTTTTGACGCGCCGCCTCCGTGCCCGGTGTGTGTTCCTCTTCAGTGTTTGGGAACCAGTGCTCTAAAGGGATAATCAAGTCAACATTGAACCTTGCATCCTCCAGATGAGAAGAGTGACAAGCCAGAGAAGGCGGTGAATGGAGAGGATAAGGGAGACTCGGGAGTGGAGACCCAGAACAGTGAAGGGAACGTTGATGAAGAAGGAGACCCATTGGGCCCCAACTGTTACTACGACAAGACCAAGTCATTCTTCGACAACATCTCTTGTGATGACACCAGGTATAGCCATGCAGATCAAAATAAAGTTTGCAACAGCATCCACAACGTACCACAACGTACCACAATCAGAAACCCTTGAAAGTCATGTAATACCATACTAGCTAGCAAACAAAAGTACAGTACACCAACATTATGTAAGGGATAAGGGATAACGTCTGGCTCAGCGGTCGCTATCGAGAAATAAAGATCCCGACAGGCTGAAGGGATTTTTATTTCTCGAACGACTGCTGAGCCAGACGTTATCCCGCTTATTAAATGGCTACTTAATAAATAAATTAATAATTTGACTAAAAACTAAAAACAAAACAAAGTATTTCCTTGCTTACAAGTAGTGAAAGTATTCCACAAGTACTGCACTGGGCGTCCCCCCCAGCGCAACAAGGTCGCCTCGGGAAAACACAAGGAAGTTGATCAAATAGAATCCATTTTATGTTACTACATCGTCTATTTCTAGCTTCAAATATTTTTAAAAACATTCTTGAAAGCAACGTTTAGTGGTAAATGACACTATGTGTTTGTTTACATGTTGAATACAGCATAAAGTTCACGCAGTGCAGCAGATGCTTTGAACCTTTGATTAAGCATCGGTCTGTTATAGAGCGCAGCTGTCTGTTATCCAGAAATAACACACCACTGATTTCAGCGATTGGCCAATCATAATCAAGCATTCAACCAAGCCGTGTAATAATACTAGGTGGTGCGTGACATAATGGCAGGGGTCAGATAAGTGTGCTTAAAGGCAGCACTTAACCACGTCGGCAACGGAAGAAGGCGGAAAGTGTCTGCTGCAGACAGGGATTCATCGGGAGCTTGTCGGCAAGAGGCGCTTGCCGTTGATGAAAACTGGACATGTTCAGTCTTTTGCTGTCTTTTTCTAGGAGTCGGCAGAATTAAGGGGGTTGTAGAGTGGACCTTTAGTTTGCTACTGCTGCAGAACCAAGCCTAAATTACATTTTCCCGCCGCACATTTGAACTAAATACCATATTATCAATCTCAACTATCAATTGCTATACCAATCGATCAGCTCCAAAGCCAAGCTAAGGCTAAATGCTTTTTGTTTTTTAACAGGGCTGAAAGTGTGTTGCCACATTTGGCAGATTCTGTGAGTGAAACAAGCAAACTGGTCTATGAAAACAAGCCCAAAAGAAGCAACCATTTTCACCACTTTAGCCCTATTACATCAGCTTTTTTTTCTTTCTTTTTTTCATCTTGAAAGCAAGACCCAAATAAGCAACTACACTTCGGAAAATAAACGATAATGATGAGCAGACCTGGCAACAGACTGGCAGACAGAGATCAACGCAAAAACAATGTTCTTTCTGCCGACTAGAGTTTGTGCTTAGTCTGTACCAACTAAATGCCACAGACTGCCAGTCTGAAGGAGGTGGAAAGAGTTTCTTGTAATCTCTTTGGTGCAGAGTCACCTTAACTGCTAGTGCTACGTCTGCTGCAGTATGTATGATTAAGTGTACAAGGACAGTACTGTCAGCCGCAAGTAAACACCTGCTGCAGGGTGCAGTGACAGTCTTTTGTCATGGGAGCATGCTGGTTCATATACATGCACTGTTAATGTCCTTGCATGTGAGTGAACCAGCCACCATTTGAATCCTGATGTCCATGAAATGACTGTATTGTTATATTTTATTTTCATTAGGAAAGCGAACGAAAAATCTGGAGGCTTGGGGTTCCCAAGGTAAATGTGATAAAATATCTACCAATTACACACATTATTATTTGCCACAGCTTTGATGCTTATTTTCTTAAATCACCTGTTATATAGTTCATGGTATGAACGGCATGTGGTGAAAATGATGAGATGTCATGAACATGTAGATTGGTTCCCCCCCCAAAAAAATAGTTTGAAAGCTGACTGTCCTCTCTTTTACTGTTTCGTGCAGGGAACGGAGAAATACCTGGGCTGAGGAGAGGCGGATGAACGCAGAGACTTTTGGCATCCCCTTACGCCAGAACCGAGGCCGCGGTGGTTACCGTGGGCGTGGCGGTGTCATGGGCTTCCGTGGGGGCAGAGGTCGCTCTAACAGCCGAGGGTCCTTTGGACCTCCCCATGGAGGCGGTGGCTATAGGGGAGCTTACAGAAACAGTCAGGGAGGCCGGGAGTTTGCCGACTTACCAGAGTACAGGGTAAATTTTATCAGATTTTTTGAAAGATGATGGCCTTGCTAGCTCTAATATACAAGTCTTAATGTTTGGAATAATGCAGTATTTCCACCTTGAAGAAAGTTTACCAATGTTGATACCGGGGACCGAGTTCAATTACTATACAGTCATCATATCATAGCTAGAAATGAGAGACGTTCAACTTATACCACCTCTAAATCTATGTGGTAGTGACACAAAAAAAATGGTCTTGACTAGTTTATTTATTTGGAAGAACGCTGCTCACAAGTGACATTGCAGAGTTGTGACCAGTAGAGGGTTAAGGCTCTTGAGTCCGTATTTAGCGTCTAAATTGTCACACGCAGTTCTAAATAATAGAATAAACGCAACAGAATAAACTCAACAGACTCAGTGTGCAAGGTGTTGGCACATAACTATTTTCATACGATGATCATGATGGATTGAAAGTGTACAAAAACATTTAGAAGCTTTTAGAAATTCTGTTATTGTAATACTTCCCAGCAAGCACGGTCAGGACCTGGACCAATCAGTGACGTCTCGATTGGGGCCAGATCAAGTCAAACCATGACTAGTCAGATCTGGCCTAGAATATCACCTGATTTCAACCAACATAAATCCTTCCCACAAAAACGGACGTCCTGGATTAATCAGAGAGGGTCCGATCGAGGCCCGATAAATATCTTAACTAGTCAGATATGTCCCGGAATATAACCTTGTATGCTCATATTTCAACTAACATTACAAACAATAACAATAATCCTATAGTCCATATGACGTCCTGGTAATGACGTCAAGATCATCCCCATATGGGCTGTGAATTGGCCTAGTTCTGAACTTCACCGGAGGATGTTATCATAACATCATCATGACGTCATCTGGCTTGCGGGGTTCAGATGACCACAGGATTTAGGGATTGTGGCTTAAACATTTTACCTAAAAAAGCAAAATATACATTTTTGGCTATATGAAAAACATGGCATCAATACAAAAAGGTTCTAAAAAATAATGACCATAATGTTAGTTGACAAACTCAAAATAATGTCTAATGTTTATTGACAAACTCAAAATAATTGTCTAATATGTTTATTGAAAACTTGGTGGATTTTGCTGTAGGTACTAATAGAAGACATTTTCTGCTCAGTTTTTGATGATGCTGTTTCTTTTGTCTTTTTTTCTTTATTTATTTATTCCAGAAGGACAACAAAGTGTCTGCATAGTACAACTGGAGGAAGAGTCCATGGAGAGGTGCAATTCCTTGTGCTAAAAAGTTATTAAATTAGTTTTGGTTGCTACTTTTTGACTAAAAGAATGAAGATTGTGTACTAGCTGTATATTCGTCACCAGCACTGGGTAGACTGCTTGAATGCAATTTCCTTTCCATATCTTTTCAACAATGGAAACAACAGCGCAGTCCTTCAGAAAATTCAAGAGCTCAACAAGAAACATTTCCAGGTGGCTGAAAAAGAGGATAAAATGTCATATTTCAGAGGGTCAGAGGTCATTATTATTATTTCTTTTGTTTCGTTTTTTTAATGTTTTTTTTTCTCCTCCCTTTCCCTATAAACTTGTATTTGATAATATTTTGTTTGATGTTGAGGGTCATAAACCTCAGTCCTTTGACTGATGGTCACTGGCATAGCTTTATTTTTGGGAGGGGAGGAGGGGGTATTAGCCTTTAATGTAACTTAAGCACCAAATCAATCCACAGGGTCTCAAGTCACAGCTTTTTACCATGTATTTTTCTATCACCACTCACCCTCCCACTTAACCTACGGTGTTCCATATATATTCAGTCCATTCACTTTGGTAACTATCCCAATTCTGAAGTGGCAGTGCTTGTTTTTCCCACTAGATCTTCAAACTCATAACGCAATATTCAGTTTTGACTGACTACTGTCTCCTGTGTTTTAGTAATGTCTTCTATGACTTATGTTAAATTGTAGGTTTGAATCAAAGGAAGAAATTCTGTCGAGTCTAACATAGTTTAGATGTCAACTTGTACTTCAACCTCTGTTTTTTCTTGTGGTAGTGTTACCAATGCACAACTCAACTTGGTGTTAACGCAACTTAGTTTAAGGCAGGAGCATTGCAGATCATAGGACAAAGCCGACTTGCTTTTATTTTTTAAATTGTTTCACAGGCTGCTGGTACAAACATGAGTTGGAGATGCTGCTCTTTGCTACAATCATGTCTATTAGTTCTATCTATATAGGCAAGATCTAAAAAAAAAAAAGAAGTTATGAGTTGCTTCCCAGAAAATGGTCCAGTTAAGATTGATTGCACTTAGTGTCTTGGCTAAATACCTTTTTGAGATGATATTCATAATAATGTGTAATGTTCACTTTTATGTCAGCTGCTGTTTCATGAAGGACACTAATTTCCTCTGGACTGTTTCTGGTATCTTTTGTAACGTCATCCTGATGTCCATAATGTCAAGCACAGGTACAGATAGACAAAGGTCTGTCTCTTTAGTTCATCTGCTTATATTCTTACTCCACATTTAACTTGGATAATCTATCAATGCCACTAATTTTGTCCCATGGCACTGCATGGAGGTTGATAGCCTACTAAAGCTACATAAGAGATGTCATGTCAATGCAGTTATTCTGACAGAAAAAAATGAAAGACTAATTATATATACCTATCAGGGTGTAGCAACTAGTCTGCTAGCAATATTGATGTATATTTATGAGGACATGAATGATGAAGCCCAGTTGGGGAAAGGCAAAGAGGAACTGATGAAGTTGGACTGAATCAAGTCTTGAATGGGATTTTGATCGGGCAAGAAATGTATACAGTTGCACTTTTACAATTTCAAAATTGTATTATAAAGTGGTGTCTTCTGCTCATCTGTCCTGAGATTTTATTCTGCTGATCATGATAGAATTACATTGATACTGTTATCATATTACCCAACATGTCTCATGGTTCCCAGTAGGGTAGCTAGATTTCAGAGTGGAGTTTTAATTTGTGGATTATTTGTCTCTACAGGCAGAGAATAACATGTTAGCTTTTACTTCTATGTGGTGCAGCAGATTGAATGGGATTACACCATGGGCACAACGACCACAGTGCCAGAACGCAATATTTATTTATTTATTTTTAATCCCATGATTTTTGCAACCCATTATTTTCACTTGTATCAATATTGTCTAATTTAATCCTGGGCGCTACACTCCCTCTGCCATCCCGGGGAGAGCAACAAACTGACTTCGTGTTTCCCTCTATGCATGAGGAGTCCAAGCCACTTCTTTTCACCTGACAGGGGCGTTTCCCCAGTAGGATGTATGTAGTACAAGGAAGGAACACGTTTTTACAACTGGTTCCTTTCCCCTCCATCAGGTGCCTGGCTGACCAGTGGGAGGCAGTATAGAGACCAGGATTACTGCATGTTTTTTGTGAGGGTACCTACCCTAGGGGACACGGTGAGAACATGCAAACTCCACACAGAAAGGCCCTTTTACCAACCCCACCTAGGGTGTAGGCACATATGACGCGGGGGAGACAGTGCCAAAGAGCAACAATTTTAATAATTGGCATCTGTCTTTGAGTCCATATAAGAATAATCCGGTTAGAACATGGGTCAGAGATTTGATGTGTTTTATGTTATGTCAAGAGTTCAAAAAGACCTGGCAGTGGCATACACTAATGCAAATTAGTGTTAATTTAATGGTTAAAATGACTTTTATTTTAATTTTTTCCTTTCTTTTTAAAAAGATGTCGGTTTGACATGCAAAGCTACCTTTAATGTACTTGATTGTGCTCAGGAAATGTATAGAAAATATATTATGGTCTGCCTTAATGCTAGATCATCACTAAGGTCCCCAGATGATTGAACATCTATGAACAAAAATCAAAATATGTTAATTTGTTGTGTAGTTATAACTGTAAAAGTTGTTTTTAACTTTAGCTTGATGGTGGTGCAGCTCCTAACGTGAATTAATTTAAAAAATGTTTTCCAGTCATGAGCACATACTGTACGATCATAGAGCAAACTGTTTACTGTTAGGCTGTTAAATAGCTATTTATTTGCATCAGGTCACTAAGTAATAAGTATGTAGGTCAGTGTGGCTAAGTGTCACTCAGAATAGAATATACAGTATTTGATTTCAGTTTTACCATCTTCTAATTGGCTCTGTGCATAACTGTTGACCAGGTTTCCAGAAGGTGGCATGACTGTTCCAGTTAAGTTTCCCATAGGTTTGTTTGATTGGCTAGGCAGCAGGTCTGAACCAGAAACACATGACATCTTCATATTATGTATTTCCAGTTCATATCTGTTGCTGAGCTAATAAAACAAACCTATTAGGCCTGAACACAATATGACGCAATATTTTATGCTTTAACTATTGAAAAATAGCAGATATACAAGCTCACAGCGCGGCACCGAGTGCCGCGCTGCGAGCTTGTAGATCTGCTATTTTCGAAAAATCGTGAAAATTAGAATTTTGACCCGATTCTATAAGTGTCTTTTGAATCCTTCTAAGATTTTTGGAAAAAAACCTATGTTTCTATGTCAGCAATCTGGCCAGCCATCGTCAAAGAAAAGGTCCTTTTCACTTGACTGGAGCTCAGTTTGTCTGTTCTTGAGAGACAACTATGTCAGTGGTTCTCAAACCTTTTCATGTGAAGGACCCCCAAAATGATATTTATTTGGCCACGGACCCCCATCTCAAAATATTTAGTTCCAGGGACCCCCCCCAGAAGCAAAATGTGAGTTACAAACGTTCGCTTTGAAAATACATATATTCAAAGATTTGCACACATTTTCACGACTCTTTCAAAAATAGCAGATCTACAAGCTCGCAGCGCCGCACTCGGTGCCGCGCTGTGAGCTTGTATATCTGCTATTTTTCACTGGTTAAAGCATTCAATCATTTCTAGGCCTAAATGGGTTAACTGGGACGTGGTTGTGTCACCTTATGGAAACCCGGAACAGTTATGCACCCTTTGTAAATACAGCGTGGCTGTCAAGCTTATAAGATCTTTACTCTTGGAACATTATTGTGACGGCCAGTTCAAACCATAAAGTCTTAGTCCAGGCTTTATGTTATCAAGAGGGATAATTGATAGGAATAGTGGTTCTCAACTATTTCAGTGCTGTCACTTTAACCAGAAACAAATGCCATAGCTTTATATGTTAATAATTCATGGCACACAAAGCCTTGCACTAATGTAAGGGGAAGCATTGATCAATGAAAAGAACCGCTGGACACGGTATACCAATGTGTATTGGACCTTATTTTTTTGGAGACTTGATTTGGTTGAATTGAATTGTAATAAACAATGTAATATCTTCTAACCTCATCACAGCAAAGTGTGATCTTAACCTAAGTTTTCCTTGGCACACACCAGGTTGGAACAACTGGTATAACCACTTAAAACAGTACCCTATACTTGGTTGACAGGATTCCCAAGGGCTCCCTGTTTTCACTATAGGCCTACTAAACATGTTTGTGAAAATAGATGGTCTACAGCTTGCACTGTAACCTTTTTAGACCAATGTTTCCCCAGAAGAGGGGGATATGTGCTAGGAGTTAAAAAGATAATGGTAGCCATACACAAAAAAAATATATATATATGAGAAAAAGATCTGGCTTGTGTACCAACATTGTTGGTACGATTGAATAGTGTTGAATGTCATAGCATATATAATCATTGATATGTAATTTAAACCCTTGTCCTGAGACTGTTGTTTATAACAAAGTGTTTACTGCTGTTTGCTGTTGTAGGGCATGGGTCTTCAACAGGGTGTTCCTCAGAGTTCATACGGGGGGGGGGGGGGGGGGTGGGCTGCCAAATTGTTGCGTGATAGGACCATTTTCTTTTTAATTAATGTCTGAAAATACATATTAATACAAATTCAACATATTGGCAAAGATATTGCCCAAACTAAAAACCACAACACTGATGATAATGCTGTCAAAGAAATCTATGAAGCCATCGAAGCTGCAGCATAAATTGGAGGCAAGCTAAAAGAAAAACCTGAATACTTCCAAAGTTTCAATCTAGTCTCAAATCTTTAACGGTCAACAGACATTCAGATAAATATGTATGTAGAGGGTCCCTGCATCGTCTCTCAGCAGTCCTTGACCAGAAAAGGGTTGAAGACCCCTGCTATGGGGCGACTGAATTACTGAAATGTAAGGTGGTAGTCAGAACATCAAACATGCACAGGGGGTGGTCATGTTTTCTTAATGATTTCTTTTTTAATAGATTGAATGCTTATACAGTAACAGTTTGCAAAAGGTACAAAGTTATACAATAATGCTAAAAGGATAACAAAAAGCCCTGAGGGCTTGTTTTCATCGTGGTCCTGTGTATTCGATTCACCAAGACATAAAGAGACACAATACTAAAAGTAAAAGTATATTTACAGAAAAACATTTTTGTCTTCTGGTTTCCTTGAACAGTTTCTGGAGTCATATAGCCACATGTTTTGTCTTTGAATCCAGCATGGTGACATCCTCCATTGTGGGCCTCATTGGACTGTTTTTATGCATAAAATAAACAGTTAATTGTTACTTTGTCCCACGTGTTTTTCCCCCAATGCTTTACAACTGCCAGAAGATATGGAAAGCAGCTCACTAGAACCAACTAATATACCTACTCAAGAAGATTTTTGTGAAGAAAAAAAAAGTACAATAAATAAGTTCACTTTACTTGAGTAATTACCCAAATGTTCACTTGGGTATCTTTAAATGTACCCTACTTGAATTTCAATCATTTTACTGACTATGGAATAAGGAAGAACTCCGTCCACACAAATGCAACTCCTTGGAACATGCAACCACTTGCAACTAGGCTACTTGCAACCATTGGAGTTGCATTGGTGTGAGTGTGGTGACATGCCTTAAAACTGTTTTGTTGCAAGGAGTTGCAACTAGTTGCATAATATTGGTTTGGCCTAAAAAGCTCCTTGTGATCAGATCAGACAAAAAAACAGAAGTGTAGGGAGCGTTAGGCGGACTAGGCGCCCGCCTACTAACCGAGATCTAATCTCGCCTAAAGTAACAAATAAAATAGATCTCTATTTCCATTGTGTAAAGGCCTGACTGGGCAGTGTAATGTGGAGAGGACCTGCAGGCTTGAAACCCATGTTTCCTATGAAATGTCGCTCAGCCAGTTCTATTCATTGACTGGTAGGCGGCCTATACAGATGTACATTTTGGAGGCCGGGCCATTAGGCTACTATTATTGTTGTGTGTTTTTTGAAAAAACACACTACAATGCCAACCAATTGAATCTTGACTAGTAGTAATATACCAGTAGCTATAATCTTATAGGTGTGTGTAGGTTCACACATAACAGGCCTGTGGTGATGGAAGTTACTGAAGTAGCAATGTGTGATCAGTGGTGTAAAGTAAATAAGTACATTTACTTAAGTTTTGAGGTATTTGTACTTTAGTTGAGTATTTCCACTTCTACCTCTACTCCATTACATCTCAGAGGCAAATATTGTACTTTTACTCCACTACAATTATTTGAAAACTCTAGTAGGCTACTTTTAGATTATTATTCAAAACATACATTAACCACTCCAGCCCTATATACATTTGGGCCATTTGAAAATAGCTACGATCTACAACCTGAACCTTGTAGATCTGCTATTTTCAAAAGATTTTTATACATTTGAAAACTTGGAAATCATGGGACATTCTATTTCTACTGTTCTACATAATGACGAGTAGGTCTACTTTTGATGCCAATTTCCAATACTTTTATACTTTTACTCAAACACATTTTGAATTCAGGACGTGTACTTGTAACAGAGTAGGCTACTTCTACATTGCAGAATTGATACTTCTACTTAATAAACTGCTTTTTCCATCACTGAGTAGCAATGTGGAACTGAACAAGATGATTGCTTTGGATGAGGGGAACTAGTTGTGTCTGCAAGGTGGGTGGAGCCAGGACCGTCATAGTAGGCGTGGTAACACCCATTGGCCTGTCATTGGTGCAGAGCGGTCAAGCCATTCCTCTGCATTGTACTACGTACCGACCCCTTTCCTTTACATGCCCGCTGTCTCAAACATCTGATCTCACTCACTCAGCATCTGCTGCACTGTCTGGAAGTAAAGAAGGGACCACTGCCATCACTCTATCACCATGGCACTCGCGAGCGATCCGAACTACGAGAAACTGGAGCAATGGTACAAAGCCAATGCCGGGAACCTCAACATGAGAGCCATGTTTGATGCGGACAAGGAGAGGTTCAGCAAATTCAGGTAGCCTATGTGTGTGTGTGTGTGTGTGTGTTTCGTAATCTGAGTTAGCCTACCCATACAGAAGAACGCAATAGTTCTATATGTCAGTGTTGTTAACGTTACTTGTTGCAGCCTATTCCACCAAACACCGACCTTCTCTGTAATCGAACTAAACTTTGTGTTCTTTACATCTACACGCTGCTGTGACTTTCTGCCTCAGTACCTGTAGGAGTTACAAGGTCATCATTTCGAAGCATTTCTCACTAGCCTTCGTTTGACACGTGAAAGCGTTCAGAACGTTCCGCCGTGAAATTGTACCTGGTCGACTTTTTTTGTTTGTGAAACTTCAGGTTCGACTTGAATAAAAGATGTCTTAAATGAGCTATAAAGGCCCATCATGTGCAATAGCTGGCTAATGCTAGCGTACTGGCTTGCTGCCATCATACCGCCGCCAGGCTCGTTTCGTGACCTCGGTGTGTGAGTGAACTGTGAATCCTTCCTCCCAACAGTCCTCCGTTAAACTTTAGTTTCTGAGTAGGAAGAGGACACCTTTCTGCTACACGACAGTGACACTTAGGTCTACGTGTTTTCTTTTGGGGATTAAGCTGCCGCTTGTGTTGACTGCAGCGAAGGCGTTTCCTCCATGTGATTAAAGCACTGCCTGGCTGCTACGTGCTGGTCTGCACAGCATCTATCCGATTCTTCTGAGGGAGCATCGGGTTACCGTTACTTGACCGTTTCCCTCTGAGAGTGATTTTCTTTTATTGTTCGCAAATTAAGTTTGCAATGCCGTTCTGAGCCATTCAGATGAATTTCAGCGCCCATTCATTCTTCAGAATATAATAGAATCAAGCTACGCCCACGATGAACACAGCAGGATGACGACCCAGTCGTATCGTTGTTGTACAGCAGATACACTGTGTACTTTTTTAATTCATCGTGAACGTGCACCTAAAGCAATCTAAAGCATGGATAGACTTTGAGATGCTCAGATATGTTTTTTCCCCCGCCCCGTATTAATGAAAGTATGATTCCTGCATTTGTTCACCAAATGACCATGTGTAAATGCAAATGTCATGCAGATTCAGTATCATTTGTCTTTAACTATTTCTAAATATGGAGCTGCAAGTCTGTAAATGTGTGACTTTATATTAATCCACAACATTTTTACCCTCTTTCCTTTTATAATTTTCATCATCACTTACAAGCTGTGCTTAACAAAGATCAGAATTATCCCTGGTTTTAGTTTAGTATGCTGAATGTATGACACTGCTCTTATTGTCTCTGACAGCACAACCGTTGAGACAGGCGATGGAGAGATCCTGTTGGACTACTCAAAGAATCTCATCAACGAGGAAGTCATGACCATGCTGTTGGCCATGGTACTGTAACTCTATAACAATGGCAGCATTTCCTCCTCTGCTTTTACACAAGTCACCGCACACGGTCAGTGTGTGGTTTAGGCTGCAGCTGTCACACTTGATCATCCTTAAGCTCATTCTGTTCGTAGTCAAACGGCTTGTCTGCCTCTTAAAGCCATCCCCATATGAAATGGTTGTCTACATACCAGCTGTTTATCTGTAAGCAATGTTAGCAATTTGTAATTTTACATAATCCTTTATAAATTATGGGGTACAGACGTCCGCGATATAGAGGCGTACCAAGTCTTGGGGCTCTGTGTCCTCTGTACTCGCATGTGGCAATTGAGACCAAACAAGGACATTGTACTGACTGAGGTGCACCTGAGCCCAAACAAGGACATTGTACTAATGTGTTGCGCTAACGTCTTACTTAACTAAGAGAATGTGGTGTAGTTCCGCTAACCTCTTTGAGGAATGAGGAAAATTGTATTCCTTTTTTCTAAAATGGAGCAACCTTTGATTGCTAAAGAAATAACGGCCCAAAGTGTTGGTACATACAGTGTTGCTGTTGATCTTTATATATCTATGGGCAATACATTGATGCATTAATGGTGTCCCTGTTTGCTTATTGTTCCCAGGTCAAGTCCAGAGGTGTGGAGGAGGCCAGAGAGAAGATGTTCTCTGGAGAAAAGATCAACTTCACAGAGGTACTGACTGCTACACTTTCAACACCTTAGTACATTTCCACATTGTGTGAAAGCTTTATGAAAGTGCACAATTTCATCAGAGTTTACGTCCTGATTTTGACTGAGGAGCAAATATTGCTGCTGGTGATAGTATTGTAGTTCTGTTATATGCTATAGTTATAAGGCTGACCATATGTCGTGGTTTATCAGTTTGACTGCCTTATGCTCACAATGGTGCCTGGGGTTGCAGTTTATTACAGCACACGCTCTGTTTAGTCATTCAGGGAAACCTTCCTCTTTCACACACGACACTATGATGCAAAGGCATTACGCAACATCCTCCCCAGTGACACTGCAATTTGTGCAGACTAATAAAGATGCATTCAAAGATAATGCAGCCAAGGTTCGATAGAAGATTCATTGTTTGTTAATAATATAGTTTATTCGCAATGAAACACCTTGTATCATATTCTAAATATTATTGTCTATATATTAAACTGTCTAGAATTCAATATTTATATGCTTTTTACCTGACGTGTGTAGGGTCGCGCTGTGCTCCATGTTGCCCTACGTAATCGCTCAAACACGCCAATCCTTGTTGATGGCAACGACGTCATGCCAGAGGTCAACAGGGTGCTCAACAAGATGAAGGCCTTTTGTCACGTGAGTATTC
This sequence comes from Nannobrachium achirus, assembly GCF_963921795.1. Taxonomy (NCBI): domain Eukaryota; kingdom Metazoa; phylum Chordata; class Actinopteri; order Myctophiformes; family Myctophidae; genus Nannobrachium; species Nannobrachium achirus. Next base: position 52,136,439 of record NC_137820.1, read on the forward strand.
TCTGTGTGTGTGTGTGTGTGTGTGTGTGTGTGTGTGTGTGTGTGTGTTTGTGTTTGTGTTTGTGTATGCACAAATAGTGTGTGGACGCATGTATCAACTTTTGTGCAGGACTTCAAAGTCTTTTATTTGTGGTGTTTTAAACCTTGTCTTTTAGTTAGTTTTATAATGTGGTGTATTTTAATTAAACACAATGTAAATTCACATTTTGTTGTTTGTTGTGTTTACTGCAGAGAGTACGTAGTGGAGAGTGGAAGGGATTCAGTGGAAAATCTATCACTGATGTGGTCAACATTGGCATCGGAGGTTCTGATCTGGTGAGTTCATTTCACCCCACAAATCCAGTTTACTAGGAGTCAAGTTCAATGTAGTTTTGTTATTTCATAAGATATGACAGATCTTGCACATAAAGAGGGATGGGCTTTAAAAATAACAGACGGAATATCTTTATCATTGTGAGTAGGCTTAGATCAGACTCTTGTGTCTGATCTTTGGAGATTAGAAAATGTATATGGGATTATGGCATATACAGTACACTGTACGTCTTCATCCCACTAGTGTTTTTTGTTTAACTTTTTATGCTTAGCTCATATCTCATGGATGTATTCTTGAGCAGTACCAAAATAGCTAAGGTAACATGGAGCTGTGCTTGGCTTCAATATTACATAAGCTGCAGTGAATCACTACAAATGACTGGTGTTGTGCTTTTGCGACCGAAGGTCGCAGTTTAGTATGAGACATGGCACATCATGTCTCCGTCCGTCCGCCCGTCTGTCGGACGGACGTGTACGCCTTTTTACGGTCTATGGGTTTGCCGCTCTGACATCACTGTGATGTCAGGGGAACCACACTAACATAATCCCTTTTATGCCCATATGGAGATCCCTGATGTCATCCATATTAAGCCCATATCTAACAGGACTTCATATGGGAATGTCCATATATGGAGGCCACATACCACACTAACAGAATCCATATATGGCCAAGACAGATGGCCAATACAGCCCATATCTGTGTGGCTGTTTCTACAGACAGGGATCTCCAAATATGGGCATAAAAGGGATCGTATCTATGATGTCATATCATAGACGTCATAGGACTAACACAGCTTCATTCATACAAATTGATCATGGTTCTGAAGCACGTTTAATTTTTGCCACTCCACCACATTTTGTCCCAAAAAGGCCTTTTCAAAGGGAGGAAATACAAATACACCAAACCTAATCTTTCTACACCCCTCCATTCGCAAGATATGACCAATTATGCCATTTTGACAAAGTTGATCTCCTCCTCAGGGCGGCCTCCGCAGTCTGTTCTTGAGTTATTTCTGTTCAGACGGACAGGAGCTATTACAAATGATATCCTGCATCACGCATCACTGTGTCACAGGGTATTAATGAATCAAGACATTTGACAGAAATGCATAAGGTGGTAGAATATGAAGCCAGAGACAAAAAACAAACTTTCATAATGACACCATGCAGCAGGGCAAAAAAAGCAGCCATTTTATGACATCCTCTTGGAAAAGGTCAAACATCACAATGCATACCCGCCATGACGCAGCAGTAACATTGATTTTCTGTGTGCAGGGTCCACTGATGGTGACAGAGGCTCTGAAACCCTACTCGGCAGGCGGTCCCAATGTGTGGTTTGTATCCAACATTGATGGCACTCACATGGCCAAGACCCTGGCTCAACTCAATGCAGAGACCACACTCTTCATCATTGCTTCCAAGGTTTGAATAAACACAATATTGTTGTGCCATCTTTCATACATGAATTTTTAAATGGAGCCTGACTGATACTGGACATTAATAAAAAATAAAAAAAAGTTCCTAAAATGTTATTGATCCACCACAACCATAATGTCCAAAATTACTTTACTATTAGAAATTGTTTTATTTGTGTTTTTATTTATATATCACCCTAAGCCTATTTTCTGGCTTATGTTCTGTAAAACAATGTAATATTGGTGCGTATTGGACAACATTATTCACCGATAGCCATACAGATATGGTCTGATCAATAACATCTGATCTGATGTATTGCTCAGGATCTAGTTATTATGGTTGTGTTGACATGGACATACAGTAAACGGTTTATGGGTGGTATCGACACAGAATAGCTGTTTATTCTTCCTGTTCTCAGAGATACTGGGGCACAGAATTAATAGTGTTCATTAACTACTGTATGTGCACCGCATTAATATCAGTTTGTTATCAACCTTTTTTAGACATTCACCACCCAAGAGACCATCACCAACGCCGAGTCTGCCAGGGATTGGTTCCTCCAGACGGCTAAAGACGTGAGTCAATTGTTGTTCTGAATACCAATGAGGCCACAGTGTTTTACATACCGTGGTATAAAAAGTGCATGGAAGTATCCGATACAAGTGTCACAATGACATTGTCATCATCTTTATGCATGTTCCTCTCGCTTCTCTCTTTTTTGCAGAAATCTGCAGTTGCCAAGCATTTTGTAGCGCTGTCCACCAATGCAGTAAGTACTAAGTAGCCATTTCCAATGGCACTGATTTCCCCCATATCCCCATGCCAGCCACACTGCATAATGGATTTAACCTTTCTGTGACATTTGACTTTGATATCCTCTCTTCTAGCCCAAAGTGAAGGACTTTGGCATCGACACAGAAAACATGTTTGAGTTCTGGGATGTAAGTGTTTACTGTTACACTATGCTTTATATAATGTACAAATCAACTTTCTCTATTAACAGTATAAAGACTGTGCACGTAATATGATGATGCCATTAGGCAAATTATTAACAGAAATGTGCAAGTGGCTATTTGCAAAAAGTTGAGAATGACAAATGCCTGTATGAAAATTATTTGTAATGTGTTTTTGTTTTTGTTTTTTACACAATCTGCATTAATTTATAAACTTTTTTGGCATGGCTTTGGTAAGGCTCTGAAGAGTGACTCAGACTGTAGTAGCATGCATAGCCTCAGACCCGAGCCAGGTCAAGTTACGCTTTTATACCGTTTGCAATAAGTTTCCTAAACTGTCTTGATCTCATGGTTATAAAAATGTATGCCACTGACCGAACAATTCCATCAAAAATTGTTCTGACATTTTTGATGAATTGTGGCCTTGTCTGAGAAAGTAGGCCAAGTCTGTTGTGTGTTGCTCTGATTGTTTTGGTGACTGTTATGTCATGTTTGCATATTCCAGTGGGTTGGAGGCCGCTACTCACTGTGGTCAGCTATTGGTCTGTCCATTGCACTGCACATAGGTATGTCTGCTGGAATTGCTATTAAAATCTACTGTATGGCATTGTCTTAAAGCAAGAGGTTTAGATAATTCCCAGTTAACACAGCTTTACTATGGTGTTACTCCTGTGAAATTAATTATGGAAAAGTTTGCAGAGTACACAATGCAGTGCTAGCATTTACGGAAATTTTATTGACTGATTAGGCCATTAGGAACGTAGTTGTACTGTCTGGCACTGTGACTGTGTACTTGCAATAATTATCACTTAAATGAAATCAGATTATAAACTAATATGCTGGAATAAAGCCATTATAAAGTAAGTTGTTAACCATGTTAGTTGTGTTTATGTATGCAAATTTGCAAATTTGTGTAATTGTATCAAATTTCCCTGCTCCTCTTGGAAGTATTTAAATTGTGTTTTAAGTATTGTCAAATGTTTCCTCCTTCCTGTCCTGTAGGATTTGAAAACTTTGAGCAGCTTCTTTCTGGTGCACACTGGATGGTAGGCACACTTTTCTACTCTTTCCTCTCCGTAGGCATTATTCAGTATTGTTCTGGCAACTGAGGGCAAGTTGGTGCATGCCACAGAGTATGTGTCATACTCTGGGATCATCCACTGATACCTCCACTGAATCTAATTCATTTTGAAATGACCAATTCTTGCATACTTGTTATTTTACTTGTTGTTTCCTGAGGGAGGCTGCTTTGAAAAAGTAAAGGGGAAAATAAAGAGGAAAAACATAGTACGAGACAAAGAAGACTAGACTAAGACAACAAGAACTCATCACACTGTCAGTCAGTAACAGGAGTTGTGACTCCTAGTATGTTCTTGCACTACATCTGCAAGACTAATCACATTATGGGGTCATTACTGGTACATGACCTCTCATGTGTCATGGGTTCATTCCTAAGAGGGTCCTATTTGGGTTAGAGGAGGGTTGGGGTGGGCCTTGGGAACATGGATCTCCTCACTCACCTTCAGCCCATTGTGTCACCACTGTAAAAATAAGTTGTATGATTTTTAATAATTTTCTTTCCCTAATGCCACCCCAGGACAATCATTTCCGTAACACGCCTCTGGAAAAGAATCTTCCGGTGCTTCTGGCTGCGCTGGGAGTCTGGTACATAAACTTCTTTCAGGCTGAGACCCACGCCATGCTGCCCTACGACCAGTATATGCACCGCTTTGCTGCCTACTTCCAGCAGGTCAGTCACACAGAGACGGAGACACAGACACAAGGGTTGAGAGATGAGGGACTGAAAGACAGAAGCTGGAGACTAACATCTGTTGGTACAACAGGTTATATGTACTGAGTGGTCCGCTACTTGTTTTTAAAATTATTCAATTTTAAATTACTCTTTGATTTTGTTTTTGTAATGGAGTCTTGTAAAAGAGACTTGTACCTCAATTGGACTAAATCAATAAATATATTATACACGCACACAATACCAGCCTCCTTGAGGGCTAAGCAAGTGCCCCACCCGGTTATGCAATACCTATTGTATGGAAATCTTTGTACCGTCTGTCTGTGTCCCTTAATTCCTTAACATGAAGTACAGGCCAGTCTATGACAGCAGTACTATGACGTCATATTGATGGGCATCAGGGTATTCCATATATAGGGATCTGAGGCTTTATCTTTTTTTGTAGGTCTGCTAATCCGACTGACTTTCTTGGTGCATCACTCCGCTAGTGTGTCATCATTTTGACTTGTTTGACGTCCCATCTTTTTGACGCGGGTGAATGTTAACCTGGTGAAATGCTAATCCGCCGACGCTGGTGAATGCTAACCTGGTGAATGTTAACCACTATGCCTAAACCAAACCCTAACCTCAGTAAAACTATGCCTAACCCTAACCCTTAGTCGAAATGATGGGATGTCGAAATGGCAAGATTTCACCACTCCGCTCGCCAGGATAGTTTCCATATAGGGTAACCTCCATGGGCAGGTTAAGGTAACTCTCCACCAAACAGAATTCTTCAGACTCTTTCAGACTTGCAGTCTGTGGAATTTAGTTGGCATCTCAGTTAATCTAACCAATTATTATTTATTTTTCATTATAATGTGTGTATATACTGTATGCACACTGTACACAGTGTGTTTTGGGAGAGTGCACAAGTAGCATCTGTATCTAAATAATCAACAGGCGGAAGTTCAGACACAAAGTTTTACTGTAAGTGCTAGGCCCCCTGCAGCGTTGGCCTGGTTGACATCAGGAAAGCCTGTTTGCTGTCAGGATGTGCAGAGATAGAGAAGCTTGTGTTGTGTCTGATTGTGATCTTGGCTTGTGGTCCACAGGGTGACATGGAATCGAACGGAAAGTATATCAGCAAAAGTGGAACCCGTGTCGCATACCACACTGGACCAATCGTCTGGGGAGAGCCAGGGACCAATGGACAGCATGCCTTCTATCAGCTCATTCATCAAGGTACTGTAATGTTAACACACTGTCTACTACTCTGCAATAAGCAACAGAATTGTAAAAAAGAATAAGACAAGGGTTTTGTAGACATGAGTGTGATGAATAATAGTATGAAAGGAAGCCCTTTTCTGACATGGAGTAAAAATATAAAGACCTGCATTTTGGCATAATGTTGTCAAGCTGTCTTGATTTTGCATCATTATTGGAACACATTTTCTTCAGAACAATGAAAGTACTGCACAACAATAGGTAGGCACTTCAATATTCAATTATAGGCTACTCGCAAGTTGTGTTGTGTGCCGTCCATGCGTCTTTGACTAGTACAAGATATCTGCAAAAGCTTAATCAACTGTCCCAAAGCTGGCTCTCTCTTCCATAGTCCATAGATCTCTTCACTTCAAGTGGTAATGTTTTATTGGATGGGACCGTGTTTTGTGATTAGAGCCGTGGTTTAACCTGCACAGTAAAGGACACCTCTTTCGGCATCTCTGTTGGATGCTTCAACAACAATGCGCTCTTCATTTGAAGATGTTCATTTGTGGGAGGACTTCTCAATGTGCCTTTCAATCTCTCAATGTGCCTTTCAATCTCTCAATTTTATTTTTTGTAATGCTGTGTAGTGTATCGCCCTCCGAGAGAGAGGGAGAGAGAGAGACAGAGTCAGAGGTAGCATAAATAATGATACAGTTCCATGTGCTTTTTTTTTTTTTTACTGGCCAGGATATCTGGATGGAATTATATTATTTTCTGGTCTTTGTCATTTTCTAAAATGGCTTAGACCGGTAATTACTGTACCCAAGGTCCCCTGCAGCGACCTCTGGTGTGCATGTGTGGTGTACATGTGGTCTGTGTGGGTGTGTGACTCCTAGCTCGAATTATTGTCTCTTTCCGTCCCTTGCAGACACTCTTTTCTAGAGTGATTTACTGAGTGCAAGATCATAATCATCAAGGACGATGATGATGATACACGAAAGAAGAAGAGTAAATGGCATGAATCCTAGTCAAAAAATGTAGTGCCAAGAAAACAGTTTAGAGCAGCCACACAGACCAAGTGAGCAGCGCATCTTGAGCCATCCCTCCTTAACATCTGGTATAGCATAACGAAAGCCGTGGTTATAACTTTTCTTTACTGAGTGAAAGAAAAGTAAACTGATTACATTTGGACTGTGATGCGTTCATGGAGCCTCAAAAATAAGGTGGAAAAACCCCAGCAGAATCTACTGAATTAATTAATGATATACCCGGCAGTAGATGTGCTAAGACAAGCTGGTTACTCAAACAGAACTATACTGTAACTCGGTGGAAGGCAACAGGCAGCCCATGGGCCATAACTGGCCTGCCAGCGATAATAACTGGCCCGGTAAATACGTTACAATATCTGACTGACAGTCCCACAGGTAGGATTTGGACAGCAATGGCTTTGCATTGAGGAAACCAAGCAGGATGAACGCCTGCTTCTCTTTCCATTCGTCTTTAAATGTTCTGTTTTCACTGTCAACTTTACCCTTTAGACCAGGGGTCTTCAACAGGGGGTCCGCGACCCCTAGGGGGTCTGCGGGGATACTGCAGGGGGTCCCTGAAATTGTTACATGATTATTGTGCAATTGACAGATTATTAGTTATAGATTGATAGTAATGACATTGGTTCTCAGTTAGCATGTTTAAAATAAAAGCATGAATATATTCTATTATTTTAATAGCATAGTATTTAATGCACAATAACATGGCATCCTAAAACAAAACAGTTTCTTTCCGTTCTAAGTAGAGACCTTGAAGCATGAAAGGGGTTATGTTTGAAAAGCATGATCGTCTGTCAAAAAAAGGTCCTAATAGTGCCACATTTGAGGATGGTGCCTGCACAAAATGATTAAATTATTATATAGAAGAATTTCTATCTTCAACTATAACATTTGATTACACACATTTAGTACCGTAGTTATAACACCACACAAACTTTATTTTTATTTTTATAAACCTTTTTATAGCAATATAGTGTATATAAGATGGTTTGTAGCATGTTCCAGTTCCTAAATTAGCCATTGATTGTGTTCTGGCCTGCCATCTAATGGCTTAGAAAATAATTGGCCTGAGGTCAGATTTACTTGCTGACCACTGCTGTACCTTTGTGAATGTCAGTTTTCCTTATGCGTTATCTTTGACCATTTCAACTTATGTGTTATCCAACCAGGCACCAGAATGATTCCTGCTGACTTCCTCATTCCTGCCCAGTCACAGAACCCAATCAGGGACAACCTTCATCACAAGGTACCCTCCCCAGTGACCCAATAACAGTTCTCATAGTTTTTAATCTCATTATTTGCAGAAGATATCTGACCATTTTGAATGTGAAAACATGTACTGTACCTTAGTCTGCTTTATTCATGTGTTGTAATCCAGTGCCTGTGGGGAAACAGAAGGATTTTGCAACTGAACAAACTGTAAACGTCTCTTTCTAAATGGTTCAAATTAATAGTCTGTCCTAATTCTGGGTTGTTCAGATTCTGGCGGCAAACTTTCTGGCCCAGACAGAAGCACTGATGAAGGGGAAGACCTCAGACGAGGCCCGCAAAGAGCTGGAGGCCAGTGGCCTGGGAGGACCGGCCCTGGAGAACCTGCTGCCTCACAAAGTAGGTGCACACAGATCATAGATCTGTTAGTCAGCTGATTGTCCATTCCTGTTATTGATCTTAACCATAATGCACTGTAGTGTCCCAGTTCTGGGCATGTCATAATAGGCAAACATTCAGGGACAATAGCACATGTATAAGCCCATCAAGTTGTGCGCGATCTTGTGAGTAGGGATGGGTATCGTTCACCTTTTAATCAATACGATACCCTTTTCGATACCTGGGAATCGATACGATACCTTTTTCGATACCATTTTCGATACTTTTTATTAATTATTATTATTAAAAATTATTATTTGCCTTTTTCTATGGGCTATTTTATAGACGTTGGATCATTATCATAATAATAAACATTATAGGCTATTCTCGGCTATTTTCACAGTAACGAGTGTAGCCTACTAAAGCAGTCATTAAACTTTCAGTAGCCCAACTGTTACAGATGCGACCGGCAAGGGTGCATTCAAAAGTATCGAAACAAGGTATCGTTCGTTTTTACGTGAACCGATACTCGATAGTATCAACGTCAGTGAATCGATACCATTAAAAGTATCGCCGACGATACCCAACCCTACTTGTGAGTATTTTGAGAATTGGGGTAGAGAGGGAAAAGGAGAGGACCCTCAGTGGACTCGGGTCAACAAAGAATATATATAGGGCTTTCACTACTAGTATTCTTTACAGAGTTGAACCCACTGGTAGTAGATTAGTCGTTAACCTATTATGTAATAATAAAGACCACTGTGGCACGGCTTTTCACAACAGCCAAGTTACCATGACAATGTATACTCACACAAACCCACGTGTGCACGTTACTGCAACATAACAAAGTCCAGCATTTCATAATTGCCACATTCATTTTAGCTGGTACAATAATAAGGAATGGAAACTGGACTCACCAAACGGTCTTTCTGCGTCTCTCGTTTAACAAAGTAATCCAGAATGCATGATGGTCATGACAACAGGCTATAGGCTAGGCTAGCTCGCTACACAAACACTCCACCGTCCTTTAATGACTTCTAATCAAACAAACGTTGGTTGGTCTGTTAACTATTTCCCCCGAGAAATCCTGGTGACGCATGGTTAGTTGTGAACTGCTGTCTTCACTTGCTGCTTTGTTCGCACTACCATTTTAAACTGACAACTATTCTGTACTGTAGTCCCAGCGTTCGCTCTGACAGAATGAACTTTGGATGAACTCTGGGATTAACCCCTGATGAGGAAGATGCTGATAGATGCAGTGTGTGTGTGACTCACTGAATAATATTCAGTTTATAATCGTTGTTAAAAATAAACTAACTATAGTATAATACAAATGAAATGAGCTCACTAGGCCTACATATAACAACGTTTTGACTAGTACCTATACGATCAACTAGTGGTTATACTGGTCGACTAGTCAACTAGTTGACTAGTTGGTGAAAGCCCTAGTATATATATATAGTGGTTAAGCTTGCAAGACTCAACTCTTACATTTTACAGAGGTTAAAATCCCAATGGACATTAACGTGTCTGCTTATTTGAACCTCACTGTAAATTTGTTTTGTTCTATCCCAATTGTGAATTAATTAATAGTTTTATCTTCTTTTCATCCATGTCCAACATTAGGTCTTCCAAGGGAACAAACCAAGCAACTCGATTGTTTTCAAGAAACTGAGTCCCTTTATGCTTGGAGCTCTGGTTGGTAAGTAGTGGGTGTTGGCATGGATTGTTCCTTTGCCCCATTGGCATCTTTGGTCTGGGGGAAGAATTTTTGAGCAGATAATTTATGATGGAGGAAGTAAGCTAGTGTTTCTACTGTTGGGAAGTAAGCTAGTGTTTCTGCTGTTGGGAAACAAGCGTGTTGTTTTGTTAGTTATACTGTGTTTGAGGCATACTGAATTATGATGAGGGGACAATAATTTGTTACCAGTATATCTTCTGGTGAGACCTCAAAAGTCAGCATGATATATTTTAATGAGCACCAAGGGATTTCTTTCACCCTATACTTTATTTTGTATCCATGGCTATCAAACCAAAGGAACCTTTTTAGACTAGAGTGGCATTTTTTGAAAAACATTTTTAAAATCGTGAAAATAGCCCTCTGTGTTTTATGCTTCCACTCTGATCTGATGTCCTGTGTTTTACAGCCATGTATGAGCACAAAATCTTTGTGCAAGGTGTCATGTGGGACATCAACAGCTATGACCAGTGGGGGTAAGTCAAAAACCCAGCCATGTAAATGATATGCAAACAACACTACTTAATGAATCTTGGGTAAACTTGTAATACTTTTGAGGGCAACTTTAACGATGAATTGGAACATAACATCTTAAAGCCAAACCACACCAAGGAATCGCCTTGCAATGCAACATGCAACTACTCGCAACCATTATCCCCAATGGCAGTTGCAAGAAGTTGCATTGGTGTGGATGGCCTTAACTGTTTTGTTGCATTTTTTTTTCCAACATTCGAAATGTGTTTTTTGGGTTGTTTGACAAAGTTGTTGTCTTCCCTTCCCATAGGGTCGAGCTAGGCAAGCAGCTGGCCAAGCAGATCGAACCTGAGCTCAAAGATAGCGCTGAGGTCACGTCCCATGATTCCTCCACCAACGGGCTGATCAACTTCCTGAAGAAAAACTTTGCCTGAATAACCTCCCTCTGCTCTGAGCTTCAGTTTGTAACCCAACACCATTGGCTGAATAATTTAAGTGTTGTCCTCCCATTGGCTAAATTAATTCACTATGTAGTCCTTGGCCACGTGAGCACTTTACGTTTGTGATCGCCAGTATGTTAATTTGAGTTTTGATGTACATTGTGAGACTTGACTGTATATGTTGATATGTATAACCTTTTAAAGGGAATCATCTGGTTGCTTTTCTGAGGGGAAGAAATACAATCTCCCATTAATAATGTGCAGATATTGCTGTAAGTGAAAATATGCCCCACACTTTATTTAGTCAGCACTGAGTTGCAAAATAAATGTTCCATTTGTCACTTTATGCACCTGTATTATCATGCTTTGGTTACACAACACATGTCATGTGGTGGACACTTATTCCTATCCCTCAAAGGTTAAAACGAAGTTTTGTTTAAGAGTCAAAGTGTTCAATAATGAACCCTTCTCTACAGCTCTGATGCATTTTTCAGCCAATCAGCAGAGCGTATCCATTTAGCGTTCCGGGTTTGTCTGCTCACTACTTTTGTCACCACTTTCAAATTCACATGTTTATCCTGTATACTGTGAGTTTTCTCCTGACTGGATAAAAGTTCTATCCCAAAATGCATCTTCTGTTTACTAAAAAGCTCTATAGATGGGAGCCTCCCTGTTACTGAGTGAACAAACACAAAAATAGCAATGATTGCTATCAGAATATTTAGCACAAATATCACTTACTGCACCTAATGTATAATTGTGTATTTAGACTTATACATGCTATCTAATACCTTGTCAGATACTGGATTATGTGAACTAATCACATACTTTGGTTTAATTAAAATGGCATAATGTAAACTAATCAGTAATCAAATCACACAAGTTTAATCAAACAAATTAATGTGATCAAATTAGGAAAGGCAATTGCATTTTGTCTATGCGTCTGTAGGAATTGCCCACAATGGTGTCAGCGTTAATATTATAGTGATCGTCAGTGATATTGTTGGTTCTGTAGTTTTGGTTAGTATTGTACAGTAGTTACACGGTACTATAGTTAGGGTCAGTACTATTAGTTAACTGAGCTGCAAATGACTAATCTGGTTGTATTTATACTGTATAAATCGGACGTTTTCAACTGTGAACCAGGGACCACCACCCTGACTAAGAATCAACCTGGGGACCACTGTTGTGTTGGGTGGGGATATGTGGACTAAAATTAGTTCAAGGTGGGATTGGGTGGCCTTTGATATATTTCCTAATTATGATGGCACTTTCCCTTCCACTTTTCAGTGGAATTGCTTGACCTGCGTCCCAGTGTCTGACTTCAAGACTTGTCATCTTGAGTCACCAGGTAATTTTTGTGCACTTCTCAAGTAGTGGTCCATGGCATGATTGCAGCTGGTCCAACTTCGCTTTATACATTACTGAATGGATGACCAGGAACCACATGAAATACCTTCATGGATCACCAGTTGAAAACCTGATATAAATGATAGATGAAAGAATAGGGTTTTCAGTTTCACAGAACAATACTGTAGGTGTGTTTCTAATGCATGTGAACTGACTAAAGGTTATCTTGAAAGTATTATATGCAAAAGCCTTTTTTTGTCTTTATCTGAGCAATGCAATCTAGCAAAGATCAAGATCTTTTTATGTTTAATATATACTAGCCCTTACCCGTTCAAAGATATGAGCTCCAAAATGATGTGCAGTGTGTGGGTTATGGGATGTGCACTGTGCATACAGTATATGAGGGATGGAAAGTAACTTTAACTGGTGCTTGCATGATAATATGTAGGAGCATCAATGTAAGAAATACCCGTTTCGTTTAATGGCTACAGAGATACACCCCCCCCCCCCCAGCCCGCCCACCCGCCTGCATACACACCCGCCTGCCTGCACACACACACACACACACACACACACACACACACACACACACACACACACACACACACACACACAGAGCTGGTTAAACATGTTGCCTCATGCTAGATGCAGAATAGATGTGCCTCATGCTAGATGCAGAATAGATAGTAGATACACCATAAAAATGCTAATATAAAGTATATGATTTGTGAAAGTGACAAACGGGCTTCACAGTTATGTCAGGTGTGTTCATATGCTAATGGTGATGCGATTTCAGATCAATTGCTCCAGCCACTGAGGAGAAACGCTGTTTCAGACAGACAGACAGACACTCACTCAGACATTCGGAAAATTATGTTTGACTAGCCCTTACCCGTTCAAAGATATGAGCTCCAAAATGATGTGCAGTGTGTGGGTTATGGGATGTGCACTGTGCATACAGTATATGAGGGATGGAAAGTAACTGTAACTGGTGCTTGCATGATAATATGTAGGAGCATCAATGTAAGAAATACCCGTTTCGTTTAATGGCTAACCCCCCCCCCCCCCCCCCCCCCCCCCCCCCGCCCACCCGCCCACGCACACACCCGCCTGCCTGCACACACACACACACACACACACACACACACACACACACACACACACACACACACACACACACACACACACACACAGAGAGAGCTGGTTAAACATGTTGCCTCATGCTAGATGCAGAATAGATGAGCCTCAAGCTAGATGCAGAATAGATATAGATACACCATAAAAATGCTAATATACAGCATACGATTTGTGAAAGTGACAAACGGGCTTCACAGTTATGTCAGGTGTGTTCATATGCTTATGGTGATGCGATTTCAGATGAATTGCTCCAGCCACTGAGGAGAAACGCTGTGACAGACAGACACTCAGACACTCACTCAGACATTCGCAAAATTATAGTATAGATAGAGAATGGATGAATCCAGAATTGAGCAAGAATGTTTTTTTTTTTCAAATCTACTGTAGATAAAGATGGACCTCTCTTACTAGATAAAAAAAAACAGAACTAATTTCTTTGTCAGACTTTTTATTCATATTAAATGATTGACTCTGATTAGCAGACGAAGCTGCCAGAGACAATTTCCCAGCCCTGAGTAGATTAGACAGATTAGATTCTAATCTGTTAACTCAATGTTCATGTGAAGCATGATCAAGGCAGAGAACTGTCTCAGACAACTCGCTTTGCTCAGAACGAGTCAGGAAGCTGGGACTGTGGTGTGTCTGCCAAATGACAACGTAGCACAGATACTCTTCCACCTGTCACCGCCTCTTAATGTAGCAGAAGACGAATGGGTACTTGGGATACGCCTGTTTGCTCATGTATAAAAGTCCTGGCTGATTGGCCGATTGTAGTCTGGAAAGCGGGTAGAGCGAGTATAAATTAGCTTTCCAGAGTGGAGAATATAAAGACGGAGATATTGGCAACTCAACATGCCAAATTAAGGACTACAGTTATCAGACTTGAATAATGGAACTTAGCTCTGACAGTGGATTCTGGTATTCTAGTATTTATACAGTAACCATAGGTGTATACATTTGTGCTTTCATATGGAAAATCAAAAAGGGTGTTGATTCTGGTTCGGCCGTAGCCCTCGTTGCCCTTGGGGGCCCTCTCTTCTTTGCAGGTTACTTGGGACTTCTGTTTTTGTGCTGTGGCATCTGCCTGTGCTATAGTACATTGGGAACAAGAGATGCCAAGTTGCTGCCAATGCATGGAAAAGCGGTTCTGGTTACAGGTGAGAATACACACACACACACACACACACACACACACACACACACACACACACACACACACACACACACATACACACACACACACACACACACACACACACACACACACACACACACACACACACACACACACACACTCACACAATATGAAAATAATTGTGTAACAACAAGTACATATGTTTTTCTGCCAGCTGTTTGAAACAGTTTTTCTGGCATCCAACACTTGTATAGTACTATAGGTTTTCCTCTGATCTTTTCCAGTCATGCTGTACGATGGAACGTGAAGCATATACTTTGTGATTAAGAAATGTAAGCTATATTATCATAGTATTCATTGCTTCAATTTTATAGTGTTCCAAATCCTGTGAGATTATTTGTTTAATCACTTCCAATGTAACTTGAAGCATATACTCTGTGATTAAGAAATGTAAGCTATATGATCATAATTTCTTCAATTTTACAGTGTTCCAAATCCTGTCAGATTATTTGTTTAATCACTTCCAATGTAACTTCTTTATCCTGTATGAGTTCTATCTCCTGATTGAATGAAATGGCCCTGAAAATGAATCTTCTGTTTACTAAAGAGATGGGGAGACAGGGAGATAGATGCCTGTCACAAAACAAACACTTTAGCAATGATTACTATGGGAATATAGAGCTATTTAACACTTTATCAAAACAAAACAAAAAATCACTTACATCCCCTTTAAATATGAATTTCTTCCTCTGCGTTAGTTGTATTTTTAAACATGATCTGTGCCCTTTCCAACAGAACTATCGCAGCAATGTGACTTGCACCTATCCTCTTGTACACCAAGCTGATCCCTCATTACATTCCTAGAATTGATAACTCAGTACACGCTGGTCCCTCAACATATGCTGTCTGAGTGTTTATACAACCAGGCTCTTAAATGAAAGAGAAAATCATAGTTGCAATGTGGCAGGACATTTATAGGCCTACTACATTGCCTGTAGCAATATGAAAAGACCAGGTAAAGAAAAGACCAGGTAAAGGTCTAGTTCACTGTCACTGTATGTTACAGTCATGGACATTATGAACAATACCATCTAAAATCCTTAACCCCAGCCATGCTCAGTTTATTCAGCAACATGCATTGGAGTCAACAATTCTGCAGGGCAACATTTTAATACTGGAAATTCTAATTATGTGGAAACACTGTGTGTTAATTTGTTATAATTTGTGCCTTTATAATTTGTGCCTTCTCAACAATAGATATGTGTATATTTTGGAATTCGGTGGTTAAACAGATATTTAGAAAACATTGTTTTGTGATCAGGGGTGAGTCAGGAGGGGTAGCCTGGTAAACTCACCCAAGCTACTTAAACAAATACAAAGATACTTCATCAATTTAACTGTAACTTAATATTTAACAGAGGAAAGACTTCCAAGCTACCTAAACAAATACAAAGACACTTTATCAATTTAACTGTAACTTAATGTTTAACAGAGGAGAGACTTCCAAGCTACTTAAACAAATACAAAGATACTTCATCAATTTAACTGTAACTTCATGTTTAACAGAGGAAAGACTTCCAAGCTACTTAAACAAATACAAAGATACTTCATCAATTTAACTGTAACTTAATGTTTAACAGAGGAAAGACTTCCAAGCTACCTAAACAAATACAAAGATACTTAATCAATTTAACTGTAACTTAATGTTTAACAGAGGAGAGACTTCCAAGCTACTTAAACAAATACAAAGATACTTCATTAATGTAACTGTAACTTAATATTTAACAGAGGAAAGACTTCCGACTGAGCTACCAAAACAAATACAAAGATACTTCATTAATTTAACTTTAACTTAATATTTAATAGAGGAAAGACTTCCAGAGCATTGCAATTATAGCTGGTTTTCATTTTTGTTTGATTTGATTGTCATTCAGGGTTAGGGTTAGGCCAATATTGTACCAAGTACAGTCAATACAGTTTGTACAACTAGCAACTGCACTTATGATGACAGGATTCTTTATGCACGGACAGCTGCTTTTTCAGCAGTTAGGATTTATGAGTGTATATACATAAACACTTTAAGCCTGGCATCCCTATTTCTGGCATGTCATAGGCGAAAAGCTCACAACACCTCGCATTGCAGCATGTCGTGAGCTTGTATATTGTTTATTTTACATTTATTTTGGACATTCTGAAAGAAATTTGAAAATAGGGTGGAGATTTAAGTTGTTAAATCTCTTCTGTCCTAAAGGTTGTGATTCAGGTTTTGGACATGCCTTGGCAGCACTTTTGAGTAAGATGGGAGTGAACGTGTTTGCTGGTGTTCTGGATGAGAATGCTGCTGGGGCTCAGAATCTGAGGAAACAGGGATGCAAGGAGCTGCATGTTCTACAGCTCGATGTGACGGACCGCCTGCAGATAGAAAAAGCTCACCAGTACATCCGCACTACAGTTGGTGAGGCAGGTATGGTTAGGTTTTACAATGAAACTGACAATGAAAAGATCAAGATGAGCTTTTCAGTGTCATCAGAATATACCATTATAGCCTATAATGTCATTCTTGTGTGTATTGTGTTATAATAATAATAACAATAATACTGGTAATAATAGTTACCTAGGGGGAAATTCAGTATTTTCAGCCCAACCCAGCTGATTCGCTGCTCACAAGGAGCATGTGAGTCTTGCTCAGAGACACATATCGACATTGCTATACCCTGGAATCGAACCGGGGACAACCAGGGGCTCTGGTTCCTCAGGTAGTCTCCCTAACCATTCAGCTAATGAGACATTATCGTATTATGCAATTACTACTGCTACTTGGTCTCCAAATTACTTCAGGGACTACATGTTGTCCAGCCTACCAGGCCTATACCATGAGGAAGAATTGTGGTAGAATTACATATTGGTAATATAGTGTTATTGTTGTCTTTATCTGACCTTCACTTATGTTGTTCAACTTTTGCCATATGATATGATATATGATATATAGACGTTATAAGAGTCGAGATGTCTTGGCTTAGGCCTGATAGCTGTTGTTTTGGTACAGCTTGTTTTGGTACAGCATGTCCTTGTATCAACTTGGCAGAACCACCGTACCACGATCGGTGTGTCCAATGTACTTGTCCCCATGAATTTATGTCATTATTAAAGCACAACCAACACCACCTTTATACAACTGTCTCTGACTCCTCTTGCCTCATCATTTACTGATTGATTCAGAATTCCCACGACTACTAACGGTTGCACACTTTACGTTGTAGTTCTTTTCCAGGCCATATTCATGAGAAGCTAACTGTGAACAGTGTTAAAACATCCCCTGAGTGCATCCTGTCTGCATTGGCTGGCAGGTCTCTGGGGGTTAGTGAATAATGCAGGGTGCCTAGGCTGGGTGGCCGATGGGGAGATCCAGCCCATGAGTACCTACAGACGCTGCATAGACGTGAACTTCCTGGCTGCTGTGGAGATGTGTCAGGTTTTCCTCCCGTTGCTGAGAAAATCCAGGGGACGGATTGTGAACGTCTGCAGCATGGGAGGTAGTTCTGACCACACAGATCACTGACAGAGATAATCACACAGATTATAATCTTGCAAAGTAACTAATCAAAGCATCATTATGTTGGTGTTAAAGGAATATTTCACCCCAAACAATAAAGAAAGATATTCTATCTATTATGGAGACTTGAATTCATGGATATCGTCTAATTCTTAAGCCAATAATTTGATGACCAGCAGTGGTTCCCTATGGAGACTCAAAGAGCCTGCTTTGTTCCCTATGGAGACACAAATTGTCTCCACAAATTATTGGCTCAGGAATGCAACAAAAACTAAAACATATCCATGAATTCCAGTCTCCATAGGGTGAGTAATCAATAGAAAGAAAGTCACTTTAGGGTAAAATATCCCTTTGAAAGTAGATTTATTTTTTATTAAACCATTCATGAATAGGGAATATGTGACAGTTTTATGGATTCTGTGCAATTAAAATGAATTTTCAGTAGGCCTACATGCATTTATTAATTAAATTTTGTTCATAGGTGAGGTGCCTCTCCCTAGATATTCTGCTTATGGAGCATCAAAAGCAGCTCTGAACCACTTCTCAAAAGTGATTAGAATGGAGCTGGCTGGCTGGGGTGTTCAAGTAGCTGTGATTCAACCAACAGGCTTCAGAACAAGTATGTAATCGTTTTTAAGTATGATTACGGTTGTGCATCATGCAACACTGAAAATAGCTGATCCACAAGCTCACACGAGACGTGTTGTGCTAAGTGAGATTGTAGATCTGCATTTTCAGGGTGTGCAAAACAGGTGCACACAGCTAAATATAAATCAAGTTCACGATGACATCCAGGACAGTTTCCAAAGAAACATTATTCAGATTACATTTTGCATGGTTGCATTCTTATTGAATCTGGGAAAACTGAGCTTAGTTCAAAAATGCCTTTTGAGAAACCCTGAAGCCAATTCCAGACATTTGCCAAGACTTCTAACGTGTTCTGCAGTACAAACATGGGTGATGTAACAATGAATCTTCCCATTTGATTCCAGCTATGGTCAGCGATAAAGGAGACTGGAGTCAATTTCAAGAGGAGATCCTAAACGGCATATCATCTGATGCAAGGGAGGACTACGGGGAGGCTTACATATCCTCTCTCCAAGGTTGGTTCACCAAGAAGGCTGATCAATGCTCTGCAGACCTGAATCCCGTGCTTGATGACATCTGCCATGCCCTGCTGTCTGAGAGCCCTAACCTTCACTATACACCGGGACGGGCAGGCTGGCTCTTCCCGTTCCTTTACCGAGTTTTCCCCACTGTCGTCTCAGACATCTTCCTCACACACCTCTTTAACGTCTATGATTCTCAACCAGCAGGACTTAGGATGAAATGTTAAGAGTTGCCAGAGACAATAGTTGTTCAATTGAGCCAAATGTCCGCAAACATTTTGTGCTCATCACAAACACTCTATAGCAATAATTATGTATAGGGTTTTTAAACTGTTCCCATACAAAAACATTTAACCAAACAATATCACTTACACTACCTTTAAAATATGTTACCATCACCTGTTTGTGCATGTTTCTGCATGCAGTTAGTTATAACCAAGGCTTCCCATGAAGACTGATCACTTGGACTGATATTTTAATAGCCTATCTTGTTATTGTTAGAACTGTCTGTAGAGCATGTCACAACATTTCAGCTGCTTATACTTGTCAGATTGAGTGACACTATAAATCCTCTTGGATCTTTGTGGGAATGCTTGCTATAAAATACATTTCATGACAAATATCACAAGGCAAACATTTTAACAAGTTGGGGCATGCATTTACTGGGAATCCGTTCCATGGTACATCAAGTGTAAAAAATAAAAAAATAAATACAGAGTACATTGTATGTCATTGTTCAGTATGTCCCACATTGTAATGCTCATAAAATCGTTTTTCTTTTCTTTTTTTACGAGGATGTATAACATCCAGTCACTTAAGAATACAGTATAACTGTGACATTTATGGACACTATCCATTTAAGTTTATACGCACAGTAAAATCGTGTGTTAAATTAACTGACCCTTACAGGTCCATTTCTGCATTTAAATTAACACTCTTGATTTTTCTGTGCAAGCATTGCTGTAAAGAAAAAAAAATGTTTTTGTCAATCAATAAAAAAACAAATAGATATTTCTAAATTCTAACATCCTCTTTTACTTAATCCTGAGGTTTCAAAAAGGTTCTCTTTGTGTTTGTTTCTGCAATATTGTGGTTGACATCTTCCTCTTCCTCTTCAATGGCTGACCTCTCCCTCTTCTTGGCAAACTTCTTCTTCATGCTCTTTACAAGACTCTCATACCTGCAAGGAAAAGGAGAGCATTGCAATAAAGAATAGCCAATTAATACAACTAAATGGATAAAGGTTATTGTCATTTGTTTTAAACTGTATACTCTAGTATTTCTTTTTAGTATCTTTGTGTATTGTACTGTTGTTTGAGAGTTGAATGTTTTAAAATGGACCACTATGGAAACAGGCATCTGTCTTGTTTGTGTTTTTATACAATTTGGCATTTTTAAATGTGTTGCACTGTGTACTTTTCAATACATTCAATAGTATACTTATTTTCTATTATGTTGGTTACAACAGCTTAAATGTTAGAAGTCAGAAGCAAAGATTTCCCTATGCAAATGATGCATGCATGAACTGTTCCTTGTCTTTAACTGTACCTTTGTGCCATCTCTTCATCTGTGACATCCGTTTGCATTTTTCTTGCATCCTCTTTGCCCTCTTCAATCTCGTTGGGGCCATTCTTCAATTTCATCAGTTTCTATGGTGGATGCAACACAACAGTCACTATCCTGCTCTCTCAAGAACAGATGAAAACAGAGAGGGCGCTGTTTTTCCCTTTTCTTTGACAATGGGTTCCCAGATTGTCCTGTTATTGGTTCTCAACCTGCCATCTCAGACCTCCAGGGGTCCTTGAAGGGGTTCTTCGGTTAAATTATTGATAGCTAGCAGCCAAATGGACTCTTTTGTGTCTTATGATGGGTCAGCAACAAATGGAATAATTTGTTTCCCAGTAAAAAAATGATTTAGTCTTAGTCTTTTGAATAACACACCATTTAGTCTTAGTCCTGTTTTAGTCTTCTAATTTTCTTAGTCTAGTCTTAGTCGACTAAATATATATATTTTTAAAAAGGTATTTTGGGATTCGTCTTTAGGCTAAATATAACCACCTAACTCTGAACAAGTCATTGTCTTCTACTGTCTGTTGCTCTGTCAGTGCAAAATCAAAAAGATTAAGAAAAATACAGTGCAATTCTGAGTTCTCAAAAAATAATAAACAAAACACTATCGCGGCTGTAATGCCATTGCACCTTAATACAGCATTTACATCACTTATGTTAATGTTCAAGTAACTCTCAAAAGAAGTAAACTGCTAGGGCTAGGCTACAATGCCCTGTGTGTGCCACAGTGCCACTGCCAGGTAAAAAAAAAAATCACATCAGACACTATCTGCTACTCTGTGCAAAATCAACAAGATTGGAAAAGAACAGATAAGTGCCATTCTCAAATGTAAAGATTAAAGATGTATTTGGCTTTTCCATTGCACAGTCCCAGTGTTATTTTTACAGTGATTATTAGTCTTAGATTAGATTTAGTCTTAGTCATTTGAATAACACCATTTAGTCTTCGTCCTGTTTTAGTCTTCTGAAATTGTTTTAGTCTACTAAATATCAAAATCTTTTAGTCTTAGACAAAATTAACACTGGTATGAAATGGAGGGTCTGTGGCTTAAATCTAATATCAAAGTGGGAGTCTTTGAAACAGAGGCATCATTTAATAAAAAAACTAACGGGTGGCAAAAAAGTGACCACTTAAGCCCGATTTCAAAGACAGCTGATCTACAAGCTCAGTAGGGTTTTCATTCGCCTGTACAATGACCTGCACAAAATAGCAGCAAATAGCCGTAACACTAGATCTTTAATCTGATGAATCTAGGGTTGCAATACCTGGAAGCGCTCGTCTTCAATAACGCAATGTTTCGCTGCCTGCTACATTATGTGACATTTAGAACCAGGTGGTACCGTGGTACACAGAACTGCTGAGTGATTTCCCACGAGCACTTCCAAACTCCAATACAAAATAATCACCTGAACTGAATTTCTTGACAGAATGTAGCTCATAACATGTTTTTTTTCTGAAACAAACACTTTGTAGATAGAAAGAGGGTAATTCAATATTTCCATAGAGCCGCAATATTGATGAGTTTCACGTCGTTTAATACAATTAGATAGCAAAAAATAAATTAAAAAAATGCATTGATGCATTGAATCCCTATGGGAGGTATTGCAACCCTAGATTCAACAGATTAAAAAATCGAGTGTTGCAATTTGCAGCTATGCGCAAAATAGACAGTTAACAGTAAACAGTAAGTACTTGTTGCATTCCAAACTATACATCCCATAGTGGAAGTTTAAATTACAAACCTCCACTTCTGGATTAAAACCATTGAATGACATTCGTCCATACTTCAGGTCTTCACAAAGCACAAAACTCTTCTCCTCTATGATGAAGTTCCTGTGTTAAGAAAAGTGGCTGAATGAGACTTTCCATCCCAAAGATATCCAATTTTATGAGACATTTTGCCATTCCATTTCTCATTTCAAAATTAGTATGCTACTGTTCTTAATTGATATTATTATTATTGGAAAAAAACATGGGCAAAGAAAGTATGTTAAACCAACAAAAGACTATTTATTTGAATATAAAAATGTCCAAACACTGACACGTTTTTGCTTGTTAATTTACACAGACAGAATTATGGACCAGACCAGTTCTACATTATACGTACTCTTTGGCTTTGAGCTCTGGGAGATCTAGATACCAGTGTTCATCACTAATTATCTTTTTCTCCTCCTCTTCCAGCTGCTTCTTGGTGTCAGCATCCAGACCTCTCTGCATGAACTGCAGGGATAATGAACAACGTACAACATTAATGTTCACTACCAACACATTACCTTTAGCTTGCAGGCCCTATGCAAAGGCTGGCATGTCATTTAGATTGATTTAGCATGTTTTATGTGTAGACAGATGTAGGACTAGCATTAGCTAATGCTAACATTGTTGGCTAATGTTATTATCTTAGCATGCTGTTGCTACTTACTACAGGTCCCACAACAAGTAACACTGCTTACCTTCATGCGCATAAGGTTTTTGGAGAGATACGCGGGGTCACTTGCCATATTTGCCTGAGTATTAAAAATATAAAACTTATGTACAGAGACCTCAAATGTGTGTCGTATGGATGTTTAGCTACAGACTACAGTCAGACACACGAGTCACACGAGTCACACACGCACTTTAAACCTCACTCAGACTCAAGCAATCAAACCCAGAGCGGTGTTTGAAGGATGACGAGTCGACAAAGATCAACCAATCATCCAGCTGCCAGGCTTGAGTTGGATGATTGGTTGATCTTTGTAATTACTTACTGGGGGGGGAGAAAGTGTAAGCAGGCTGTTAAAAATAAACAGTGTACATACTAGAGGAGAGAGAGAGAGAGAGAGAGAGAGAGAGAGAGAGAGAGAGAGAGAGAGAGAGAGAGAGAGAGAGAGAGAACACCAATGAATTCTGGGCAGTATGATTTCTGTATCTGTCCATCATGTCTGCAGTGCCTGTTCCTTTTATGCCTTATGGATATCTCTGTCTGCATGTTATGTTATGGATGGACTCCTTTCGCCCAGGCTCCCTATAGTTGAACAGTTTGGTTAATTTGGGCCCATGAGCAAAACATCTCACCAATGTTGTCTCACTCTCAACTCAAGTAGGCCTATAAATCAGAGAGAGAGGGTGGAAACACTGATCTTTATGTCCATTGAGAGTGTGTGGCCTGCCGCAGAGAGTAGATGTATGATGTGATTGAGGACTTCTCTGCACAGAGGCCAAGAAGATGGCTAATTGGCTAAATTAAGGTAGGCACAATGGTTTTGTATGCTGCTACCTGTTGTCTGTGTTGTGTATGCACGTTGACGTTTCATTTGAAGGCTGGCTGCTTGAGTGGATGGTTGTGGTTGCGTTGTTCTCCTCCTCTCTGTTGTTCTGCATTGGAGTTAAACGCTTTCTCAGGTGTATTCACAATGGTTTAACAATGTCATTTGTAAGTTGTAACCATGAATAATATTCTGCTTTTGAGAAGATTCTTAGCTGTTTATCAGCAATGAAGTCATTGCATTCCTACAGATATATTACTGTACGTACAAGTGGCTCAGTGGGCGGGGGATGTGTGAGTGAATAACCCAGCTGTGTCCTTTTCAACTTTCCCCAGTCAAATCCAACACACACACACACACACACACACACACACACACACACACACACACACACACACACACACACACACACACACACACAATGCCATACCAACATCAGGTTTCAGGTCCAATGTCCCCAAATATGGCATATGGCAGGAATATGCACTGTGTAGGCCTACACACATTTCAGTCAGAATAACACACACATTGAATTTAAATCTTTTTAATGAATAATATATAATACTAGCCCTTACCCGTTCAAAGATATGAGCTCTGAAATGATGTGCAGTGTGTGGGTTATGGGATGAGCACTGTGCACACAGTATATGAGGGATGGAAAGTAACTTTAACTGGTGCTTGCATGATAATATGTGGAGCATCAATGTAAGAAATACCCGTTTCGTTTAATGGCTACAGAGATACTGTCCCCCCCCCCCCCCCCCCCCCCCCCGCCCGCCCGCCCACCCGCCTGCACACACACCCGCCTGCCTGCCTGCCTGCCTGCCTGCCTGCCTGCCTGTGCACACACACACACACACACACACACACACACACACACACACACACACACACACACACACACACACACACACATACACAGAGCTGGTTAAACATGTTGCCTCATGCTAGATGCAGAATAGATATGCCTCATGCTAGATGCAGAATAGATAGTAGATACACCATAAAAATGCTAATATACAGCATACGATTTGTGAAAGTGACAAACGGGCTTCACAGTTATGTCAGGTGTGTTCATATGCTAATGGTGATGCAATTTCAGATCAATCGCTCCAGCCACTGAGGAGAAACGCTGTTACAGACAGACAGATACACCATAAAAATCATAAAAATGCTAATATACAGTATACGATTTGTGAAAGTGACAAACGGGCTTCACAGTTATGTCAGGTGTGTTCATATGCTAATGGTGATGCGATTTCAGATCAATCGCTCCAGCCACTGAGGAGAAACGCTGTTACAGACAGACAGATACACCATAAAAATCATAAAAATGCTAATATACAGTATACGATTTGTGAAAGTGACAAACGGGCTTCACAGTTATGTCAGGTGTGTTCATATGCTAATGGTGATGCAATTTCAGATCAATCGCTCCAGCCACTGAGGAGAAACGCTGTTACAGACAGACTGATACACCATAAAAATCATAAAAATGCTAATATACAGTATACGATTTGTGAAAGTGACAAACGGGCTTCACAGTTATGTCAGGTGTGTTCATATGCTAATGGTGATGCGATTTCAGATCAATCGCTCCAGCCACTGAGGAGAAACGCTGTTACAGACACTCAGAGAGACAGACTTTTGGAAAATTATATGTTAGATATATATATTATATATATATATATTATATAATATGAAATCATAAATAACTAATAGGGATGTTGCAGCTATTGCCTGTTAGCACATATTATTTAGGTCATGATAGTGGTTGACCATCCTCCACCAGAAAGCAGAACAGTGTAACAAACAATTTCCTCATTATCAGTATCCATTTTGACAACCATCCATGCACACAAATGACTTTTTCTTTGGTTCCACTTTGAGCTACATAGCGTCACCTTATTAAACTAATGGCCTGGCTGAGTTAATCTTTTAGGAAATTTATATTTTTGTCAGATACGAGTGTGACTTAGGCCAAATTTGGCAATTCTTTGTGATTTAGGCCAAATTATTGACAGATTTTTGACCCAAATAGGCATTTTATTTTTGCTTAAGTTAAGTTTTAATCCTATTTAATGCTATTTTGAAAATAGCAGATCTACAAGCTCACAATGCGTTGCGGTGCAGCACATCGTGAGCTTGTAGATCGGCTATTTCTAAATGGCCCTCTTATGTTACATAACTGACAGACAGTGTTATTTTTACATATTGATAGTCATAATTATTTAGTAATGTTTTGGGTGGAATGTTTAAAAAATAACATATAGTTCGGTTTTGGATCAGTTTTAATATTTTTCCTGAAAACCTTAAAAAATGACTTAGGCCATTTGTTTAATAAGGTGACAGGGCTACTATATCTTTCTGCATGTGGTTACTGTTCATCCAGTCTGCCATAGAATGATCAAAAGTTAAACACACAAGGTCTGTCAAACACAAATTACTCAGCCAACATGGCAGGCTGCTAAGCTGAGAACAAAACCAGTATAGGCTACTAATTTCGTAATTTGGTGGAGAAAATCACGTTTTCAGCAACAGTGACATTTGTAGCATTTGTGGTGCTTAGGACTGTCACGATATGACATTTTACATGACGATTAATTGTCACTCAAATAATTGGCGATTAACGATTTAATTGTGTATTTGTCGTTGATAATTACATTTCTGTTTGGCTTTTAGGCTTTGAAGTTGCATAATGGTAGATATGACACATAAACTAAATATACAAATACATTACTGACATATTTGACAACTTACTACTTAAAAAATAACATTGATAGTGGAAATAGCTGATCTACAAGCTCACAACGCGTCGTGATGCGACGCGTTGTGAGCTTGTAGATCTGCTATTTCCACTATTTTTGACTTTTATAAAAATATGTGAAAATGTTTCAACATGGAAACGATTATGACGATTATGAAAAATAATCACGATTATGTCAAATAATTGCGATTAGACGATTATGTAATAATTGTGACAGCCCTAGTGGTGCTCCCTATGCATGGCAGTGAGATTGATTTTGGGTCTGTGTTGTGGGCCCTTTTAGCACCCACATTCTGGCAAAATCCTGCCTCTGATTGGCTGCTGGTTTGCTGTTTTGTTTTATTGTATTACTTTTGATGCAGCAAAAACATGACATGCTGTAATGGCCACGTAGCTACTAGAGGTGTCGCCAAAACACTCCAAATGGGTAAGTTGTTTCGAACATCACAAACTTTCTTAAGAAGTGAAAATGAGGGTATTTTCAAGTTCATAGTTCTTAGTTCATACCATATCAACATTACATCTGTGGTCCACGGTCCACCACACAATCCTTATGTGAACTCCTGTACCACTATCTGTTTGAGAGAGAGAAAAGACACCAGCCCCCTCTCTGCATCCCTAACTCCAGTCAATTCGTCTTGTATTTGAGCCACAGGACGTCCCAGCTGGTACCCCAAATCCACCAGGAGCTCTAACAGCGGTGCTCTGTAGCGTTTCAGCCCATAGCGTCTCACTGGGGGCAGTGCCCTTTGAGCCATAGAGAACGATTCCTCGGTTTCATCCAAGTCGCGGTGGCAAATGGCAAGAGCACACAGTGTGGGCACCAGCAGGACTGGGCTCTGCCTCTGTGCCAGCTTCTCCAGGAGTTCTAGAATGTTCTGCAGCAGGTCCCTTGCTAATTGAAACTGTCCAGACCGCAAAAGGTTGTGCGCACGCATCTGCTCTTGTTGGGTGAAAAATTCGGAGAAATGGCAGGAATATCGAATGCAGCGCACTGCATAGAGTTTTGCTAGGTAGTCCTGGAGAGCTAGGCGCCTCTCGTTGATATTCTCCTCGTCGAAATTCCCTGTCAGAAGTTTGCGTGGAAGTTCTACATCCTCAATTTCAGCGCTGAATTCTTCAAGCAG
Source organism: Nannobrachium achirus (assembly GCF_963921795.1). Lineage (NCBI taxonomy): Eukaryota > Metazoa > Chordata > Actinopteri > Myctophiformes > Myctophidae > Nannobrachium > Nannobrachium achirus. Next base: position 52,164,338 of record NC_137820.1, read on the forward strand.
TTGGCGGTGGAAGCAGACAAAGTCACTGTAGCGGCGCTCTACAGACACGCGCCTGGACTCGTAAATGCCAGAGCGGAACACCACAATCTTGTATACCTGGAATGTATAATAAAAGGCAACTTAATCAATTATTTATTTGAATCCTGCCATTCCATTGTGAGCACATTTGAAAATCTCACATAACACTTCCCAATGAGTTCTCTGTCCAGGCATTGCTCTTTAGAAAATCTGTGCTAGTGCACGTAAAACAACACAGCAGAGAATTTACAGAGCCACTGAGAGCAAGCTTTCAGCACAAAACACACCGGAAAGTTTTGCAGATTCACACATGCCAGCACAAAGGAATAATAGGATAAAACAAATCTGTAAAGTTATCCTTTAACTTTACCTACATACACACTGTCCTGTTGGTTTATGGATACTGAAATATTTTCAAGTTTTGCTGCCTGTAGTGGTTCTGTATCAAGAGGTCTGTCTCACCACATATTTGGACAGGGTTTGTTCTATAATACGTGCAGATGGGATTTCAAACAGCAGTTTGGAAGACCTCAGTTGCTTCTTTACAATCTTCCAATTTTGCTGAAGCTCCTTGGTTGTTAAACAGGAAGAACTGGGTCCTACGGGCACACACGCACACGCACGCACGCACGCACGCACGCACGCACGCACGCACGCACGCACACACACACACACACACACACACACACACACACACACACACACACACACACAGTTGGAGTCCTTTTCCAGGTACTTTTTGTTTGTAACATAATCTGTTAAATAGGAAGTTGCTTTGATTGAAATACAGGACTGAAAGAATACCTGGGGCCAGTGTCTCATATGCTTTTCCATTGTGCTGGTCAGACTCTTGTGTCACTGTGTCTGGGCCTTTCTTGTCCCTCTGTCTACTAGCAGGTATTCGTACCAGTCGTGCTTCTGCCATCCCAGCTCTATTGGCAAATCAGCAACCGCAGAACTTAAAGGACCAGAGGAGGGTTATGGACACTTCAGAAAACCTGCCTGCGGTAGGCAGGTTTTGTCATTTCAAACATGTTTTCACAATGTTATGTATACTATTCATTAATGTATTTGTATAGGCCTTATCAATGTAAGAACAGTGGCTTCTGTTTCAGCATGCTAACTTTCTAGGAAGAGAAAGATTGTAGATTCTATTAGCTTGGAACTCCCCAAATAAATGTCTTAAGTGCCTTCCAGACAATACGAGGTGACCGTGTATCGTCTGGAACCCCATTCTACCAAGTATTTGGTTTGTGAATTTTCCCCAACTTTACCGAGTTGTTTAACCCAACCCAAGAATATCAAAAGCTTTCTTTTACTTTATTGGCTCCCTGCCCAAGGCTTGAAGTCGAAACATGCCACACGCCAGACGACAGAGTTTGTTTAAGGCTTATTGGCCATGCCATGGCAGTAAAGCCTAAGGCATTTTATTTGTTTCAAATGAGGGCCTTGAGGTTTTCTTGTAGTTTACATGTAGGCATGCCTATCCAAAGAGCACCTCAAACAAAACTGAAAAAGTTCTATAGTGGATGGTAATAATTTGCGTTGCATAACCAGTGTCGACACAAAATCACAAATTACAGTTAGACTATTAGTCTTACCTTCCTCCTGTATGCTGTTCTGTCAGGGAGTGAATGTTTGGCGTGACAGAGGAAAAGCATGGAATAGGCTGCTCCTATCCTGATCGTAAAACATTCACAATGACTTGTTTTTGAAAAGAGGAACCAGTTGAACGGGGAAGTTTATCTGTAGATAAAGTCGTGTCAGCAATGAATGCAAAAGTGAAGCAAGAATAAGAAAAAAGGAAGTGAAAAAGAGAGATGTGAGGCTAAGTTATTTTTATGTGACACACTGTCACTCACAACTGGATATAAGCCTATGCAACTTGCCCCGATGTAATAAAACCCAGCTAACCAGCTAGTCTGGGAACAGGAAGAATGTATTCTGCAGAAAAGCATGGTCTGGCCTTATATACTCTAGTCTATGGGTCTGGCAGGTTGATTCAGCCCATCTCTCCACTGACCTCACCCACACTGTAGTACCAGTGTTCTTCCACTAGGTGGAGACTAACTCAAAGTATTACTGCTGTTATCAACATGTTGTCTCTTGCCTGCCCAAAGCCTTAATCTTCTGTTGTTCATACTTGTCATACAATTTACAATTTAGGCATTTAGCACTTAATCCAGAGCGACTTACAATAAGCAAGGTAATACATAATACAATAAGCAAGGTAATACATCCTTGATCTCATATATGTTTGTCTAATTAAGTTTAGTCATGGTGACTGGCCCTCAAAGTAAGAATTACGATATGCTATTCTGCTGACTTAGGACACTTTCAATTTGTTATTTAACAAACTATGATGGTGCTAAGGTGCCTGCCTACCCTGTGCCAATTTTGTCAATGTCATGGCAGACCCCTGGACAGTGTTTGTGCCAGGTTTGGTGCATTTCTGAGCAACAGTGTTTGAGCCCCTGGAGCTGGGGGCCCTGACATGGCCCCTGGTGTGACTCAACCGTGTGACTATATTGTTATGGCGGACCCCTGAACAGTGTTTGTTCCAAGTTTGGTGCGGATCGGAGCAACGGTGTGCATCCCAAGTCTGGATGTTACATTTGTGACGTCAACCCACTGTCCACCGTCGTCCATTAGGCAATTTTAATATAGGATAGGATGTAGGCCAATTTTCTGTGGTATCATTTAGGCCTACAGCATAAGAAGAAACCCACATAGAACACAATGAAGTACAGTATGCAAGACATACAGTACATTGCATAGTAGACCATCATTATATTAGGGTTGGGCAATATACTAATATTATATCAATATGAGACTAGATACTGTTGGGATTTGATTTGAAATATCATAATATCATGATTATGATATATGTTTGAACTTTTCCTTTTTAAAATTTTGCATCACTGTAATGTGAAGTGATTTTCAGATTTTCTATTTGTCTTTACCCACATTATCCACCTAATTATTACAATTTACTGATGATTATTTATTGAAAATGTCATTGACATTGAGGAAAAAATTCCTTATATCAATATTGACAAGCCCTAAGCTCTAATAAACATACATTCAGCAATTGATCACAATCATTGTCAGGATGAGATCTATAGCTGACTAACTAATGCTTGCATTAATGGTTGCATGACTATCATCTTAGTTCAAATAGTTCAAATGGTCACTGATTATTCATTGAGAATCATGCAAGCAGATGATTCTTTGTCCTTTCACTTTACTCAAGCGTCTATTTATGAAACAATCCTCACTCTGTCAAATGCCTGTGTGGCTTTAATACAGCAAATAAGCACATAAACGGACGCTTGTGGGAAAAACAATGGCATTTCATTGAGGCTCCATTGTCTTAAGAGGGCAGGCTGCGGCCAAATGCATTTATTTATCAGTTTTGATACATTTCTGTCTGTCTGTACCAGTGAGAGAGCATAAGTCCTTGTTTGTTCTGGGGCCAGTGAGTACAGTGGGCCACAGAGCCAGCTGGGAGACAGAGTTGATTTCATTGTTGATTTTTAACTCACCGACTTCTTCACTATGGAAAGACAGATAGAGATCCACCATCCTCATAATGTAAAAAACCATCTTACCAAATGGTTGCGAGCATTTAAAAAAGACATTACTACCTAACACAACACCTGTGCTCATAAAGATTTATATTATGAAGTGTTGCTTTACATGCTGTAGTTATATTATTTATTTGTTATTTATTAAACAGCATTTTCAAATGAACCGCTTTAGTTTAAAATATGATTTGCTCATATGCTTTGAACGAATGGCACGTTGCATTTTCAGCTCCAGGCAGGAAAGGCTTATCAATGAATGTATTTCAAATATTTTCTAACTAATATGCATTGCTCAAAGGCAAAGAAAATATTGTTTGAAAAATGGGGAAGTCTCTCAAAGGCAAAGGCAAAGAAAATATTGTTGGAAAAATGGGGAAGTCACTCTAAAAAATGTCACATACAAATGTCAAAACCATTTTGAGATTGATCCTTGTATAACCTAGTGTTAATCCACGCCACACTGCTAATGGACTGGGCTGCATTCTGCAGTGATTTAGTGGTCGTATTCTCTCAGTAGGGGTCTAGTATTCTCAAATCAATATTCGATGAACAACATAGTTAAATTAAAGGTCAAGGTCGGAGCACATTTAGCTTGAAAATTACTTGCAACGACAATAGGCTACACCAGTGGTTCTCAAAGTGGGGTCCAGGGACCCCTGGGGGTCCTTGAGAGGGTTCCAAGGGGTCCCAAGCTAATTTGTTAACACAGCATCACAATCATTTTAACCACTTCATCCATTAATACGTTGGCTCTCTCTATGGGGCGTGCCGCTTCCCTGACAAAAAACATTTTCAGATGGGGGTCCACAGCCAAATACATTTCAATTCGGAGTCCTTGACATTAAAAAGTTTGAGAACCACTGGTCTCAACAAATGCAAAATGGCTAAAATAATATTCCAGTTATTTAATTAAGGCATTTTACATATACACATACCGTGTATACAACATTGTTCAGGTGCACATTCTGCATTTCTGCATCAACATTTTCAATTACAACTGACCCTTCATCCTGAAATGCAATTAAGATTTCATTACCTTAGAATGTTACCATTTTTATATGAGGAAATTAACTTTGACCTATGATTAGAAAGTAGAGCTCTGTGGTTCCAATGAGAAATACTCTCATAGGGGAATCATTTACCTGTCAACTTTACTATACTTTAGGGTGGCTGATGAAGTATCTGAGAGGAGTTTTTTCCCTATAAAGAAGAATTTACAATAAATGAAAATACAGATGTAAATACTACTACTACTATTACTACTAAGTACAACCACATCGGGTGAACTTTACAGAATGGGTCTGACTGTGACCTAAGCTGTTGATGACGTCCCTCTTTACCACATCTAAGAAGCTATGAGCCTGTTGTGTTTGACTGCAATTTCTCTCTGACTACATGAATCCAGTGGGATTCCTGGAACTGTTTGAATTCTGATTTCCTTTGTTGGTCACATAATTGTCGTAGGCTAACACCAGGTACGTGTCTTAGCTTGACACGTGCGAACACGTTTGAGCATTAATGACATTCTCTTGCTGTCTCTGTTTCTCTTATCTCTCGTTCTCTCTCTGCCCATACACACACGCACGCACACACGCACGCACGCACGCACGCGCACACACACACACACACACACACACACACACACACACACACACACACACACACACACACACAGACAATAGCTTATCAGTTATCCTCGATTGTCATATCAACCAGCTGCACAAGACATAATTTCAGAACAATGCGGTGCCAGTGCGTTCCAGGCAGGCACCGACCAGGGAGTGTAGGATTCAGGGTCATAGCTGGTGTGCATATTAGCCTCGCCACAGTCCAGCTGCTGTCAGAGTGTTGTAGAGACAGCTGGTCTAGAGATGTTGTAATATTCCTGAGATGAGTGATACACCCTCCCCACCTCCCACCCCTTACTTTTCTCCACTCCAGTGGTTTGTACTTAAAAGTCTACAAGCCCTCAACACCTTTGTGAGCTTGTAGATCAACTATTTCTGAATATACGTTTTGTAATAATAATCTAAATCTGCAAAGTTACATAACTAAAGCTGTTGAATAATTGTACTGAAGTAAAAATACACTGTTTGCCTCTGAGATGTGGAGTAGAAGTATAAAGTACTCAACGACAAACATACTCAAGTAAAGTAAAAACACCTCAGAATTGTATTAGTGCTGATACTACATAGTAAGTACTTAGTTACTTTTCCACTATTGATTGTAGTCCAATCACTTAATTAACCAAGCATAATAATTTAAGAACTTTTTGTGTTCATAATCAACACAGAATTCTGGCAACAGTAGTCAACATGGCTACTGAACCAACAAACATAACTAGTAAAATACCCTAAGGGCGAGAAGCGCACACATGGGCGTGTGCACATGGACGCATGCACTTATCCGCCTGGTTGATGGCAGACTGCTGGGCGAGCACTGGCGCTTTGTCATGGGATCAACTTTGTCCCAAAAAATGCACAGACCTCGTTGGTTGTTGCGACCGAAGGTCGTAGTATACCATGAGAAATGTCGCAGCTTTTCCGTCCTTCAGTCAGTCCTTCAGTCAGTACAGGAAGTGATGTCACGTGACATCACCTCATCAAAGATCAAACCCTGGATATCCATACTGTGTCTGTCAGTCAGTCAGTCAGTCAGTCAGTCAGTCAGTAAGTACACATTTTTACAGTCTATGGGTTGGTTCCCTTGTCACTGTGACATCACAGGTGATATCACCTATGTAAAAGTCCATATATGGGTATCCCTTTCATGACCATATATGAAGATCCCTGATGTCATTGATTGCGACCGTCAGGTCGCAGTTTAGTATCAAAACCTCCACCGGCCGTCCGTCGGTCGGTCGGTCACACGTCACACCTTTGCCCTGCTCATATCTCCGCATCAGTATGACATCACACTTTATACTGTAGGGCTCGTTTGTGTATTGTATGACATCACGCCACATCATCGGCTGAGGACTGTGTGATGTCATCATATCTCCATATATGGAGACATAAGTTGTTCATGCCCAAATATGGGCTGGTGAGGTCAGACTTAGTGTGATGCGTAGGGCTCGTTTGTGTATGGTATGACATCACGCCACATCATCGGCTGAGGACTGTGTGATGTCATCATATCTCCATATATGGAGACATAAGTTGTTCATGCCCAAATATGGGCTGGTGAGGTCAGACTTAGTGTGATGCGTAGGTTATCTCCATATATGGAGATTCAACTTCAATGAGTAACCATGGCAAACTGTCAACTGCCCGTATGTCTTGAGCGCAATTGAGAGCCTTCGTTACAGCCGCCCCAGATTTCCCGTGGAAATCTATACAATATCGAGAAGGCTCGAAAGGGTCTTTCAGTCGAACAGGGCAGGAAGACTGATTAACTACTCGACATGATGGACGCCAAAGGACTTCCCCATTTCTTCATGACTTGGAGTTCAGCTGACGTGCAGTGGAACCTGCTCCAACAGACACTACTGCAGTCTGATGGCATGCAACCAGAGCAAGCTGTGGATGACAGTGGCCGTAATCGTACTTGGGATTTGTTGATGTAAATGTTCACATAGAGTGTAATAATTGGTAAAAACAAACTTTTGGCCTATTTGTGGGTCGCTTATCTCCCGATTAGGGAGTCTTACTGGTATATATCACTGGCCAGATGGCAAAGGCATGGCCCATATCTGTGTGGCTGGTTCAGATAGGGATCTGCGTGTATGGGCATAAAATATATTGTATTGTATGTATATGGATATGGTTATATTATTATTAATAAAGGATAAAATAAAATAAAAAGTCCATATATGGTCATTCCCAGAAACAAAATCCCTTTTATGCCCATACATGGAGATCCCCAGGCATCAAACAAAGGCCCTAACTTGCCAAGGCCCTGCCTGGCTTTACTAATTAACATACATTTTATGCCCATATATGGAGATCCCTGTCCCATTGTCATCAATATTAAGGACATATCTGGGAATGCCCATATATGGGCATGTTTTGACATAACATTAGGGTCTCCATATATGGGTAACTGGTCCGATATACATCACTGGCCATCACTGACCTAGCCCTAACACGTGTCGCACTGGGGCGTCTTACTAGTTTAAGTTGGACAAAACGTGGCCAAAATGTGCCCATATTTTCCCAAATATGGAGATGTCTGACGTCATAGACCACATGAGACACAATATGTCCATATATGGGCATTCCCAGATATGGCTTAATATTGATGACATCAGAGATCTCCATATATGGGCATAAAAGGGACAAGGACGTATATTGATGACATCAGGGATCTCCAATTCTGTCTTGGCCATATATGGAGCGTGACATGAGGCATGGACGGACGGACAGACATGAGCTGCAGGTTTTCATAGTAAATGCGAGCTACAGTCGTAATAACACAGTGTGTACATTGACATCATACTGTCACATACTATAACATCCTCATTGTGTTGGATACACTGAAATAAAAATATGATATGATACTAATGTAATTTTACTAGCTTTCATTGATAACGATATGAAAGAAATCACACTGCTGAAGTAACTGAATTCTGGAAGATGAGAGCTCAACGTTCCCATTCTAGTCAGTTCAGGCAAGTTGTGTTCCCATGTCCTTGAATATTTTGGGTCTGTGTTTGTTCGGAGCCACAGCCGGTCAAGGTTAAATGGCTATACAGCGGCACGGCCCATGTATGATCTGCAGAACAGATAGGCTGCCCAGCCCAGTCTGACTATGTGAGCAAGTGATAAGGGCACAAAAAAATGCATCCCTTAATGAATTTTGATGCCACAGCCGAATTACCATGTGACGTTTGAAGCAGCAGTGAATATGTACATTGAAGTTTCTTCAAGGCTCTTTCCTGTGTATGCTGTATATCAACGGACTCTGGGCCACTTTAGGTCCAACAATTGATTAATATTTGGTTTCAAAATGACATACAATGATGCATGGTCCTTATCTTTGTATGCAAATGAAATCTTTAGGGAGATGAATCACCCCAAGTGAAGATTATAATGTACACGCAGTGGATTTGCATATTTATATTACAGGTTACTGATAATATTTTTAGATAAGAAGGAAGGTAGTGCGTTTGTCATTGTTTTGCATCATCCTGCTCCTCTACACCACCACACACTATCATTAACTGGGATCAAATGGGCATTAACTTGCATGGATGATGTAGGGCCAAGTCACCCGAAGATTGATAGCATTTAGATAAATAATAAGTTAATTGAAATGCAATATTTTCTTGTATCCTCAAATGGTGGCATAGTGCCTTCGTGTTCTTACAAATTATGACAGTTTCCATCATGCAATGATGATATCTGTTCATGAATCAGACAAGAGACCAACATTTGACAACATAGCTCATTAGTGTTGTTATAATTTAATGGATCAACTTCAACAACAGCTTTTCATCTGAATTCACTTAAACCCTATATACTTCATGACCGGGTCCCCCAGGAGTCTATACTTGGTCCCCTCTTTTTTTCCATAGATCTCTTCACCAAAAATTGCTGATCAACAAACTCACAGTGTTCACATATTGTGACATGCCCAAAACAGGGAAGCTACTAGATTGTTTTTTATTGGGAAAATTGGCTTATGCAGTATTCACAACTAACTAAGAGTTACAGTCTCCTTTGGGAGAATTGTTTGGGTTTTTAACACTCTGCCCATCCTTTATCATGCTTTTAATCTCCTGCCTATGCTGTATTTTTTAGTGTAATTCCAGCACAGTTTAACTCTGTCCTCTCAAACTCCTCTCAGGGGATCAATTCCTTGTGAATGACAGACTTACACTTGATTGATTGATTGATTAACAGTTTGCAAAAAGTACAGTGGTACGATTACACAATGGTGCTAAAAGGATAACAAAAATGTTTCCATTGTGGTGTATTTCTCACCTGCTCTTGCCATGTTGTTCACAGTTCTTGAAGACAAGCATCTGCAAATCAACTCCAAATTCTCTCACAGCTGAGAATTTGGTTTTGAGTAATTAGAAACAGTTGGCAGGTTACATCAGTCACACTGATAACATAAACCTTTTTGCATTGTGGCCAGTAGTAATGACCCCAGGCCAAGTGAAATGCTGTCATTTCCTGTACGTCAAAACGATAGATGCATGAGATGAGGGAGTGGAGTTCAGGTGTTTGTTTTGGATATGACAGGTGCTGCTGAGTGATATTCAGATGGACACAGAGCTATCTAACCCCGAGGCACCGGCACGCATAGCCTATACGCAACAACACCTGATTCACTGGTACTCTCAATAGAAAGTGATAAACCAGGGCAATGTTTTGATATTCAGAATATCTCATATTATAAGGTATTCAACATGTTACACTTACAACCATGATGCTGGAAATGTAAATCAACCAGCTGTTCTGTACTACAGTAGCCTACACATTTAATTAGAAACCATGTGATTTAACTGCTCACCAATAAGAGCTCAGTTATTGACCTCTTTACCAAGCAGCAATGACACACAAGGCAGCTTTCAAATATTTGTATTAATTTTCAAAGTTATAATAATAAAAAGAAAAGTAATAATAATATTAAGTTTCATAAAAAATATTCATACGGGGGGGAAAGACATACATGTGGAAGTCCTTGCATAACCATCCAGCCACCGTCTGCACTCTGCATAATAAGGCCTTCACAATATAAGGCTCTAGAGTCTAACATAAAGAAAGAAGATAATTATTGTCACTGTTCAAGTCATCTTTTTCCCCCCATAACTTATACCCTATTTATATCTAATATCGTACCACTGTATGTAACTGTTAATAAAGTATTCAGTCAATCAATCAATCAATCAATCAAACCGGCCAACCAGTAGGAGTCACTAGTGCAGCGACAAGGACATGATCCCGTGCCAATATCCTTACTGGCGTGCTTGGCCAATTATTGAAGGTTAAGGTACTTGGCTGTCTTGGCAGCAAATAAAATAAGTAAAATCATCCCCACTGTAACAGTTACAAGAATAATATAATTGTGAAATGGAACCTTTTGCATTATGAGTACTTATTCCACCACTGCTAACCTTGAAGTTGTGAAAGTGGGTGGGCCACTTGTTACTCATCCCTATCAAGGGCAGTGGTGGACTAAAGTTTTTGAAAGGTATTTGGAAAATTATGGAAAATTTCTGAAAATGTATTTCGCCATTTGTACTTTTGAATACTTGAGTAGGCCTACATGATAAGGAGAAAAGGAGTCATTGCTTCCACTGGAGAAAGTACAGGAACTCTGTATCCATCCACATCATCCGATCCAAGTGTCAAAGTATCTGGTCTTGGTTTGTTAGCACTTAGCAGAGTACATTTATCATGCTGTATTTGCCCTCAGAGTGCACAACACAAGTTGGATCAGAACAACCTGAAAGATTCTAATAAACCAATTTAATGTTTGACCAGAAGGTTTCATTTCAAGGATCTCGAAATGTATATGTATTTGGCCTCTGTCCCTCATTTTAAACGATTTGTGCCAGGCACCCCTATAAGATATTTTTCAAAAATAGACCAATTACAGGGTTGAGATTTGAGAGCTGAAAATGTATAAATAATTAATAAAGTGTTTAGCTGTTCCTCATTTTGCTCTCCGAAGACCCCTGGGGGTTCCAGACCCCACTTTGAGAATCAGTGGTATAACGGTGTGGACAGGACTGGCTAAATCTTTGCTACTGTAGTTTGCCATTGGTTAACCACCTAAACCCGAACCCTGAAAATAGTGAAAATACATGTAGCTGATGGGAAAACCACTGCTTGGCAGAAGTTTGCAAGATGACACAAATGTGCCTTGTCTTAATACATCTTTTCCTTTATTAAACCACAAACCAACCATGTCTGTTGTTCAAGGTGTAAACATAATTATGTTTACAATGGTCATGTTTAACCGGTGAAAAATGTTGTATGCTTTGGAAAAATTATATATAAATGTATATATATTTCATCTGATTCACAATATTGAATCCACATAACTGATTAAATATCAACGATGAGGCTGTTACACTGTATTTTATTTTGTCATGTGAGGCTCTTTGGTGGTACAAGCAGTGATAATTGCAATGTTAAGGTGTTGAATTCAGCTCACTTCTGCCCTCATTCCTGTTGCTCTCAACAACAATCAATACATAAATGAATCTAAATCTACAATAAATATAAATGCCTTAAAAACATTCTAACACATAAGACATAAATAAACTTACTGAGGTGGGGAAAATGGAACACATTAAGTAATAAAAAAAAACTCAATTCAGAACTCATGAAGTGATTTGTGAGTGCATGCAAATGTGAGCATCCAGGGAACATTTATCAACAGTGATAACCCTGATACAAGGGCCAGCCGAGAGGACCAAGTCCCCCTACAACTGATGCTTATTAGCATTAAATTACAATGAAGATACATTCAGATAGGAGTGCAGTTTGTGACAAATTGACACTTAGCGGATGGCGTAGCAAAACATTAAGCCTGTTTATTGGGCGCATACATGAAGGGATCAAAGTGCGGACGCTGCTAAATCCCCCAGCCAGCCTCTCTCTGGAAATACTGAGCTCCAAATGTAGCCGAGCCCACTCTGAAAGGGTGGTCCCCCCTCAGCATTATGATCAGAAATGATCTGTGCCGTAGGCACGCCGCTGCAACAAAGACATAATCACAATGTTATCAACGGACAGTTGGGCTTGCAGAGGGGAGAGAGGGGAGATTTTCGGCCCCCGGCACAGATTTGGCAGGGTCTTCTGTTATTGAATATTTCCATTGTCAGTGTAACAAAAGTGCCATGATCACTGTTGAAACGCTTACAAAGGAAATGCCATCTTGCAAACAACATGCTGACCCTGGCAGTTTTGAAGTGAAATATGCAATGATTAGAAAAGCAGCATTGTTCGTCAGCAATGAGTTTTTTAAAGTAAGCCGCTGTGTGTGACTGGTACATCCCACTGTGCTTCTGTTATACAGCCGTGACAAAACATAGACACACTAATGCAAGTTTTAAAACAATGCATATGAGATGGAAAGGGCTGACGTCTGATTACATTCTCTAAATATCCAGGTTTTTCCTACACTTTCAGCAGTGAATATATGATTGGATAATCAAGGTTTGGGTATGGTGTCTTTTTACTCAATATTAACAAAGCTATATATTTAGAGGATAAAGTCAAGAGCAGCTCTTTCAATGTTATTACAATTTATAATAAAATGAGTCACAGTTCATAAATGTTTACGTATGAAGTCTTTCATTAAATAACAAAGCGATATCTTTGGAGGGTAAAGTCAAGAACATGTAATCTTTTTTTTTTAATAAAAACATCAAATACAGTGTGTGTGTGTGTGTGTGTGTGTGTGTGTGTGTGTGTGTGTGTGTGTGTGTGTGTGTGTGTGTGTGTGTGTGTGTGTGTGTGTGTGTGTGTGTGAGAGACTGTATGTAATGCATTAACCACATGAACCCCAGCATCCCTATTCTGGGCATGTGATAGCAGAACATTCTGTGAAAATATAGGTGAACCAATCTGCAGAAATAGCAGATCTACAAGCTCACAACACATCACAGCGCGTTTTGAGCTTGTAGATGGACATTTCTGTTGAACTGAAAATAGCTGACGTTTGTGGGATTTAAGTGGGTAATATCAGTGGTCTTTGTGACTGCCTATGGAGGCATATACATGGCTGCAGTCTGTCTGTATGAGATCTATATCTATGAATGGCTTTGACAGGGATTTGTTTTGGGCTTATCCTTGCTGTACTCCAGCTGATTACTCATCGTTCTGATGCTAATGGCAGACAGGAGAGATGGGTTGACATTTTAGCCCAGTAAGCTGGCTACTGGGACTGACAGATATGTAGTAGACCTGGAACCACTTTAAGCATTATTCTATGCTTTAACTATTAAAAAATTCCAGATATACAAGCTCACCGCGAGCTTGTAGATCTGCTATTTTTGAAAATAATTTTTACGTTTTTCAAATCTTTGAATATATCATTTTAAAAGTGAACATTTGTAACTCAAATATTTGCTTTTGGGGGGTCCCTTGAACGACATGTTTTGAGATGGGGGACTGCGGCCAAATACATGTAATTTTGGGGGTCCTAACCTTGACATGAAAAAGTTTAAGAACCATTGATTTAGATGTAGGACATTTATAGAATCGGGTCAAAAATATTCAAAGACTTAAACAAATGTTCACGAGCAGATCTACAAGCTTGTATATCTGCTACTGCGTGGTCTATAGGTGACACAGAGGCATTCCAGGTCTTAGTAGGGTAAAATAGGTTGTGACAGAAAGGGAGTCATTTCTCTTTGACCTAAGGATATGTGATGCAATATATTATGGTTAATGTCTATGGAACTAAAATGTGATACTGATTTATATACAGCAACTTTATTTATATACACAACGCTGCGAGGCGTTGTGAGCTTGTAGATCTGCTATTTTTGGCTAAAGTTCTCAGAATATGGGCGCTAGGGTTCAAGTGGTTAATGTAAAAAAGGAGACTTTTTTTTTTCTATCACTCAAAGATTTGGAGGACCCCCTGTAGTAACTCTGAGGACCCCCTTTGGGTCCCGGACCCCCCATGCTCTAAACCCTAAACCTAATGTTAAAACAAAATGTGTCATCACTTTGTAGTGAGTGCTCTGTAGTTTTCATCATCTTTCTATCCTTGTGAGGGCATTTGGTTCACACAAAGGTAACAATACAGTACAGTAGTGTACGCACGCATACACACACACACCCACTCTCGAAACACCAACAGATCCCCTGGAAAAAGATCATTTTATTATTGAAGTGTATAATTTGTACCAACTGTTACCAAACAGTATTGGGTGTCATGAACATGAATGAGTGTAATAAAGTACAACCACAGCATCATGGAAGAGATCATGGACTCTATCCTCGATTAGGACAAAAGGCTTTCACAAGGATTTCACAGCTGAGCATTTCTTTCCGAGTTGAGAATTGGAAAAAGCTGTTTGTTAAAAGTGCATGAAATGAGCAACATCCGTTTTAGCTTTTGCAATAGTATGAATACGTTATAAAACAGTTTGGGACTACACACACACAGACACACGCACGCACGCACGCACGCACGCACGCACGCACGCACGCACGCACGCACGCACGCACGCACGCACGCACACACACACACACACACACACACACACACACACACACACACACACACTGCCTGCGTCGACTCCTGTGTACAAAGTAGTATTTTTCATCCATAATCAGATGTATGCCCTTTCTATAGTCTTTATTATTATTTTCTTTCTATTTCTAATAACTTAAACGTGAAATTATTTGTTGCTGTTCATGTCAAGTTATCTGTTATCTCACAAAGTAAGTGAAAACATTGTTGCTTATCAGTATGTTGTAAATACAACAGAACACCTCAATGCTGTTCGCAAATATGACTAATAAAAATGTAAGGTAGTCTAATCTCAGCATTATAAAAACGTAATGGTAACAGGTCATACACTTATTTACAAAATGCATTTAAATAATATATTATAATTTATAACGAGTACATTTGCTCTAGTCTACAACATAAAACAAAGTCTTTCTGTGCCCAAATAAGTCAGTAACCAGTGCTGGAAAGTAACTAAGTAAAGTAAGTATATTTACTAAAGTTCTGTATTTAAGGACAATTTCGAGGTACTTTTACTTTACTTGAGTAGGCCTATACTACATCTCAGAGGCAAATATATAGTGTACTTTTTACTCCACTACAATTATTTGACAGCTTTAGTCACATCATAGATTTCGATTGTTGTTGTTATTCCAAAACCTTAAGCCCTGTTCAGCTATTCAAAAATTGGCGATGTGTGTGTGACACGTTGTGAGCTTGTAGATCTGCTATTTTCCATGAGATTTTGAAACATTTTCAGTACTTTTACTATTGACTTAAATATTTTGAAGTCAATACTTTTGTACTTTTACTGAAGTTACAAATTGTGACTACTGGACTGCCTGTAATAGACTTTCACTTCTACTGTATGTCCCCTGGACTATTTGTGTTATCCTTTCATAAATGTCTGACTGTACCTCGTACTGTTTACATTTATTACTAATAAAGTATTCAATCAATCAATCAATCAATCAAATCAAATCAATCAATCAAATTGTGGTATTGCTACTTTTACTGAAGTAAAAGATCTGAGTCTTTCTTCAAAAAATGATCATATTTGACCTGGGGACCACCACACTGACAAGCACTTTGGTATTGTAGGAGTGGATGTATTACATTTAGTTTAGCCTCGGAAACCCAGGCTTATTTTGTAACTTTACTGTCATCTGGGAACCAACTCAAAATCACAGAGGGACACCCCTGAGTGTCTCAACCAACAGGTTGAGAATCACTGTCCTATATGGCATACATGGGCAACAGGCGGCCCGGGGGCCACATGCGGCCCACACCCTCACTTAATGCGGCCCGCAGGTTGATACCGGAATACTGATATATTATTGATTTCAGCTGTTAAAATTACAACCATGACCTGCTTTAATTCTGTCAGTCTACATTAGTAGCTTAATGACTAGTATAGTAGTATTAAAATGATTTTTTTTTTATGTCCAATGTATTGTATTTAGGTTCATAAAGTTAACCTGAGTATATAACTAAATGTGTTTGAAATTAAATCAAAATGTTACATTTCAGGATTCCAATTAAAAAATAACAAAAAATAATCCAGGATTCCAAAAGAAGCCAAAATAGCCGATCTACAAGCTGCGATGCGTTTTGAGCTTGTAGATCGTCTATTTTTGCTTCTTTTGTATGAGATACTAGAATGACAAAGTAGTACGTAGCAATATGCAATGTGGCCCTCTGGAGTGAAGGTGGAAATATAGTGGCCCTCGCCATCATCAAAGTTGCCGACCCCATGGACTGCACAGATAGGCTAGTCCTCTACTCTGAATGATAGAAATATCATTGGTTTTCATGGTCAAACTTGTGGAGAGAGCGCCTCCAGCGGCTCCAGTGAAAAATGGACTCTCCAGTGTTGGCCATGACTGCTGCTGAATTCCTCTGTGGTGGTTCTGGGAGTTTTATAGGGCGGCTTCCTATGAGCGCCAGTGGTCCGTCTAGAGACAGTCTGCGGCCTCTCCTGGTGGGGGCGCTGTTCCACATATGAGTCCCCATATGGACCTGTAAGGGAGGGTAATCATTGAATGAATAGTTAAAGCTCCCATTGGATATCCAAAGGAAACCATTTTCAGTTCCATGTGTGCATTCAGTTTAGCATTGGTGGCGTTCCTTGTTGAGCTAAACCCAGCTGGAAGATGTTGGACAACAAAAAAGCTTTCAACAGTCAGACAACACAATGGTGAACAATGAAGAAGAACCAACAACCCAAAACAGATAGCTGATCAGTTATTCGGGACCTAGTCATTTAAAGGGGAGCAAAACCCTTGTGAGTTTGCTGCCATCTATAGTTGAGGTGAGCTTGGCTGAGCTTGGTGCACTGTGATCTAAGCACCTGTAATACAATGAATAAAGGGTGTTCTAGATTTAAATTGAGCTCTGAGCAAGTAGGGCTGGGATGCGATAAAAAAAATCGAATTAATTACAGGCTTTGTAATTAATTAATTGCATTTTAATCGCATATTAATATTTGACCCGAGAAGCATTTTTTTCAAGTAAAACACATTTTGTTGTACGAGTGAATCAACGAGTGAGTTTTTTAAATCTAAATTTCGCATCCACTGGGCCAAGCAAAGCGCTCTGATCGGCTACTTCTCCCTTTGCGTATGTTGTCTCTTCTTGGTTGGTGCATCGCTATGATCTATATAGATCATAGCGATTATATATATATATATATATATATATATTTATATATATTTATATATATATATATATATATATATATATATATATATATATATATATATATATATATATAGATGGCAGAAAATATTTTTGTCCCATAAATGTGTCTACATTTAATATCACAAATAATCCATGAAATATACCTTTAGATTCCCCTTAGTTGTAAAAGCCCGTCCACAGACGGTGCAGGCAAATGGCTTCTCCCCTGTGTGAGTCCTTTCATGTATCTGCAGAGCACTGGAAGACGAGAAGGTCTTCCCACAAGTGTGACAGTAGTGCTGTTTAGGTGTCCGTCGAGGTGGTACGGTGGTCTGGATTGGGGGCATCGATACAGAAGAGCTCAAAGACATGCTAGAAGTGACCCTATCATTCCCAAAGGAGCTTTCAAAGAAACCATTGGCCTCTGTCTTGATGACTGGTGAGCTCATAGACGACACAGAAGGATTGGGGTTGGATACGTGGTTGGGATTTGAGGGTTCAAAGAGTAGTGAAGGCAGGTCCCTCATTTGGTGGGTTAACATGTGCTGCTTGAGGTTCCCTTTTGTAGAGAAGCCCCTGCTGCATGTTGTGCAGATAAATGGTCTTTCCTTAGTATGACTTCGATAATGGATGTCCAAAGCACTTTGACAGGCAAAGTTCTTCCCGCATATGTCACAAATTGTGTTCTTAAAGATGCTCCTTTCACGGAGCAGCAAGTTTGGGGCATCCTTTAGGTGGTTAAACGGTTTTAGGTCGGGGGGCCCAACACTGGTTCCGATGGGCCTCAAAGCGCTTATGATGACCTGCGGCTTGTGTGGTTCCAAAAAGCCAGCTGTCTTATTATTATTATTATTATTATTTGGAGACAAAACATAATTTGAGGTTAACTCTTGATGAATGGAAAGCTCTACAGGACACTGATCAGACAAAGCTGGTTTTGTGTGGTCCATGGGGAAACCTTCTTTGGCTTCCTCATTCCTTTCCATCTTAATCCAGTTAGTCCGTGGCTCCCTATTTGGCCCTTGGAAGGTGGCTTTCTTGTGGTCATCAAATGAACTGTTATTATATGGAGATGGAGACAAACTGCTGGACATGGAATTTAACCTTGAAAAGGCACTCTTTTGTGAGCTCTCTGTGTTATCATTGGAGAAGCTCCTTGGGTCACTCAAGTTCTTTTTGTCCATGAATCCATCGCCACAACCAAATGACATAGCATATTTCTGGTTTAAAAGTGAGGAATTTGGTAAGTGGCCATCCATATGCATACGGATGTGTTGCTGCAAGACCACAGCATTGGTGAACTTCCTTTGGCAGATGGGGCAAGAGTGCTGGATCCTCATTGGTGGTGTAGCACGGTGAACAGCTTGATGCGTCTTGAGGTTTCCTTTGGTGGAGAAGGCTCTGCAACACACTTTACAACGATGGGGTCGCTCCCCTGTATGGGTTCGGTAGTGCATTCTAAGGGCACTCTGACAGCTGAGTATGCGGTGGCATATGATGCATTCATTTGGTTCAGATGGCTTTGTGTCAATGTTCTCCACTAGTTGCTGGAGTTTTGAGGTGACAGAGGTTCGCAACGGATGAATTACTTTGAATGAATTGGATTCAGTACAGGTGGATTGAATGTCACCAGATGCAAGATTGGTTGATTCGTCTAGCTCTGTGTTCTTCTTGGAGACAAAGTCCATATGTGGTTTGATATCTTCACATTTAAGGTTCACTATGAGTGAGCCTCCTTCCCCAGTTCTTGCCGAGCCAGTTGTCTTTGCAGTTGCATCAAAGTGTTCCCTTTGATCACATGGTGTGGTTATTAATCTAGAGTGATTCTCTTTCTTGATAAGTGAATACAAACTGGTTGATCCCAATAGAGCAAAGTCATTTAAGGAGGACAGTGATGGCTTACTATCTAACAGGCATGTGGATGTTTTCTCGGGTCGCATGATCATGCCATAAGGAATACCAGTGCTGGTTGGGATATTATCAAGGTGCTCTGGAACAGGGTAAGGGTTCATCTGGATGTGAGGATACCTCTCCTTGTGTCTCTGAAAGTGGACCTTTAAGTTTCCCCGGGTGGAAAACCTGTTTCCACAGATGTTGCATTTGTATGGCCTTTCCCCTGTGTGCGATCGCAAGTGGATTTGCAATGCACTGTCACTCCCAAATATCTTTGCACAAAATCTACATTTGTGTTTTAAGAACGAGTCTTTGTTAGATGTCTTTGGTTCAAAAAGGGGCAGCTTTGTTGTCTTATCTTTCTGTTGGGCCAAAAATGTCAGTGCATCCAGGTCTTCAACGATGGCACTAATGCTTGGTGCTGAATTGGAATCAGTTTGTACACTGGTAGAGTTAGATTGAGATAGGCATGAGCTGTTTGAAGTCTTTCTGACAAAGCTATCGCTAAAAGCCAAAGAGGACATTTTGGCTTGGGACAAAACATTGAGTTGGGGATAAGTGCCAGAAAGCATGTAATGTTTTTTGTGAAGCAGTTTGCGAGCTGTGGACGTCAATATCTTGCCAACACTTGGCGAGGGCTCAAGATTAGATGGCAAATCTCCACTTCCAGGATGGTTTTCAGGTAACTGCTCTGCTGCTGTTAAATGCTTGAATTGAGCTATTTTACCAGACTGGTTAGCCAGACACTGAGCAATGCCAGCGGCTGCAGCTAGTTGCTGAGACAGGTGAGAACTGAGGACAGTCAGCTGACCAACGTGTTTTGAAGACAACAGGTCTTGAGTTGAGCTTGAGGGAGTCTCTTTTATCTCCAACTTCTGAGAGGCAAACATCAGAACCTGGTGACGAATCTGGTCAATCAGCTGTAGCTGCTGGATCTGCTGGATCTGCAGAGCCAGGAGCTGCTCTACCAGAGAGGAGATGCCAATCTTGCCACTCCCGCTGCGATAAGCATCCAAATTCATCTGTTGCGAAAACTGAGCCACGGCCACGTTTGTGCTCTGGAGGTTTTCAATGACGACATTGCTGTCTGCCCATGAGCACTTTTCCAGTTCAGGAGATTGATCAAGTTGAGGAAATGATGCTGGGAGAGTTGAGGTGCCGAATACAGACTCGCCAACATGGTCAGAGCCACTGCTTTTGCCACTATCATCTTGGCTGCTGGTGCTACTGGGACTGTCTAAGCTGCCGTGGCTGGTCTTCCTATGAGAGTAATAAATGAACTCCACATGACCATTTTTGTCTTGTGATAGATTATTGCTGTCTTCCATTTCAAAATCTTCAGCCATATCTGTGTGTTCCCCTATTGGGCTGGGCGGTGAGGAGCCTGCAGGGAATATGTGGCTATAGGAGTGTGGATTGACATTATCACTCACAATCACAACCACTGGGTCCTGAGAGCAGTCCGTCTGATGTTGCTGCATGTCAGCTGATGAGTTAAACTCAGCACAGCATCTGGTGCAGACATAAATACTGTGATCCGTGATGGGGAGTGTATCCAAACACCAATGGCCATCATCTGTAGGAGATAAGGATGATACATTTACGTGGTCGAACAATATTGGATTTTTATATAAAAGTCTTTCGTACACAGTAAATTCAGAGTTAATTTAACTCTGAAATCTTCTTTTTAAGAGTTAAACAGCTGTGTACATAACTGTTGAAGTCAAATACATAATAATTGATCAATTTTAGCAGGGATTATAATCATGCAGCTACATTATCGATTGATTGAATAGCTACTTCATTAATAGTTTGCAAATGGTGGCACAGATTTATACAAAAGAATGCTAAAAAGATAACCCGATATGCCCCCAGGGCTTGTTTCCATTAGGTCCTGTGTATTCAATTCAGGGACGTGCTGGGCCCCTGATTCAGCCCGGGAAAAGGAGTTGGAGAGGCCCTCATTGCGCACAGATGATTTTTTCGCCTTCGGGACACGTCGCGAGGCCCCAAATACTAACTGATTAGCGGTTACTGTGATTTTAGGTCTCATCGTTTTTCTGGTATAAAGAGTCTAATGAGTGCTATAGAGCGAGATAAATAGCGCTGCTGCTACTCAAATATTGGCCATTTCAGATCATGAGAGACAAGCCAGCGGCCAACTACATGAGTTATATTTACTTTGTGGGCCGGCCATTTTTTTTGTAATGGCCGGCCTGGACCGGCCGGGAATGGACCGGCCGTTTGGGAGTTGTCCCGCTTTTCCCAATGGCCAGCACGTCCCTGATTCAATTCATCGAGGAGGATCGAGGATCAAAAGAAATGTTGATCTAATTATTAGACAACAAATAAACAACAATTTATCTCTTGCCCATCCAAATTGCAAGTGTGGTTGCCATGACTCGAGTCACACTTGCAAATAAATTCTGTCTTACCATTTGAATTTTCCCAATTCAAGTCAATGGGGATTAATTATTAATTTACTAATAAATGAATGACCATAGGGAGATCTCTCTCTCTGTGTCAGTCCTTGTCCCCACATGCCCATATGATAGAGATCCCTGATGTCATCATGACTGAGTCTATGAGTCAGATATCTATGATATCTATGTCATCTCCATATTTGTGAAAAGTATTTTTTTTTTGCATTTTCCCATTCAAGCCAATGGAGAAAATCAATTCATGAATAAATTAAACTAGGCTACTCTGTAGGAGGGAGCGTCAAAATAAAGTGTATCAAGAAAGAAAGAAAGAAAGAAAGACAGACAGACAAGTAGCCTACTATGTCTGGTTGCCAACCACACTAATAATCATAATGTTTCAGTTCAATATTAATGCACTTTAACTTAAGCCATTTAAAATCGTAGCCTAACTGACATAACACCTTACTGGAATTATCCACGTGACATGATACAGTCATCATTTCATAATTAATGCTGTTGAATGTGTAGAAAATATAAATAAATAGTCCTACGCCTACCACACAAATACGTATTAAATACATCTCTATTCCATAATATTCGCTGAAAACTCAACTGTAGTAGCCTACTTCAAAACAAGGGTTTTAAACTTCCAGTCAAAGTTTTTTTTGAAAAATTAATGATTTAACATCACAGGAAACATTGAGCAAGTATTTTATCCCCAACGATACGCCGCTTTTAGGAATCATTTTAAAACTTACTTGTGTATTCCCCGCAGGACAAATCCTCCGATTGGATGCAGTGTTGCGGTTTCGTTTGCTTCCTGCGCGACATGCTTGTACACTCTCACATGAGCGCTCGTAGAAAGAGAGAGGGAGGGAGGGAGGAATCGCGGCGCGCTACATGCTGCCTGTAGAGTTGTTGTGTGAACGTTTATCCTCACGCCCAGTCTGTCATCATCTATCCTGTCCTGTCCGTCCTGTCCTGCTCCCAGCTCTCTGTTACAAGAGAGATGGTCAGCTCAGCTCCTGTGATCTTTTAATTAATAGGACTGCCATTTTTTGCACTGTGTGTGTAGGTTTTAATAATCTACAGCACATTAGCCTATTGTGCATTTCTTAAAACGTTTGAAGTTGTCAGAGAAAAAGTGTTGCTTTTTACCCTTTTACAGAATATGGACAGTAAACAGTGAACAACATTATGATTTATAGACTGGTGGAGCTGTAGGCTGAAAGCTGGAGAGCATGATAATAGTAGCCATGATGCCCATGTCATAGGCCTACACAATTGTAGGCTAATTCAAAAGTTTAAATCAGCTCAAATCAAATTTAAATCAGACAAAGGCATTAGAAGAAATAAATAACAAAATTGATCAAATAGAGGTTTAGGACTGCAAATAGGCCAAAGTATCAAATGTGATTTTAACATTGTCAGCAATACACTTGTATTCAGGAGTAGGCCTATATATTGTGTATACTAGAGGTTCGCGGCCCTTCGGGCCGCTCACATCTAGAGATCGCGCCTGCTTCGCAGGCGCTCACAGCTACGTTGCAGCAGTGATCCACCCACATCCATCCATCCATCCATCCACATCCATCCATCCACATCCATCCATCCATCCACACATCCATCCATCCATCCACATCCATCAATCCACATCCATCCATCCATCCATCCATCCATCCACACATCCATCCATCCACATCCATCCATCCATCCATCCATCCACATCCATCCATCCATCCATCCACATCCATCCATCCATCCATCCATCCATGCATCCAACCACATCCATCCATCCATCCATCCACATCCATCCATCCATGCATCCATCCATCCACATCCACCCATCCACATCCATCCATCCATCCACATCCATCCACATCCATCCATGCATCCATCCATCCATCCACATCCATCCATCCATCTGTCTGTCTGTCTGTCTGTCTGTCCATCCATCCATCCATCCATCCACATCCATCCATCCACATCCATCCACATCCATCCATCCATCCATCCACATCCATCCACCCATCCACATCCATCCATCCACATCCATCCATTCGCATCCATCCATCCATCCATCCATGCATCCATCCATCCATCCATCCATCCACATCCATGCATCGATCCATCCATCCATCCATCGATCCATCCATCCACATCCATCCATCCATCCATCCATCCATCCATCCATGCATCCATCCACATCCATCCATCCACTTACTGTACTGTACTTTACTGTACTCTACTGTACTGTACTTTACTGTACTCTACTGTACTCTACTGTACCTTACTGTACTGTACTTTAATGTACTCTACTGTACCTTACTGTACTGTACTTTAATGTACTCTACTGTACCTTACTGTACTGTACTCTACTGTACCTTACTGTATTGTACTTTGTACATTAATGTACTTTAATGTACTCTACTGTACTCTACTTTACCTTACTGTCCTGTACTTTAATGTACTCTACTGTACCTTACTTTACCTTACTGTACTTTAATGTACTCTACTGTACTCTACTTTACCTTACTGTACTGTACTTTAATGTACTCTACTGTACTCTACTTTACCTTACTGTCCTGTACTCTACTGTGCTCTACTTTACCTTACTGTACTTTGCTGTACTCTACTGTACTCTACTTTACCTTACTGTACTTTGCTGTACTCTACTGTACTCTACTTTACCTTACTGTACTTTGCTGTACACTACTGTACCTGACTGTACCGTATTGTACTGTACTGTACTTTGCTGTACTGTACTGTACTGTACTGTACCGTATTGCACTGTACTCTACTTTACCTTACTGTACTTTGCTTTACTCTACTGTACCTGACTGTACCGTATTGTACTGTACTGTACTTTGCTGTACTGTACTGTACTGTACTGTACCGTATTGCACTGTACTCTACTTTACCTTACTGTACTTTGCTTTACTCTACTGTACCTGACTGTACCGTATTGTACTGTACTTTGCTGTACTCTACTGTACCTTGCTTTACCGTATTGTACTGTACTTTGCTGTACTCTACTGTACCTTGCTGTACCGTATTGTACTGTACTATGCTGTACCTTGCTGTACTGTATCTTACTGTACTGTAATCTACTGTATCTTACTGTACCGTATTGTACTGTACTCTACTTTACCTTACCTTACTGTACTTTGCTTTACTCTACTGTACCTGACTGTACCGTATTGTACTGTACTTTGCTGTACTCTACTGTACCTTGCTGTACCGTATTGTACTGTACTTTGCTGTACTCTACTGTACCTTGCTGTACCGTATTGTACTGTACTATGCTGTACCTTGCTGTACTGTATCTTACTGTACTGTAATATACTGTATCTTACTCTACTGTACCTGACTGTACCGTATTGTACTGTACTTTGCTGTACTCTACTGTACCTTGCTGTACCGTATTGTACTGTACTTTGCTGTACTCTACTGTACCTTGCTGTACCGTATTGTACTGTACTATGCTGTACCTTGCTGTACTGTATCTTACTGTACTGTAATCTACTGTATCTTACTGTACCTCTCTCTCTCTCTCTCTCTCTCTCTCTCTCTCTCTCTCTCTCTTTCTCTCTCTCTCTCTTCTCTCTCTCCTCTCTCTAACCCCCCCCCTTCCCTCTTGAAACCTGATACTCTTGTGACCATGATGACAAACTCACTCTACAGAGGATTGCGCAATAGGTATTGCGAAATAAGCATACAAACACAAACTGTACGGTAAATATGCATTTTGAAAAGATGACACTAAGTGGATTACGTTCAGCATAGCATGCAGTATATATTTCTGTAATAATGGTGACTTCCAACACGACCGAATGTCGGGAACCGCCGAACAGAATCCGTCTTTGGCCGTTTTGAGTTGGTGTGGCTGAGATATACAGGACGATTCCCTGCCCAACCTGTGGGGCTGTGAAGATTTTGCAAGTGCACATGGGCCCCTAAATAATTGACAATAGTTTATGTTAATGTTCCATTAATTTGATAAAAAGGTTAAAAAAGAAAGAAAGAAAATAAACAAGTAATGGTATCTTTTTCTAGAAACGTACTAGTTCCATTGATCCAAGCCGGAAAATAATCGCTTGATTGATCATTCAAATAAGCTTTCTTAAAAAAGACAACAACAAAAAAGAAAAAAGGGCAGGCCACAAGGCCCATGAACACTTTCAAGATTTCCAAGTGGGCCCTGATCCAGAAAAGGTTGGGAATCACTGACTCCACTATTACTAGTGGTTCACAAATGTTATTTGTGAACCACACAAATAACAGTTATTTGCTTAACTCTGAGTGTTTACAATGGGGTTACAGACCTGTTATGGTCATCCAGGGATATCTCTTTATGTGTTTCTGGTCATTTTGACAAATATGTCCACCACAAGCCAGCATGGATGACCCCTGCTCTAGAACAGTGTTTCTCGATCTCTTTTGGGCCAGTGCCCCCTATCCCTTGTATTGAGTATTGTGTTGCTTATATGTCATTTAGAAAACATCTCATCAATTTCCAAATGTCAGATTTTACATTAAACTGGACTGTTAGTATTAGTATGTGAGTATTAAGTACTATTAGTCTACTACCTAGGGTGAAGCCTGTTACGTTTATTATTAGAACTAGCCCTTACCCGTTCACAGATATGAGCTCCGAAATGATGTGCAGTGTGTGGGTTATGGGATGTGCACTGTGCACACAGTATATGAGGGATGGAAAGTAACTTTAACTGGTGCTTGCATGATAATATGTAGGATCATCAATGTAAGAAATACCCGTTTCGTTTAATGGCTACAGAGATACTGCGTACCCCCGCCCGCCCACCCGCACACGCACGCACGCATGCACGCACGCACGCACGCACGCACGCACGCACGCACGCACGCACGCACGCACGCACACACACACACACACACACACACACACACACACACACACACACACACACACACACACACACACACAGCTGGTTAAACATGTTGCCTCATGCTAGATGCAGAATAGATATGCCTCATGCTAGATGCAGAATAGATAGTAGATACACCATAAAAATGCTAATATACAGCATATGATTTGTGAAAGTGACAAACGGGCTTCACAGTTATGTTAGGTGTGTTCATATGCTAATGGTGATGTGATTTCAGATCAATTGCTCCAGCCACTGAGGAGAAACGCTGTGACAGACACTCACTCACTCACTCACTCACTCACTCACTCACTCACTCACTCACTCACTCACTCACTCACTCACTCACTCAGACAGACAGACATTCGGAAAATTAAATGTTTGATTGTATATGGATGTCACATGAGGCCCCTTGATAGGGTAGAATTATGATACATCATTCTCTGGTTTGTGTATGATTGTCATATGACCATATAAGGATATATTATGAACTGAACTTACAGTATAGGAGACCATATTTTGGTCGGATACTGTAAGCTCAGGCTAATAGATTACAGGTCATAGTAACTTTGGTTGCCATGATATAATCATGTTTTGGCTTATACTGTATGTCAGTCACTGTCTTCCTTGTTATGATCTGGGAACGAATCAATGTGTCCCACGACTTATACTGTTATAACTGTACTCTTTATATACATGTTAACTTCCATCTTGGAAGGGAGAGCGATTTAGAAAGCTACCACTATGGTATGCTCACTGTCTGTCTTCCTTGTCTGACCTCTCTTCAAATACAGCAATTTAAGATATACGTCCTTTGGCTCGTCTCTTCTTATTTTGGTTATGGATCTATCCATATTCCATACTTATTTAACTTAATTAATTTATTTAACACCCCTCTCACAGCACTGAATGACAGGGCTGTCATGGCCCTGCCACAGGTCCTGTCCATGTTACCATGTTACCGTTTACCACGTTACCATGTTACCAGCCCTGTCACATGGATGTCAGGCCCTGTCACATGACTTTCATGTGCGTACCTGTGGCAGGGCCTGCATTCCTGTGAAAGGGCTGTGACAGGGCCTGACACCCCTGTTACAGGGCTGTGGCAGGCCGATATGTTTGACTGACACATGATGTCAGTCAGTATCATGGTCAGTATCAAAGTCAGTCAAACACACCGGCGTTGATGAGGTGTTGACCACGGCAGATTATACACACAACTCTTAGCCACAATGAAAAGTATATCGATTAGTATTATGATAGTATCATGGTTACGGTAGTATTATGTCGGTTTCATGATCAGTATTTTGTCCTGGTCAGTATCATGTCAGTATCATGTTCAGTATTGTATCAAGGTCAGTATGATGGTCAGGGTCATGGTCAGTCACATGAAACAATTCAGAAACCACTTCTCAGCAGTTAATGAAAAAAGTTTGGATGAAATTAAGAAAATGTGCTTTTGAATAACAACACAACCTAAAAAGAATGTGTATGATAGCCAATGTCCTACTTAAATTAGGCTGAATATATATCATCAAATAAGCTGTACTTATTATTTAACTGCAAAGAAATATAAAACACCCTGTATTGTTCATGCATGCAACGCTCAGGTCATTTAATGACCTGAGAGAGTGCTACCTTAGCAGGATGGAATTCACCTCGCCTCTTTGAAGTTGGGTGAAGGTGACAATTACAGTCCACCGGATCCTTTGATTCATGGCTGATTAATTTCTGGGCTCTAATGCACAAATACATATCTGTCTGGCTGGGCTCTTGCTCAGGTACTGAGGGGCTGACAGAGTGGGATCCAGGTGCACTCACTACATCCTATGACTCACCCCCTCTGCCGTCATTAGATATGATGAAGACTTCTCATCGTACACAAACATTCCAGCAGGCCCTGGGGCCTTAGTAACAGACTGAAGGGCCAAAACCACATGGTGAGTCGTGTCAACAATAGAAGTCCAGCTTCCTGTTGCCAATACTGGAATATGATATAATATACAGTATGAGGTTGTTATGTATACTGTAAGGTCTGGTCACACTTAACATTACACTGGGCTTTACGTTGGCATGTTAACAACA
This sequence comes from Nannobrachium achirus, assembly GCF_963921795.1. Lineage (NCBI taxonomy): Eukaryota > Metazoa > Chordata > Actinopteri > Myctophiformes > Myctophidae > Nannobrachium > Nannobrachium achirus. The sequence continues at coordinate 52,193,075 of NC_137820.1, forward strand.
TGCAGTACAGAATGGAAAGGTTTAAACAGTAAAACTATATGCTTAATGAAAATCACCCTGAAATAATATGTTCACAGTGAAAGTGGAATTATAAGTACTAACAAGTGTGTGTGTGTGTGTGTGTGTGTGTGTGTGTGTGTGTGTGTGTGTGTGTGTGTGTGTGTGTGTGTGTGTGTGTGTGTGTACTTTAAGTACTTTCCTGAGGTCCGATAGACTGGACAATTGCAAAGGTGTTTCCTAATCTTGATATAATGTGTATTTCTCTCAAACTTACTAGAAAGGGAATTGCAAGAAATGTGGACTTCCAAAAAACATGGCTAATAAAATACCCCTCCGTCTTTCTTGTCAATAAATTTAGATTTAATTTAACCAACAGAATTTGACAGTCACATACAGTGCAGAGGGATAGAGCAAAACATACCGTGGACAATAGACCATACATGTCCCTCTATATGCACGCTCAACATTACAGTATGGCTTTGTTGGTTCTTACAGCGTGATGGGATTCTCCATGGAGAAACAGAGTGTAAATTCAACAGCCTATGTTATGTCTATTGTTTTAAAAGAGATGTGTGTCTGGTGATGCCAGATGAGTAATACAAGACAATTATGCCTAACAGCAACTGTATCGAGTCATTTTGTTTGATTGTATTCCCCTGTCATCGCTTCATGTTCACATGACTCTTTGACCAAGCAGAACAATAAAACGGGTTGTCTGGAAGATAATGGTATTAGGTCATTTTTAGCTGATTGAAAATATTATATTGATGATTAAAAAATGGACAGTGACTTGCAAGTTTTGTGTCAAAGTATGTTGACCGGTTCAGGAAAAAAGAAAAGCACTAGATGGCAGGCCTCTCCTAAGTATTTTCATAATTGAGACATAATGTAATTGAGGTAAACTAACTTAGAGGACAAGGGAAGTCAGGGGCAGGATTCAATCCTAGACCAAAAGGTGTACATGCAAGTCCAAAGATGCATGTCTTCACCATTTTTATGTCAGGTGAACTAGTCTAAAAACCCTTTTTTACTATATCAGTTATATTCTACTATTTTACTCAATCACTGCTACAGCGAAGTAGAAAGGAGGCTTGGTGTTAAGCTTCCAAGACTTCCCCACCTGCATACATGGAGAAAAACAAAGAGAAAACTTCTAAGGGACTTAGAAGACCGTAGAGATGATGTCACCTGACGGCTGTTGATAGATGACACCTTGATCAGGTTCTGCTCCTCCTGTTTATGAAACAACCAAATTGAACCGTCCCTCGCAACATAAATGCCCCGGACAGCCATTGTGTAGCTCTCGCCTTAGCATAACAACAACACCAAATTTACGGTTTGTCATTTTTGAAGTGTAGACATGAAGTTTGTGGCATAGTAAATCATGCCTTGGAAATGAAGCATAGAGATGGCTCATAGACAGTGACAAACAAGATGTTTCCATTTCAGGCAACTCTAGGTTTTATACTGCGCTGTCAATATTTGATGGCGAGTCTTAAAATCGACCATGTTTACTGCATTAAGCTTGGGATCCACGTGATGCTGGAGACAGTTGTTAACGTATGGAAACCAAGCTTTTAGGATTTATGAATGAGGTGCCACTCAACTGGCCCAATAGATTTACCTGTCCATATAAAAAGCTTTCAATAATACACATGTTAAACTTTCGTATTTATGCATGCAAAAAGGAAACAACTTGTAACTTTTGTTTGCAGTCTCTTATTAGGAATGAATAGAAACATCCCCATACCAAAAACCCAGAGAAGTCACATCCTTTGCGCAATATTTTTCCATACAGTGTGTGTGTGTGTGTGTGTGTGTGTGTGTGTGTGTGTGTGTGTGTGTGTGCGTGCGTGTGTGTGTGTGTGTGTGTGTGTGTGTGTGTGTGTGTGTGTGTGTGTGTGTGTGTGTGTACACAAACAATAATCTGTGAATTTTGACATGCAGCATCATCTAGTGGTGAAAAACACGGTCAACTCTAAGGGCATTGTGCATTTTATTGTCATAATGTGGTTGGTTGGTTTACAACGATTGAAGACATTGATATTGCTTGGTGAATTGACACGAACAAATGATCCAGATGATTACAAGTCAGATGTAAAAAAAAGGCACTTGCTTAACTTACACAGCCCACCATAAAATATGTCTTCTTTTCTCTTTTGTACAAATATATACAGTACAAACATATGTCAAGGAGGTTAACAAATGATACGAGTTAACAATGCATGATTGCAAGGGAAGTTTTCAAAACTGAGCAAAACCTACAATAATTACATTATCGGTCTATGGTTAAAGGGGTTATGTTTTTGTGAGAATAATAATTTTGTTAAAAGGTTAAAGCTCATAAATTCTGATAGTAATCATTGATATGGAGTGTTTGGTCCGTAACGGGGGTCTCCCTATCACTCCAGCTCCTCAGTAAACAGAGAATGCATTTTCAAGTGATTGTATCCGTTTTAACCAATCAGGAGTGAGAAATTGGCAACAATCATTTATCAGCTTCATTTGGATAGCTTCATCATTTCCAATTTCACTTGTTTATCCTGTATGCTGTATGAGTTTTCTCTTCTGATTGGATATATCTGATATCTTGATCTGATAATTCTGTTTACTAAAGAGCTTAACGAAATGGGAAGACCCTTTTGTAGAACAAACATTTTATAGGAACGATTGGTATTGGAATATATAGAGCTATTTTAACAAAAGTATATCACTTACGCCCCCTTTAAATAACATGGGAAATCAGTTTGACTGTAATCACTCGTCTTGTTAATAACAGATAACTAAATGAAATTGGCTACCACAGCTACTAATTAAATATATAACAAGCATAGAAAGCATACCACACAAAATAAAAATATAAGATATAAAAAAAAGCGTGTTGGTGTTTCCTGCTTTGTAAAACCAAGGGGATGATTTAATACGTTTTTTTACTATGTTTAAATGACTTCTTCCGATACCCGTTTGTAAGGTGACACTGTGTACAAAGTGGTTAGACAAAAGTAAGACAAAGTCATCATAGAGTGCTTTCAGTGAGCCACTTCATACACACCTTTCATTTAGTAAGGAGGTTGTTGTGCCAATAGTGAAATTCTCACTACAGCTCCATACTACAGAATGAATACGGTATATGGAATGATGCATCTTAAGTTGCGAGAAGGAAGTCATCGTGAGACGGGTTCAACTGATTTGGAGCCGCTGAATTCAGACAATGGCATTAGTTTGGTGAAATAGTAGATATATATATACACAAGATGCTTAATACTGACAGCTGTTGCCTATTCTGTTCATACAGTACATACTGCAGGAGAAACTACTAACGTCTATCTACCGTTGATCAACGCTATCTGATCCAATATTTCCATTCAAACAAGAAATTGGACAGCTTTATGGGTAAAACAACAGTGTTTCCTCAGTATTTCAAACAGCACCACCTCTCACTTGGTGGCACACGATCAAGTCATTTGAAGCAGACGGCGTACTGGATTGGCCACTAGATGCAATGCCATCTTTCTCTCTCTCTCTCCATACGTATGTTGGGTCAGAATGAAGCCAAAGCATCATGCCCTTTTGGACTTAACCACTGAACTCAACCCTCCTGTACATAGATGAATACAAAATTAAAATGTTGCTGCTTCACTTGAATGAATGTTGTTGGTAATACCTGATGGCTCGTCAGTGCACGGTACTGTATGTCATCCGTCCTGGCTATGTCTGTTTCAGTGGGTGTGTTTAGTTGTGTCTCAGTGGGTGGAGCTTCGGTCGTTGGCCACATCCTGCAGCCTGCGGAGGAGGGCGGAGTGGTCTGGACACACCCTCTTGGGAGACAGCTCCTCCTCCAGAGGCAGGCTGCGCTTCCTGGGAGGAGTCTCTCCGGTGCGGATCATGCTGTTGATCTCCTGAAGACGCTAGGAGTCAGAGGTCACAAGAGATCGTTTTAACGTAGGTTGTCGGGGTGTGTATGTGTGTTAGGGCATTCACCAAATATTCGAATATTCGAAAATTCAAATATCAAAGTCACTATTCGACCTTGTAGATAGGAAGTCATAAGAATGAGTTGTTAATGCCCCTGGTGGATGAATTTGTTATTGCTCTATACCAGGGGTTCTCAAACCTTTTTAGGCCGTGACCCCAAAATAAACATATTTGAACTGGGGACCCCCACCCTGACAAGCACTTGGAATTGTAGGTATTACATTTAATATGACTTGGTTCCGCAGATAAATATTGTGAAAATAGCCGATCTACATGCTCACAACGCCTCGCAACGCGTGTAGATCTGCTATTTTCACAATGTTCGCCTCTTGCTTACTTAATATTTGACAGTTTGGCCAGTCCTGTCGAATATTCGACTATTAGAATACTTTGAGGTCGAATAATTCGAATACTAAAAATTATAGTGTGTGTGTGTGTGTGTGCTAGAAATGACACATGTGAATTCATGCAACTTACATTGGGTGGGCTGCTGCAGATGTAGTAGTAGATTTTGTCCCGAGGAGTGGGTGTGGGAGGTGATCCAGTCTTGTGAGGTGAGATGTAGATGGAGTGATTGTGTGACAGCAGGAGTCTGCGTGGTGAAGCGGACCTCAGGCTGGGGTACGGGCACAGCTTTGGAGACCCCTGAAACACGCAAATTAAATCAGTTAAAGCAGTGGTTAACTTAATGTGCAACATTATTTTCTCACTCAACAGTAAAACAAAAACTACATAAAGTGTATAGAGGACATCTGCACATTTATAAAGTGACAATTTAAGGACTTTTTAATATCTATAAAATTAAACATTGGCCAAATTGTCAAATATTAGAGACATAAATTGTGAATATAGCCGATATAACAACGCCTACAACTGTGTTATACAAAATGTAATGCCTCGTCAGGGGGGGGTCCCCAGTTAAAATATGATTATTTTGGTGGTCCCAGCCTGAAAAGGTTGAGAACCACTGAGTTAAAGCAGCGTGGCAATGTACCACACTCATCACCATAATAATGGATTGCATTTTTATAGCGCTTTTCTAAGCAAGTTGCGAACTCAAAGCGCTTACAATGTCCCATTCATTCATACATTGGGAGGTGAAGCGGCGAACAGTCAACGCCAGCGTCCTCACTTCCCACATTCATACACCAATGGTGGCAACTGACAAGCTAACACCATGTACAATATCCATACACGCACAAGATATAACATAATTAAATCAGACACACACACACAAACACACACACACACACACACACACACACACACACACACACACACACATACCCCTGCAGATGGTGAACTGGGCGAGTAACGAAGGGCAAAGGTGCGCATCTGTTTGATGTAGACCTGGTTGTAGAAGCGGATGAGGTCTCCCCTCTCCTCAACGCCTTCCCCTAGCGAGGAAGAGGAGGATGCAGGGGTGGAGTTGACCTGGGAATTGTTGACAGGAGTGGTGGGGGCACTGCCAGGCTGTGGGACTGGTAGGGTGCTACTGGAACGCATAGGAACCGGGCTGTTGTCTGCACTCGCTGGAGATTCAAAATAAAATCAGTTACTTGCCGATGACAATGAAAAAGACAATGATAGAGGGACCAAGTAAATGAACAATTTACTTGGAAGAACAGAGAGGAAAGGAGAGTGGGCAGGCTTTTGTGAGACAGGCAGATTAAAAGTTTATATATGATCCTATAGGCTGAGAAGTTGCACATGTAGCAACAGATGTTCTATATAGTATTTCTACCCCTTTTTAGTTATTAATGGTAAATATTCCTCCCACTGTTTGACAATGCTGTTACTGGCTCAACTGCCAATAAGGAGGCCCCACCGGGAAGATGTAGAGCCATCATCCAACTCCTCCGGTAAACATTCTCCGCCCCAGCCTGTAGGAGTATGTGCAATGACAGAAGAACCCTCCCCGCTTTCAAGAACATGCATCATGACGTAAGTGCACACCACGAGGATGGGGCTAGTATTGTCATCATTAACACAAATATTACAATTTCGTGAACATGCAAAGGAGAGAGACTGGAGCAGCTGGGACAAATTAAGCCTTTTATTTAGGTGCTAGTACAAAAATAAAAATTACTTTTTTATATTTGTACTAGCTAAATAAAAGACTTAATTTGTCCAAGCTGCTCCAGTCTCTCTCCTTTGCATACTTCTGTCCCTGCTCCTGTGGTGCACCGGACTAGCCATGTAGGCTGAGGTGCTCCGTAGAACCCCTTTGTTCTCGATTTCCTGAACATCTTTGAAGGTAATACCTTTATTCAATATAGTCAATGTGGCCTAACAACATACTCTGAGTATACGAAATTATGGAAGTAAACAAATCCATGTTTGTTAATATGGAAAACTCTACTTATAAACAGATTTCATAATAATATGTGTTAGTGCGTGTGCGACGTGTGTTCACCTGGTTCTTGGCTGGCATCAGTGGGAGAGCTCTGTCTATTGCCCTCCGTGTTGCTTGAGTTGCGTCTCTTTCTTCCTGCGATCAGCACACTCCTGTACACCTGGGTCACACAGACAGAACAGCAAACAATGCATCACACAATGACAGACTAGAGACACATCCATAGTATTAGTACAGTAACAAAGACACAACATTCATATAAACAGCACAACACTGTCACAGATGAATCTCACATAAAACCAAACCTACAATCTAAGTGTTTTTTTTTATTTGTTTTTTTAAAGACGATAGGGATTTGGGTTTTCACAGATTTGTCTTGCTATGCTGGAGGTAACTGTTGGTTATCCAGTGATGTGAATGGGGACAGAGACACACTGACTGACAGCATCACCAGTGAGATGCTTAGTGTCAAGAAGTATATGGAAGAGGTGGTCTACTCTACACTACAGCAGTGGTTCTCCAAGTCTTGATCAGGGATGTTTCGAGACATACTGTGGACACTGGGCACTCTCAGGCATCTTTTATACTTTTTGACAGAACTGTACAGATCGTTCATAAGTTAAATATGTATTTTTGTCACATCAAAATTTCAATCAATCAATCAAAGGTACTCACAGTGCTGCTGGCCTGAGGCTGTGTACGGTAACACTTCATAATGTCCTGGAAGGACTTGTCCTCTTTGGTCACCTAGAGAAGGTGATGTACATGTGTTCAGTTGACCCACAACATGGAAACTCAGCTACGGAGAGCTACCCATCAATATTAAGCCCTTATCTGGTAATGCCCATACTGTATATGGACATATTGTGTCAGTCTAACCAGTGTGGTTGCCACACTTGCAAATTAATTCCATCCTTGTCCCTTTTATGCCCATATATGGAGATCCCTGATGTCATCAATAATAAGCCCATATCTGGGAATTCCCATATTTTAAGCCCATATTTGGCAATGCCCATATACAGTATGGATGCTCCATATATGGCCAAGAGTCTTAAGACAGAATTCCTTTGCAAATCAAGACTGCTGACTATCATCACCTGGATCTCCATATATGAAGATCACGACACTGACCTCAGCAAACCCTGGATATCCATACATGGAGATGACTGGATCATCACCTAGATTTCCATATATTGAGCTGGTCAATACCTCTACATCTGACCTCACGGACTCCATATATGGATATAGCTAACTGTTCTCACATCACAGTGATGACTCGACCAGCTCAGCAGAAGGGTATACATGCCAAAGCAGCCATATGCACGCAGCCATGTGCGCGCTTCTCGCCCTTAGGGAGTCTTACTGGTGTATGACCTTTTGGACTTACCCACTGAACTCAACCCCCCTGTACATAGCAAGCAAGAGACAGAAGCACAAATATACTATTGGATAGACAGATAGCAGCCCACATGCACATAGACGATTCTGACTGTACGCGTGTGTGTGCATTCGCACGCACGCACATACACGCACACACGTGAGATAAGTCATGCCATGAAAGACCCTTTTTACCGCAGACATTTTGACTTAGGATTCAGACCCTCTGTCGCTGGAACTAATGACATAAGATGCTGTGAGTAACATGGGCTTCAGCTGAAAGTAACTTTAACTGTGGGTGTGTTTCATTTAGGTGCAAGTGTTAGGGTGGCCTTAGCACTGTGTGCTAGCATGGACAGCTCTTGTACAGTTAGGGTTAGGGTTCATGCTGGCACACAGAAACGCCTAAATGAAACACACCTACAATGAATGTTATTACCCTCAGATCAAAATGTCTGGTGTGAAAGGAATCCATCATTCCCTGCTGTGTTGTTTCTTATCTGACAGCCATGAGATGCAGGTACAATAAACAATAAGAACAAAAACACAGGCATAAAAAGTGTGCATGCACCTTGGTCATGACATAGATGGCGCACATGAGCAGCTGGTCAAGGTGTCGGTCCATCATGAGTTCGGTGCAGTGCACCAGAGAATACTCAAAACACGTCCATATTTTCCTCCGCAGCTCAGATGAGATGTCCAGCTTGACACACAGGTCTCTCAGACGCACACTGGCCAGGTGGTACACCTGCAGAAGAAAACATACTCCAAAATATTAGCATTATTATTATTATTATGATTTACTTTATTTTATTTATATATTGTATGTAATGTTTTCCGGACGAACAAGACTGTTGCACAAAGCAGGTTTTAGGTATAAAGTTTAACTTCTTGAATTGTTGGTAGCAGTAGCCTAAAGTGGACTTGTAACTGTGTGTTTGTGTGTGCGTGCGTGTGTGCGTGCGTGCGTGTGTGTGTGTGTGTGTGTGTGCGCGTGTGCGCGTGTGTGTGTGTGTGTGTGTGTGTGTGGGCTTGCAAAGCTATCTTTGTGGGGACCTCATGTCCCCACAAAGATAGTACAATCCTTGCACAATACCTTGTGGGTACTTATTAATAGGTCCCCACAAGGTCTTTAGGGGTTAGGTTAAGGGTTAGGGTTAGGGTTTAGGGTTAGGGTTAAAATGAATGGAATGTCCCCACAAAGATAGTAGACTATGTGTAATGTCCCCACAAAGTAGCAATGTGTGTGTGTGTGTGTGTGTGTGTGTGTGTGTGTGTGTGTGTGCGTGTGCGTGTGCGTGTGCGTGTGCGTGCGTGCGTGCGTGCGTGCGTGCGTGCGTGCGTGCGTGCGTGCGTGTAAATTATGTAAATTTCAAGCAAGAGTGGCAAAACTCTAGGATATATCAAAGTTAAAATGTCTTTGGAAAACACCTTTCTAATGCCATTGTACAGCTGAGGCACACAGCATCTCTCCCATGCTTTGATTCCCTTTTCTATTTGCAGTACATTCATAATTGTCTAATGCAATTTGTACAGTAGGCTTTGTCATATAACTTCAACTGAACTGTCTTTTCTTACCTTTCTGAAGAACAGCGAAAGGGAGCCTTTTCTCAGTGGACTGGTGGCTGGCTTCACCTGTTTGGTGACGGCTGCTTGGCTGGTTATGGTGCCAGTCAGAGACTGGGCTGTTATGGTTTGCAGAGTAGTGCCCTGTACCACTTGGACTGGGATGAAAGTGATGCCTCCACTCTCGTTGGCAATTCCTGCAAGGATGTCAAAGGGCATCAAAATTTACATCCAGCTTTGGTGCAACATTCTAATGAAGCTAGTTAGATGATGCTGACAGTATCTCTTCTTTCGCTGTAAAATCCTGAGCAAAGGGACCTACAATGTCCCTTGGCCACTAGTAAGGGACATTGTAGGTGTATACGGTTTGAGTTGAACCCTGATGCTCACCTTGTACAGGTATGGTGACTGTCTGGCCGTTATTGGCGGTGACAGTGGCAGTTGCCATGGTGACCACGGTCTGTCCGGCTGGGATGGTGGTGACCAGGCTGGTTTGACCGGTTCGGGCTGGGATGGTGGTTACTGTGGCTGTGGTGGTGCCGGTGGAGGTGGAGGATGTTGTGCCGTCCACTGGGTCTACAAACAGCCTCCTCCGAGCTGAGCCGGCGGGTGGAGAGCTGTAGCGACCGAACAGGGTCGTAGGAGACGGAGACACACCTAGAAAAAAGCAGTGATGGATATGAAGTAATCACAAAAGTATCAATACCCTATTGTAGAATAGTCTGTTACAAGTACAGTACATGTTCAGTAATCAAAATAAAATAAAAAAGTACTTAAAGTCCCAAAAGTAAATATACTCATGTAGATTGTAGAAGGTCCCGAGTTTTAAAATGTATAAAAAGCCTTTGAAAATAGCAGATCTACAGCCTCTAGATCAGTTATTTTCAAATGGCCAAAGTACATGTACAGTATATGTATAGGTCTGAAGTGGTTTCGTTATAATCTAACACACACACACACACACACAGACCTTTGACAATACTGTTGGTGGTGAGGTCAGGCCCACGGGTGATGGGGGTGAGAGGGGTGCTGCCTGAAGTGCTTGAGCCATCACTGTCTTCCAGATGCTGTGGAGGCATCACCTATATCACACACACACACACACACACACACACACACACACACACACACACACACACACACACACACACACACACACACACACACACACACACACACACACACACACACACATAAAGAGAGCATACTTTTTGCTTTACTTTTGAGCTTGTCGATCTGCTATTCTCGGGATGCATTGTGAGTTTGTAGAGAGGGGGATGCATCGTGGACTTGTAAATGGAATATAAATTAAGCATGTTTTAATTTAGCACTCAACATGTCAATCACTGAGCAACAAAGTGAATGTAGAGTGAGCGATCCAGAGTCTTTCAGGGTGTAGTGGTGTGTGTGTGTGTGTGTGTGTGTGTGTGTGTGGGGGGGGGGGGTAGACAGACCTCCTGGCAGGTGGGGACATGCTGCTCCTTGGCCTGACGGAGGCTGTCCCAGAGCGGGGAGCCTCCGGTCCAGGCTAGGCTCTCCAGAACCTGCTCCTCCACCTGGTTCAGGTGCTTCACCACCTCCCGAAACAGACCCTGCTCTGCTCGCACCAGCACCTCTATAACCTGGGTACAAACACATGCACACATCCGCACACACACATACACACACACACACACACACACACAAAGAAAGGAAAATAGACACATCACATTGCACCATGTTGTGAGCTTGAAGATCGTCTATTTCTGGCACAGAGCACCATCATACAAGACAGATTTCTGTGTAGCTAGGAGGTGGAATGCAGCCATCTTTACAGCATATCTGGGAACCATGCATAGGCGATTTAGCCTCAGTCAACACAGAGGGGGGAAGATTTTGCCATGAGAAAAAAAGACTGGTTGGTACACTATGGAAATGATCTACTAGTCAAAGAATCCTTTGTACCACAGGGTTATTTAAAGGAACTGGGTTGAGCATACAGGTGAGAGGTGAGAACAGGCCTACGTTTGAGTTAACCTGACTTGCGTCAGATGGTGGCAGCAGTGCGTTGGCTACCGCTCTACTTTACCATCTGAGTTCTCTCGGTGGGAGTTGATAACGCTCGTAAAGCCCCGGGCCGGACCAATCAGCGGCAGCTACGGGCGGGCTCTGAGCGGCTCTGAGCCAATAGAGTCTGATTGCAGACCACGTGGAAACCCAGGAGGCGGATTCTGGGTGGAACGTCACGCAGACAGGCCAATATGAGTGGTTGGAGTTGGCACTCCCAGACTGTGATAGACAGACAGCCCCATCCAATCACCTGCTAAGAATTTCAAAAAAATGGCCCGCCCCTTACATCGAATCTGCCGGAGCAATCCCAGATGGATAGTAAGCAGGCATACGCACTGCTGCTATCATCTGGCGCAAGTCAGGTTACGTTTGAGTGTGAAAATAACACAAAATAAAAGGCGGTTTGAGTTGAACATAAATCAAATATCTATGATATTGACAAACTAGCAAAACGATGGAGTTTGCACAAAAGAAAATTGACCCACTGTTTTACACCTGTAAACCTGTGATGTGACAATAAAGATTTTCATGGAGGGAAAGAAGACTATGCTCATTACCTCCTGCCAAAATGGTCAGAGCTGTGTTGGGAGATCAAAGAGAACTATGTGCGTGACGTCACGTAATAAACCTTAATAACAGGGTAACCGGTGACTCTAATGCATGTTCCAAGTGGTTTTGCCTCCTTGAATTCACACACACCCAGCAATGTTGAAACCCATAAATGAGGACTTGGGAGTAGTGGGCAGCGACTGAGCCGGGGACCATCTCCATGCTGCATACCTTACATCAGGGGTTTTCAAAGTGGGTGATGGGGCACCCTGGGGTGCCGCGACGGCAGTCCAGGGGTGCCGCGAGATCATTTGATAATATGTGGAATTTATTTGGACACTTGAAGAAATATTTTGTATCATTTTAAACTTGAAGCACAAAGTTATTTTCAGTCAGTTCTAACCAAAATGGCTATTATCTCAACGTTATCCTCGCAACATAATCACTAAAATATCGTCACTATCAGGCAGAAACCTCTGTCGCAAAAAACATCGCGAGGTGTTGTGTGCTTGTAGATCGGCTGTTTTCACTAGTTTAGTACATTTTATAGATGATAAATACAAAAAGAAAGGTTTTGGACACATACAAGGTTTCCACCCGACAACGACGATATTCTATAAATTTAAGGTGCTGGGAGTGGTGCCTCGGATTAAAAAAATATTTACAGGGTGTCCTGAGACAAAAACGTTTGGGAACCCCTAGGCCTGCCTTACATGCATGGCTCAATGGTCTGTGAGGAAAGCTATCTACACTACAGCGTTTGTACATGTTGTGATTTGTGGTGCGTTTACCTTGTAGAAGTGGAAGGCAGGGAGCTGGAAGATGCTGATGACAGTAGGGAAGTCTCCCGGTGGCCTGTAGGAGAAGATGACCACCTCCAGGCAGCAAGCCAGCAGGGAGCGATGAAACACATCCTGTTCCAGAATCCCCTGCAACGCACGCACGCACGCACGCACACACACACACACACACACACACACACACACACACACACACACACACACACACACACACACACACACACACACACACACACACACACACACACACACACACACACACACACACACAGAAATTGAACTGAAACTGTCCAGGTTGAAATGATACTATCGACAAGCCTCACAAAAGGTCAAAATGATTGTGATTGGGGGAAGTTGTGGCTTACAGAAAGGTCAGCGTCTCCCAGGATTCTCTTCTCTCTCTCAATGATGGCCTCCAATATCTTGTAGTACAGCGCCTCCGCCAGGCGGAAATACTTCATTGCCATGTCTACAGCACAGAGCCCAGGAACAGATGGTTGTACATTAGAGACACTAAATGTATCATCAGTTCACCACTTTCTTTCTTTTTCAAGATTTTGAGTAGCCAATATATCTTTTACCCCCTTTTTCCCCCCCAATTTAGTAATTATGCCTATGAATTCCTCCCGATACACATTTCTGTGTTGTCAGTCACTGCTGTTGTATCCTACTGACTCATCTGCCAGGCATAGCCCCCACCAGGAGGATGTACAGTAGGGCTTTCGTCTCAGTCCTCCCACCCAACACTCCCTGCTGACAGGTGCCGCCCCAGTCCGTAGGACCAACACTATCACGCCTTCCCTCCCACTAACACAGGCCAATTGTGTTCACATACACTGTACTGTAGATGCCTTACAAAGCCGGCTGCATCACGGCAGATTCAAACCCACAACCTACATGGTGGTAGGCAGGGGCTTTTCCACTGCACAACCCAAACGCCTCTAGTTCACATCACTTTCTTTTCTTTCTTTCTTTCTTTCTTTTTTTTCTTTTAAAAAATGTTCGGAGTTATGCCAATTCGTTATGCCAATTCCCCCCCCATGTGTTCAGTCCCTATCACTGCCAACCCCTATTGTTTGGTCAGGCGAGGGTGTAGACAACCATATGTTTCCTCTGATACACAGAGTTGCCAGCTACTTCTTTTCACCTGACAGTGAGGGCTTTCTCCAGGAGGGCGTAACACGTGCAGAGGAACACGTTATCCCTCCGAGACTAGTTCCACTGACTCCCTGCTGAACAGGGATCCCAGCCAACATGTAGTTGCTAGTGCAGCGTCAGGGAACAACCCCTCATCTGACATCTTTCCCACCCACGAATACGGCCATTCGGCCAATCACTATCTCGAATCAAGTGTGTGTGCGTGCGTGTGTGTGTGTGTGTGTGTGTGTGTGTGTGTGTGTGTGTGTGTGTGTGTGTGTGTGTGTGTGTGTGTGTACCTTTCCCCATTCCCCTGTTCTCCTCCATTTTGTCCTCGTAGTGTTGACTGAAGACCTGGAACATGTCCTTCAGTCGGTCAGAGATGGCCTCACTGGGGTCTCTGGCACAGGCACTGAAAGCAAACGGCTGTCAAAGTTACTCACTAAACCCCTGATGTCAGACAAAGGTCATGTCTTCTTAACCCCACTAGTGGCAGTGCTCTAAAGTCTACCACTTTGATCTCAAACAACGTATGTCAAAAAATTATGGCTGGATTGGCATGAACTTCACCTTCATGCTCTGTGGAGAATGAGCTCTACTGATTTGAGTGACCCCATGCCCTTTCCTCTAGAGCCAGCATTAAGCCAAAATGTCCAATTTGCACACAATATATCTCAAAAATCTAATGGGCAGATTGCCCTGAAACTTTGTCTGGTGGATGAACATTTGAATGATGCTGAGCACCCTCCGGACAAAATGGTAACTTTCCATGCAGGATATCTCATAATTAAATTGTGAACCCATGGCCCTTCCTCTAGAGAATCTCCTTCCGTGAATATTAGAATATGCAACCCCCCAATTCTTCCTTCTAATAATAATAAAGAAAGGGACTATTTTACATTTATCACATCCATGAGCAGCCGAGTAGTACAACTGTAGCCTTTTACTAAGGACGACTTCACCACTTTTCAAATTGGTCCTCACTAATGTTCACGATAAAATAGCACAATTCTTTTCTACTCTGTCTGTGTCTCAGAGGAGGGCTGTGGGGAGTTCAGAAAACCGTTTGCCAGTGACATCATCATTTGGCAGATTTTTTTTCTTGTTTTTTTAAGATTTAAAAAAAAATATTTAGACTTTTATTATCGCGAGAACAATGGCTTCCATTATAACATTGTAACTGTTCAGGAATAAAAAGCCAACAGTTTCTATGGGGCTGTTAAGTCTGACATCATTTTGCAGGCAGAGGAGAACTTTTGGGGCCAAAAGGCCGCAGCGCCCGTGAATCTTTTTACTATTTTTACTATTTACAAATTTTTCTTCTCTTTGTTGTTGAAAGGAAAGTGGTAGAATTATACTTTAGTCGTTATTTTTGTCTCGGATCTGTTGAAATAGCGAGGGACAGATATTGACTAAATCTGCTTGGAGGTCTGACTACAAAATGATGTCACAGCTTAAAAGCCCCATTAGCTTGGTTTCCCATCGATGATGTCACTGGCAGACGGATTTCTGAACTGCCCACGGTCCTCCTATGAGACACAGACAGCATAGGAAAGAATTGTGCTATTTTATCATTAACATTAGTGAGGACCAATTATATAAGATAGGTTGAAAAGTGGTGAAGTCGTCCTATAAGTAGGCTAGTAGGCTACTGATATTACTGGATGACTGTGTGGGTGAAAAATGTCACTCGCTCTAAATAACTGCTGCTAGCAGTGTTCCCTTATGCAGGGTAAAAACTTTTTCTTCTACCAACACTACAGTACAAGAGCAGCAGCAGCACCCGATTCTAAACTCCCTCCATCCATACTCTCTCAGGTCATTGCTGTAAGGAACTCTAAGCCAACATGGCTGCTAAAATACTGAGCTGTGTCTGAAAAGAAAGCAACATAAAATACTGTGGGTGCAGAGTTGAAAAGACTAGAGTAGTTAATGAGATTTAAATTTCTCTTTTTTTCCAACTCCACCCACTCATATTGGCCTGTCTGCATGACGTACAACGGTAGGTTCCGTACGGAACCATTGTTTACTTAGATATGGAAGGATGACCTCCCACTTGGGTAATGACGCCCCCTGGCGATCATTCAGAGAAACTACTTCAGCTCCCGTACTAACGTAGGTAGGAAGGGCCTGTCACTCAAACCGGAGTGACCCGCCTCCAGGCTATATAAGCCCCCGGAGGCGGAAGTAACATCCTCTTAATACCACTCTCTGCCACATTCAGTGAAACAGAGGGGCATTACGTGGGAGGTCATCCTTCCATATCTAAGTAAACAATGGTTCCGTACGGAACCTACCGTTTACTGTCAATATTCCAGGATGACCTCCCACTTGGGATTCTTAAACTCCCCTCTAAGCCACAACCTACTCTCATACCCCCACACACCCCTCATACGGGTGAGCACAGCCCAAACGGGCGTGACCCATCACCCAGAAGGTCCCAGGCCCACCGGACCTGGGTGTGAAGGCATGAGAAAATAAGGAGAGACCCTGACAGACCGAAGTCCGCCTCATTCAACTAAATGAAAAGGACAAGTCCGCCTTATAAGTAAGACACACTATATAAGGAAAACACAGGGTCCCCCCCAAAATACCCCAGGTGGCTACATGCCCACCTGTGGGAGGGGAAGATCCGACTCCTCTATGACGTAGAGGAGGCAACTGCACCCAGAACCGAATGCGCTAGCGAAGAGGATTCGATATCCAGGTGATAGTAGGCTGCAAAGGTAGAAGGCGAAGACCAATTCGCCGAAACACAAATCTCCTGAACGGAGACTCCCTTTGCCAGTGCCCACGAAGTAGCCACACCTCTAGTGCTATGGGCTTTAAGTGCCGCCGGCACTTCCACACCCGCACTAGAGTAAGCCAGCCTAATAGCATCCACAATCCACCTCGAAAGAGTGGGTCTAGACACCGGCTTTCTGACAAGAACATTGCCCATTTCCACGAAGAGCTGAGAAGAAGCTCTAGAACCAGCAGTCCTGTCACAGTAGGCCCTCAATGCCCTGACAGGACAAAGGCAATTCAGCCGTTCATCCTCCACCGAGACAAACGGAGGAGGATGAAAAGCCAGAAGAACAACAGGCTCCTTAGGAACCACCATGTTCTCAGGAACAAACTTAAGATGAGGCTTGAGCAACACCTTGAGATCATTGTTCATAAACTGCATGCACTCCGCAGACACCGAGAGAGCTTGCAGGTCACCAACTCTTTTAGCCGTGGCCAAAGCCAGCAAAAGAGCCGTCTTGAAACTCAAAAGTTTCAAAGGCATCCCTACAAGCGGCTCAAAGGGAGCCCGACATAGGCCCCCTAGAACCACCTGCAGATCCCAAACTGGGAACAAAGACCTAGTCACCGGCCTCAAACGTTCAACTCCTTGCATGAACTTGATGACCTCCGGGACTTTAGAAGGTGCCTCGCCCGCCACCCCCAGGTGACAGGCATTAATAGCCGCCAAATACCCCCTAAGGGTAGAAAATGCAAGACCACTTCTCAAGCGGTCCTGCATAAATTCCAGAATTTCCTGGGCTGACGCCACATGGGCCACCACCGGTGGAACACGCGACTCACACCAGTCCTCAAAGGCATTCCACCTTCCATCATAAGACGCCCTCGTAGAAGGCGCCTTAGCACTCTGAATGGTAGCAACCACTTCAGAAGAAAAACCAGCCGCCAGCAGGTTTAACCTTTCACGTGCCAAACCCACAGGTCTAGGACCTGCAGGTCTTGGTGGAAGATCTCCCCCCTGGCCTGACTCAACAGATCCCTGCACTGAGGCAGCTGCCAACCCGGTTCGCAAAGGAGAGGGGCGATCGCCGACCTCCACGTGCCCTTGTAGGGAGCCACCAGGAGCATCTCCAGACCGAACCTCCTGACTCTCTCCAGAGTGGGTCGGATTAAGTCGAAGGGGGGAAACGCGTACAGTAGACCTCTCGGCCACGTGTGCGCTAAGGCGTCCAACCCCAAGGGAGGACTGCCCTTCACCGCGAAGAACAACGGACACTTCGTATTCTCCGCTGACGCAAACAGGTCCGCCACTGGCTGACCGAACTTGCGAAAAATCTGGCTCGCCACCCTGGGGTGGAGAGACCAATCCTCGTAGCGAGAACCTCCCCTGGACAGGAGATCTGCTCCGCTGTTGAGGAGACCTGGGACGTGTAAGGCCCTGATCGACTTGAGGCGCGACAAGCACCAAACCGTCAATTCTCGAGCCAGACGGTCCAGTGGCAACGACGACAGGCCCCCCTGTTTGTTGACATAAAACATGGCCGTCGTATTGTCTGTCCTGACCAGGACGTGACAATGCAAAATCCAAGGCTCGAAATGCTTGAGCGCCAGGAGTATAGCCATCAACTCCAAATAGTTGATGTGACGACCCCTCATCTCCAGAGGCCAAAGCCCCTGCGCTGTGCGCCCCTCGAAAGTGGCTCCCCATCCACTAAGACTGGCGTCTGTCGTGATCGACTTGCGGGAAACCACCTCGCCAATCGAGACTCCGCTGGTGAGGAACCCCTCCACCAGCCACGGAGACAGGGCGATCGCGCAGGAAGGGGAAACCGTAACCTTCTTGTACTTCAAGGAGGGCGGGATCCCGAGGGATAACATCCATCTTTGAAAAGGTCTCATATGAAACCTGCCCAAACGCAACAGATGTACTGCGGAAGCCATCATTCCCGTCAGTACCATGCAACTCCTGTAAGTGACCTCCTGGCCCACTTGAAAAGGAGTCGAGACATTCCCGAAACCTGTCCACCCTCTCCTCTGAGAGACGGGCCGACATGTCGGATGAGTCCAGAAGGACCCCAATGAATGTAAGACGACTTGCTGGAGTCAGCATGCTCTTGCCGTGGTTGACTATGAAACCTAAGGCCTTCAGGTGAGCCAAAACCACTTGTGTGTGACGCGCCACTTTGTGGGCGGAGCTCGCTGAAATCATCCAAACGTCGATGTACGTCGCCAACCTGACGCCCTGCTGTCTCAGCGGGGCGATGGCTGCTTCGGTCACTTTCACGAAAACCCTCGGGCTCAGTGACAGACCGAAAGGGAGTACTGTATACTCGTACAGGCGACCCTCGAAGGCGAACCGTAGGAATTTCCTGTGTGGGGGATAAATCTGGACGTGCTGATAAGCATCCTTCAGATCCACTGAACAGTGGAAATCCCCTTGCCTGACCGACCGTAACATGGTGGGTACAGTTAGCATCCTGAAAACGTATTTCTTCAGGTACACGTTTAGTGCCTTTAGGTCCAGGATGGGACGTAGCCCCCCCCCCTTTTTTTGGGCACCAGGAAATAACGGCTCCAAAATCCCATGCGGGATTGGGTCCTGTCCAGCTCCACTATAGCACCCTTGCTTAGCAAGGAGCTGATCTCTTCTCTCAAAAGATTTGCTTTTAAACCACGCGCCCTGGTATGAATAACCCTGCTCGAAAGCGGGGGTATGTCTGCGAACTGTAACCTGTACCCCTGGTTATCGTTCGAAATACCCAATGGCTCGGGTTGCATAACTTCCACTGGCGCGCGCAGCGTGCTAGCGTGTTTTGAGCGAGAGAAACCCCACCACTGTGCTTCCGTGACGGCGGAGCTTTTTGGCGGCCGGACCGGAAGTGGGGAACCTGCGTATCCGTATCCGGAACACCCGGATGCGGAGCGCAGGGGTTCAATAGGCCGCAAGGCGGGAACACCTTCTGATTGTACCGCTTGACTAGCGGAGCTTTTTTCGGCCGGACCGGAAGCGGGGAGCTAGCGAATCCGTATCCGGTGAAACCGGAAGCGTTCGGTTTTCGCTCGATAGAGCAACAGGAGGAGCAAAGCGATTCGACTGATAAACAGACTCGCCCACAACTAAAGCATTCTCCCCTGACAGGAGAGGAACTTTTACGCATAACCTCCACTGGCACGCGCAGCGTGCTAGCGTGTTTTGAGAGAGAGAAACCCCACCACTGTGCTTCCGTGACGGCGGAGCTATTTGGCGACTGGACCGGAAGCGGGAGACCTGCGTATCCGTATCCGGGACGACCGGATGCGGAGCGCAAGGGTTCAATAGGCCGCATGGCGGAAACACCTTCTGGTTGTACCGCTTGACTAGCGGAGCTATTTTGCGGCGGGACCGGAAGCGGGGAGCGAGCGAATCCGTATCCGGTGTCACCGGAAGCGTTCGCACTTCGCTCGATAGAGAGACAGGAAGAACAAAGCGATTCGACTGATAAACAGACTCGCCCACAACTAAAGCATTCTCCCCTGACAGGAGAGGAACTTTTACGTTTAATACCTGCTCTAAGGCCTTTATGCTTGTCCCTTGACCCGGGCTCATAGTAGGCCGACAGAATTTCTGACTCAAAGTTAAATTCATAGCATCGCTCACGCGAGGGAAAGCCCACTCGCGCGCATGAGGAACCACATAATTGTTTGACGTTAACATTACTGGTTGCTGATAAAACCTGTGATTGATTAAGGAGTCCTGACGGGACTCCATCATTCTTACAGGAGGCATGCATAAAGGAGTCATATTGTCGACGCGAGGGATATTCCACTCGCGCGCATGAGGAACCACATAATTGTTTGACATTAACATTACTGGTTGCTGATAAAACCTGTGATTGATTAACGAGTCCTGACAGGACTCCATCAATACTACAGGAGGCATGCATTTATCTTAGCCCCTGTCCTAAGGCCTTTATGTTTGTCCCTTGACGAGGGCTCATTAGTAGGCCGACAGAATTTTGTGACTCATTGTTAATTCATTGCATTGACCACGCGATGGATATTCTCCTCGCGTGTAAGGGGAACCATCTAAATGTTTGACATAACATTACTGGTTGCTGATAAAACCTGTGATTGACTACAGAGT
Source organism: Nannobrachium achirus (assembly GCF_963921795.1). NCBI lineage: Eukaryota > Metazoa > Chordata > Actinopteri > Myctophiformes > Myctophidae > Nannobrachium > Nannobrachium achirus. Next base: position 52,213,734 of record NC_137820.1, read on the forward strand.
CCTGACAGGACTACATCAATTTTACAGGAGGCATGCAAGATGGAGTCGTCTGTGCAATAGAGTTGGACAGAAACAGACTTGTTCTTTCAACAGATTTATCTGGGACACAAGAGGCATATTCATTGACATTCTCATTTTTATTTCCCCGACGCGGGGAAAAATAAACGTCCTCGTTTGGGGGGAGGGGAACCGGGTGACACCACGGACCCCTGCCCCAACACAATCCCCCTCTACAATGTCCGCAACTAAAGCATTCTCCCCTGACAGGGGAGGAACTTTTACGTTTAATACCTGCGCTATGGCCTTCATGCTTGTCCCGTGACGAGGGCTCATAGTAGGCCGACAGAATTAGTGACTCATCGTTAAATTCATTGCATTGTTCACGCGAGGGATATTCCCCTCGCGTGTAAGAGGAACCATATAAATGTTTGACAATAACAATACTGGTTGCTGATAAAACCCGTGATTGATTACAAGTCCTGACAGGACTTCAACACTTTTACAGGAGTCATGCAAGATGGAGTCATCTGTGCTAGTGCAATAGAGTTGGACAGAAACAGACTTTGTTCTTTCAACAGATCTATCTGGGACACAGGAGGCATATACATTGACATTCTCATTTTCATTTCCCCGACGCGGGGTACAGAAAATAAACGTCGTGCCCACCACTCTATACTGGGGTCTGACAGAACCCAGAAAAGATTGTGCTTGTGTAACTTCCATGAGGATTGTAGCGCTTTAGTGAATCCAACATCTCCGTTGCAGAAAACCAACGTCCTCTGCCATCGCTCCACCCGCTCCACCCGCCTGACTGGCGGGTGGAGGGGCAGTTGAAGTGCTGGCGCCGCAGGGGCCTTACCTTTCACTGTAAAGACAGGGCGAGAGCCATCCTCCGCCATGTCCTCCTCCTTCTCGTCCTCAGAGTATCCTGAGTACGAACCCTAGCTCTGACTGGAGCTCAGGTCCGATTCTCGCCTGAAGGATCGGACTGTTTTGCTAAAGTTCACGTCGAAGGGGACGTCTTCGACGGTCACCTCACAACGCTACTCTTTAGGCACCGCGCCCGTAGGAGAAATGGTCACCGGAGGGATATTGTTAGACTTCTTAGTCACCTTCCTCGCGGTAACTCCGCCAGACCCGCCAGCTCCAGTGACAGTGGAGCTAGCTGCGGTCGGCTGCACGGCAGGCGGTGTCTCACGTCGCTTGGCGCCATCTTGACCAAGGCGCGCTGCTGAACAAGCGGTGCCCCGGACGGCAGCGCCGCACCTTGACTATCGGTGCGGGCCGCCTGGGGCGGACAGCCTGGGCTGTAGGATCCAGAGCGTTAAGCCCTCCTGGTGGAGCGCAGGCTCCGAGGCCTGCCCTAGCCAGGTGGAACCGATGTACCATAGCGAAGCAGTGTAGTTAACGTTAACAAGGAAGCTGTCGAGCAACGAGCTAACGGCTAATGCTAGGCCAAACTTGGTTCAGGCAGAAACATACATTCCCTCGGCAGAAAGGCAAGAGGGACCATAGCGAAACACGTAGCTAACGTTAACAAGGAAGCTGTCGAGCAACGAGCTAACGGCTAATGCTAGGCCACGCTTGGTTCAGGCAGAGGCCTTAACAAGCTAACAGCAGAACAAACATACATTCCCTCGGCAGAAAGCAAGAGGGTTCATAGCGAAGCAGTGTAGCTAACGTTAACAAAGGAAGCTGACGAGCTAACAAGCTAACGGCTAAAGCTAGGCCAAGCTTGATTCGGGCAGGGCCTGAACAAGCGGTAAGCAGTGTAGCTAACGTTAACAAAGAGCAGACGAGCTAACAAGCTAACGGCTAATGCTATGCCACGCTTGGTTCGGGCAGAGGCCTGAACAAGTGGTAAACTTCTTTGTTATAGAAGGAAATAACCGTCGTTTTAGGACGGGACAAGAATAAGTATTCTTAAGTACGGGTTAATTCAACACTCGCCGGTGGGCGACTCCAATGCCACCGCTTTAGGCTAATGCGCGAAGAATAATAATACAAAGGCTGAGTTTCAACTTATCTGAATGTGATATCGCAGAGAGTGAAAAGAGGATGTTACTTCCGCCTCCGGGGGCTTATATAGCCTGGAGGCGGGTCACTCCGGTTTGAGTGACAGGCCCTTCCTACCTACGTTAGTACGGGAGCTGAAGTAGTTTCTCTGAATGATCGCCAGGGGGCGTCATTACCCAAGTGGGAGGTCATCCTGGAATATTGACAGTAAACAGCTGTGCCGGCAGGAAAAGTAAACAACGGAAGGACAACACTTGTTTTCACGTTAGCAGTTAAAAAGATAAAGATATCATGGAGGTTGGAGATTTTTGCAGTTTTTGTCTTGCGAATCTTCGCATGAAAGGATTACCTTCAGCTGCATTCGCCTGTCAAAATACCCACTGTGAAAAGGGTCCACAGGCGACAACACCCAGCATCGCTCAGAGCCCGCCCATAGAGGCAATAGAGCCCGCCCGAGGCTGCCACTGATTGGTGCAAACCGGCACTTTGCGGTGGAAGCAACTGTCTCTGAGCGAGTCCAGATGGTAGTGCAGCATCACTCAATGCTGCCACCATCTGGCGGAGTCAGGTTACCTAATTTGTGCACACTATCAGACTCAGAAGTGAACACCGAGTACCTGAGTATTTCAGTGAGTCTGGCGCTGGGCCCATGCTTGAGTCCGGTGAGCAGGCTGTGCAGTCGTCCCACACTCTGCATGGCGCTGGAGACCGGAGAGGCCAGGCTGTTATCTTGAATGTACTTCCTGCCCGTCAGGGGAGTGGACACCTTCAGGGCCGAGGCCTTGAGGGAGGGCAGAGAACACATATTTCGTTGTTGTCGGGTGGAAAACCTTGTGTGTCCCAAACCGTTCCTTTTTTATATTATTTTCAAAAGGATTTTAAAATTGTGAAAATAGCCGATCTACAAGGTCACAACGCGTCCCAAGCTTGTAGATATGTTATTTTCACTGCTTTTCTGTGACACTTGTATGATGGAGTAGGGCATTTATTTTTTTGTCATTCAAGAAAAATAAGAGAACCAGTTTAGATTTTGACCTTTTTAGAGATTCGAGGGACTTTCCACTTACACATTATGTCTTTTATGTTTCTTTGAGAGAGTGTAAGTGCTCCAATGATTTTGCCTGTGGCTTAATTCCATAATGTGTACATGTCGATGTGTTTGCTTACATTCAGGTTACTGTGTATCCTGTAGGCTGAAGAGCCCTGGTTCTCTATCCCTTCACACAGACAATGACCTGAGGTCCCAATGTCCTCATTGGCCCCATCCCCTGTAAAGATCCTCTCATCCAGGCTGCCAGTGGATAGTGTGTGTTCCTCATACACACGGCCCAGAGATGCACTGGACATAGAGGAAAGCACAAGAGAACAAAAGGAGCGAATATAGATTATTATTTTCACCAAGAAGCCATTGGTAATCCATTAACTCCAGTAGTGTGAAAATAATAATTTTAAACTTCAAACGTCCAAGACTTCTTATCCATGCAATGATGTCTTGCCAACATTGACACAATTGTTCAGATATGTTCAGCAATGTTTTATTTAATGTTTAAATTTAAACTTTTTTAGTTCATTTGGTTCCGAACTGCTGTATCAACCATTTAGCTGGGGACTCCCTGGACCCCAAACTGAGAAACATTTCTTTAAAGAAGCCTTCAAACCTTCTATTCAAACATATCAACATGTAGTGATATGTGATAACACAGAGCAGTCGAATATGACACTTACAAACTATCCCCAAAGTTCATAGGATCCAGGAAGCCAGTCAAGCTGTCCTCTTTGCCTTTAAGTATCTGTTAAATAAAAGCACAGCAATGTCATTGAGTTTAGTTTCAGAACATGTGTCATCCATCTGTCCCATTTGGAAAAATCTTTGAATAATGTTGCCTATAATGTCAGGCCCTGAGGCCCATAATAGGGATGCCATAGGGATGTGTGTGTGTGTGTGTGTGTGTGTGTGTGTGTGTGTGTGTGTGTGTGTGTGTGTGTGTGTGTGTGTGTGTGTGTGTGTGTGTGTGTGTGTGTGTGTGTGTGTGTGTGTGTGTGTGTGTGTGTGTGCGTGCGTGCGTGCGTGCGTGCGTGCGTGCGTGCGTGCGTGCGTGCGTGCGTGCGTGCGTGCGTGCGTGCGTGCGTGCGCATGTTTGTGTCTCTGTATGAGGAAATGCAAATGTGCCGGTGTGGTTTCAAATAAACAACTTTGATTGGTTTCAAAGTTTCAAAATAGTTTATCAACAACTGACTCAGGCTATGCTTATGTGTATGCGGGCGGTGCAGGAAACTAAATGCAACACGTGTTTAGTGTGTATGACTATGTACTGTGTATTACCTTTTTATGGAAGAGCTTCTTGACAAAGGGTTTCCAGAAGTGTTCTTTGACTCCTTTAGCCTCCAGCACCAGGCCATCATGAAGTTCACACAGCTGCTCTATGAAACAGTAGGGACCCGGGGCTGGCTTGTAGTCCTTACTGCTGAAATCCTCTGGAAGACCTGTAAAAGAGACGAGGAGATATTGGCTTTCTTTTGAAATGGCTTCCAATGCTTTCTGAAGTTAAAATAAGCTCTATTTGGTTAGGTCGGTTCAGTTAAATTAGAGTTGATTTGTTGTATTTCCTATAATCTTCTCTCCCAAAATACCAGGGACCCAAATAAATAAATGTTGGTCCTATGGTCCTTTACTGCACTGCAGTTAAATATAGTCAAATGTTACGATATGAAACATCTTTTTGTGTTGCATTTTTTATTTTATTGAAAATGCAGGACGGTTGACAGAGCTCCAGTATAATGGAGGGGAAACATTGAACATAAATCTCTGTCTCTCTGTACGTATCGTTGCAATCGGGTGGGAACCTTGTATGTCCAATACCATTCCTTTCTTCTTCTTATTATTACTTGAAACAATAGAAATAACTGATCCACAAGCTCACAACACATCTGGACGTGTTGTGAGCTTGTGCATCTGCTATTTTCACTACTTATGTACGACACTCTTGTATGAAGTAGGGCATTCATTTACAAATAAATATGAATGAAATATGGAAATACAAGGTTTCTGCCTGACAGCGACGATGTGCTTTCACGGGGGCGGGGATCTTAACCACGGCAGAGCACTTTCCTTTTTAGATGGCTAGTACAATAGGTGTGTTTACACAGAGAGGTTTAGGATGTGGCGTATGGTTCTGGTGGTGTAGCCTGGGAGAGGAAGTGAGTGTCATAATGAAATAAAGTTCAGTTCTTACTTCTTAGAGAGAAAAACAGAGAACAACCGGGTGCTCAAGGGAGATAAAATCGTATTAAAAGTATGTGGTGCTGCTAGGATCAGTGGGGAAATACTGTAGAAAAAAGAAGCTGAGATTCAAGCACTCGAGGAGATTAATATAAAACAAAGTTTATTCAATAAAACCGACATGTTTCGACCTTACGGTCTTCATCAGGGCAAGAACTGAAGTTCTTTTTTTTACAGAATAAACGTTGTTTTATTTTAATCTCCTCAAGTGCTCGGATCTCAGTTTCTTTTTCATAAAGTTTAGTTTTTGTTCAGGAGTTAGCTCTCGGCAGTATTATTAGGTTGATAAAGCTTTAGGAACACAAGAAAGAAGAAATTCACAAGTATTTACAATTAGAATGATTCAAGTGTTATACATGAACAGATACTCATGAATGCATGTACTATAGGTAGCCTACATGGGGTACAGTAATAACAAGGCATTAACACATTTGTAGTAGTAGATGTATATGCTACAGTGCTATGGTGTTATTGGAGAGTTCTGCGGCACAAAGAACCTTTGAAATTTGGGTTGAGCAGATCCTTCCTGGCGTTGCACAGAAGTGCATTGGTGAAGACCAGGTCCAACGCACACAACAGCAGGTGGTAGGAGTTCACCAGGTCGTCACTAATCATGGGGAAGTTACCTGTGTGTGAAGTGAGAAGAATTGGAGAAAATAAAGGAGAATAGAAAAGTGGATTAAAGAAGAGAAAAGCAGGGAAAAGCAAACAGGAGAATCTTCTAGATTCAAGAATTATAACATCTTCTGAAGTTGTCACGTATTACAAACATACCAATACTAATCCCAAATTCACAGGCAAGTCCTAGCTTATCTAATCACAATGTGTTGCCAAGATAACGTGTACACACACTGGACATTGGCAATGTGTGTGCATGTAATTTATATTTGTTTGTTTTGCTGAGGCTAAGTTACAAGAGGAATGACTTCTGGTGACATGTTTGCAGACAGATGTCCAGCTGATGTGTACAAGTCTGTGCATGCCCTCTCATTAATCCACCAGCCTCCCTCCCTTTCTCGCTGTCTCTCTCTCTCTTTCTCTACATCCCTCCCATTTCTTCATTCCATTCATCCATGCTTATCCTAAAATCTCTTTTGGCCCCTTGCTGTTTGCTAAGCAAACTGGCCCAAAGCCAGTTTGACTTCACTCAACATGCTCTCCATAACCGCAATTGTTCCCTTAACCACAACTTCCTTGTGCCAAGGTATTAAGTCAGATTTGCATGATTTGACATGATTTGTCTCTTTTATTCTTTCTTAATTATGCAGGGTGCAATTTGCTCTGGGGCAGGGGCAAGTATTGACGGTTCAAGTGGTTAAATATCTGAAAACACAAATTGACATTAATCCACAATACACTGATGATTGTGCTGTCAAACGATGCCACTATATGGAATCTATGAAAAAAGGTTGCAGGGGTCCCTGCTTCATTTCTCTCTCAATTAAGGGGTCCGTGGCCTGAAAATGTTGAAGACCCTTGGTATAAAGTCAGATATGCATGATTTGACATGATTTGTCTCTTGTATTCCTACTTGATTATGCAGGGTGTAATTTGCTCTGGGGGATGGAGGATAATCCATGCCTCTGCTTTTGATATCTCCACTGTGGTCATTCCTTTGCTTTGAATCAGTGGTGGGGTTATGTTTTATTGTTAATTCTGGTCAGACTGAATAAAATATGCATTTCTTTTGAGGAAATGTAGACTTGACTGTGTGTTTGATATTTACGTTTGATAATATCAGTTTTCAAAATAGCAGATCTACAAGTTCACAACGCATAATTTTTTTGTGCTAATTCTTGTACAAAGAAGTATAGAGAGCTTTTAAGTGGTTTAAAACCAAACCCTATCAATTTGCAATTACTATGGTTGAATGCTTTTACATTATTACAGGTAGATGAGTTACCTTTAGCATGGACAAACAGAATCCAACAGAAGTTAAAGACCTCAGATACTGTGCATGGATGCCTTCTGCAAAACAAAAATTCACAACAAAGAATTCAGATTCAACATCACATGTTATGAGCAAATGTCTATAATAGTGTGTGTGTGTGTGTGTGTGTGTGTGTGTGTGTGTGTGTGTGTGTGTGTGTGTGTGTGTGTGTGTGTGTGTGTGTGTGTGTGTGTGTGTGTGTGTGTGTGTGTGTTAAAGATTCAATAGAATGCAACATATGTTTATAGCAGCCATATACGTTTATTGCATAAACGTATAGCATGTGATAAGATAAGGTTTGAGGCTAACTTAGGACAAATGTAAATGTTTTGAAAACTTAACTTACCTTTGTTTGCGGCTCCTGTGAAGTCGTGGAGGGTCATCTGAGGGGGCCTTGAAGATGACTTTAAATATGGGCACGTACTTCTTGAAAATGACCGCAGACACTGTGAAGTTTCTCTCCAGCTTCTCTGTGCTTTGTCTAAACTCTTGTGGCAGGTTGGCCATGTCCTGCCACTTCTTCATCTTGTTGAAAAATTCAATCAGGCTGGGGTGGGAGAAAAGTGTTTAAAAAGGCAAGCACGAGGATTTGTTTATTTTACACAGAAAAGCTCTTAAAACTAACATGCAAAGGACTCATTGAGTATATCAAAAGTATGTACAGTATATATATATATATATATATATATATATATATTGTTTTTTTAAAGATATGTTTTAGGGCTTTTGCCTTTATTGATAGGATAGTAGACTGACAGGAAATGGGGAGAGAGACGGGGAGTGACACGCAGCAACATCTGGTCGGGCTCGGGAATCGAACCAGCGACCCGCAGCCGGCTACACAGAGCCTATGTGGTATGCACCTGGACCAGTAGGTCAGCGGGCAGCCGGGCACCCCAACAAGTATGTATTTATCACTATTGAATTAATGAGTGTGACTTAAATTAAAAATCAAACAATAGGCTAATTCACCAACAAGACAATGGTACCACAGAACGTTGATTTACCCAGTTTTGCACTTTGAGAGTGTACTAAACGTAACTAAATGATATATCCATTTGGGTTGTATTCAGGGTTTGGGGGTGATGGTGCCGGTGTATGGTGGATCTACCTCTGTTCTGAGCAGCGCAGGATCTTGGTTAGAGAGACGTAGTTCCCCTCTGACGTTCCCTTGCCAACAGTTGGTACTGAAGATCTACATGCCACATAGAGGGCACAGGCCAGCCAATGCTGCTCACACCCCTGTGTGTGTGTGTGTGTGGGGGGGGGGGGGGGGGGGTTGAGAGAGAGAGAACACAGAAAAAAGGGGAAGAGAGGGGGAGATACTTAATCAGCAGCAGGGGGTATCATCTGACATTTTGGTCATATGAGGTCAAATGGGGTCAGCAGCACCATGTTGGAAATCCTCCCCTCTAGTGGTCTTTTTTTGTTGACCCATATTTGTTATTGTACAGTATTTACAACACACACTGGCAGTCTATTCGTATTAGAATACCAATAACAGTTCTGTACTCTGTAGAGACTCTCCACTGATTCACATAAATGACTTAAAAACTGAGAATCGCTGGATGCCCAGATCGTAACATGAGCGTAAAGTGATGTAACGAGCAGGAAATAAAAGCCGGCAAACGGTCCGTTGCACGCGTAGGAAAACACATTAAACTATGAGAGAGTATTTACCTCTAACGTGAAATTTCTACTTATGTTTTCATAGGTCTTCCATGCTTCATTGCTAGCCTCCTCGTCCATGTTTAAAGCTCGACACAGATCTTCAAATGCAATTCTTGCTTTCTGCAAAAAGTCCTCCTCTTCGCTCATGTTGAATTCTCCAACGAGGAACAGAAACGCAGCTAACGTAAAAAAAATATATAATAAATAACAATTACAAAATAGAGGCCCGCGTAAAGCGCCTGGTTACAAAATATTCATGTAACACCAGCGTTATTATCGTCGTATAAAATACAGTCGTGTGTGTAGTAGTGGCCATTTAAATGTCCTTTGAGTGACAGCTACTATTTTGCGCAGATCTTGCGTAGCGGAGTTGCGCTCGGGGCTTCTGGCGCTTTGTCAGCGAGCAAGTGACGTCACTTCTGAGCGCAGTTCCTTTGCGAATAGGAGAACATGAGCGTAACGCAGACCACGCCCACTAAATGTGCGTTGCAAAACATGAATGGGTGGGACGTGACGTCATGCAGAGGAAATGGTAGTCTAGAGAGACCCCATAGCCCAGAGGGACAGTCAGGGGCGTCAATTGGGTATGGTATGCAGCTGCCATACCCTGGGTCCAGGGGGGAGAATACAAGTTACTTTAAAATACAAATCCATGAATGTCTCATTGTCTATCTGTGCTGGTTATGTTGTTAAATTACATTAAAATAACTACAAATGTAAAATTTAACAAGGTATTATATATTCTCCACACTTTTTTTCTCCCCATCTTGACAGCATAGTATATTCCCAGGTTCCGCAGGTCAGCTGCACAGGTGCAATGCATTATTAATTGTGGCACGTTTACTATATTATGTCAAATTTAGCTGCACTTGAACAACTGTTCCAGGCTGCCATATCCAGCCCAAGAAACCATAGACTTTTTTTTGGGGAAAAATAGAATGTACTTCTTAAAATAAATCTATCATGCCTGTTGCTAAGGTATGGCAACATGACTGGTGTCTTGCACGTGCGCGAATCACCAGTCATGTTGCCATACCTTCCCTTTTTCTGAACTTACACCACTGGGGACAGTTACTTAGCGCAGTATGGGGAAAAAAGTATTCAATTTCTTTAGTCGAGTAAAAGTATCAATACTGCAAAGCAGAAATAAAGAGTAAAAGTAGGCTACAAAAGTATTGGGACCAGGATCACAATGTACTTAAAACACCAAAAGTAGAAAGTAGGCCTACTCATTATGCAGAAATGTTCCGTTTCAAGTTTTCAAACGTACAAACCTCTTTTGAAAATAGCAGATCTACAAGCTCACAATGCGTTGCATCGCGAGCTTTAGGTCGTCTATTTTGGACAATCTCCTCGAAATATTTAATCTATTTGATGTCAATGTTAAAATTAAACCGTTTACCAACTGTTGCTAGACAACAAATTTAACTAGCCAGTCATAGTGCAATCCCTTCAGGCAATGGGAAGGAATTACTTCCGGTTGTTTACGTTTTTCACTTGTTTTGACTGGATTAGTGCGTGCGGCAGCCGCAACAACCATCTACTGTAGATGGTTAAACTGATACATTATCACATTATCGGCACATTAGTTGATTCACGATTTTTTTTAAAAGCCCGATTTATACATTAAGTACTTTTGACCATCACATCAATAAATGATGGTGCTTCATCAAACTTTTAGCAGCATGGCATGCATATCATATATCATAATACAAACACATTATCAATATATTGACTGACTGTTAAGATTGTTTTGTATTGACCTACCATCAGTCCATCACGATTTTCATATAGCTTAGATAGATTGTTATAGCCTACACAACACACTCATACACTAAATCTGTTTATTGTAAAAAAATAAATACAAAAAATACCATCAAAAACAGTTTCTAAAATGCTATAGCCTATATATAGTAAACAAAATGGTATTTCCACTTAAATGACATTCACAATGTTGAAAAAGATTAAACCATCCTTCATATGGTTAAATTAAGTGGTGTGAAGTCGTTCAGGCTTATTTCCATCTTGAATCTAAATGTCCACTACAGTATTTGCTGCTGTATGATAGGACATTATCTGATGACAGTGTATTGCTATTGAATTGCACCACATACAGTAGTAAACCACCGAATAACATTTGAGGATCTACTATTAGCCCATGTACAGTTCAGACAAATCCTGAAGTTAAACATTGAGGCAACAGAATTTAATTAATATCCGCAGTATCATTACAGTATTCAACTGTTCAAGTCTATGTACAGTCCTGTATTTCGTAAACTGCATTCCAAAAATATCCATTGTTTTTAAAGTCGTTTTCAATGCAGTCTCCATACTTGAAAGGGGTGCCCTACTTGGCCCCCTCCGTTTTACCCTCCACACCAAATACCCTCCACACCAGCTTACAGATCACCGAAAATAGATCTGTAAGCTTGCCGTTTGCCTATTATGAGAGGCCCAGTAAACAGAAACGAGGGTTCATGTGGTTAAAGGATTTGATGATTTTTAACTTGAATCCTATCATTCCATTTTGAGGGCAAGACATGATGAGATAATCTGACGTACTGTAACACTTGACACAGTGTATTGTTTCTCAAGACGACAGTCTATGTAAAACATGTTTTGTGTGCTATGTCCGATTTTCATGTGACATCCCATAATAACACAGTGGTTCTCAACCTTTTCAGGCCGCGACCCCCAAAACAATCATATTTTAACTGGGGGACCCTCCCGAGTTGAGTCATTACATTTTGTATAACACGTTCTATTGTGAAAATAGCCGATCTACATGCTCACAACGCCTTGCAACGTAAGGCGTTGTGAGCATGTAGATCGGCTATTTTCACAATTTCTGCCTCAACTTGAATTTGTCATTAGAGGTATTAAAAGTCCTTAAATTGTCACTTTAGAAATGTGAAGATAACCCTCTAGTCTATACACTTAAACTTTATGTTGGTTTGTTTACTGTTGAGTGAGAAAACAATGTTGCACATTAAGTTAATCACCTGGGAATCATCTGGGGGGGGGGGGTTGAGAACCACTGCCATAACAGAACAATAGGATTCAGGGACAGTTAAAAAAAATCATCTAAGTTGCCCTGTAAACAACTAGCAATTTAAGTTATTGAACAGAATAAAAAATATTCCGATGTATTCAACACTGAGTGTTCATTTCTGAAATTATTTTAAGGCAGTGATGTCTGCAGGGAGGAGACAGGTGTGTAGTCATGGTCGGGGTCTTCCATGATGGACTGCAGAGCCTCCAGTGCCTCTACAGACACTGTTAGACTTCCTACCACTGAGCTGCTGTCTTCTGCATCCACCACTAGAGGGAGCACAGGAACACATTGTATTATAGTTCACCTTAAAAATATGCACTACATGGTACTGGTTAGAGTTTTGTTACTGCCTGTATCTCAGGCTTTTTACTTTGTTGAAAAGTAAAAAGTGTGATATACAGTAGAGATAGAAGCTGGGAAAGTGCACATGAGTGTGTGTGTGTGTGTGTGTGTGTGTGTGTGTGTGTGTGTGTGTGTGTGTGTGTTTGATTGATAGAATACTTTATTAGTCAGAAACAGAAAAGGGGATTTTGTTACCCTGGCATCACAGGGATCTCCATATATGGCAATAAAAGGGATTTGGTTCCCCTGACATCACAGTGATTATATATTGGCATTCACAGATATGGGCTTAATATTGATGACATCAGGGATCTCCATATATGGGCATAAAAGGGATCTGGTTCCCCTGGCATCACAGGGATCTCCATATCATCCATATATGGGCATAAAGGGGATTTGGTTCCTCTGGCATCACA